>NC_092340.1:55185000-55852500 GCF_046630445.1 Rutidosis leptorrhynchoides
TCTTTTCTTTTTAACAATATTCAGAATAATTGGTAAAGTGATCTACAAAGGAGAACAAAGTGTCAATTAACGAATGTTAGATAAAAGTTAGTAGAGATTCATGTTTAACATTCAATATATGCTTTACAATAATTTCCTCGTGACTCTTGATAAGTTAATTATTTAACTATCATAATATTTAATGTAAAAAAACGTTTTCAATATAATAGAATTTTGATTATTAAAATGTTTTGTTAAAAGAACGTAATTTAGACATAAAACGTTCCAATATTATTAATATACTTTAATAGATAATGAGGCGATGATTTGTAGAAGCAAATGACCAAAACATCAAATGACTAAGCTACACTTCGAGTGGGATAGTTTCCATTTATTTGAGTCTTGTTATTGATAAAGGTACAATACATAAAACATAAAGTACAAGATTTTATAGCGTACGAAACAACGTTTGAAAAATCGGAACTGGGACATAAGTCGAGTGTCAATGGAGCAAAAATTACAAGTCAACTTTGCATGAGAATATAATATATATATATATATATATATATATTTATATATATATATATATATATATATATATATATATATAATTATTATAAATATTATATTTTATATATATATATGAAATTTCCTGTTCATATTGATTATAAACGTTCCATATTAATTGATTTCGTTGCGAGGTTTTGACCTCTATATGAGACATTTTTCAAAGACTGCATTCATTTTTAAAACAACCATAACCTTTATTTTATCAATAAAGGTTTTAAAAACATTACGTAGATTATCAAATAATGATAATCTAAAATATACTGTTTACACACGACCATTACATAATGGTTTACAATATAAATATATTACATCGACATATGTTTCTTGAATGCAGTTTTTACACAATATCATACAAACATGGACTCCAAATCTTGTCCTTATTTTAGTATGCAACAGCGGAAGCTCTTAATATTCACCTGAGAATAAACATGCTTTAAACGTCAACAAAAATGTTGGTGAGTTATAGGTTTAACCTATATATATCAAATCGTAACAATAGACCACAAGATTTCATATTTCAATACACATCCCATACATAGAGATAAAAATTATTCATATGGTGAACACCTGGTAACCGACATTAACAAGATGCATATATAAGAATATCTCCATCATTTCGGGACACCCTTCGGATATGATATAAATTTTGAAGTACTAAAGCATCTGGTACTTTGGATGGGGTTTGTTAGGCCCAATAGATCTATCTTTAGGATTCGCGTCAATTAGGGTATCCGTTCCCTAATTCTTAGATTACCAGACTTAATAAAAAGGGGCATATTCGATTTCGATAATTCAAACATAGAATGTAGTTTTACGTATTTGTGTCTATTTTGTAAATCATTTATAAAGCCTGCATGTATTCTCATCCCAAAAATATTAGATTTTAAAAGTGGGACTATAACTCACTTTCACAGATATTTCCTTCCTCGAAAATAAGACTTGGCTCGATTCACGAACCTATACAAATATGTACATATATATCAAAGTATGATCAAAATATTATTACAACCATTTTTATTATGTTTTAAAGATTTGAGTGTATTAAGTCAGCTGTCCTTGTTAGTAACCTACAACTAGTTGTCCACAGTTAGATGTACAGAAATAAATCGATATATATTATCTTGAATCAATCCACGACCCAGTGTATACACGTCTCAGGCTAGATCACAACTCAAAGTATATATATTTTTGGAATCTACCTCAACCCTGTATAGCTAACTCCAACATTACTGCATATAGAGTGTCTATGGTTGTTCCAAATAATATATATATACATGGGTTGATATGATATGTCAAAACATTTGCATACGTGTCTATGGTATCCCAAGATAACATAATATATTAGAATACATATTCAATCTTGTTTTACCCATAACTTCTTCATTTTAAATCCGTTTTGAGTGAATCAAAATGCTATGGTTTCATATTGAACTCTAATTTAAGAATCCAAAAAGAAAAAGTATAGGTTTATAGTCGGAAATTTAAGTTACATGTCAATTACTAAAGAGGTAGTCATTTCCATCGAAAGAACGACATCTTGATGACCATTTTGAAAAACATACTTTCACTTTGAGTTTAACCAAGATTTTTGGATATAGTTTTATTTTCATATGAAAAATCATTTTCCCAGAAGAACAACTTTTAAATTAAAGTTTATCATAGTTTTTAATTATCCAAACCAAAACAGCCCCCGGTTTCACTACGACGGCGTATATCCGATTTTATGGTGTTCATCGTGTTTCCAGGTTTTAAATCATTAAGTTAGCATATCATATAGATATAGAACATATGTTTAGTTGATTTTAAAAGTCAAGTTAGAAGGATTAACTTTTGTTTGCGAACAAGTTTAGAATTAACTAAACTATGTTCTAGTGATTACAAGTTTAAACCTTCGAATAAGATAGCTTTATATGTATGAATCGAATGATGTTATGAACATCATTAATACCTCAAGTTTTCTGGATAAAACTACTGGAAATGAGAAAAATGGATCTAGCTTCAAAGGATCCTTGGATGGCTTGAAAGTTCTTGAAGCAGAATCATGACACGAAAACAGTTCAAGTAAGATTTTCACTCGAAATAAGATTGGTATAGTTGTAGAAATTGAATCAAAGTTTGAATATGAATATTACCTTGAATTAGAAATATAACCTACTATAAATAACAAAGGTTCCTTGATCTTATATGATTACTTGGAATGAATTAGAAAGCTTGGAAGTAAACTTGCAAACTTAGTAGTATTCTTGATTTTTATGAAACTATACTTATGGAATTTATGAAGAACACTTAGAACTTGAAGATGGAACTTCAGAGAGATCAATTAGATGAAGAAAATTGAAGAATGAAAGTGTTTTTAGGTATTTTTGGTCGTTGGTATATGGATTAGATATAAAGGATATGTAATTTTGTTTTCATGTAAATAAGTCATGAATGATTATTAATATTTTTGTAATTTTATGAGATATTTCATGCTAGTTGCCAAATGATGGTTCCCACATGTGTTAGGTAACTCACATGGGCTGCTAAGAGCTAATCATTGGAGTGTATATACCAATAGTACATACATCTAAAAGCTGTGTATTGTACGAGTACGAATACGGGTGCATACGAGAAGAATTGTTGATGAAACTGAACGAGGATGTAATTGTAAGCATTTTTGTTAAGTAGAAGTACTTTGATATGTGTCTTGAAGTCTTTCAAAAGTGTAAGAATACATATCAAAACACAACATGTATATACATTCTAATGGAGTCGTTAAGTCTTCGTTAGTCGTTACATGTAAGTGTTGTTTTGAAACCTTTAAGTTAACGATCTCAATTAATGTTGTTAACCCAATGTTTATTAAATCAAATGAGATGTTAAATTATTATATTATCATGATATTATGATGTATGAATATCTCTTAATATGATATATACATTAAAATATCGTTACAACGATAATCGTTACATATAAGTCTCGTTTCGTAATTCTTGAGTTAGTAGTCTTGTTTTTACATATGTAGTTCATTGTTAACACACTTAATGATATATTTAAATATCATTTTATCATGTTAAATATAGTGTATCAATATCTTAATATGATACATATGTATTTAGTAGACGTTATCATAACGATAATCGTTATATATATCATTTCGAGTTTCTTAACTTTGTAATCTCATTTCTTATGTATATCACACATTGTTAATATATTTAGTGAGATACTTACTCATCATAATCTTATGTCAACCATATATATATGTCTATATATACCACAACATGTAGTGTTTACAATTTTGTAACGTTCGTGAATCGCCGGTCAACTTGGGTGATCAATTGTCTATATGAAACTTATTTCATTTATCAAGTCTTAACAAGTTTGATTGATTAACATGTTGGAAACATTTAGTCATGTAAATATCAATCTCAATTAATATATATAAACATGGAAAAGTTCGGGTCACTACAGTACCTACCCGTTAAATAAATTTCGTCCCAAAATTTTAAGCTGTTGAAGGTGTTGACGAATCTTCTGGAAATAGATGCGGGTATTTCTTTTTCATCTGATCTTCATGCTCTCAGGTGAACCCGAGTCCTCTACGAGCATTCCATCGAACCTTAACAATCGGTATCTTGTTTTGCTTAAGTCTCTTAACCTCACGATCCATTATTTCGACTGGTTCTTCAATGAATTGAAGTTTTTCATTGATTTGGATTTTGTCCAACGGAATAGTGAGATCTTCTTTAGCAAAACATTTCTTCAAATTCGAGATGTGGAAAGTGTTATGTACAGCCGTGAGTTGTTGAGGTAGCTCCAGTTGGTAAGCTACTGGTCCGACACGATCTATAATCTTGAATGGTCCAATGTACCTTGGATTTAGTTTCCTCCGTTTACCAAATCAAAAAATGCCTTTCCAAGGTGAAACCTTAAGCATGACCATTTCTCCAATTTCAAACTCTATATCTTTTCTTTTACTGTCCGCGTAGCTCTTTTGTCGACTCTGGGCAGTTTTCAATCGTTGTTGAATTTGGATGATTTTCTCGGTAGTTTCTTGTATTATCTCCGGACCCGTAATCTGTCTATCCCCCACTTCATTTCAACAAATCGGAGACCTGCACTTTCTACCATAAAGTGCCTCAAACGGCGCCATCTCAATACTAGAATGATAACAGTTGTTGTAGGAAAATTCTGCTAATGGTAGGTGTCGATCCCAACTTTTTCCGAAATCAATAACACATGTTCGTAACATGTCTTCAAGCGTTTGTATCGTCCTTTCACTCCGCCCATCAGTTTGTGGATGATAGGCAGTACTCATGTCTAGACGAGTCCCCAATGCTTGTTGCAACGTCTGCCAGAACCTTGAAACAAATCTACCATCCCTATCAGAGATAATAGAGACGGGTATTCCATGTCTGGAGACAACCTCCTTCAAATACAATCGCGCCAACTTCTCCATTTTGTCATCTTCTCTCATTGGCAGGAAGTGTGCTGACTTGGTGAGACGATCAACTATTACCTAAATAGTTTCATAACCACTTGCAGTCCTTGGCAATTTAGTAATGAAATCCATGGTAATGTTTTCCCATTTCCATTCTGGGATTTCAGGTTGTTGTAGTAGACCTGATGGTTTCTGATGTTCAGCTTTGACCTTAGAACACGTCAAACATTCTCCTACATATTTAGCAATATCGGCTTTCATACCCGGCCACCAAAAGTGTTTCTTGAGATCTTTAAACATCTTCCCCGCTCCGGGATGTATTGAATATCTGGTTTTATGTGCTTCTTTAAGTACCATTTCTCTCACATCTCCAAACCTTGGAACCCAAATTCTTTCAGCCCTATATCGGGTTCCGTCTTCCCGAATATTAAGATGTTTCTCTAATCCTTTGGGTATCTCATTCTTCAACTTTCCTTCTTTTACAACCCCCTGTTGCGCCTCCTTTATTTGAGTAGTAAGGTTAGTACGAATAATTATATTCATAGCTTTTACCCGTATAGGTTCTCTGTCTTTTCTACTCAAAGCGTCGGCTACCACATTCGCCTTCCCCGGGTGGTATCGAATCTCAAAATCATAATCATTTAACAGTTTAATCCACCTGTGTTGTCTCATATTCAGTTGCTTCTGATTAAATATATGTTGGAGACTTTTGTGGTCGGTATATATAATACTTTTGACTCCATATAAATAATGCCTCCAAGTCTTTAATGAAAAAACAACAGCACCCAATTCCAAATCGTGAGTTGTATAATTTTGCTCGTGAATCTTCAATTGTCTAGACGCATAAGCAATCACCTTCGTTCGTTGTATTAATACACAACCGAGACCTTGCTTTGATGCGTAACAATGAATCACAAAATCATCATTCCCTTCAGGCAATGACAATATAGGTGCCGTAGTTAGCTTTTTCTTCAATAACTGAAACGCCTTCTCTTGTTCATCCTTCCATTCAAATTTCTTCCCTTTATGCGTTAATGCAGTCAAGGGTTTTACTATTTTGGAGAAATCTTGGATGAATCTTCTGTAGTAACCAGCCAATCCTAAAAATTGACGTATATGCTTCGGAGTTTTTGGGGTTTCCGACTTTTCAACGGTTTCGATCTTTGCCAGGTCCACCTGGATACCTTCTTTGTTCACTATGTAACCGAGGAATTGAACTTCTTCCAACCAAAATGCACACTTTGAAAACTCAGCGTACAGTTTTTCTTTCCTTAATACTTCTAGCACATTTCTCAAATGTTCTTCGTGTTCTTGATCATTCTTTGAGTAAATAAGTATGTCATCGATGAAAACAATGACAAACTTGTCAAGATATGGCCCACACACTCAATTTATAAGGTCCATGAACACAGCTGGTGCGTTAGTCAATCCAAACGGCATAACCATAAACTCGTAATGACCATAACGCGTCATAAAAGCAGTTTTTGGAATATCATCCTCCTTTACTCGCATTTGATGATATCCAGAACGTAAATCGATTTTCGAATAAACCGATGAGCCTTGTAGTTGATCAAATAAGTCGTCAATTCTCGACAGTGGATAACGATTTTTGATGGTAAGTTTATTCAACTCTCTGTAGTCAACACACAAGCTAAATGTACCATCCTTCTTCTTGACAAACAAAACAGGAGCTCCCCATGGTGATGTGCTTGGTCGAATGAAACCACGTTCTAATAGTTCTTGTAGTTGGCTTTGCAGTTCTTTCATCTCGCTGGGTGCGAGTCTGTAAGGAGTGCGAGCTATTGGTGCAGCTCCTGGTACAAGATCTATTTGAAATTCAACAGATCGATGTGGAGGTAGTCCCGGTAATTCTTTCAGAAATACATCGGGAAATTCTTTTGTGACGGGAACATCATTGATGCTCTTTTCTTCAGTTTGTACTTTCTCGACGTGTGCTAGAACAGCATAGCAACCTTTTCTTATTAGTTTTTGTGCCTTCAAATTACTAATAAGATGTAGCTTCTTGTTGCCCTTTTCTCCGTACACCATTAAGAGTTCTCCTTCTTCTCGTACAATGTGAATTGCATTTTTGTAACATACGATCTCTGCTTTCATCTCCTTCAGCCAGTCCATGCCAACTATTACATCAAAACTCCCTAACTCTACTGGTATCAAATCAATCTTAAATATTTCGCTACCCAGTTTAATTTCTCGATTCCGGCATATATAATCTGCTGAAATTAATTTACCTTTGCTAATTCGAGTAAAAATTTACTATCCAACGGCGTCAATGGACAACTTAATTTAGCACAAAAATCTCTACTCATATAGCTTCTATCCGCACCAGAATCAAATAAAACGTAAGCAGATTTATTGTCAATAAGAAATGTACCCGTAACAAGCTCCGGGTCTTCCTGTGCCTCTGCCGTATTAATATTGAAAACTCTTCCGCGGACTTGTCCATTCGTGTTCTCCTGGTTCGGGCAATTTCTAATAATGTGGCCCGGTTTTCCACATTTATAACAAACTACATTGGCATAACTTGCTCTGACACTACTTGCTCTGCCATTACTCATTCCGACACCATTTGTTCCTTTCGTTCTATTAACACCTGGTCCGTATACCTCACACTTCGTCGAGCTATGACCATTTCTTTTACACTTGTTGCAAAATTTGGTGCAGACCCCCGAGTGATACTTTTCACACCTTTGGCATAGCTGCTTCTGATTGTTGTTGTTGTTGCGATTGTTATTGTTGTTGGGATGATTGTTGTTGTTGTTGTTGTTGTGCCGTTTGTTGTAGTTGCGATTGATGTTGCGATTATTGGGATAGTTGTTGTTGTTTTGGTGACTCTTATCACCGTTTTCCTCCCACTTTCTTTTGACTAGCTTCACGTTGGCCTCTTCGGCCGCCTATTCTTTAATTCTTCCCTCAATCTGGTTCACTAGTTTGTGAGCCATGCTACATGCCTTTTGTATGGAGGTAGGCTCGTGTGAACTTATATCTTCTTGGATTCTCTTCGATAACCCTTTCACAAACGCGTCGATCTTCTCTTCCTCATCTTCGAACGCTCTCGGACACAATAGGCACAATTCTGTGAATCGTCTTTCGTACGAAGTAATATCGAATCCATGTGTTCGTAACCCTCTAAGTTCTGACTTGAGCTTATTGACCTCGGTTCTGGGACGGTACTTCTCGTTCATCAAGTGCTTGAATGCTGACCACGGTAGCGCGTAAGCAACATCTTGTCCCACTTGCTCTAGATAGGTATTCCACCATGTTAACGCAATACCTGTGAAGGTATGCGTAGCGTACTTCACTTTGTCTCCTTCAGTACACTTATTTATGGCAAATATCGATTCAACTTTCTCGGTCCACCGTTTCAATCCGATTGGTCCTTCGGTCCCATCAAATTCTGAAGGTTTGCAGGCAGTGAATTCCTTGTAGGAGCATCCTACACGATTTCTTGCGCCGTTAGCTGTATTGCTAGATTCAGAGTTATTGTTGGTATGTAGCGCGGCCTGTACTGCGGCTATGTTTGAAGAAAGAAAGGCACGAAATTCCTCTTCGCTCATATTCAAGGTGTGTCGAGTAGTCGGTGCCATTTCCTTCAAAATAGTCAAATGAAACAATTTAATCATACAGAATATTAAGAGTAGTCAATAGTATCTCGTAGCATAATATGAACTCATTTATAAAAGATTTTTCTTCATATTAGCGTTTTATAAGTTTAAATTCGGGTACTACCTACCCGTTAAGTTCATACTTAGTAGCTAATATACAATTCAACAACTACAATTCCATATGAAAAACTGATTATAATAATATATCACATACAAATATTTTTCAAACTTACAACTTCGCTATATTACATATAACATGAAATATAGTACACTATGATACAGGACAGTTTTGAAGATAAATCTAGTTAATACTCAAGTTGTTCAGCAAAGGAAATAAAGACACATAATTCATAAGTCCAGAAACAAGTCATGCATTCTAGTTTTACTAAGACGACTTCCATCCTTGGTCTTGTGAAAAATAACCGTTATGACCATTGGCTAGGCAGCATGTTGTAATGTCGTCAAAAGGACGAGGGTTTCGTAATGTCCAACAGCCCCGTAATAATCTAAAAACCTTGTTTCTCACCCCAACTACTGAATCCGTCACTTTTGGAAAAGTTTTATTTAAAAGCTGCAATCCGATGTTCTTTTTCTCACTTTGGTAAGAAGCGAACATCACTAACCCGTAAGCATAACATGCTTCTTTATGTTGCATGTTAGAAGCTCTTTCTAATTCACGAAATCCTATGTTAGGATATGTTGAGTCAAAATAGGTTCTTAACCCGTAGCGTAAAATTGCATTTGGGTTCCCCGCATTTAACGCTTTAAAGAAAACACGGCGTAACTTAAAGTCTCCCCAATGTGATATACCCCACCTATCAAAGGAAAGCCTTTTATAAACTAAGGCATTTCTGGAAAGTCTTTCAAATGTTTGACAAGTTTATTTCGCCATAACTAAATGTGCTGATGCATTCTGACAGACTCTAGACAAGATTTCCTCAATCATATCCTCTGGTAGGTCTTCTAAAATATTCGGTTGTCTACCCTTAACGTCCATTTTGTTTTATACTGTAAAATAGACAAGGATTAGATTCGTAATAACAAACAATACAAGCAATTTTTACATAGAACACAAAAGTACAAGCACACTAAAATACATTTATTACACAACATGCTCACACCCCTCTAATCTGAATCACTGGTTTCTTCTTCTTCGGACTTGGTTCTTTTCCTAATCTTCTAGGGAAATAAGATGTTCCTCTAATACGAGTCGTAATTTTCCACATTGGTTTAGAAAAACCTGGTGGTTTAGAGGTTCCCGGGTTATTGTCACGATATTGAAAATACGAATGTTGACGGTACATATAAAGTTCATCGGGGTCGGAATCAGATTTCTCTATTTTGATGCCTTTTCCCTTATTATTTTCTTTTACCTCATTAAATTGGGTCGGGGTAATTTCTATAACATCATCGGAATCCTCATCAGGATCCGATTCATCGGAAAATTGGTAATTTTCCCAATATTTTGCTTCCTTAGCGGAAACACCATTGACCATTATTAACTTTGGTCCATTGGTTGAGGATTTTCTTTTATTTGACCGGTTTTATGTGTTCCTACTATTCCCCCTCCAGAACCTCTTCTTCTTCTGGTTCCTCTTCTTCTGGTTCCTCTTCTTCCGGTTCCTCTTCTTCCGGTTCCGTTTCCTCTTCTTCCGGTTCTTCAGGAACTTGTGAATCTTGCCAATATATATTCGACTCTTCGTTATTATTAGGTGAGTCAATGGGATTTTTGCTAGAGGTAGACATCTATCACACAATATCAAACATGTTAAGAGATTAATATATCACATAATATTTAAAAGTTAATAATATATAGTTTCCAACAAAAATGTTAAGCAATCATTTTTAAAGAAAACACGGTTGAAGTCCAGACTCACTAATGCATCCTAACAAACTCGATAAGACACACTAATGCAAATTTTCTGGTTCTCTAAGACCAACGCTCGGATACCAACTGAAATGTCCCATTCATATTGATTATAAATGTTCCATATTAATTGATTTTGTTGTGAGATTTTGACCTCTATATGGGACATTTTTCAAAGACTGCATTCATTTTTAAAACAACCATAACCTTTATTTTATCAATAAAGGTTTTAAAAATATTACGTAGATTATCAAATAATGATAATCTAAAATATACTGTTTACACACGACCATTACATAATGGTTTACAATAGAAATATATTACATCGACATATGTTTCTTGAATGCAGTTTTTACACAATATCATACAAACATGGACTCCAAATCTTGTCCTTATTTTAGTATGCAACAGCGGAAGCTCTTAATATTCACCTGAGAATAAACATGCTTTAAACGTCAACAAAAATGTTGGTGAGTTATAGGTTTAACCTATATATATCAAATCGTAATAATAGACCACAAAATTTCATATTTCAATACACATCCCATACATAGAGATAAAAATAATTCATATGGTGAACACCTGGTAACCGACATTAACAAGATGCATATATAAGAATATCCCCATCATTCCGGGACACCCTTCGGATATGATATAAATTTCGAAGTACTAAAGCATCCGGTACTTTGGATGGGGTTTGTTAGGCCCAATAAATCTATCTTTAGGATTTGCATCAATTAGGGTGTTTGTTCCCTAATTCTTAGATTACCAGACTTAATAAAAAGGGGAATATTCGATTTCGATAATTCAACCATAGAATGTAGTTTCACGTACTTGTGTCTATTTTGTAAATCATTTATAAAACCTGCATGTATTCTCATCCCAAAAATATTAGATTTTAAAAGTGGGACTATAACTCACTTTCACATATATTTCTTTCCTCGAAAATAAGACTTGGCCACGGATCGATTCCCGAACCTATACAAATATGTACATATATATCAAAGTATGATCAAAATATAATTACAACCATTTTTATTATGTTTTAAAGATTTGAGTGTATTAAGTCAGCTGTCCTCGTTAGTAACCTACAACTAGTTGTCCACACTGTACAAAAATAAATCGATATATATTATCTTGAATCAATCCACGACCTAGTGTATACATGTCTCAGGCTAGATCACAACTCAAAGTATATATATTTTTGGAATCAACCTCAACCCTGTATAGCTAACTCCAACATTGCTGCATATAGAGTGTCTATGGTTGTTCCAAATAATATATATACATGGGTCGATATGATATGTCAAAACATTTGCATACGTGTCTATGGTATCCCAAGATAACATAATATATTAGAATACATATTAATACAATATAAGTTAGCTAGGATATGATTTGTATAGATTTGTTAAACATTTTCCGTAGCAAAAAAGATCAAAAATATCCAATCTTGTTTTACCCATAACTTCTTCATTTTAAATCCGTTTTGAGTGAATCAAATTGCTATGGTTTCATATTGAACTATAATTTAAGAATCCAAACAGAAAAACTATAGGTTTATAGTCAGAAATTTAAGTTACATGTCAATTACTAAAGAGGTAGTCATTTCCGTCGAAAGAACGACATCTTGATGACCATTTTGAAAAACATACTTTCACTTTGAGTTTAACCAAGATTTTTGGATATAGTTTTATGTTCATAAGAAAAATCATTTTTCCAGAAGAACAACTTTTAAATCAAAGTTTATCATAGTTTTTAATTATCCAAACCAAAACAGCCCCCGGTTTCACTACGACGGCGTATATCCGATTTTATGGTGTTCATCGTGTTTCCAGGTTTTAAATCATTAAGTTAGCATATCATATAGATATAGAACATGTGTTTAGTTGATTTTAAAAGTCAAGTTAGAAGGATTAACTTTTGTTTGCAAACAAGTTTAGAATTAACTAAACTATGTTCTAGTGATTACAAGTTTAAACCTTCGAATAAGATAGCTTTATATGTATGAATCGAATGATGTTATGAACATCATTAATACCTCAAGTTTTCTGGATAAAACTACTAGAAATAAGAAAAATGGATCTAGCTTCAAAGGATCCTTGGATGGCTTGAAAGTTCTTGAAGCAGAATCATGACACGAAAACAGTTCAAGTAAGATTTTCACTCGAAATAAGATTGTTATAGTTGTAGAAATTGAATCAAAATTTGAATATGAATATTACCTTGAATTAGAAAGATAACCTACTATAAATAACAAAGGTTCCTTGATCTTTGATGATTACTTGGAATGGATTAGAAAGCTTGGAAGTAAACTTGCAAACTTGGTAGTATTTTTGATTTTTATGAAACTATACTTATGGAATTTATGAAGAACACTTAGAACTTGAAGGTGGAACTTGAGAGAGATCAATTAGATGAAGAAAATTTAAGAATGAAAGTGTTTGTAGGTGTTTTTGGTCGTTGGTATATGGATTAGATATAAAGGATATGTAATTTTGTTTTCATGTAAATAAGTCATGAATGATTACTAATATTTTTGTAATTTTATGAGATATTTCATGCTAGTTGCCAAATGATGGTTCCCATATGTGTTAGGTGACTCACATGGGCTGCTAAGAGCTGATCATTGGAGTGTATATACCAATAGTACATACATCTAAAAGCTGTGTATTGTACGAGTACGAATACGGGTGCATACGAGAAGAATTGTTGATGAAACTGAACGAGGATGTAATTGTAAGAATTTTTGTTAAGTAGAAGTACTTTGATATTTTTCTTGAATTCTTTCAAAAGTGTAAGAATACATATCAAAACACAACATGTATATACATTCTAATGGAGTCGTTAAGTCTTCGTTAGTCATTACATGTAAGTGTTGTTTTGAAACCTTTAAGTTAACGATCTCAATTAATGTTGTTAACCCAATATTGATTATATCAAATGAGATGTTAAATTATTATATTATCATGATATTATGATGTATGAATATCTCTTAATATGATATATACATTAAAATATTGTTACAACGATAATCGTTACATATAAGTCTCGTTTTGTAATTCTTGAGTTAGTAGTCTTGTTTTTTACATATGTAGTTCATTGTTAACACACTTAATGATATATTTAAATATAATTTTATCATGTTAAATATAGTGTATCAATATCTTAATATCATACATATGTATTTAGTAGACGTTATCATAACGATAATCGTTATATATATCATTTCGAGTTTCTTAACTTAGTAATCTCATTTCTTATGTATATCACACATTGTTAATATATTTAGTGAGATACTTACTCATCATAATCTTATGTCAACCATATATATATGTCTATATATACCACAACATGTAGTTTTTACAATTTTGTAACGTTCGTGAATCGCCGGTCAACTTGGGTGATCAATTGTCTATATGAAACTTATTTCATTTAATCAAGTCTTAACAAGTTTGATTGCTTAACACGTTGGAAACATTTAGTCATGTAAATATCAATCTCAATTAATATATATAAACATGGAAAAGTTCGGGTCACTACAATATATATATATATATATATATATATATATATATATATATATATATATATATATATATATATATATATATATATATATATAATATTATGTCGACAAACTAGAAGCCAAATGATGAATGAGCTGGATTTCACTGCTCCACAATCGCGAAGCATATAGGCATAACACCTCCGCGATCGCGGAGGTGTCGGTGACATGAATGGGGTACAAAGCTCGATCGATTGTTTGCTCATTCATCCCAATTCATCTATCTCTCCATACTCCGTAATTATTTTATTTATTTTATTATTTATATTAATTATTATTATTAATCCAAATATATTATTATTAATATTAGTATTAGTGTTATACATAAAATATTACGTCAAAGTCATGAACGAGTTATTTTAAAAAATGGGTTTTTGAGAAGGATAAAGCTAAGGAAATTATGGGTTATAGCTATGGAGGTTATGGGCAATGTTCGTGGTTATTGTTCGTGAGGCAAATCTAGCGTTTATCATTTTCGCTGCGTCTACGTACTTTTCTGCAATATTGAATCACAATATTGATACGTGAGCATTCGTATCTTATCTTTTATATATTAATAGTGTATCCATGTCTACTGCTCGAGTATATATGTTTATGCATGCTTGTATGCTTTAATTTTGTCGTTAGATAGTTTATGATGAATCACGAATTTGATACATATGTTATTGATATAAGGTATATGATATGCATGTCGTTGGAAAGCTATAGAAAAATTAATAACTTTTCATTTAGAAATCGCGTGATTTCGATGAATGAATTAAAAGTTATGGTCAACTGAATTATGATTGACGTTAATTGAATTTGCTTTTGAATCTACAATTAATATTTAAACAAATTGTTTATAAGATTTATAAATTGGATTTTTGAATACTACTAGTCGAGTAAAATGAATTCTTATATAAGACACGTCTCGTTTTGTTGAACAATTGTCAAAGTGGACTGTCTTATCATGTTTTAAAGCTTTATAAACACTATAATCTGATTCTACAAGTATTGGAAAACTATGTGAAATAATAAAATATTTTCAATTTCCATGATAATTCAAATATAATATAGCTCCTGAAATAAATAATATTTTGAGTTTGATAAACTATAAATTCGTTCAATTATCAAGACTTATATTATGTTAATAAACATGTATAGATTTAAAGATCATATTGGGTCAAGTTGACTTTTTGGAGATGACTTTTGTTAACTTTTGTATGTCGGTCTCGAGCATTAGGATTGTGATACACTATGATCTGACCTAGCTTGTTAGACATGTATTTGTAGTGACCCGAACTTTTCCATGTTTATTTATATATATATATATTAAATGAAATTGTTATTTACATGATTAAGTGTTTCCAACATGTTAAGAAATCAAACTTGTTAAGACTTGATTAATTGAAATAGGTTTCATATAAACAATTGACCACCCAAGTTGACCGTCGATTCACGAACGTTAAAACTTGTAAAAACTATATGATGACATATATATGGATATATATATAGTTAACATGATATTATGATAAGTAAACATATCATTAAGTATATTAACAATGAACTACATATGTAAAAACAAGACTACTAACTTAATGATTTTGAAACGAGACATATATGTAACGATTATCGTTGTAACGACATTTAATGTATATATATCATATTAAGATATATTAATACATCATGATATCATGATAATGTAATAATTTAACATCTCATTTGATTTAATAAACAATGGGTTAACAACATTTAACAAGATCGTTAACCTAAAGGTTTCAAAACAACACTTACATGTAACGACTAACGATGACTTAACTACTCAGTTAAAATGTATATACATGTAGTGTTTTAATATATATTCATACACTTTTGAAAGACTTCAAGACACTTATCAAAATACTTCTACTTAACAAAAATGCTTACAATTACATCCTCGTTCAGTTTCATTAACAATTCTACTCGTATGCACCCGTATTCGTACTCATACAATACACAGCTTTTAGATGTATGTACTATTAGAATATACACTCCAATGATCAGCTCTTAGCAGCCCATGTGAGTCACCTAACACATGTGGGAACCATCATTTGGCAACTAGCATGAAATATCTCATAAAATTACAAAAATATGAGTAATCATTCATGACCTATTTACATGAAAACAAAATTACATATCCTTTATATCTAATCCATACACCAACGACCAAAAACACCTACAAACACTTTCATTCTTCAATTTTCTTCATCTAATTGATCTCTCTCAAGTTCTATCTTCAAGTTCTAAGTGTTCTTCATAAATTCTACAAGTTCTAGTTTCATAAAATCAAGAATACTTCCAAGTTTGCTAGCTTACTTCCGATCTTGTAGAGTGATCATCCAACCTCAAGAAATCTTTCTTATTTATAGTAAGATATCTTTCTAATATAAGGTAATACTCATATTCAAACTTTGATTCAATTTCTATAACTATAACAATCTTATTTCGAGTGGAAATCTTACTTGAACTTGTTTTCGTGTCATGATTCTGCTTCAAGAACTTTCAAGCCATCCAAGGATCCTTTGAAGCTAGATCCATTTTTCTCATTTCCAGTAGCTTTATCCAGAAAACTCGAGGTAGTAATGATGTTCATAACATCATTCGATTCATACATATAAAGCTATCTTATTCGAAGGTTTAAACTTGTAATCACTAGAACATAGTTTAGTTAATTCTAAACTTGTTCGCAAACAAAAGTTAATCCTTCTAACTTGACTTTTAAAATCAACTAAACATATATTATATATCTATATGATATGCTAACTTAATGATTTAAAACCTGGAAACACGAAGAACACTGTAAAACCGGACATACGCCGTCGTAGTAACACCGCGGGCTGTTTTGGGTTAGTTAATTAAAAACTATGATAAACTTTGATTTAAAAGTTGTTCTTCTCGGAAAATGATTTTTCTTATGAACATGAAACTATATCCAAAAATCATGATTAAACTCAAAGTGGAAGTATGTTTTCTAAAAATGGTCATCTAGACGTCGTTCTTTCGACTGAAATGACTACCTTTACAAAAACGAATTGTAACTTATATTTCTGACTATAAACCTATACTTTTTCTGTTTAGATTCATAAAATAGAGTTCAATATGAAACTGTAGCAATTTGATTCACTCAAAACGGATTTAAAATGAAGAAGTTATGGGTAAAACAAGATTGGATAATTTTTCTTGTTGTAGCAACGTGAAAATTGGTAAAAAAAAATCTATATTAATCATATCCTAGCTAACTTATATTGTATTATACATGTATTCTAATATATTATGTAATCTTGGGATACCATAGACATGTATGCAAATGTTTTGACATATCATTTCGACCCATGTGTATATATTATTTGGAACAAGCATAGACACTCTATATGCAGTAATGTGGGAGTTAGCTATACAGGGTTGAGGTTGATTCCAAAAATATATATACTTTGAGGTGTGATCTAGCCTGAGACGTGTATACACTGGGTCGTGGATTGATTCAAGATAATATATATCAATTTTTTTCTGTACATCTAACGTTGGACAACTAGTTGTAGGTTACTAACCAGGACAGCTGACTTAATAAACTTAAAACCTCAAAATGTATTAAAAGTGTTGTAAATATATTTTGAATATACTTTGATATATATGTACATATTTTTTATAGGTTTGTGAATCGACCAGTGGCCATGTCTTACTTCCCGACGAAATAAAAATCTGTGAAAGTGAGTTATAGTCCCACTTTTAAAATCTAATATTTTTGGGATGAGAATACATGCAGGTTTTATAAATGATTTACAAAATAGACACAAGTACGTGAAACTACATTCTATGGTTAAATTATTGAAATCGAATATGCCCCTTTTTATTAAGTCTGGTAATCTAAGAATTAGGAAACAGACACCCTAATTGACGTGAATCCTAAAGATAGATCTATTAGGCCTAACAAACCCCATCCAAAGTACCAGATGTTTTAGTACTTCAAAATTTATATCATATCCGAAGGGTGTCCCGGAATGATGGGGATATTCTTATATATGCATCTTGTCAATGTCGGTTACCAGGTGTTCACCATATGAATGATTTTTATCTGTATGTATGGGATGCGTATTGAAATATGAAATCTTATGGTCTATTGTTACGATTTGATATATATATATATATATATATATATATATATATATATATATATATATATATATATATATATATATATATATATATATATATATATATATATATATATATAGGTTAAACCTATAACTCACCAACATTTTTGTTGACGTTTAAAGCATGTTTATTCTCAGGTGAATACTAAGAGCTTCCGCTGTTGCATACTAAAATAAGGACAAGATTTGGAGTCCATGTTTATATGATATTGTGTAAAAACTGCATTTAAGAAACATATGTCGATGTAATATATTTCTATTGTAAACCATTATGTAATGGTCGTGTGTAAACAGTATATTTTAGATTATCATTATTTGATAATCTACGTAATGCTTTTGAAACCTTTATTGATAAAATAAAGGTTATGGTTGTTTTAAAAATGAATGCAGTCTTTGAAAAACGTCTCAAATAGAGGTCAAAACCTCGCAACGAAATCAATTAATATGGAACGTTTATAATCAATATGAACGGGATATTTCAGTTGGTATCCGAGCGTTGGTCTTAGAGAACCAGAATTTTGCATTAGTGTGTCTTATCGAGTTTGTTAGGATGCATTAGTGAGTCTGGACTTCGACCGTGTTTACTTGAAAAATGATTGCTTAACAAATTTTGTTGGAAACTATATATTTTTAACATGTGAATATTATGTGATATATTAATCTCTTAATGTGTTTGATATTATGTGATAGATGTCTACTTCTAGAACAAGTCCCATTGACTCACCTAATAATAATGAAGAGTCAAATGTAAATTATAATGATTCGTGGACTGATTCACAAGTTCCCGAAGAGGAACCGGAAGAAGAGTCGAAACCGAAAGAAGAATCGGAACCGGAAGAAGAATCGGAACCAGAAGAAGAAATAGAACCAGTGCGGGAAATAATAAAACGGTTAAGTAGAAGAAAATCCTCAACCAACCGACCAGAGTTAATTATGGTCAATGGCGTTTTCGCCAAGGAAGCAAAGTATTGGGAGGATTACCAATTCTCCGATGAATCGGATCCCAACAAGGATTCCGATGATGTTATAGAAATTACCCCAACACAATTTAATAAGGCAAAAGAGAACAATAAGGGAAAGGGCATAAAAATAGAGAAATTTGATTCCAAACCCGATGAACTTTATATGTATCGTCAACACCCGTATTTCTTAAGTTGTGACAATAACCCGGGAACCTCTAAACCACCAGGTTTTTCTAAACCAATGTGGAAAACGACGGCTCGTATTAGGGGAACATCATATATCCCTAGAAACTTGGCAAAACGAACCAAAACTGAAGAAGAAGAAACGAGCGAGTCAGAATAAGATAGTTGTATTCGTGTGGTGTAATATATGTAATATAGTGTGCTTATGCTTTATGATATATGTAAAAATTTCTTGTATTAATAAGTATTTTTTTATGAATCTAACTCTTGTCTATTTTACAGTATAAAAATACAAAATGGATAGACAACCCAATATTTTAAGAGACCTACCCGGAGACATGATTGATGAAATCTTGTCTAGAGTCGGTCAGAATTCCTCGGCACAACTATTTAAGGCGAGATCAGTTTGTAAGACATTCGAAGAACGTTCCAAGAATGCCTTGGTTTATAAAAGGCTTTCGTTCGAAAGATGGGGGATATCACATTGGGAAATCCATAAGTTACGATGTGTTTACTTTGACACATATATTGCGGGGAACCCAAATGCTATTTTACGCAACGGGTTAAGAAATTATTTTGACTCAATATATCCGAATATAGGACTTCGTGATTTAGAAAAAGCGGCTAACATGCAACATAAAGAAGCATGTTATGCTTACGGATTAGTAATGTTCGCTTCTCACCAAAGTGAGAACAAGAACATCGGGCTACAACTATTAAACAAAACGTTTCCACAAGTGACGAAGTCGGTAATTGGGGTAAGAAATGAGGTTTTTAGATTGTTACGGGACTGTTGGACATTACGCAACCCTCGTCCCTTTGACGATGTTACAACACGCTGTCTTATCAACGGCCATAACGGTTATGTTCCACAAGACCAAGGATGGGAAGTAATCCTAGTAAAACCAGAATGCATGACTTGTTTCTGGACGTATGAATTACGTGTCTTTATTGCCTTTGCTGAACGACTTGTGTACTAGCTAGAATTATCTTCACAACCATCTTGTATCAAATTTATTGTGTGCTATATTTCATGTTATATGTAAAATAAGCGGTATTGTAAGTTTGTAAAATATTGTGTAAAAGTTTGAACGCGAAATATTATTATAATCAGTTTTTCATATAGAATTGTAGTAGTTGAATTGTATATTAGCTACTAAGTATGAACTTAACGGGTAGGTACTACCCGGATTTAAACTTATAAAACGCTAATATGAAGAAAAAGCTTTTATAAATGAGTTCATATTATGCTACGAAATACTATTAACTACTCTTAATATTCTGTATGATTAACTTGTTCCATTTGACTATTTTGAAGGAAATGGCACCGACTACTCGACACACCGTGAATATGAATGAAGAGGAATTCCGTACTTTTCTAGCTTCAAACATAGCCGCAGTACAGGCTGCGCTACATACCAACAATAACCTTGGATCTAGCAGTACAGTAAATCGTGTAGGATGCACCTACAAAGAATTCACTGCCTGCAAACCTTTGGAATTTGATGGAACCGAAGGACCGATCGGATTGAAACGGTGGACTGAGAAGGTCGAATCGGTGTTTGCCATAAGTAAGTGTACTGAAGAGGACAAAGTGAAGTACTCTACGCATACCTTTACAGGTTCTGCGTTAACATGGTGGAATACCTATCTAGAGCAAGTGGGACAAGACGATGCGTACGTACTACCGTGGTCAGCATTCAAGCACTTGATGAACGAGAAGTACCGTCCCAGAACCGAGGTCAATAAGCTCAAGACAGAACTTAGAGGGTTACGAACCTAAGGATTTGATATTACCACGTACGAAAGACGATTCACAGAATTGTGCCTATTGTGTCCGGGAGCATTCGAAGATGAGGAAGAGAAGATCGACGCGTTTGTGAAAGGATTACCGGAAAGAATCCAAGAAGATATAAGTTCACACGAGCCCGCCTCCATACAACAGGCATGTAGAATGGCTCACAAACTAGTGAACCAGATTGAAGAAAGAATTAAAGAACAGACTGCTGAAGAGGCCAATGTGAAGCAAGTCAAAAGAAAGTGGGAGGAAAACGGTGATAAGAATCACCAATACAACAACAACAGCAATTACAACAATAATCGCAATAATTATCTGTAACAACCCAAACCGTAACCGACCAAACACGACGAAATTTCAAACAAAAAAAAAAAAAATTGTTGTTCCAGGCCATCGGCGCGCCGCGCCAAAAGGGCCGCGCGCCGCGCCAAACCCCTGCTGTTGCCGGAAAGTTTAAATGCGAAAAAGATGAACGTGTTCCCGGCATATTTAACCAAAACGCTTTTAACCATACATTCATATATGTAAAACTAGCACATAACTAAGGTATGAACAAGTTTTACAAGGTGGGGCCCACACGTGCCCAAAACGCCACTAAGTTTAAAATACAATGTTTAATACAAATTAGAGTTTCGACCACAAAAAGTTTAATTGCCAAACGACACAACGAGCATGGTGTTTGGGGTTAAACTACCCAAGTCTCGGTCAAACTCCAAGCCATAACCCAAAAGTGCTTCCTAATCATCGAAGCGGGAAACTCAATCCAAGGTAATGCCCTTACCCTTATCCACACACGAACCTATAAAAAGGTAAACAACGAGAGGGTAAGCAAAGCTTAGTGAGCACAATAATTATACATACACATATATAATCTACTTACTGGCATCACTTACACAACATCATATTCGAGTTTAACAATTCATCAAGCATGCTACATTAATAAGCATATACCAATAATTCACAATCCCACAAGTAGCTAACAGTACAATAGCATACGATTCATAAATTAATACTTCCAATACATAATTCACATAACCTTGGTTAACCAATTCGAACACGGGAAGCGGTACTTACAAGACCGTTGGAGTTCATAACGTCCACTAGTGTTACTTACACACCGCGTAATCACTAGTCCCCGGGTGATGTCTTAAACACCGCGACTAACTCACCCTTACAACAATGTGGCGTCTTAAACACCGCGACGAATCCACACTTCATTCAATACAATGAGTGGTGTCTTAATCACCGCGACACTTCCACTCCCATGACATTGTGGTGTCTTAAACACCGCGACAATACCACAAGTCAATCATACCATGAGTAGTGTCTTAAACACCGCGACAATGCTACTCGTTACTTAGAATGTGGTGTCTTAAACACCGCGACAATACCACATTCGTGCAACACAAATAAATACATTATATACACATACGCATAATTATTCCACTCACCTTATGCCTTCGGTGATTATTAAACCAAGCTTGAATTCCAAGGTAACGTACCTATTTCACAAGCATAATTAATCAATCAACTTGGTCTAATCTCATAACACACACCATCCTAGGTCATCTTGACCCATTTTGACAACTAACCCTAAATTGGGTCGTTTTCACCAAAAACCCTAACACTTGGCACTCATGGCCTTCACGCACAATAGAACACTAGGTTTTAGCACAAAACACTAATATTGACCCATCTTGGTCCATTTTGACCCATTTGACTCGATAAAAGTCAACACACCCATTTTGGGTCATTTATGCCCAAATCACACCCATTTACACTTCCTCAAGGTGTTCTAACAAATTACTAGCCAATTAGGGTTTCATAACAACAATTTATACATTTAAAACCCTAGCTTACACATAATTGAGTCTACATGACCCAAATTACCCAAGAACACCCAATTTACTTAAAATGGGTCTTAATGTTCATCTTTAACACAAACCCTAACCCATACACAAAATCAAATTAAGAAAAGAAAGTTAAGGCATACCACAACTATCAAAATGTAGCAAATGACGAGATGCACAACTTTAAAGCTTGCGATTAAACCCGAAACGAGCTTCTTCTCCTTCAAAGTGAGCTTTCTCACTCTACAATCACTCTCTCTCTAAACTTGAATTGAAAGGGATAAGGTTGGTGAGTTTTTGAGTAAATGATACTCTAACATCTGATCCCAAGCATTAAATCCGGCCTCCAATTGATTTTACCAAAATACCCTCCAAATATCTAATTTAAAAGAATGGAGAATCTGTCACAGTCAGATGGCACGGCGCGCCACCTAGCCGCGCGGCGCGCAACCCTGCCAGTTCAGCTTCTTTTGTCTTCTTAATATATACAATAAAACCCCGTTTCAAATATCGTTCAATACACTTATATACACATATGTACATTACAATTATTCGGGTCTTACAACTCTCCCCCACTCATTCGGATTGCGTCCTCGCAATCCAAGCCGCATGACAAGCAGGAAGATAGACTAACACGAACTCTTCGGGTTCCCATGTAAACTCGGAACCTTTATTCCGTCGCCATTGAACCTTATAGGTCCTAACCTCTTTATGTCTCAACCGTTTGACCTTTTCATCAAGTATTGCAATTGGCTCTTCAACATACTCCAACTTATTGTTTAGCTCAATTTCATCTAAAGGCATCCATGAAGAATCATCCGCAAGGCACTTACGGAGGTGAGAAACATGAAACGTGTTATGGATCCCCGCAAGCTCTTCGGGCAATTCCAATCGATATGCAACTTCACCAACACGAGCTAAAACTTTAAACGGTCCAATAAACCGAGGACCTAACTTTCCCCGTTTTCGAAATCGAATAATACCCTTCCATGGCGAAACCTTAAGCATAACCATGTCGCCCTCTTGGAATTCGATCGTTCGTCTACGTTTATCGGCATACGACTTTTGCCTATCTTGAGCCTTCTTCAAATGCTCCCGAATAATATCAATCTTGTTATTCGTCTCTAAAACCAAATCGGTACTTCCGATTTCTCTTTGACCCACTTCTCCCCAACAAATGGGAGTTCGACACCTTCGGCCATAAAGCATCTCGTAAGGTGGCATCCCGATACTAGTATGAAAACTATTATTGTATGAGAATTCCACCAAAGGTAAATGCTCATCCCAACTACCACCAAAATCAATGATGCACGCCCGTAGCATATCTTCCAAAGTTTGATTCGTACGCTCGGTTTGACCGTCCGTTTGAGGATGATACGCCGTGCTCAACTTTAATTGTGTACCCATATCTTCATGAAACTTTTCCCAAAATCGAGATGTAAAACGGGTATCTCGATCCGAAATAATAGATATAGGAACGCCATGTCGCGAGACCACTTCCTTGATAAACAACTTAGCCAAGGCCTCCGACGATATTGCTTCTTTAATGGGAAGAAACAAGGCACTTTTCGTCAACCGGTCCACGATCACCCAAATCGAATCATATTGAGTTCTCGCCGTCTTAGGTAACTTAGTGATAAAATCCATGGTAATGTGCTCCCATTTCCACTTCGGGATTTCTAACGGTTGCAACTTACCATACGGCTTTTGATGCTCGGCTTTAACTTGCAAACAAGTAACACATCGTTCGACGTATTTTACAACATCGCGTTTCATGCCCGGCCACCAATAATCTTTCTTCAAGTCATGATACATTTTCGTCGCGCCCGGATGAATGGAATATTTCGACTTATGTGCTTCATCGAGTAGCACCCGTCGGTAATCACCCGTCTTAGGCACCCACACCCTTCCTTGAAAGGACAACAAACCCCGCGGACCCATAGTAATAAACTCCGATTGGCCCACAATTCGTTCCGCGTGCTTATCGTGAACATAAGCCTCTATTTGGTCTTCACCCATCTTTTCAAGAAAGTCGTTAGTGATAATCAAACGTAACGATGTTATACGTATCGCCGGATGTTGAGTCTTTCGACTTAACGCATCCGCGACCACATTCGCCTTACCCGGATGGTAAAGTATCTCACAATCATAATCTTTCACCACATCCATCCATCTACGTTGACGATAATTCAAATCCCTTTGAGTAAAAAGGTGTTTCAAATTCTTATGATCCGAATATATCGTACACTTGACACCATATAAGTAGTGGCGCCAAATTTTCAACGCATGCACAACCGCCGCCATTTCAAGATCATGAGTCGGGTACCTCGTTTCGTGTTCCTTTAATTGTCGAGAGGCATAAGCAATGACTTTACCCCTTTGCATAAGAACGCACCCGAGCCCATTTAAAGAAGCATCACAATAAACCACCATGTCTTCGACACCTTCCGGTAACACTAACACCGGAGCTTGACACAACTTCTCTTTCAATAATTGAAAAGCAATTTCTTGCTCGTTTTCCCAATTGAACTTAGCACTCTTCCTTGTCAACTTCGTTAATGGAGAAGCAATCTTAGAAAAGTCTTGGATAAACCGACGATAATAACCGGCCAATCCGAGAAAACTTCGGATCTCCGTGGGCGTAGTCGGTCGTCCCCAACTCTTCACCGTCTCAATCTTCCCCGGATCCACTTGGATACCGCTTTCGTTCACAATGTGACCAAGAAATTGAACCTCTCTTAGCCAAAATTCACACTTAGAGAACTTAGCATACAACTTCTCCTTCCTCAGCGTCTTCAAAACTTCGCGCAAGTGACGTTCATGTTCGTGCATACTTTTCGAGTAGACTAGTATGTCGTCAATGAACACAATAACCGACTTGTCCAACATAGGTTGGCACACCCGGTTCATAAGATCCATGAATGCCGCCGGTGCATTCGTAAGACCAAAAGGCATCACCACAAACTCAAAATGCCCATAACGCGTTCGGAAAGCCGTTTTCTCAATGTCTTCCTCACGGACCCGCATTTGATGATAGCCGGACCGTAGGTCGATCTTAGAGAAATACGTCGCACCTTGAAGTTGATCAAACAAATCGTCGATCCTAGGTAACGGATAACGATTCTTGATCGTCACTTTATTCAACTCACGGTAATCGATGCACATACGCATACTACCGTCTTTCTTCTTTACAAATAAAACCGGAGTGCCCCATGGCGACGCACTTGGTCGGATAAAACCCTTCCCGAGCAATTCTTGAATTTGATTCAATAACTCTTGCATCTCCGTTGGTGCTAAACGATAAGGAGTTTTAGCAATGGGGGTAGCCCCCGGAACCAACTCGATGCGAAATTCGACTTGTCTTTCCGCCGGGACACCCGGTAACTCATCCGGAAAGACATCTTCAAACTCATTAACTACCGGAATTTCACGAATTGGTGGTGGCTCATTACGAGTGTCGACAACATGAGCAAGAAAAGCTATACCACCGGTAACAACGTGACGTCGTGCCCGAGCAAAAGTGCATATCGGCACCGATCTCCTTCGTTTGTCACCATGAATAATCATCTCTCCCCCACTTGGGGTCTTTACACGAATAAACTTGTCGTGGCATGCAATATCGGCTCTATAACGATCGAGCCAATCCATACCAACGACAACATCAAAATCACCCAAAGTCATCGGAATAAGATCAATTTCGAAACTTTCGGCGCCAAACACAACATTGCAATTTTTACACACATCAACCACTAGCGCCGTCTTGCCATCCGCTATTTCAACTTCTACCGGACGACTCAACTTTACTAGCGGTTTATTTAACTTAGGCACAAATCTTGGAGATACGAAAGACAAATTAGCACCACTATCAAAAAGTATCCGAACCGGATTAGAATTAACCATGAAAGTACCTGAAACGACTTCATTGGATTGTTTAGCTTCTTCATTAGACATCAAGTATTTACGACCCCTAGCCGTACCCGCTGCCTTCTCTATCCGCTTAGCATTATCATTACGCAACTCGGGACACTCGGGTTTCTTGTGTCCCTCCTTCCCACAATTGTAGCAAGTGAATTTTGTAGTAGAAGATGGTTTGGTACAATCACGAGCCATATGCCCCCTTCGCCCACAATTATGACAAGTATAGGGGAAATCCCCCGAGGCACCTTTCTTCACACTCCCCACACTCTCGGTTGGGCCTTTCTTTGACTTCTTGCTTGAAAAATTTGAGTGACTCGAACCTTCATACTTTCTCTTCCTCAACACAATCGCTTCAAACCCTTTCGCCATATTAAACAACTCATCGAAGCTCTTCACCACGTTTACGCTAATCTTTTCTTGATAACTATCATTCAAGGTTTGATAGAAATCTTCTTTCAACATTTTATCATTCCCGACATACTCCGGGCAAAATTGCGTCTTGGACAAGAACACGGATTTGAGAGTGTTCAAGTCCATCGACCCTTGCCTCAAGGTACGTAGCTCGTCCTTAAGTCTTGTAAGATCGGCCGAAGTTCGGTACTCATCGAAGAACTCCGCTTTAAATTCCTCCCAAGTGAAGTCCATACATTGTTCTTCACCATAGAGTTGGATCTTAGCATCCCACCACAATTTCGCGTCACCCCTTAACATGCTACAACCATACCTAGTCTTCTTGTCGGGTGGACACTCACAAGTACGGAAGGCCCCCTCCATATCGGAGATGAATCGGGCACTCTTGAGTGGGTCCCGATCGCCCTCAAAAGTAGGAGGTTGAGCATCCTTAAAGTTCTTGAAGAAAAAGTCACGCCTTCCCCCATTTTCTTCTTGAAGAGCAATCTTAATTTGCTCCTTAACCAAAGTGACGACTTGTTCGTCAATCGTCTCGAGAAACATCTTCTTAACATCTTCGCGAAACTCCGCCTTTTGGCGTTGAAAGATGGCCTCAACCTTGGCCGTGAACTCGGGGTCCTCGCTTGAGCCCCCATTATCAAGTTCGGTGTCGTGTCCGTTTCGCGTCTTCATTCTATAAAACGGAAGAGATTAAATAGCGAAACGAAAGACATAACAATACGTATACATATACACCATACCACCCCATCTCGCTCGACGATCGTCGTACATCGCTCGTTTGACACGATTTGCACCCGTAGTAAGGGTAGCTAATCATTACTACGCGAGCACGTCGCGTAACTTGCTAGTACAACGTCCGTTCCGCTTGATGATTGCTATATAATACAAACAATAACGCATGATTAGTTCATATAAACATATGCGCTAACCAAGACCCGGTCCGACCCAAAGTCCTACAAGTCCCGTACAATACGCACACAAAAGTCTAAGTCTAGGCGCCTATCTCAAGTCACCTAAATCCCTTAGACCATGCTCTGATACCACTTGTAACAACCCAAACCGTAACCGACCAAACACGACGAAATTTCAAACAAAAAAAAAAAAATTTGTTGTTCCAGGCCATCGGCGCGCCGCGCCAAAAGGGCCGCGCGCCGCGCCAAACCCCTGCTGTTGCCGGAAAGTTTAAATGCGAAAAAGATGAACGTGTTCCCGGCATATTTAACCAAAACGCTTTTAACCATACATTCATATATGTAAAACTAGCACATAACTAAGGTATGAACAAGTTTTACAAGGTGGGGCCCACACGTGCCCAAAACGCCACTAAGTTTAAAATACAATGTTTAATACAAATTAGAGTTTCGACCACAAAAAGTTTAATTGCCAAATGACACAACGAGCATGGTGTTTGGGGTTAAACTACCCAAGTCTCGGTCAAACTCCAAGCCATAACCCAAAAGTGCTTCCTAATCATCGAAGCGGGAAACTCAATCCAAGGTAATGCCCTTACCCTTATCCACACACGAACCTATAAAAAGGTAAACAACGAGAGGGTAAGCAAAGCTTAGTGAGCACAATAATTATACATACACATATATAATCTACTTACTCGCATCACTTACACAACATCATATTCGAGTTTAACAATTCATCAAGCATGCTACATTAATAAGCATATACCAATAATTCAAAATCCCACAAGTAGCTAATAGTACAATAGCATACGATTCATAAATTAATACTTCCAATACATAATTCACATAACCTTGGTTAACCAATTTGAACACGGGAAGCGGTACTTACAAGACCGTTGGAGTTCATAACGTCCACTAGTGTTACTTACACACCGCGTAATCACTAGTCCCCGGGTGATGTCTTAAACACCGCGACTAACTCACCCTTACAACAATGTGGCGTCTTAAACACCGCGACGAATCCACACTTCATTCAATACAATGAGTGGTGTCTTAATCACCGCGACACTTCCACTCCCATGACATTGTGGTGTCTTAAACACCGCGACAATACCACAAGTCAATCATACCATGAGTAGTGTCTTAAACACCGCGACAATGCTACTCGTTACTTAGAATGTGGTGTCTTAAACACCGCGACAATACCACATTCGTGCAACACAAATAAATACATTATATACACATACGCATAATTATTCCACTCACCTTATGCCTTCGGTGATTATTAAACCAAGCTTGAATTCCAAGGTAACGTACCTATTTCACAAGCATAATTAATCAATCAACTTGGTCTAATCTCATAACACACACCATCCTAGGTCATCTTGACCCATTTTGACAACTAACCCTAAATTGGGTCGTTTTCACCAAAAACCCTAACACTTGGCACTCATGGCCTTCACGCACAATAGAACACTAGGTTTTAGCACAAAACACTAATATTGACCCATCTTGGTCCATTTTGACCCATTTGACTCGATAAAAGTCAACACACCCATTTTGGGTCATTTATGCCCAAATCACACCCATTTACACTTCCTCAAGGTGTTCTAACAAATTACTAGCCAATTAGGGTTTCATAACAACAATTTATACATTTAAAACCCTAGCTTACACATAATTGAGTCTACATGACCCAAATTACCCAAGAACACCCAATTTACTTAAAATGGGTCTTAATGTTCATCTTTAACACAAACCCTAACCCATACACAAAATCAAATTAAGAAAAGAAAGTTAAGGCATACCACAACTATCAAAATGTAGCAAATGACGAGATGCACAACTTTAAAGCTTGCGATTAAACCCGAAACGAGCTTCTTCTCCTTCAAAGTGAGCTTTCTCACTCTACAATCACTCTCTCTCTAAACTTGAATTGAAAGGGATAAGGTTGGTGAGTTTTTGAGTAAATGATACTCTAACATCTGATCCCAAGCATTAAATCCGGCCTCCAATTGATTTTACCAAAATACCCTCCAAATATCTAATTTAAAAGAATGGAGAATCTGTCACAGTCAGATGGCGCGGCGCGCCACCTAGCCGCGCGGCGCGCAACCCTGCCAGTTCAGCTTCTTTTGTCTTCTTAATATATACAATAAAACCCCGTTTCAAATATCGTTCAATACACTTATATACACATATGTACATTACAATTATTCGGGTCTTACATTATCCCAACAATCGCAACATCAATCGCAACTACAACAAATGACCCAACAACAACAACAACAACAACAGCAACTACAACAATCATCCCAACAATAATAATAACCGCAACAACAACAACAATTAGAAGCAGCTATGCCAAAGGTGTGAAAAGTATCACTCGGGGTTCTGCACCAAATTTTGCAACAAGTGTAAAAGAAATGGTCATAGCGCGGCAAAGTGTGAGGTCTACGGACCAGGGGGTAATAGAACGAAAGGAACAAATAGTGTCAGAACGAGTAATGGCGGAGCAAGTAGTGTCGGAGCAAGTTATGCCAATGTAGTTTGTTATAAATGTGGAAAACGGGGCCACATTATTAGAAATTGCCCGAACCAGGAGAACACGAATGGACAAGGCCGCAGAAGAGTTTTCAATATTAATGCGGCAGAGGCACAGGAAGACCCGGAGCTTTTTACGGGTACGTTTCTTATTGACAATAAATCTGCTTACGTTTTATTTGATTCGGGTGCGGATAGAAGCTATATGAGTAGAGATTTTTGTGCTAAATTAAGTTGTCCATTGACACCTTTGGATAGTAAATTTTTACTCGAATTAGCAAATGGTAAATTAATTTCAGCAGATAATATATGTCGGAATCGAGAAATTAAACTGGTTAGCGAAACATTTAAGATTGATTTGATACCAGTAGAGTTAGGGAGTTTTGATGTGATAATCGGTATGGACTGGTTGAAAGAAGTGAAAGCAGAGATCGTTTGTTACAAAAATGTAATTCGCATTATACGAGAAAAAGGAAAACCCTTAATGGTGTACGGAGAAAAGGGCAACACGAAGCTACATCTTATTAGTAATTTGAAGGCACAAAAACTAATAAGAAAAGGTTGCTATGCTGTTCTAGCACACGTCGAGAAAGTACAAACTGAAGAAAAGAGCATCAATGATGTTCCCATTGCAAAAGAATTTCCCGATGTATTTCCCAAAGAATTACCGGGATTACCCCCACATCGATCCGTTGAATTTCAAATAGATCTTGTACCAGGAGCTGCACCAATAGCTCGTGCTCCTTACAGACTCGCACCCAGCGAGATGAAAGAACTGCAAAGCCAATTACAAGAACTTTTAGAGCGTGGTTTCATTCGACCAAGCACATCACCGTGGGGAGCTCCTGTTTTGTTTGTCAAGAAGAAAGATGGTAAATTCAGGTTGTGTATCGACTACCGAGAGTTGAACAAACTTACCATCAAGAACCGCTACCCACTACCGAGAATCGACAACTTATTTGATCAACTACAAGGCTCGTCTGTTTATTCAAAGATTGACTTACGTTTCGGGTATCATCAAATGCGGGTGAAAGAAGATGATATTCCAAAGACTGCTTTCAGAACACGTTACGGTCATTACGAGTTTATGGTCATGCCGTTTGGTTTAACTAATGCACCAGCTGTATTCATGGACCTTATGAACCGAGTGTGTGGACCATACCTTGACAAGTTTATGGTCATGCCGTTTGGTTTAACTAATGCACCAGCTGTGTTCATGGACCTTATGAACCGAGTGTGTGGACCATACCTTGACAAGTTTGTCATTGTTTTCATTGATGACATACTTATTTACTCAAAGAATGACCAAGAACACGGTGAACATTTGAGAAAGGTGTTAGAAGTATTGAGGAAGGAAGAATTGTACGCTAAGTTTTCAAAGTGTGCATTTTGTTTGGAAGAAGTTCAATTCCTCGATCACATAGTGAACAAAGAAGGTATTAAGGTGGATCCGGCAAAGATAGAAACTGTTGAAAAGTGGGAAACCCCGAAAACTCCAAAACACATACGCCAGTTTTTAGGACTAGCTGGTTACTACAGAAGGTTCATCCAAGACTTTTCCAGGATAGCAAAACCCTTGACTGCATTAACGCATAAAGGGAAGAAATTTGAATGGAATGATGAACAAGAGAAAGCGTTTCAGTTATTGAAGAAAAAGCTAACTACGGCACCTATATTGTCATTGCCTGAAGGGAATGATGATTTTGTGATTTATTGTGACGCATCAAAGCAAGGTCTCAGTTCTGTATTAATGCAACGAACGAAGGTGATTGCTTATGCATCTAGACAATTGAAGATTCACGAACAAAATTATACGACGCATGATTTGGAATTAGGCGCGGTTGTTTTTGCATTAAAGACTTGGAGGCACTACTTATATGGGGTCAAAAGTATTATATATACCGACCACAAAAGTCTTCAACACATATTTAATCAGAAACAACTGAATATGAGGCAGCGTAGGTGGATTGAATTATTGAATGATTACGACTTTGAGATTCGTTACCACCCGGGGAAGGCAAATGTGGTAGCCGATGCCTTGAGCAGGAAGGACAGAGAACCCATTCGAGTAAAATCTATGAATATAATGATTCATAATAACCATACTACTCAAATAAAGGAGGCGCAACAAGGAGTTTTAAAAAAGGGAAATTTAAAGGATGAAATACCCAAAGGATCGGAGAAGCATCTTAATATTCGGGAAGACGGAACCCGGTATAGGGCTGAAATTATTTGGGTACCAAAATTTGGAGATATGAGAGAAATGGTACTTAGAGAAGCTCATAAAACCAGATACTCAATACATCCTGGAACGGGGAAGATGTACAAGGATCTCAAGAAACATTTTTGGTGGCCGGGTATGAAAGCCGATGTTGCTAAATACGTAGGAGAATGTTTGACGTGTTCTAAGGTCAAAGCTGAGCATCAGAAACCATCAGGTCTACTTCAACAACCCGAAATCCCGGAATGGAAATGGGAAAACATTACCATGGATTTCATCACTAAATTGCCAAGGACTGCAAGTGGTTTTGATACTATTTGGGTAATAGTTGATCGTCTCACCAAATGAGCACACTTCCTGCCAATAAGAGAAGATGACAAGATAGAGAAGTTAGCACGACTGTATTTGAAGGAAGTCGTCTCCAGGCATGGAATACCAATCTCTATTATCTCTGATAGGGATGGCAGATTTATTTCAAGATTCTGGCAGACATTACAGCAAGCATTAGGAACTCGTCTAGACATGAGTACTGCCTATCATCTACAAACTGATGGGCAGAGCGAAAGGATGATACAAACGCTTGAAGACATGCTACGAGCATGTGTTATTGATTTTGGAAACAGTTAGGATCGACATCTACCGTTAGCAGAATTTTCCTACAACAACAGCTACCATTCAAGCATTGAGATGGCGCCGTTTGAAGCACTTTATGGTAGAAAGTGCAGGTCTCCGATTTGTTAGAGTGAAGTGGGTGATAGACAGATTACGGGTCCGGATATTATACAAGAAACTACCGAGAAGATCATCCAAATTCAACAACGGTTGAAAACCGCCAAAAGTCGACAAAAGAGCTACGCTGACATTAAAAGAAAAGATATAGAATTTGAAATTGGAGAGATGGTCATGCTTAAAGTTGCACCTTGGAAAGGCGTTGTTCGATTTGGTAAACGAGGGAAATTAAATCCAAGGTATATTGGACCATTCAAGATTATTGATCGTGTCGGACCAGTAGCTTACCGATTTGAGTTACCTCAACAACTCGCGGCTGTACATAACACTTTCCACGTCTCGAATTTGAAGAAATGTTTTGCTAAAGAAGATCTCACTATTCCGTTAGATGAAATCCAAATCAACGAAAAACTTCATTTCATCCAAGAACCCGTCGAAATAATGGATCGTGAGGTTAAAAGACTTAAGCAAAACAAGATACCAATTGTTAAGGTTCGATGGAATGCTCGTAGAGGATCCGAGTTCACCTGGGAGCGTGAAGATCAGATGAAGAAGAAATACCCGCATCTATTTCCAGAAGATTCGTCAACACCTTCAACAGCTTAAAATTTCGGGACGAAATTTATTTAACGGGTAGGTACTGTAGTGACCCGAACTTTTCCATGTTTATATATATTAATTGAGATTGATATTTACATGATTAAATGTTTCCAACATGTTAAGCAATCAAACTTGTTAAGACTTGATTAATTGAAATATGTTTCATATAGACAATTGACCACCCAAGTTGACCGGTGATTCACGAACGTTAAAACTTGTAAAAACTATATGATGACATATATATGGATATATATATAGTTAACATGATACTATGATAAGTAAACATATCATTAAGTATATTAACAATGAACTACATATGTAAAAACAAGACTACTAACTTAATGATTTTTAAACGAGACATATATGTAACGATTATCGTTGTAAAGACATTTAATGTATATATATCATATTAAGAGATATTCATACATGATAATATCAAGATAATATAATAATTTAAAATCTCATTTGATATTATAAACATTGGGTTAACAACATTTAACGAGATCGTTAACCTAAAGGTTTCAAAACAACACTTACATGTAACGACTAACGATGACTTAACGACTCAGTTAAAATGTATATACATGTAGTGTTTTAATATGTATTTATACACTTTTGAAAGACTTCAATACACTTATCAAAATACTTCTACTTAACAAAAATGCTTACAATTACATCCTCGTTCAGTTTCATCAACAATTCTACTCGTATGCACCCGTATTCGTACTCGTACAATACACAGCTTTTAGATGTATGTACTATTGGTATATACACTCCAATGATCAGCTCTTAGCAGTCCATGTGAGTCACCTAACACATGTGGGAACCATCATTTAGCAACTAGCATGAAATATCTCATAAAATTACAAAAATATGAGTAATCATTCATGACTTATTTACATGAAAACAAAATTACATATCCTTTATATCTAATCCATACACCAACGACCAAAAACACCTACAAACACTTTCATTCTTCAATTTTCTTCATCTAATTGATCTCTCTCAAGTTCTATCTTCAAGTTCTAAGTGTTCTTCATAAATTCTACAAGTTCTAGTTACATAAAATCAAGAATACTTTCAAGTTTGCTAGCTCACTTCCAATCTTGTAAGGTGATCATCCAACCTCAAGAAATCTTTGTTTCTTACAGTAGGTTATCATTATAATATAAGGTAATAATAATATTCAAACTTTGGTTCAATTTCTATAACTATAACAATCTTATTTCAAGTGATGATCTTACTTGAACTTGTTTTCGTGTCATGATTCTGCTTTAAGAACTTCGAGCCATCCAAGGATCCGTTGAAGCTAGATCCATTTTTCTCTTTTCCAGTAGGTTTATCCAAGGAACTTAAGGAAGTAATGATGTTCATAACATCATTCGAATCATACATATAAAGCTATCTTATTCGAAGGTTTAAACTTGTAATCACTAGAACATAGTTTAGTTAATTCTAAACTTGTTCGCAAACAAAAGTTAATCCTTATAACTTGACTTTTAAAATCAACTAAACATATGTTCTATATCTATATGATATGCTAACTTAATGATTTAAAACATGGAAACACGAAAAACACCGTAAAACCGGATTTACGCCGTCGTAGTAACACCGCGGGCTGTTTTGGGTTAGTTAATTAAAAACTATGATAAACTTTGATTTAAAAGTTGTTATTCTGAGAAAATGATTTTTATTATGAACATGAAACTATATCCAAAAATTATGGTTAAACTCAAAGTGGAAGTATGTTTTCTAAAATGGTCATCTAGACGTCGTTCTTTCGACTGAAATGACTACCTTTACAAAAACGACTTGTAACTTGTATTTTTGACTATAAACCTATACCTTTTCTATTTAGTTTCTTAAATTCAAGTTCAATACGAAACCGTGGCCGCTTAAATCACTCAAAACGGATTAGAAACGAAGAAATGGCGAGCAAAACAAAATTGGTAAAAACTACTCATTTTAGCTACGTGAAAATTGGTAACAAATCTATTCCAGCCATAACTTAATCAACTTGTATTGTATATTATGTAATCTTGAGATACCATAGACACGTATACAATGTTTCGACCTATCATGTCGACACATCTATATATATTTCGGAACAACCATAGACACTCTATATGTGAATGTTGGAGTTAGCTATACAGGGTTGAGGTTGATTCCAAAATATATATAGTTTGAGTTGTGATCAATACTGAGATACGTATACACTGGGTCGTGGATTGATTCAAGATAATATTTATCGATTTATTTCTGTACATCTAACTGTGGACAACTAGTTGTAGGTTACTAACGAGGACAGCTGACTTAATAAACTTAAAACATCAAAATATATTAAAAGTGTTGTAAATATATTTTGAACATACTTTGATATATATGTATATATTGTTATAGGTTCGTGAATCAACCAGTGGCCAAGTCTTACTTCCCGACGAAGTAAAAATCTGTGAAAGTGAGTTATAGTCCCACTTTTAAAATCTAATATTTTTGGGATGAGAATACATGCAGGTTTTATAAATGATTTACAAAATAGACACAAGTACGTGAAACTACATTCTATGGTTGAATTATCGAAATCGAATATGCCCCTTTTTATTAAGTCTGGTAATCTAAGAATTAGGGAACAGAAACCCTAATTGACGCGAATCCTAAAGATAGATCTATTGGGCCTAACAAACCCCATTCAAAGTATTGGATGCTTTAGTACTTCAAAATTTATATCATATCCGAAGGGTGTCCCGGAATGATGGGGATATTCTTATATATGCATCTTGTTAATGTCGGTTACCAGGTGTTCACCATATGAATGATTTTTATCTCTATGTATGGGATGTGTACTGAAATATGAAATCTTGTGGTCTATTATTATGATTTGATATATATAGGTTAAACCTATAACTCACCAACATTTTTGTTGACGTTTTAAGCATGTTTATTCTCAGGTGATTATTAAGAGCTTCCGCTATCGCATACTTAAATAAGGACGAGATTTGGAGTCCATGCTTGTATGATATTGTGTAAAAACTGCATTCAAGAAACTTATTTTGTTGTAACATATTTGTATTGTAAACCATTATGTAATGGTCGTGTGTAAACAGGATATTTTAGATTATCATTATTTGATAATCTACGTAAAGCTTTTTAAAACCTTTATCTATGAAATAAAGGTTATGGTTTGTTTTAAATATGAATGCAGTCTTTGAAAAACGTCTCATATAGAGGTCAAAACCTCGCAACGAAATCAATTAATATGGAACGTTTTTAATCAATAAGAACGGGACATTTCACTAAGGTCAAAGCTGAACATCAGAAACCATCAGGTCTACTACAGCAACCAGAAATCCCAGAATGGAAATGGGAAAACATTACCATGGATTTCATCACTAAATTGCCAAGGACTGCAAGTGGTTTTGATACTATTTGGGTAATAGTTGATCGTCTCACCAAATCAGCACACTTCCTGCCAATAAGAGAAGATGACAAGATGGAGAAGTTAGCATGACTGTATTTGAAGGAATTCGTCTCCAGACATGGAATACCAATCTCTATTATCTCTGATAGGGATGGCAGATTTATTTCAAGATTCTGGCAGACATTACAGTAAGCATTAGGAACTCGTCTAGACATGAGTACTGCCTATCATCCACAAACTGATGGGCCGAGTGAAAGGACGATACAAACGCTTGAAGACATGCTACGAGCATGTGTTATTGATTTCGGAAACAGTTGGGATCGACATCTACCGTTAGCGGAATTTTCCTACAACAACAGCTATTATTCAAGCATTGAGATGGCGCCGTTTGAAGCACTTTATGGTAGAAAGTGCATGTCTCCAATTTGTTGGAGTGAAGTGGGGGATAGACAGATTACGGGTCCGGAGATAATACAAGAAACTACCGAGAAGATCATCCAAATTCAACAACGGTTGAAAACCGTTCAAAGTCGACAAAAGAGCTACGCCGACATTAAAAGAAAAGATATAGAATTTGAAATTGGAGAGATAGTCATGCTTAAGGTTGCACCTTGGAAAGGTGTTGTTCGATTTGGTAAACGAGGGAAATTAAATCCAAGGTATATTAGACCATTCAAGATTATTGATCGTGTCGGACCAGTAGCTTACCGACTTGAGTTACCTCAACAACTCGCGGCTGTACATAACACTTTCCACATCTCGAATTTGAAGAAATGTTTTGCTAAAGAAGATCTCACTATTCCATTAGATGAAATCCAAATCAACGAAAAACTTCAATTCATCGAAGAACCCGTCAAAATAATGGATCGTGAGATTAAAAGACTTAAGCAAAACAAGATACCAATTGTTAAGGTTCGATGGAATGCTCGTAGAGGACCCGAATTCACCTGGGAACGAGAAGATCAGATGAAGAAGAAATACCCGCATTTATTTCCAGAAGATACGTCAACACCTCCAACTGCTTGAAATTTCGGGACGAAATTTATTTAACGAGTAGGTACTATAGTGACCCGAACTTTTCCATGTTTATATATATATATATATATATATATATATATATATATATATATTAAATGAAATTGTTATTTACATGATTAAGTGTTTCCAACATGTTAAACAATCAAACTTACTAAGACTTGATTAATTGAAATAGATTTCATATAGACAATTGACCACCCAAGTTGACCGGCGATTCACGAACGTTAAAACTTGTAAAAACTATATGATGACATATATATATGGATATATATATAGTTAACATGATATTATGATAAGTAAACATATCATTAAGTATATTAACAATGAACTACATATGTAAAAACAAGACTACTAACTTAATGATTTTGAAACGAGACATATATGTAACGATTATCGTTGTAACGACATTTAATGTATATATATCATATTAAGATATATTAATACATCATGATATCATGATAATGTAATAATTTAACATCTCATTTGATTTAATAAACAATGGGTTAACAACATTTAACAAGATCGTTAACCTAAAGGTTTCAAAACAACACTTACATGTAACGACTAACGATGACTTAACGACTCAGTTAAAATGTATATACATGTAGTGTTTTAATATGTATTCATACACTTTTGAAAGACTTCAAGACACTTATCAAAATACTTCTGCTTAACAAAAATGCTTACAATTACATCCTCGTTCAGTTTCATCAACAATTCTACTCGTATGCACCCGTATTCGTACTCGTACAATACACAGCTTTTAGATGTATGTACTATTGGTATATACACTCCAATGATCAGCTCTTAATAGCCCATGTGAGTCACCTAACACATGTGGGAACCATCATTTTGCAACTAGCATGAAATATCTCATAAAATTACAAAAAAATGAGTATTCATTCATGACTTATTTACATGAAAACAAAATTACATATCCTTTATATCTAATCCATACACCAATGACCAAAAACACCTACAAACACTTTCATTCTTTAATTTTCTTCATCTAATTGATCTCTCTCAAGTTCTATCTTCAAGTTCTAAGTGTTCTTCATAAATTCTACAAGTTCTAGTTTCATAAAATCAAGAATACTTCCAAGTTTGCTAGCTTACTTCCAATCTTGTAGAGTGATCATCCAACCTCAAGAAATCTTTCTTATTTATAGTAATATATCTTTCTAATACAAGGTAATACTCATATTCAAACTTTGATTCAATTTCTATAACTATAACAATCTTATTTCGAGTGGAAATCTTACTTGAACTTGTTTTCGTGTCATGATGCTGCTTCAAGAAATTTCAAGCCATCCAAGGATCCTTTGAAGCTAGATCCATTTTTCTCATTTCCAATAGCTTTATCCAGAAAACTTGAGGTAGTAATGATGTTCATAACATCATTCGATTCATACATATAAAGCTATCTTATTCGAAGGTTTAAACTTGTAATCACTAGAACATAGTTTAGTTAATTCTAAACTTGTTTGCAAACAAAAGTTAATCCTTCTAACTTGACTTTTAAAATCAACTAAACACATGTTCTGTATCTATATGATATGCTAAGTTAATGATTTAAAACCTGGAAACACGAAGAACACTGTAAAACCGGACATACGCCGTCGTAGTAACACCGCGGGCTGTTTTGGGTTAGTTAATTAAAAACTATGATAAAATTTGATTTAAAAGTTGTTCTTCTGGGAAAATGATTTTTCTTATGAACATGAAACTATATCCAAAAATCATGATTAAACCCAAAGTGGAAGTATGTTTTCTAAAATGGTCATCTAGACGTCGTTCTTTCGACTGAAATGACTACCTTTACAAAAATGACTTGTAACTTATATTTTTGACTATAAACCTATATTTTTTCTGTTTAGATTCATAAAATAGAGTTCAATATGAAACCATAGCAATTTTATTCACTCAAAACGGATTTAAAATGAAGAAGTTATGGGTAAAACAAGAGTGGATAATTTTTCTTGTTGTAGCAACGTGAAAATTTGTAACAAATCTATATTAATCATATCCTAGCTAACTTATATTATATTATACATGTATTCTAATATATTATATAATCTTGGGATACCATAGACACGTATGCAAATATTTTGACATATCATATCGACCCATGTATATATATTATTTGGAACAACCATAGACACTCTATATGCAGTAATGTGGGAGTTAGCTATACAGGGTTGAGGTTGATTCCAAAAATATATATACTTTGAGTTGTGATCTAGCCTGAGACATGTATACACTGGGTCGTGGATTGATTCAAGATAATATATATCAATTTTTTTTCTGTACATCTAACGTTGGACAAGTAGTTGTAGGTTACTAACGAGGACAGCTGACTTAATAAACTTAAAATATCAAAATGTATTAAAAGTGTTGTAAATATATTTTGAATATACTTTGATATATATGTACATATTTGTTATAGGTTCGTGAATCAACCAGTGGCCAAGTCTTACTTCCCAACGAAGTAAAAATCTGTGAAAGTGAGTTATAGTCCCACTTTTAAAATCTAATATTTTTGGGATGAGAATACATGCAGGTTTTATAAATAATTTACAAAATAGACACAAGTACGTGAAACTACATTCTATGGTTGAATTATCGAAATCGAATATGCCCCTTTTTATTAAGTCTGGTAATCTAAGAATTAGGGAACAGACACCTTAATTGACGCGAATCCTAAAGATAGATCTATTGGGCCTAACAAACCCCATCCAAAGTACCGGATGCTTTAGTACTTCAAAATTTATATCATATCCGAAGGGTGTCTTGGAATGATGGGGATATTCTTATATATGCATCTTGTTAATGTCGGTTACCAGGTGTTCACCATATGAATGATTTTTATCTCTATGTATGGGATGCGTATTGAAATATGAAATCTTGTGGTCTATTGTTACGATTTGATATATATATATATATATATATATATATATATATATATATATATATATATATATACATATAGGTTAAACCTATAACTCATCAACATTTTTGTTGACGTTTAAAACATGTTTATTCTCAGGTGAATACTAAGAGCTTCCGCTGTTGCATACTAAAATAAGGACAAGATTTGGAGTCCATGTTTGGATGATATTGTGTAAAAACTGCATTTAAGAAATATATGTCGATGTAATATATTTCTATTGTAAACCATTATGTAATGGTCGTGTGTAAACAGTACATTTTAGATTATCATTATTTGATAATCTACGTAATACTTTTGAAACCTTTATTGATAAAATAAAGGTTATGGTTGTTTTAAAAATGAATGCAGTCTTTGAAAAACGTTTCATATAGAGGTCAAAACCTCGCAACGAAATCAATTAATATGGAACGTTTATAATCAATATGAACGGGACATTTCAGTATTGACCAACATATGTTCTCTAGGTTGAGATCTACGGTTAATTTTGCATTCCGAGTTTCGGTCACATTTCGGTGAATGACCTTATGTACTGCTAAGGTGAGTTTCATTTGCTCCCTTTTTAATTGCTTTTGCAATTGATATTTTTGGGCTGAGAATACATGCACTTTATTTTAAACGCAATGGATACAAGTACATACTAAATTCTACACTGAGTTTGAACCGAAAATCCTTTAGCTTTGGTAACTAGTAACTGCCGGTTATAAGAACTGTTGCGCGAGTAGTTGTATATGGATCCATAGGGCTTGACATCCCCGTACGTTCCAGGTATAGAAACCCTAGCCTGAACTATAAAGCGGACGTATGCTATTTGAGTTTAGTACACGTTGGATTGCATGTATTGTACATGTTGGTTGCATGTATGTTAAAACAGGGGTACTTATTATATATATACACGTTAAGTTTAGTTACCAGGGTGCTTAATCTTGTAGAATATTTTGATAAACGTTTCTGGATGAAACAACTGAAATCTTGTGATCCACCTTTAAATACAGATTATGCGCAATATTAAAACTATGAACTCACCAACATTTGTGTTGACACTTTTAAGCATGTTTATTCTCAGGTTCCTAGAAGTCTTCCGATGTTTGCTTATATGTGATACAAGCTATGTGCATGGAGTCATACATGCTTTATTCGAGAAAACGTTGCATTCACAAAATCATCACCATGTATCTTATTTTGACTGCATTATCAACGGATGTAGTATTGTAAACTATTAATTACGGTGATTGTCTATATGTAGAAATCATCAAACGTCAAAAACCTTGGAATTTTATATTCAATTATGGTGTGCCTTTTCAAAAGAATGCAATGTTTACAAAACGTACCATGTAGAGGTCAGTACCTCACTATGAAATCGATGAATGATGTATTCGTCCAAATGGATTTGGAAGGGCCATCACATGTTTTTAGTATAAGCGGTTGCCGGGACCAAGACAAGGTCAAATACTCCACCCACACTTTTGCCGGTATCGCTCTCACCTGGTGGAACACGTATGTACAATCGGTGGGTACCGATGAAGCCCACACTCTCTCTTGGTCCGATTTAAAAGAAAAGATGATCATCGAATACTTTTCACGCGAAGAGATCCGAAGGCTCGAAAGAGAGCTAAGAAGTTTGAAAGCGGTTGGAAACGACCTCAACTCTTATAATCAATGGTTTTCCGAGCTAGCTCTAATGTGTCCAAACCTTGTAAATCTCGAGCCTCTACAAGTTGAACTTTACATGGATGGCCTTCCTAAGAGCATCAAACACGGGGTAATATCATCCAAACCTGCCAACCTACAAGAAGCTTTAAAGATGGCCCGCCAATTGATTGAATCGGTGGATGAAATCGTAGTACCGGCACCTAAGCCCGAGGATAAATCGGGTGGTAACAAAAGAAAATAGGAAGCCACTCAATCAAGAAACTACAACAACAACAACTTCACCAAAAAGCCTTTCACCTCCGATGGCAAGAAAAGTTACGCCGGAACCAAACCTTTTTGCAAAAAATGCCACAAGCATCACTTTGGTGAATATGGCAAGCTAATTTGCCACCGGTGCCAAGGAAGTGGTCATATGACCAACGATTGTAGAAGTGCCGCCCCCGTCGCTCGAAAGGGGCCCGATGCACCAAAGACGGTCACTTGTTACGGATGTGGCCAACAAGGTCATTTTAGAAATGCATGCCCAAAGAAGAAAGATAACCCCAATACGCACGGTTGAGCTTTCAACATTAACACCGAGGAAGCCCGAGATGACAATGAACTAGTCACGGGTACGTTTCTTCTCAACAATTGTTATGTCTCTTGCTTATTCGATTCGGGTGCCGATAAGAGTTTTGTATCCAAGACTTTGACTCATTCTTTTAGCACTCCACCACTCCTACTAGATACTACTTATACCATTGAAGTGGCCAACGGGAAACTATTGAGTGCCGACAAATTTTACCGGGGGTGTACGTTAAACTTGACGGGTAAAGAGTTTGAAATTGACTTGATACCTATAGAAATAGGGAGCTTCGATGTAATAATTGGTATGGATTGGTTAGCTAAAACGAAATCTCACATCCTTTGTGATCTTAAAGCGATTCAAATTCCTATCGAGAATGGTGAACCCTTGATTGTTTATGGCGATAAGAGTTGCACCGGACTCAACCTCGTCTCGTGCCTTAAAGTTGAAAAATATCTTTGTAAAGGTTGTTTCGCGATTCTAGCCCACGTTGAGAAAGTCAAGACTGATGAGAAGCATATCGATGATGTGCCAATTGTTAGTGACTTTTCCGATATTTTTCCCGACGAATTTCCGGGTCTTCCACCTCATCGACCGGTAGAATTCCAAATCGATCTTATTCCGGGAGCCGCACCCGCAGCACGTGCACCGTATAGACTTGCTCATCCGAAATGCAAGAATTGCAAAGTCAAATTCAAGAATTACTTGACCGTGGTTTTATCCAACCTAACCATTCACCATGGGGTGCTCTGATTTTATTCTTTAAGAAGAAAGATGGATCCCTACGAATGTGCATCGACTATTGTGAACTAAACAAATTGACGGTTAAGAACCGATATCCTCTTCCACGCATCGATGACCTCTTTGATCAACTACAAGGATATTGTGTATATTCAAAAATCGATCTCCGCTCGGGTTATCATCAACTAAGGGTTAAGGGGGAAGATGTCTCCAAAACCGCTTTTCGGATTCGCTATGGTAGTTACGAATTCATTGTCATGCCATTTGGTCTAACTAATGCACCGGCGATGTTCATAGATCTTATGAACCGTGTGTGCAAAGCGTATCTCAACAAGTTCGTTATTGTATTCATCGATGACATTTTGGTCTATTCTAAAAGAGAAGAAGAGCACGAACAACACCTTCGACTCGTGCTCGAACTCTTGAGATAAGAACGACTCTATGCCAAGTTCTCCAAGCGTGAATTTTGGTTGAAGGAAGTTCAATTTCTTGGTCATGTTGTAAGCGATCAAGGTATTAAGGTCGATCCCGCAAAAATCGAAGCCATTAGCAAATGGGAAATCCCTACTACTCCTACTCACATTCGATAATTCTTAGGCCTCACCGGGTATTATCGTAAGTTCATCGAAAATTTCTCTTTGGTTGCACGTCCTCTGACCGCGTTAACTCACAAGGGAAGGAAATTCATTTGGTCAACCGAGCAAGAATCCGAGTTTCAAATTTTGAAGGAAAAGTTAACCACCGCTCCTATCTTATCGCTTCCCGAAGGCAATGATGATTTTGTTGTATATTGCGATGCCTTGAAACATGGTTTTGGGTACGTATTGATGCAATGAAAAAAGGTTATTGCTTATGCCTCCCGACAATTGAAAATCCACGAACGGAACTACACGACACATGATCTCGAACTCGGAGCCGTTGTATTTGCACTTAAAATGTGGAGACACTATCTTTATGGAACCAAAAGTACTATCTTCACCAATCACAAAAGCCTCCAACACATCTTCGATCAAAAGCAACTAAACATGAGACAACGACGGTGGATTGAAACTTTGAATGATTACGATTGTGAGCTTCATTATCACCCCGGGAAGGCAAATGTAGTAGCCGATGCCTAAAGTCGAAAGGAAAGAATGGTGCCTCTTCGTGTCCGAGCTTTAAACATCACCATCCACACTAATCTTAATAACCAAATTCGTGTAGCCCAAGATGAGGCTCTCAAGGATGAAAACATCTCTCTCGAACGCTTGAACGTCCTCACCTCTCGATTCGAAGTTAAGGATACCGGACTCGATATTTCGCCGGAAGAATTTGGGTACCTAGTTATGGGGGCTTACGAAGCCTTATTTTAGACGAAGCCCATAAGTCAAGATATTCGATTCACCCCGGTGCCAATAAGATGTACCACGACCTCAAAGAACAATATTGGTGGCCGAACATTAAAAGAGACGTCGCTACTTATGTTGGAAAGTGCCTAACTTACTCCAAAGGCAAAGCCGAACATCAAAGACCGTCCGGATTGCTTCAACAACCTGAAATCCCGCAATAGAAGTGGGAAAGAATAACGATGGATTTTATCACCAAACTACCAAGAACGGCGGGCGATTATGATACCATTTGGGTTATTGTTGACCGTCTCACCAAATCCGTACACTTCCTAGCCATGAAGGAAATCGACAAAATGGAGAAACTTGCACAACTTTACATTAAAGAGATCGTAGCCCGTCACGGTGTACCTTTATCGATTATTTCTAACCGAGATGTTCATTTCGTTTCTAGATTTTGGCGTACCTTACAAGAAGCGTTGGGAACGCGTTTAGACATGAGCACCGCATACCATCCATAAACCGATGGACAAAGTGAACATATAATTCAAACTTTGGAAGACATGCTACGAGCTTGCATTATCGACTTTGGAAAAGCTTGGGACAAGCACTTGCCTCTCGCCGAATTCTCTTACAATAATAGTTACCACGCGAGTATCAACGCCGCACCTTTCAAAGCCTTATATGGTCGCAAATGTCGTTCACCTCTCTGTTGGGCCGAAGTAGGCGACACACAAATCACGGACCCGAACTCATTCATGAAACAACCGAGAAGATCGTTTAAATCTGAGATAGGCTTAGGACGGCCCGTAGTCGTCAAAAGAGCTATACCGACATTAGATGCAACGACCTCAAATTCCAAGTCGGTGACCACGTAATGTTAAAAGTCGCACCTTGGAAAGGTGTAATTTATTTCGGGAAATGTGGGAAGCTAAATCCGCGGTATATTGGTCCTTTCAAAATCTTGGAGCGTGTTGGAACCGTTGCTTATCGTTTAGATCTTCCGCCTCAACTGAGCTCCGTTCATCCTACTTTACATGTATCAAATTTGAAGAAGTGTTTTGCAGGACCCGAACTCGTCATCCCTCTCAAGGAGCTTACTATTGATGACAAACTTCATTTTGTGGAGGAACCAGTTGAAATTGTGGACCACTCCGTCAAAACGCTAAAACAAAGCCGAATTCCGATTGTCAAAGTTCGTTGGAACGCCAAGAGAGGACCCGAGTTTACTTGGGAAAGGCAAGATCAAATGAAAAAGAAGTACCCTCATTTATTCGTGGATTTGGAAACGCAAGATCTCGAGGAATAAACAACGACTACTACGCCTACTTAAATTTCGGGACGAAATTTCTTTTAAGGAGTAGGTAATGTAACATCCCGCCTTTTTCCGTCTACATTCCGTTTTATTATTTTAAAGTCCGTTATATAATTATAACATCTTCCGTTAATACGTGTATTTAAAAATATTTCGTTTAGGTAATTCACGCACCCGCTTCAAACTTGAGGGACTAATCGTGTCAAGTGGCCAAAGTGGTGACTAGGTCAACTAGTCAACCACCTCACCACTTCCACTCATTCATTCATCTTCTCTTTTACTACTTCCACTTTATTCTCTCAAACACCAACTCAAAGAATCATCATCCATTTCGAATCTAGCAAGCGTTCTTCAAAACAAATTACATATTTGGAATCCTTGCGATTTCCTCTTCGAATCCATACCAACATCATCTCATTTGGGTAACTTTCTAAAAATACTAGATTTTATGTTCTTGATGTTTTTTGAATTATAAAAGTGTTAGTTAGTGTCTATGGCTCGAGTCTAACATGAATACATGATTTGTATGCTCGATCTTGTTGTTTTAGTGTAACTAGCATGAACTTGAAAGGTGTGTGTTTAATCTTGAGTTTTGGATGATTAAATGTTATTATTATGTTAAAGTTCAAGTATTAAATGTGTTACTAGCATCACTAGCTTCATGTAGATGTGTAGGTTGATTAAGAAAACTTCATTAACATGATTATTGAATTTGTGATTTTGGGTTAGGGTTTGATAGACTTAAATATGAACTTTCGATGCATTTAATGCTATGAAAGGTTATTGGTAAGTGTTTAATTGTATTGTATGCGTAATTACCTACGAAACGGTGTAATATATGTGTGCATTTAATTCCCGAATCATCAATGTGCATTTATGATCTTGAATGCAATAAATGATGAACATTTAATGCGATTTTGGTTGTTGTAAATGTTGAATTGATTGATGAAATGTGCTTAGTTGCATTCCTTGTTAAATTACTTTTCCAACAATATATGGTATGCGTTTTGAATGTTTTCGGGTCATAAAATGTGTTTGATTAAAGTTTGGTTCGTGCACTTGTGAAAATTTAGCAACTGTAACTGATCACGTGTTTGGACGCCGTCCAGGCCTTCTTTGCTGGACGCAGTCCAGCCATTTTGGACGCCGTCCAAATGAACTGCCAGGGACTGTCTAACTTGGTCATTTTTCATTTAATTCCAACTATGCTACGCACCTCCGATTAACATGTAACTTGTTTTAACATGCTCATATATGATTATATAACTCAGAAAAATTGTCCGAGACCCGACCCGAACGTGTTGACTTTTTCGTTGAATTTGACTTGACCAAAGTTGACTTTTATTCAAACTTAACCGAATACTTATGCAATCGTTCTAACATGCTTTTATATTTGTATCTTGCATGAAACCTGACAACGTGATTCACATGCTATATATATAATCGAGTCGTAACGAGCCATGGGACTAATTGAACACTTTGACCGACCGTGTTTACCGATATTGATACAACCTATTTGTTTAGGTCAAGACTAGCATTTGTTCTTTGCACACGTTTACTTTGTGAAGTACCTATTTACCCGTGCACTCAAGGTGAGATCATAGTCCCACTTTTACTCTTTTAAACTTACATTTGGGATGAGAAAACAAAAAAGTTTCGTTTTACAAAGTGAACACAAGTACGGAAACAAACATTCTACGTACGAGTTAGAACAAAAATCCTCAATTCGATTATCATTAGTTACACTTGCTGGGTATAAGCGAGAACTTATGTTGTATGGCCATATGGGTTTGACAAACCTTCATTCGGACGGTTCGCTACCGTTATGCGGATGAAATATATTTTCGAGAATAAGTGTATGTTCTAACACTATGTGATGGGGTAACGTTAGTTAAGCCTTGATAATTGGGTGCTCGTGATAACAATTTTAGAATGGTTTACTATTATTTCAACGTTATAAATCTTGTGGTTCAACTTAATTACGTACTCACTTACTAAACCTATGATTTCACCAACGTTTTCCTTGACAGATTTTCTATGTTTTTCTCAGGTCCTTGAACGTTAAGTGTTACATGCTTCCGCACGCTATTTTTGATACTTGCTTGGATGTCGAGTATACATGCATACATGGAGCGTCTTTTGATTTACTTTAGATTGTGTCGCATAGGTTTCAATTGTACTTAAAACGTTGTAACATGTTTAGTCGTTGAACCACTTTGTAAACTTTGAAACATCTTTACATTTGAAATGAATGCGACATATTTTGGTCAAACGTTGTTTTAAAGACTTATGACCACGTAACGGGACCGAAGTAGACGGCGCCGTCAATGACGATTTTGTCGGGTCGCTACAGACGTGTTGTTCAACACGTCTAAAAAGGATTTTCCACGCGTCTAACTGTGCCGGAATGTAGTAGTGTGTGTATGTATTATAATCTTTGAATACACAACTACAGTTACAATTACAATTACAATCGTATAGCGGGAAATGAGCAACTTAACATTGTGTCTAGCCTACTCTATTTATACTATTCTAATTCCTTCACAACTAATGATACCTATGCTTGATTCCTTGTTCTGGAAATCAAGATACAATCCCACAATATATGTGATTTCATTAAGTGTACTTGAATGCATCCATAATCCTTTTCAAATACATAATCTTTACTTTGAAGACGCTCTTCCAGTTGTAGACTCCTTTCATAACAGTTCCACATATATAGGAAAATCTGGTTTTCCTTACAAGTCTGAAGAACGCAGATAGTTTGGTGCGTAGAGATAGTCTGATCGTGCAAAACTTTCTTGACATCTTCCGGAATTCTTTGACTTTAACACTTAGAATTATTTTGAAAATTCTAATTAGACGTTTGACTCATCAGATTCTTTAAACATTTTTCTACATTAATTTTTCCCAACAATATAGTGAAAGGAAGTTAATGATTAACTTGACATTTTAGAAAACAGATTTAACAAAAAGTTGGTACATCTATCACACTAGTATGAATCATGCTTTGATCACTTGAATACTAATTTTGACCATATGATTATGCAGTAAATTAGAAAATGTAACAGTTCCAGTTGTAGACTCCTTTCATAACAGGTAAAAGTCGACGACCTTAGGTATTAAAGAGTACAAACACGAAATATAATCATGATTACACATCATAGTACACGAATGAAAGACTGAAAAAGAGATGAGGTACTATCCTGATAGAAATATGTGTGCATACGTGTTACAGCACAATTAGGCACAAAAAAGATTGCAATTGAATTGGTATGTACTCGATAAGTTCTTTTTCACTTATCCTTTGATAATAGAAAGTTAGTGCCTTAGTGCTGTGTTATTTGTTGTCATGATGTCCATGAAGAGCAACCAAATTCAACATGTGTGCATATTTATAATTGTCCCCTTGTTTCACTCATTTATATATCCGAACATAGTTACTTTCATAAGACCATCAATAAAGAAACATCACTTTTTAAGCGTTAGGTGACATGGGATGATTTGTCGGAAAGTGATGCCCCTAAGGCAACGTCACCAATGAAAAAGGGCGTCAGTCACTTGGCTGGCGGAAAAAAGAGACGTTTGATTTTTTTTCATCCAATCAAGATTCAACACATAGTTATATATTATTAAGCAAAAAAAAATAAAAAATTCACCAAACTTCCAATCAAATTTTTGTTACGAATAAAGCACGTGAGCCCTAACAAGACTTAATAACCCTAGGTTATCAAACCCACTTACAATAAATGAAAATAGTTGATGTATATGAAGAAACTAGCAAAGAAGATAAAGATGAGAGAATTTAACGAGGTTATATGTAATCACGAATGATTACTTTAATCTCCGGCCACCAAAGATAGTTCTTTTATTGATAAATTTCGTGGATACATATATGGGTTACAATAGGATGTTTAAATAGGCAAAACTCATCAAGGAGACTACTTAACGAACAAGAAAACTCGTTTCTAGAAAATTCTGCCCGTACCAATCTCGTGACCTGATTGCATAATCGCAAGGTTTAGTCCTCAGCTTCTGTTTCAACTTTGTTCAATCTCGCGGTCGCAATAATAATTCTCGCAGTCGCGAGAATCACTCCAGCAGCTTTTTCCTTTTTCAATTTCTTGTTTAACTCGTTTCGCACTCCAACAATCTCCCACTCGAAGAGACGTTACACAACATCCATCTTAACCTAACATCATCAACATCAACATCATTATCCCCAGTGTTGTAAATCTCCTTATTTCTCCCTGAGATCTCGTTTTTAGAAGGCCGTCGGGATAATATGTCCATCTCTCGAGATTTCTCGGTCAACTGGGTCAAACATGGTCAAAGCCACGATTTCTCGAATTTTCTCGCTCATTTCTTGAATTTTCTCATAAAATCATATAATTTTTCGAATTTTCTCGCACATTTCTTCGAATTACTTGTAAAATCTCGTAAAAATGTATATAAATGTACATAAATTTATTTATTTATATATATTTATATTATAAAAACTAAAAAGTCAACGTAAGTCAACACCTGAGATCTCCCCGATATTTTTCGAGATGCCGAGATCTCCACAATAATGTCCAAACGAGATCCCCCCATATTTGAGATCTCCAACCTTGATTATCCACCTCAACAACTTGATCCGCTAATTATACCTCCTTTTGATACTGCTGGATTTGCACCCGAATCACGACACACTTCACCCGATAAACTTCAAGCAAGTGAAGTCTTTCGACACCAAAAAATACCACTGAGCTATAATTCGATCCTTTTGTTACTAGCTTGGGAAACAAGACATTCTCTTTGTCTATGACACATACCTCCTTAGTTTTGGAGATAACAGGTCGTTTGAGTCCGACCCGATCCAATTAAACCCATCGCCTAAGCGATCCACCTGTACAAAAATCCATCCACACGATTTATCTTTCCAACAAAGAATAAACTTACCGATAGAACCAACATGTGGATAACACCATCAAGGCAGCCGTGTGAGAATGCAATCACACCCTTGATCTTCCTCATAACCGCCTTTGCTTTCACCATTGGAACACCTACCACATACGTGCGCATGTCTTTTGACAAACCCGATTTCCCATCCCGAGCCAACTCACATTGTACGGATGTATCATCAACCATGACTCTTAAGAAAACCTCTTGTTCATCCTCCTCGGTCGACCGCAACAAAGTTACCATTGGAGAAGAACTACCCCAAGTACCGAAGACACTACTGTACCCAATTCAACGCGAATTTTCACTAGCTTCAACTTTCTTTGAGTTTCAACTAAAATAAGATCCCTCAACAATTCCGGAAAGCATTAGCATGCTAGGACTTTTGACATCCACAAAATCACCTAGCCATTCCTCCTTAGGAACTTTAACCATATACATGGTTCCCCTTTTAAACACACGAGCAATCACATAATCTCCCTTAAACATTATCCACTTCTGATCTCCAAATAGGACATGACAATTATCGTCATCCAATTGCCCACCCGAAATCAACCGACTCTTGATCTTTGAAACGAACCGCACATTCCTTAAGATCCAAACATAATTCAAGAGTCTAACCTGTGACGACCCGAAAATTTCCGACCAAATATAAACTTAATCTTTACATGATTTCGACACGATAAGAAAAGTCTGTAATGATAAGTCTTAAAATTTTTGAACTGTTTCATATATTAAATTGACCTTCGACTGTTCCCGACGATTCACGAACAACTATTTGTAAATAGATACATATATATATATATATATATATATATATATATATATATATATATATATATATATATATATATATATATATATATATATATATATATATATACATACATATATATATATATACATACATATATATATATATATTATAATAATAATTTGAAATATTATTTGGTATAATATATGATTTAATTTTAGGAAATAATTATGTAAAATAATATGCGATGTGATGAAAACTACTATTATAAATATATAGATATGTATATATATGTATATGTAAATATTTCTTGTAAATATATAAAATTATATTAAATCTAATTGTTTAAAAAAAATGTATATATAATATATTTATTTTAGTAGTTAAAACTTGCTATTTAAAACTGTTTGCATATAGAAAGAGAATATATTAAAAATAATTGATTTCGAGCCTAATTAGTAAACATCAGTGACACTCGGTTGACGTTTCGTTAGTTTTAATATAGATATAATACATGTTCATGAATGATTAAGATAAAAGTTGGACTGTAAAATGATTACGAAGATTTTAGATTTGTTAAAAATATTTTTACATTTTTAAGATTAAATATTAGTACTCCGTACATATAAATTGGAACAGAAAATAAACAATTATCAAATCTTTTTGATCAGGTTTCAAACAGTTAATGAGTGAAATAATTAAATATACTTAATCTAAAAATTGAGATTTTTTTAGGAACACTTTTATATATTAATTGTTTAGCAATGGACACGATATACTCTTAATGAATAAACTGTCGGTAACTAATTAATAAGTGAGGCGGCTTTACTATTACACTTTACTATTTCGTTTCATGCCACCCATGTTTCAATTGAATGATGATATGTTATAATATATCATTATTATAATTCTTATTCTATTCATATATTATATTATTAATCTATATTCTATGTGTATATATATACTAGCATATACAGATGCATATAGAGGCACCATATATATGAGCAAACTTGATCACCATTTCCACCATAGCCATAACCGGCAACCACCACAACCTACGGCACACCACCATCACTCTACAACGGCCACCTTAAACCCACTTGATCACCACCTTAACACCACGATACCATGAACCATCACTTTCGATTTTGCGAACCAAGATCCACCAACACCGGATACCCTTCAACATCATTGAACCACTATCTATTATGATCACCTCTCTAATTCCTTTTCCTCTCTTCTCCGTGAAACAGCAGGCCATCACCACCACCATAACCGGAGCACCACCTTTCAAACCACCATGAACCTTCTTCCCATTCTCTCTCTCCATCTCTTTATCTTTCATTCTGTAACACCCCAGCTTAACATGACCACAATATTGTCCGCTTTGCCCGCAGGCGCACGACTTTTTCTTGGCGACCACACACGATAAGCACTTTCCCAGGAGGTCACCCATCCTGGTAGCGCTCTCGCCCGAGCACGCTTAACCATAACGTACTCGCACTTTTACTCAGCATGTGATCCCAAAACGCGTTGTGTCATTTAAGCGTGGGTATTACCTTATAATCCCATGATCACTCATGTATGTGGGCGATGTGAGATTTGCCTAGGGTGTTACATTCACCCCCCCTCAGGGACTCATCGTCCTCGATGAGGTTTGCCCCACCACCCCCAACGGCACATGAGTGGCTCTGATACCATTCTGTAACACCCCAGCTTAACATGACCACAATATTGTCCGCTTTGTCCGCAGGCGCACGACTTTTTCTTGGCGACCACACACGATAAGCACTTTCCCAGGAGGTCACCCATCCTGGTAGCGCTCTCGCCCGAGCACGCTTAACCATAACGTACTCGCACTTTTACTCAGCATGTGATCCCAAAACGCGTTGTGTCATTTAAGCGTGGGTATTACCTTATAATCCCATGATCACTCATGTATGTGGGCGATGTGGGATTTGCCTAGGGTGTTACACTGTTTACGATTTTAACCAACCCAAAAACACCTTCAGTTTGATGGTTGCTACTACTACTTTTATCTTCTTTGTTGATCGATCAAACCCAAGACCCACGAACCACCATCGCTTTGTTATTTTGCTGTTTGTTGTTTGTTGTGCTGTTATATCTATGGTTAGACTAACCATCGCCTTCGCTCGCAATAAAACCTTCACCATATTCATGTTTCGATCAAAACCCAACAATAATATCAATAGATGTTTCGTTTTTCTGTTGTTAGATGATGATGATAATACAGTAATGATGATGACATGATGCTGATGATGATGATGATTAATAAGGATGAACAATAAAAAGGATGATGAGTCGATGGAGTTTAATAGAAGATGATGATGACGGTGTGTTGTTTCCTGTTCTAATTGCCGTTCCAAGAACTACCAGACCAAAACCCAATTACTTTTGAATCGAAATACTGGTGGGTTTTTAATATAACTTGGGCCGAGATTATATTAATCAGATGGGCTGAAACTGTATTCATCTGTTGGGCCATTAATCTCTTTTAGGTTTGCTCATATGAGTGGGTTATTGGGAGTGTTGGGTTGCCATGATACTTGAGCCGAGGTGTGGGTTATAATTAATTGATGTGAGTTAATCTCAGAGAAATTATGATGGACGAATGGTATGGGTGTTTGTTGGGGAAGCGAGAGGTCTCGGGTTCGATCCCTGCTTGATGTAATTCTTTTTAAAATGGGCTCTAAGGTAGTTATATATTTTTAAAAATTATTATTATTGTTATTATTGTTACTATCATTGTTGTTATTATTATGAGTATTATTATTATTATTACTATTATTATTACTATTATTATTATTATTATTATTATTATTATTATTATTATTATTATTATTATTATTATTATTATTATTATTTATTATTATTATTATTATTATTATTATTATTATTATTATTATTATTATTATTACATTTTATTGTTAATATCATATTAATACTACCATTTTTATAAGTATTATTATCAATATTATTATTATTATTATTATTACAACAAATATATTACTCAATTAATTAAGTAATGTATATAAACTGGTTTGATTACCGTTACATATTTATTATGTGTTTTAATATATAAAACTGTTATAGGTTCGTGAATTCGAGGCCAACCCTGCATTGTTCAATATAGTCATATGTATTTTTACTACAAAATACATTAGGTGAGTTTCATTTGCTCCCTTTTTAAATGCTTTTGCAATATATATTTTTGGGACTGAGAATACATGCGCTGCTTTTATAAATGTTTTACGAAATAGACACAAGTAATCGAAACTACATTATATGGTTGAATGATGGAAATCGAATATGCCCATTTTTATTAAGTCTGGTAATCTAAGAATTAGGGAACAGACACCCTAATTGACGCGAACTCTAAAGATAGATCTATCGGGCCCAACAAGCCCCATCCAAAGTACCGGATGCTTTAGTACTTCGAAATTTATATCATGTCCGATGGAGGATCCCGGAATGATGGGGATATTCTTATATACAAATTGTGAATGTCGGTTACCAGGTGTTCAATCCATATGAATGATATTTTTATCTCTATGCATGGGATGTATGTTTATGAGAATTGGAAATGTGAAATCTTGTGGTCTATTAAAATTATGAAATGATTATTTATGTTAAACTAATGAACTCACCAACCTTTTGGTTGACACTTGAAAGCATGTTTATTCTCAGGTACGAAAGAAATCTTTCGCTGTGCATTAACTCATATTAGAGACATTACTTGGAGTCATTCATGGCATATTTCAAAAGACGTTGCATTCGAGTCGTCGAGTTCATCAAGATTATTATTAAGTCAATTATAGTTGGTTATATTATGAAATAATATGCATGTCATCAACTTTCGTTGTAAAGAAAGATTGTCTTTTAAAATCGAATGCAATGTTTGTAAGATGTATCATATAGAGGTCAAGTACCTCGCGATGTAACCAACTGTTGTGAATCGTTTATAATCGATATGGACTTCGTCCGGATAGATTGGGACGGGGCATTTCAGTTGGTATCAGAGCGGTGGTCTTAGTGAACCAGGTCTTGCATTAATATGTCTAACTGATAGTCGTTAGGATGCATTAGTGAGTCTGGACTTCGACCGTGTCTGCATGTCAAAAGTTTTGCTTACCATTTTTGTCGGAAATCATCTGCTTATCATCCTTAGGATATTACCTGCTTATCATTCCTAGTCTAGACACATCTTACTGCAATGATTGCATGAATAATGTATAAACAAAATTCGTATCTTATCGTATCTGCTAATTCATATCTTAGCATATCTATTACTGTAGACTTTGCCTGACAGCTTCCGTCGATTCCTCCATAACTTATGGGATTTTAGTATTATATATGCATATGTAAATTATGTATTGCAGGGTACTAATCTACATCCTATAATCTATTTCTTATCGAAGATCCTTCATCTGATCGTACGAGATGAATTCCACAACCAGTTCAAGTCCCACAGATTTCGATAGCTATTCCGATAGTTATTCCGACAGCTATTTCGACATGGATATTCACCTAAATTCCGAAAGCGGTGTCACCAGAATGAATCACTCAATCAGTCATCCCCAATTCATTTGATGAGTTCATAGTTGACTTAAACAATGGAGACGCGAAGAAGGCGATCCCTTCCACCAACCGAATTCACCTCTTGACAATGAACCTGAAGTGCTTACCGGCGAACCTGTTCGAGACACCATTTTCAGTCTCATTTTCAGGGTAACTCGACAAGATTATATTCTATCCACAATTCTGAACCTTATTCATCCGCTCGTTCCGACCGATAATCATCCTGGAGTAATAAGTCAACGAGCTTCGTGTTCGAGTTGTAGCTTTGGAACATATGGTGCAAAACGTACCAGCTTCAGCAACAGCACCAGTAACATCAATACCATCAAAAATCCATGACTCAACATCTCATCATATACCTCGTATATAAACATCGTTCTACGTATCGTTCTACATCAATTATCTTCGTTCTTCATGGCGATTATGTAATCTCTAATATTTTAGAGATTATGTATTCTAGTTCGGACGTTAAACCAAATGAGATTAATATCATATTATCTCATTAAATCCATAATTACGTCTGAAGAAAATATATATGTATATATGTTTTCATAAAGATTGTAATTAAAATTTTTATTGTACAAACGGTTAATGGTGAAAATATTTTAACGGGTAGGTAATACCAGAGGAATATTTAGATTTCGCATTAATAAGTTACACTGTATATTATTCGAATCTGATTCAACAGTCATTTACTATCCTACTTGCAACCACAGCTATACGAATCCGTTCAACACAGAATAACCATTTTCATTCAATTTCATATTTGGATTTTGACCTATCAGAATCCGACAAGTGGCATAATGAAGAAAACATTGGATAAAAATAAAATTTGTTAGAAACAAACAAATTAACTATGAGAAATTTTGTTAAGAATCCACGCTAACTGTTCGTAGCTAATTGCTCTTAGCTAACTGATTACATTTTAATTATCGCAATTTAATTATCGCAATTTACATTCTCGCAATTTTATTTATCGTCATTTAATTTCTGTTAATTACTTTACGCACTTTATTTATCGTCATTTAATTTCTGTTATTTATTTTACGCACTTTAAATATCGGGACACGTATACAAGGTTTTGACATATCATATCGACGCATCTATATATATTATTTGGAATCACCATAGACACTCTATATGCAGTAGTGATCGAGTTCTCTATACAGGGTTGAGGTTGATTCTACAATAATATATATAGTTTGAGTTGTGATCGAGTCTGAGACGTATACGGGTCACGATAAGTATTAATTCGAATATTATATATATAATTATATATGAATTATTGAGTTGCTAACTGTGGACTACCAACATTAAACAATTAAAATGAATTAAAATATTGATTATAACTTATGAAACTAAACAATTCTTCAAGTTGCCACTTGATTTTATCTTAAACCTTAATTGTACCTTGACGATTACAATCTGCGTTCAAACCTTTCATGATTCTTGAAAACACCTCAATCGATAGGATAAATCAACCGCACTTCAAGATTTATGTATATAGTTATGCACCTGAGAAACTCTCGACAACCGAGTAAAAGTTTAACACGTAGCCACGTCAGATCCTTTGGCATTTATTAGCAAAAATAATTTTGCAATCCCTTTTCAAGGTAGCAAATTTTGTCACAGCTTCAACAAATCAACTTCAAACTTCCATTCGAATTAGCCTTATTATAACCTCGATATATAAGTTTCCTGTCGTCATTATTACCAGGGAACCTTTTATATTCCATCATATTACCGTCAGCGTTTAATCATCTAAAAACACAATTTTTTTTAAATCACCTCGGATCGATAACCAATGATTCAGATATGGTAACAGTAAATGTAGAGGAATTGGCAATTAGTACTTTTAAAACTCACAGCATATCTACATCAACAGTTATATGTATAACATTTATCTCTTAGAATTATGGCCTTTCATTCTGAAATTCTGAACAGCACTCAGTCTACAAATCAATACTCTGAATGTTGAAAAAGCTGAATGAAGCAGCAAAAACTGTAGACAACCGTAAACGACCTTAATCGTCGGAAGTTTGATGATAAAGAATAATATGTTGGAAAAGCTCAGAAACGTTGGAACTGGAAAACGGATAGAGTTAACCACGAAGGAAACCAAGTACAAATACAAGGACCATAAGGGATATTTAAAGAATCCAGAAAATTCTGGATCCGTTGAAGTCTTTAGAGAATATCTTGCCCCAAAGTCATGTTAAAATCTTGCGGAAAATCTTTCTCCATCAACCATCGAACTTAGAAATTCCAAAATATCATCATCAATATCTTCAATATTTCTGAGGATATTTTCATAAATATTCTCGTCCGAAATTATATACCTCCTTGTGCTTCCTGTGTATCATTATATTGGAAACATTCAATAGAAAATTTAGTACCGAAAAGCAGATTATGCGAAACTAGGAAGAAAGCCGTGGACAAATCACAAATAATAAGTTTGACTACAAAGAATTCAAATGATTCAATGTCTGCTAAAGTCTTTAGTGAATATCTTGCTCCTTACTCTAAACCCTTGCAGATAATAGTTTCTATCATCCTCTGATCTTAGATATTCCGAGATATTATCGTACCTTTCATTATAAATATCCTCCATATTTCTGGAGATATTTTTATAACTATTCTTATCTGAAATCATTAATCTCTTCGTGCTATCAGTGTTACATCATATAGAAACTGTTAGTTTCTATATTCTGTAAACTTTCAAGCTTAAAATATGAATGTTATTGAAGTAATGTTGAGAACTGATGCATGAGTTAGTATAATATAATGACACTTGATCAACGTGATTATATTATAGTAAGTCATGCTGAGTTCTAATGAAACGTGATGATTCACAGGCTCTAACGTCATCATGTGCCATGTTACACGACTCTTGTATTCTATTTAAACCTCTAAAATATCAAGAAAATATTCCTTGATGATTCAGCCTTTTCTAGGGTATTCTGGTAATTTAACAAATCAAGATCGTGCCATTACCATTCCCTTATTAGAACATTAACAATGTTCATTCTGAAACTTATATCCGCAAATTCTGGACCATTACAAGAGATGCCCAAACGCAAGAAGAAGAAACGAATGGACAAAGCTCCGAAATAGAAAGTGGAGTATAAATCGCAGCAAATAGGAGAGAGTATTAACGGTGGATAACAATGATTATAGGAAACAGAAATAGGGACATTGAAATATAAGAGGAGATATAAAGCCCAAAAACAACACAGAAATTACAGACCATGTACATCAATGTTTATCACAACATAAAGACACGGGAGAATTAAAAACACTATAACCCCAAGGGCGAAGTAAAAGAAAACAGATTCCTCCGGTGGAAGTTGGAAAAGGAGAATGATTGTTACAATAGTCAGGATAAGAACGAGAATCGGAACTGGATTAAGCATTTCTACAATCTTGTGGATGTAATAACCATGAAAGAAAGTATAGAAATGGTGAAAATTATGGAACGGGAAGAGTTTAATTTATAATGGAAATGTCAGATGGAGAAATCGAGGCAGATCACCGTATTTAATTATAGAAATTTTAATTTCCTTATTCGCCGAAGAATCAAATCTTTTAGATTTCGAAAATTTTCTAAATCCCTTGAATTCCGGAATTCAACCCTGACTCTGTCAAAAGTTAAGATGAATCTTTACTTATCTTATTTCAATCTTTTGTGATAACTTCATTCGTACTCTTCGAATAATTGAATTATTTCATCCTTATTATTCAATGGTGATAAAACTCTAATTTTTAGCTCATATTCGTCATGAAAACATTTTTATTGTTAGTCATGACCACCTCACTCAAATTTCGGGATGAAATTTCTTTAACGGGTAGGTACTGTGACGACCCAGAAATTTCCGACCAAATATAAACTTAATCTTTACATGATTTCGACACGATAAGAAAAGTCTGTAATGATAAGTCTTAAAATTTTTGAACTGTTTCATATATTAAATTGACCTTCGACTGTTCCCGACGATTCACGAACAACTATTTGTAAATAGATACATATATATATATATATATATATATATATATATATATATATATATATATATATATATATATATATATATATATATACATACATACATATACATATATATATATATACATATATATATATATATTATAATAATAATTTGAAATATTATTTGGTATAATATATGATTTAATTTTAGGAAATAATTATGTAAAATAATATGCGATGTGATGAAAACTACTATTATAAATATATAGATATGTATATATATGTATATGTAAATATTTCTTGTAAATATATAAAATTATATTAAATCTAATTGTTTAAAAAAAATGTATATATAATATATTTATTTTAGTAGTTAAAACTTGCTATTTAAAACTGTTTGCATATAGAAAGAGAATATATTAAAAATAATTGATTTCGAGCCTAATTAGTAAACGTCAGTGACACTCGGTTGACGTTTCGTTAGTTTTAATATAGATATAATACATGTTCATGAATGATTAAGATAAAAGTTGGACTGTAAAATGATTACGAAGATTTTAGATTTGTTAAAAATATTTTTACATTTTTAAGATTAAATATTAGTACTCCGTACATATAAATTGGAACAGAAAATAAACAATTATCAAATCTTTTTGATCAGGTTTCAAACAGTTAATGAGTGAAATAATTAAATATACTTAATCTAAAAATTGAGATTTTTTTAGGAACACTTTTATATATTAATTGTTTAGCAATGGACACGATATACTCTTAATGAATAAACTGTCGGTAACTAATTAATAAGTGAGGCGGCTTTACTATTACACTTTACTATTTCGTTTCATGCCACCCATGTTTCAATTGAATGATGATATGTTATAATATATCATTATTATAATTCTTATTCTATTCATATATTATATTATTAATCTATATTCTATGTGTATATATATACTAGCATATACAGATGCATATAGAGGCACCATATATATGAGCAAACTTGATCACCATTTCCACCATAGCCATAACCGGCAACCACCACAACCTACAGCACACCACCATCACTCTACAACGGCCACCTTAAACCCACTTGATCACCACCTTAACACCACGATACCATGAACCATCACTTTCGATTTTGCGAACCAAGATCCACCAACACCGGATACCCTTCAACATCATTGAACCACTATCTATTATGATCACCTCTCTAATTCCTTTTCCTCTCTTCTGCGTGAAACAGCAGGCCATCACCACCACCATAACCGGAGCACCACCTTTCAAACCACCATGAACCTTCTTCCCATTCTCTCTCTCCATCTCTCTATCTCTCATTCGAAAAACCACCAAACACTTCTAGTGTTCAATCGTAGGTTATATTTTTTTTTATATGTTTATCCCTGGTAACCAACCCAACCAAAAACATAAACCTGCTATTTTTTTTTGTGTTGCTAATCGAAGTTACCCAAACACGTATATCTTTATTTATTTATTTATTTATTTTCTTCTCTCCCCACTAACCGATCTTGCTTCTGTTTTTCTGGCTCCAACAATACCCCAATCACACAAACTTGTTGTTATTTACATGCTACTTTTCTTTGTGTTCGATCCTTGATCAAAACCGAATGTTTTGTTGTTACTCGTCTTACCTTTGCGACTGTTATAGCTGCTAGACTTCTGTTACTGTTTACGATTTTAACCAACCCAAAAACACCTTCAGTTTGATGGTTGCTACTACTACTTTTATCTTCTTTGTTGATCGATCAAACCCAAGACCCACGAACCACCATCGCTTTGTTATTTTGCTGTTTGTTGTTTGTTGTGCTGTTATATCTATGGTTAGACTAACCATCGCCTTCGCTCGCAATAAAACCTTCACCATATTCATGTTTCGATCAAAACCCAACAATAATATCAATAGATGTTTCGTTTTTCTGTTGTTAGATGATGATGATAATACAGTAATGATGATGACATGATGCTGATGATGATGATGATTAATAAGGATGAACAATAAAAAGGATGATGAGTTGATGGAGTTTAATAGAAGATGATGATGACGACGTGTTGTTTCCTGTTCTAATTGCCGTTCCAAGAACTACCAGACCAAAACCCAATTACTTTTGAATCGAAATACTGGTGGGTTTTTAATATAACTTGGGCCGAGATTATATTAATCAGATGGGCCGAAACTGTATTCATCTGTTGGGCCATTAATCTCTTTTAGGTTTGATCATATGAGTGGGTTATTGGGAGTGTTGGGTTGCCATGATACTTGAGCCGAGGTGTGGGTTATAATTAATTGATGTGAGTTAATCTCAGAGAAATTATGATGGACGAATGGTATGGGTGTTTGTTGGGGAAGCGAGAGGTCTCGGGTTCGATCCCTGCTTGATGTAATTCTTTTTAAAATGGGCTCTAAGGTAGTTATATATTTTTAAAAATTATTATTATTGTTATTATTGTTACCATCATTGTTGTTATTATTATGAGTATTATTATTATTATTACTATTATTATTATTATTATTATTATTATTATTATTATTATTATTATTATTATTATTATTATTATTATTATTATTATTATTATTATTATTATTATTATTATTATTATTACAATTACATTTTATTGTTAATATCATATTAATACTACCATTTTTATAAGTATTATTATCAATATTATTATTATTATTATTATTACAACAAATATATTACTCAATTAATTAAGTAATGTATATAAACTGGTTTGATTACCGTTACATATTTATTATGTGTTTTAATATATAAAACTGTTATAGGTTCGTAAATTCGAGGCCAACCCTGCATTGTTCAATATAGTCATATGTATTTTTACTACAAAATACATTAGGTGAGTTTCATTTGCTCCCTTTTTAAATGCTTTTGCAATATATATTTTTGGGACTGAGAATACATGCGCTGCTTTTATAAATGTTTTACGAAATAGACACAAGTAATCGAAACTACATTATATGATTGAATGATCGAAATCGAATATGCCCCTTTTTATTAAGTCTGGTAATCTAAGAATTAGGGAACAGACACCCTAATTGACGCGAACTCTAAAGATAGATCTATCGGGCCCAACAAGCCCCATCCAAAGTACCGGATGCTTTAGTACTTCGAAATTTATATCATGTCCGATGGAGGATCCCGGAATGATGGGGATATTCTTATATACAAATTGTGAATGTCGGTTACCAGGTGTTCAATCCATATGAATGATATTTTTGTCTCTATGCATGGGACGTATGTTTATGAGAAATGGAAATGTGAAATCTTGTGGTCTATTAAAATTATGAAATGATTATTTATGTTAAACTAATGAACTCACCAACCTTTTGGTTGACACTTGAAAGCATGTTTATTCTCAGGTACGAAAGAAATCTTCCGCTGTGCATTAACTCATATTAGAGACATTACTTGGAGTCATTCATGGCATATTTCAAAAGACGTTGCATTCGAGTCGTCGAGTTCATCAAGATTATTATTAAGTCAATTATAGTTGGTTATATTATGAAATAGTATGCATGTCATCAACTTTCGTTATAAAGAAAGATTGTCTTTTAAAATCGAATGCAATGTTTGTAAGATGTATCATATAGAGGTCAAGTACCTCGCGATGTAACCAACTGTTGTGAATCGTTTATAATCGATATGGACTTCGTCCGGATAGATTGGGACGGGGCATTTCAGTTGGTATCAGAGCGGTGGTCTTAGTGAACCAGGTCTTGCATTAATATGTCTAACTGATAGTCGTTAGGATGCATTAGTGAGTCTGGACTTCGATTGGGATGGGGCATTTCATAACCACGATATCACCAATACCTGTGATGATACGCATAATGATTCGTCTCAAAACGACACTAATAAGTAGCATCCCGGCTAGGGTCTTACCCGGCACGGCCCGTCCCGAAAAAAGAGCTCCTTCCCGACATCCTCCGGCATCATCTCAGTAACTTGATCAGAAGATTACTTATGTACGTACCCGGGAGGGACCACGCCGGACGAACGGCTAGCCGAGAATGCCATATAAAAATCCAGCCCGGATGGGCATGCACGCTACCGGCATCATCTAGCCGGTCATGATGACAGACACCGTGAAGAAACACTTTGAGTAAATACAAAGCAAAACCTTCCCGAAGCGTTCACCCGTGATAACCTAGTCAGAATCACCACACTACCGGAACTGATACTACTTCCCGGTTCAATATTTCAACCCCGTACAAAGATACTGTCCCGGGATAAGCACGCTATCCCGGAGAAAGTGTTTCGTCCCGGAGCGGACACTTCATCCCTGAATGAGTACTCGATCCCGGAATAAACATACAAACAAGTTGCACGCCACGTCAGCTCACGAATCTAGGAAAGTTTGTTAGGATCTGCTCGGTTATTCCTATGAAAGGGACATGTGCCACGTCACCCCTCGGGATTCGCAAAGTTTGTTACAACCATGAAAGGGACATGTGCCACGTCACCATTCCCTCATAACATCTATAAATACGCGAACAAGATCATTTATTCAACAACACTGGATGCATTAATGTTACTCTGCCCAAATTAGTTACAGTAGCATTTCTCTAGTCGTTAATACAACTCCGGTCACCACTCCGGTCGTTATCGGAATTAATCCTCACTTTAAGATATTAACTTATTCGATTTCGATCGAATAAGGTTAATTTAATCGATTGTTTTACGCCCTTGAAATCCAGATTTCAAATCAGGGTTTGCACAATTATTGGAGATAAAACATTCGATCCATTCTCTTTCCCAAATCAAGCACTCAAGCCCGAAGTCTATCTATACTAAACGATTTTGGTTTGATCAACCCACAATATCAAGTGTACTCTCATTCGCAACTCGAAATCTTACCGAAGTATTTCTTGAAGTTCACCATCTCGTTCATGTATGGGGTAACATGATACGAGGCACCCGAATCTATAATCCAAGATTCGTCAAGAACCTCTTTTTGGCACATCAGTGCATCTTTGATCACCATAGCCGATACGCTCCCACCCGACTTATGACTCGGCCACTTTGACTTAGAGTGACCAACTTGTTGACAATTCCAACACACCATATTCTTGCTCCTTGATGGACTTCTTGACCTTGCTCTTCCCCGACTAACACTTAGAACCGAACCCGAACTTCCATTCAAATCTTTCCTACGGATACATTCGTTAAGAATCAAATCATGGATTCCTTCAAAAGTGAGTTTAGTGGTTCCGGATGAACCACTAACTACCGTAACCGTACCGGACCAACTATCGGGCAATGAAGATAGCAAAAACAACGCCTCAAGCTCATCATCGAATTTAATAATCACCGATTTCAACCTAGCTAAAATCGAATTACATCCGTTAACATGATCTTCCGCCGAGGAACCCTCCATCATCCTAGAATTCACCAATAGCCGAATCAAGAAAACTTTGTTCAAAGCGGATGACTTTTCATACATGTTAGATAACGCCGCAATTAATCTCGACTTTTGGTTTCACCTACGATGTTGTAAGAAACGTTCTTGGCCAGAGAAAGTCGAACAACTCCTAGGGCTTGCCTATCCAACAAATCCCACTCGCATTGAGTAATCTCTTCCGGTTTAACACCCTTCATCGGTTGGTAAAGCTTCTTTTGATAGAGCACATCTTCAATTTGCATCTTCCAAAAGCTAGGATCATTCCTATCAAATTATCAATCTTCACATCGCTCTTTTCTGCCATTGTTCCCGTGAAACCGAACCGAGGCTCTGATACCACTTGTTAGGAATAAAGCACGTGAGCCTTAACAAGACTTGATAACCCTAGGTTATCAAACCCACTTATAATAAACGAAAATAGTTGATGTATATGAAGATACTAGACAAAACGATAAAGGTAAGAGAATTTAACGAGGTTATATGTAATCACGAATGATTACTTTAATCCTCAGCCACCAAAGAGAGTTCTTTTATTGATAATTTTCGTGGATACATGTATGGGTTACAATAGGATGTTTAAATAGGCAAAACTCAACAAGGAAACTACTTAATGAACAAGAAAACTCGTTTCTAGAAAATTCTGCCCGTCGACACCAATCTCGCGACCGGATTACATAACCTCGTGGTCGCGAGGTTTAGTCCTCAGCTTCTGTTTCAACATTGTTCAATCTCGCAGTCGCAATAATAATTCTCGTGGCCGCGAGAATCACTCCAGCAGCTTTTTCGTTTCTCAATTTCTTGTTTAACTCGCATCGCACTCCAACAATTTTACCATATCACCCAATTTTTTTCACTCATTTAATAACAAAATTTAACATTCACCATTATTTACTTTTCAAGACATCTACGTCAAATTCAGGGTTAAAAGTAATCTAACTTCAAGAAACATACTTGACTAGACACTATTCATTGTCTTACTTAGCACGTGACAAAATTTTTTTTTTTTTTTTAAAAAAGAAGTTTAATATGAATGTGTAAAAGATTTTCGATAAAATGGTTGGTATCGGATAACCTTATAAGAGTTCTCGAGTTCAACTTTGCTAACAACATATTTTGACATGTCTATAAAAACTAAAAAGAGACGAAAATAATCACATGATAATCTGATTAGACTAGATATATCTAAATAAAAACAATTGTATTCCTCGAATAATCTGAAAGAAAATTACTTCTTTACAGGGTCTTAAAGAGTAACAGATTACCGTTCTTAAAGCACTCATTACAACTTATTAATGCACTTACATCGTACAATTAATAGACTTCTTTGGATACATAAGTTAGTACTATCCTTAATATACTTGGTTCAATTCTTAATGCAGTTAGATTTAAACCAAACATACCATCTAAAAGATTAATGGTCATGCATAGTGGCAAATTACCATTCTTAAAACACTCATTACAACTCATTAATGCATTTACACCATACAAGTGGTAGACTTCTTTGGATAAATAAGTTGGTACTATCCTTAATGAACTTAGTACAATTCTTAATGAACTTAAAGTTAATGGTTAAAGCTACAAATAGATTATATAATTTCTCAAATATTTTGATGTAGGCTAGATATCCATTTTTTTCTCACAGTCCGCTATATACTTTCAAAAATCATTCTCATGTCAACAATTGGTTACCAGTTACCGGTACAACCGGTCAAAATAAATACATGTAATTTTATTGTTTTTTTCAAAGGTGATGTTGCCTAAATATAGATTCTCTTTTGTTCTTGTATGCTATATAGTGTCTGTTTTTGTTCCATTATAAACTATAAATATGATTACACGTCATCAACTTTCTTGGTTGAAGGTTAAAAAAGTAAATCGTTTATATTAGTACACTTTTTGAAAGTATATAGCCGACAATGAGACAAAATGGGTATATAGTCTACATCGGGCAATTTGAAAAAGTATATAGTCTATTTGGTAGCTTTAACCCTAGAGTTAAACCAAATATACAACTTCTTAATGTACTTAGATAGATTTATTTAAACCAAACTCTAAAAACTCTATTTTCTCAAACAATACTCTAGACAATAAACAATTTAAGATAACAAATACCACCATGGTAGATGTAAAAATAAATTAGATCAAATTCAAGGATGGATTATTGTCGGAAACAAAATTCATAAAATAACTAAGGTCCATTTATGAAAGCTAAGACTCATTATTTATTTTATGAGTTCGAGTCTAAACACTATCAAAAGCTAAGGTCCAATAATGATTAAATTGTTCATAGGAAAAGAAAATGTTTATAACCTTTATTTTTTATTTTTATCTAGGTAAATAGCTATTTATAAATTAATGTATTCAACTCAAATTATCGATATCATAAACCGGACACATAGCGAGGATGTATCACTAGTTCATATTCAAAACCGTGCTAAAGGAATAAAGAGGGGTGTAGTAGACAAAAGTGATGAGGTGTGAAACATATTAAAAAGTAAAACAGTCGTTTATTTTGTACAAAAAGTTTATACATCACTTGTCCTTTTCATCATTAGTTTTTAGTTAAAGTGTATAAAAGGGGTATAAATAAACTTTTTGATTTATATTAAGATAATTTTTGATCGAGTTGAAATGCTGCCCGACAGGAAAAGGAATTAATGGGTTGAGATACGTGTCAAGAGGTAAGGGGATAAGCATTGTATCCTCTTTACGAACACAATACTCCTACTAATAGTTTACACCCAATTTAACAACCACAACAACAAAACTTAGTACCACATAACTGGCGTATGAGGATGTGAGATGTAGACAATCATACCCCTATCCAAGAATAAAAACAAGTCATTTCTCCGCTCAGAGTGAAAACACTCTCAAAAGTAGAGAAATTCATCCTTCTCTCTATTCGACGGATAGAGAGATTGGTTCCGAGTGGACCTCCGGTATATAAGTAGGAAAACTTTTTAAAAAAAATAAAATAAAATTAAGACGCCATGAAAATGGTAAAATCAAATTTTCATGGGTTTTAAATCCCGCCTGAAGTTAATTTAAGCTCTAAGAGTCAGTCAAGTGGCCAATAAATCGACGCTTGTTGTCGATTCAAAAACTAGAGCCGTAAATATAAACTTACATTATGTTTTCTTAATTGGATTCAACTTAAATGAAGTCGTTATTCATTACATATAATTAAATTGTTTAGAAACGTAATTGATGTGTCGTGTGCAACGTACATCTTTTACCCTCAAAATTTATATATGATTTAAACACTACAAATAAGCACACACAACTAACGAGCACTTAGAACCCATTTATTATAGCACTTTAATGTAAGTATTCTTATCAAGTTCGTCACAAGAGAGCGGTGTAAGTCGGATATTTGAAACTATCAATTGTCCTAGGGTTTGTTTGATTTGGGGGGTGGGGGGGGGGGTTCGATTGATATTAATTAACAACTAAAACTTGCACAATTAAAAAACCTAAATTTAACAAGTAAACTAGTAGCAAGAAACAAGTAGCAAAGTGTAACGACCCAACAGCGATTACCGAAACTCGACACATTTTTTTTATAAATAAACAGTAATCTGGCCTGGGGAAGACGAGCGGTGCGCGCAGGCTTGCGCGGCGCGCATTAATGCGTATAACTAGGTCAGTCAGAAATCCAAGAGCCAAGCATCTGTACTCCCCATTTGCGCGGCGCGCTCTAGTACATGAATGACGTTGTTGGCCGATTTTCACATATAAAACCAAAATTTCAAAAACAAATTTCTCACAACATTAATTCGATTACGACCAAATGTAGTTTACATAATTCCAAAGATTAGAGTTTACAAAAGGGGTACGATGACCCGTAATCACCAATATGTTTTCGACCCACGAGTTTAATTGCGAAACAAAAGACGAGCATGGTGTTTGGGGTTAAACTACCCAAAATCTAGGTCGAAATGCAAAAGCCACCACTATCATAACCAAAGTGGGAAATCTCTAATCCAAACGAATACCCTTGCCTTTGTCCACGCCAGAGCCTAAAAAGGTAAACAACGAGAGGGTAAGCAAAACGCTTAATGAATGCAATAATTATACACATACATATATAACCTACTGACTTGCAATCACATACACAATTACCTCATACACGCTAGCAATTTAATATAGTATACCATCGCAAAGTATAACGCTAAATCTTCAAGGTCACAAGCTAGCACAATCAATAGCATATATAACTCGAAATATAATATGCTACACTACAACACATAACCATGGTTAACAAATAGTACAAGGAATGGTACTTGAATTTCCCATCGGTGTTCATAACAACCATTAGAATACTTAACACGACACTAACCCCACGGGTGGCATCTTAACACGTCGATACTTCACCCCGGGTGGCGTCTTAACACGTCGACACTTCACCCGTGATAGTCCTTGGAGTGGCATCTTAACACATCGATACTTCACTCCGGGTGGCGTCTTAACACGTCGACACTTCACCCGTGATAGTCCTTGGAGTGGCATCTTAACACGTCGATACTTTACTCCGGGTGGCGTCTTAACACATCGACACTTCACCCTTCATAATTCCCGGAGTGGTGTCTTAGCACGTCGACACTTCACTCTTCACTTGAAACGTGGTGTCTTAACATGTCGACACTTCACATTCCGCGCTACACAAATAAATACGTTATACCTACGCATATAATTATTCCACTCACCTTAATTCAAAACAAAGGTAAGCAAATAAACTCTTCACCCGTCAATGAGATCACCTATTATATTAACATAAAATCAACACTTATCCGAATAGGGCTTTCGACCCGCCCAAAAGGGACACCTAGTGCAAATGTTCATCATTTGAACTTACAACTCCAAACATAGGCCTAAATCACCAATTATCACTAAGTTAGTGACCATGGCATTTAATCATCCAACTACACACCACTAAGTTATTTAAAAACTCATTTGACCCATTTCAAAGTTAACACACCCATTTGAGTCACCCCTAATCCAAATAACACCCATTTACAAAATCAACAAGGTGTGTTAGTGCTTTGCAACCATTAAAGACCCATAAACACCATTTATCACTTGAAACCCTAGTTTAGTCATTCTTGAGTCCTCATGACTCAATCTTATCCAAAAACTCCCAAACCACTAACAAATGGGTTTTTTGTTCATCACTAACCCCAAACTCTAACCCTTATAGCTAATTAATTAAGGAAAGTGAGATTAGAACTTACCACCACAATCACAACATAGTTAGTGACTAGACGAACAACTTTAAAACTCGAGCTTAAACCCGAAATGAGCTTCTTCCTCCTTTGATTGAGCTTTCTCACACTAACACCTCCTCTCTCTCTAGGATAAAAGTGGAAGTGAAGATGGTAGATGAAAATGAAGTAATGGCACCCACCAAACTGATCTTGGGGCCTTAAACTCGTCCCACATGTGAAAATACCAATTTACCCCTTTAAAAGATCTAAAAAGGCGAGGTGGGCTGTCAGCTCGATCTGAGCGTCGCGCAGCCAGACGCGCGCCGCGCATTATATCAGTCCTGAATTTTCAGCCATTTAAAATATATTTACAATATGTACAAATCGGTTTCGGGTCTTACACAAAGTATTAAGACTTAAAACAAATTAACTAAGACGTGCTCACTTATCTAATCCTCTCTATGCTTGGCTTGCACCGTTTTGCCTATTTTGCTATCTCATTAGTTATTGAACTATTAAATGTTTAGCATCACTACCAAACCTCAAATAAAATGACACTTCGCGAATTCACATAAGCATTGTATCCTAAGATCGAGTTAAGCATGATTTGGTCATTGAGATTAAACTTGGGTTGAAATCACTTAAAACCCCCAACTATCGAAATCACTTAAGATAATCGGCACTACTATGTTGACTAGAGGCCAATTGAAAACCAACCTAGATCAAGAACACAATCACTAGCAATTCCTAAGCTAGTTGTCTAGATCACCCAAGGTGTTGAATCACACATTGATTCACTTCTCAAATCACTAAGAGAGCTATACAACATATGTAATCAAAGTAAAGCCTAAAACAAACTCATAGCAATGGATCTTTAGCTAACTCAACAACACATGATCATGTAATTCATTCAAACAAAATTATTCAATTGATTAGGGGCAAACATGTCATGACCCATAAATTTCGGTCAAATTTAAGCTCTAATAACTCCGACAAGATAAGCAAATTGATGTGTTGCATTAAAATATTTTTTCATACATTTAATTAACCATTGGACTTTACCCTACGATTTACGAACAACCTATAATTTAAACTCGAACCCGTCATGATTTATATATGATTTTACTTTCTAAAACAAAAACGTTTTATGATATAATAATTTCTATTATTATAACCTCTTAATAAAATAATTTTGAATATAATTAGTTCTAGGAAACTAAATTTTATAATATTTATATATGAAATGATGAAAATTTACTATTAAACGATGCTATTTCAAATTAAAAATTTTACGTATTAAGTCGTTTTATTTTTATGATATAATTTTTGTAATTTTTTTTAAGAAACGAAGGTAAATTAAAAATGTACAATTTGTAAAGCACAATGTACAATAACGTGTAGCTTAAATAGTTGAATTTAAATTAATTTATTTACTATTCATTGAATAGTAAATGAAACGAAATAAATTCATTTACTAATCACATGAAAACGACATGATTGAAATTATTAATTATAAGTTACATAAAATATCCCTGAAGTATTTTAAAAATACGACTTTTTAAAAATTTACGATTCATATTAGATTCTAAATTTATTATTATATTATTATATTTTATTTCAATATTATTATATTATTATATTTATTATATTATTATATTTAAATTAATATTATATTATATATCTTTATCCAGTCAAAAATTAGGAAAACACATATTACGCTTATAAACTTTATAAACGAACCTTTTTACAACTAAATTTATAAAGCTTAAGACCAAAACAGATATATATATATATATATATATATATATATATATATATATATATATATATATATATATATATATATATATATATATATATATATATATTCAAATATAAAAAGTGGAATTTTTATTCATATTTTTACCCGTCAATTATTAGCAATAGAGTACGAAATGCCGGTCCGTGAAAACTGTCGGCAGATATTATTGAATTCTAATTCACACGTTTTTATTTTCATATTATTATATTATTACTTTATTATAATATTATATTATTATATTCTATTTCAATATTATTATATTATTACATTATTATATTTACTTATATATACTACGTTCATGTTCTAGTTGAAATCACACATATCACATATAGATCATATGTTACTCCGTAATTAACTATATTATTGTTATTATTATTATAATTATTATTCTTAATATTATTATTCTTAATCTTATTATTAATTAGTAGTATTAGTATTATGGTTACAAAATATACATAAAATACTACGGCGAGGTTATGTTCAAGTGATTTCAAAATGGGTTTTTCAAATGGTTTAAAGCTAAGGAATTCATGGGTATTAAATAAGGAGGTTATGGGTATTGATCGGGGGTATTGTTAGTAAATCAAAGGTTAACCTTGCATTTATCATTTTCGTTGCGTCTGCATACTTTTCTTGCAATATTGAACCACAATATTGATACGTGAGTTTTCATAGCTCCCTTTTTATATATATTTTTGGGCTGAGAATACATGCGTATTTTATAACTGTTTTACGAAATGGACACAAGTACTAAAAACATATTCTACGTTGAGTTGTACCACTTTGCATATTTTTCCCTAATAGCTTGGTAACTAATATTTACATGTTGTAAGAGCATGTAAGCGCGAATTCTATTGATAGATCTATCGGGTTTGACAACCCCAACCGGGCTAGTCGCTCTAGTATCGTAAACGGTTGCGTAGTACTTCGTTTTTACTACACTTGGTACAGTATAGGGAGATTTCATAATAAAGGGAATATGCCACATTAATTGTTAAGTATGGTTACCGAAGCGCTCAACAACTTATAGAATACTTTTATACACTTGCGAGTGTACGGATATTTATGGAAACTGAAATCTTGTGGTCTATTACTATTACGGAAATGAATGATTATGATAAACTATGAACTCACCAACCTTTTTGGTTGACACTTTTAAGCATGTTTATTCTCAGGTATAAAGAAGCTTCCGCTGTTTAACTGCTATGTGCATGGAGTCTTACATGGCATATTTTTCAAGGAAACTTTGCATTCATACATTAATATGTATTATATTTTGACTGTTTAGTCAAGTGATGTATTATTATGAACTATCATTTATTGGAATTGTCTATATGTAGAAATCACCATAGGTCGAAAACATTTATGTAAATGCTTTAAAAATGTATATGATTTAAAAACTTTCTTATATAGAAAGCGCGTCTTTTGAAATGAATGCAATGTTTGTAAAATGTATCATATAGAGGGCAAACCTCGCAATGGTACCGATGAATGATTTGTTGCGTCAATAGGGATTTTGGCGGGTCGTCATAAAACACTAGCATTAGAGATTCATAGATAAGCAAACATAAGAGATTTAGCCAATCATGGCCAAAATCAAACTAATAATAAGCATAGAAATGTAAACAATCATCATCTTCAAGTTATTACAAGTAATCAATGCAAAGTATGTGAAGTAAAGTGAAGATTATGACCCAAAATGTAAAGAAGATGAAGATCTAAGCTAAACAATGATGGATCTTGAGCTAGCTTCCTTGAATCCACCCTTAAACACCAATGGATGATGAAATTAGGGTTTTGTGTGTGAAATTCGGACCTAAAGCAGCTGCTTTCTAAAGATGCATATGAAAAATGACCTAATCTCGTTCCTTTTATAGTGGTGAAAATCTGGGCTGAAACAGCGACAGGAGCGCCGCTTTTGGCTCAGGAGCGGTGCTTTGGGCTTTAATGAGGAGCGTCGCTTTTGATCAGGAATGCCACTTTTGGTTCAAATCGGGGACGACACTTTTGTTGTAGGAGCGACGCTTTTGCTGGATAGGAGCGGCGCTTCTGGCTATAGGAACGGCGCTTTTGCTCACTGCTGGAAAATGGAGCTGAAATGTCCATGAGAACGTCGCTTTTGCAGTTGGTGGGGCGCTTTTGGCTCACAGGAGCGGCGCTCTTGAATGAGGAGCGGCGCTTTTGAAGCTGATTCTGCACTTTCCATTTCCTTAGCCACTTTTGCCCAAGATTTGGTCAATTTTACACCAAATCAAGTCCTTAGCCCCTAAATAACGATTTAGCTCAATAACACACAAAATAGGCTCCAAGATAGTCATAAATCGAGCAAAGTGAGGTAGATATCGCGAGATAAAACAGATATAAATGGAGCGATATCAGTAATTAAATCATCAAAATATCCCTAATAGAATAGCATGGATAGTTATCTCATCATATTGGAGCAAGTATTCCAATTTTAGTTCACTTAAGCAATTCACAAGAAGTTCAAGTAGAAATCTATAAGAGATGTAGATTCAACCGTGCCTCTCTTCATTGATATCAATGGTATATATACAGAATACAAACTTAGTCCCCAAGACATACCTACTACCACTCCTATGTATATATGGAATTTAATCTAAGACTCATAATAGAATAAATGTAACAAAGATTGATATACTAAATCTCGTATACATATATAGATATATACGACTAACAGTCCCCTACAGTCGAAGCGGTGAAATGTCCCGTTCTTATTGATTAAAAATGTTCCATATTAATTGATTTCGTTGTGAGGTTTTGACCTCTATATGAGACGTTTTTCAAAGATTGCATTCATTTTAAAACAAACCATAACCTTTATTTCATCAATAAAGGTTTAAAAAGCTTTACGTAGATTATCAAAAAATGATAATCTAAAATATCTTGTTTACACACGACTATTACATAATGGTTTACAATACAAATATGTTACAACGAAATAAGTTTCTTGAATGCAGTTTTTACACAATATCATACAAGCATGGACTCCAAATCTTGTCCTTATTTAAGTATGTGACAGCGGAAGCTCTTAATAATCACCTGAGAATAAACATGCTTAAAACGTCAACAAAAAATGTTGGTGAGTTATAGGTTTAACCTATATATATCAAATCGTAACAATAGACCACAAGATTTCATATTTCAATATACATCCCATACATAGAGATAAAAATCATTCATATGGTGAACACCTGGTATCCGACATTAACAAGATGCATATATAAGAATATCCCTATCATTCTGGGACACCCTTCAGATATGATATAAATTTCAAAGTACTAAAGCATCCGGTACTTTGGATGGGGTTCGTTAGGCCCAATAGATCTATCTTTAGGATTCGCATTAATTAGGGTGTCTGTTCCCTAATTCTTAGATTACCAGACTTAATAAAAAGGGGCATATTCGATTTCGATAATTCAACCATAGAATGTAGTTTCACGTACTTGTGTCTATTTTGTAAATCATTTATAAAAACTGCATGTATTCTCATCCCAAAAATATTAGATTTTAAAAGTGGGACTATAACTCACTTTCACATATTTTTACTTCGTCGGGAAGTAAGACTTGGCCACTGGTCGATTCACGAACCTATAACAAATATGTACATATATATCAAAGTATGTTCAAAATATATTTACAACACTTTTAATACATTTTGATGTTTTAAGTTTATTAAGTCAGCTGTCCTCGTTAGTAACCTACAACTAGTTGTCCACAGTTAGATGTACCGAAATAAATCGATATATATTATCTTGAATCAATCCACGACCCAGTGTATACACGTCTCAGGCTAGATCACAACTCAAAGTATATATAGCTAACTCCAACATTACTGCATATAGAGTGTCTATGGTTGTTCCAAATAAAATATATAAATGGGTCGATATGATAGGTCAAAACATTTGCATACGTGTCTGTGGTATCCCAAGATTACATAATATATTAGAATACTTGTATAATACAATATAAGTTAGCTAGGATATGATTTGTATAGAATTGTTAATATTTCCCGTAGCTACAAAAATAAAAAATATCCAATCTTCTTTTACCCATAACTTCTTCATTTTAAATCCGTTTTGAGTGAATCAAATTGCTATGGTTTCATATTGAACTATATTTTATGAATATAAACAGAAAAAGTATAGGTTTATAGTCGTAAATATAAGTTACAATTCGTTTTTGTAAGAGGTAGTCATTTCAGTCGAAAGAACGACGTCTTGATGACCATTTTGAAAAACGTACTTCCACTTTGAGTTTAACCATGATTTTTGGATATAGTTTCATGTTCATAAGAAAAATCATTTCCGAGAAGAACAACTTTTAAATCAAAGTTTATCATAGTTTTTAATTATCAAACCCAAAACAGCCCGCGGTGTTACTACGACGGCGTATGTCCAGTTTTAGGTGTTTTTCGTGTTTCCAGGTTTTAAATCATTAAGTTAGCATATCATATAGATATAGAACATGTGTTTAGTTGATTTTAAAAGTCAAGTTATAAGGATTAACTTTTGTTTGCGAACAAGTTTAGAATTAACTAAACTATGTTCTAGTGATTTCAAGTTTAAACCTTCGAATAAGATAGCTTTATATGTATGAATCGAATGATGTTATGAACATCATTACTACCTCAAGTTTTGTGGATAAACCTACTGGAAAAGAAACAAATGGATCTAGATTCAAAGGATCTTGGATGGCTTGAAAGTTCTTGAAGTAGAATCATGACACGAAAACAAGTTCAAGTAAGATTTCCACTCGAAATAAGATTGTTATAGTTATAGAAATTGAATCAAAGTTTGAATATGAGTATTACCTTATATTAGAAAGATATCTTACTGTAAATAAGAAATATTTTTTGAGGTTGGATGATCACTCTACAAGATTGGAAGTAAGCTAGCAAACTTGGAAGTATTCTTGATTTTATGAAACTAGAACATGCAGAATTTATGAAGAACACTTAGAACTTGAAGATAGAACTTGAGAGAGATCAATTAGATGAAGAAAATTAAAGAATGAAAGTGTTTGTAGGTGTTTTTGGTCGTTGGTGTATGGATTAGATATAAAGGATATGTAATTTTATTTTCATGTAAATAAGTCATGAATGATTACTCATATTTTTGTAATTTTATGAGATATTTCATGCTAGTTAACAACTGATGGTTCTCACATGTGTTAGGTGACTCACATGGGCTACTAAGAGCTGATCATTAGAGTGTATATATTAATAATACATACATCTAAAAGCTGTGTATTGTACGAGTACGAATACGGGTGCATACTAGTAGAATTGTTGATGAAACTGAACGAGGATGTAATTGTAAGAATTTCTATTAAGTAGAAGTATTTTGATAAGTGTCTTGAAGTCTTTCAAAAGTGTATGAATACATATTAAAACACTACATGTATATACATTTTAACTGAGTCGTTAAGTCATCGTTAGTCGTTACATGTAAGTGTTGTTTTGAAACCTTTAGGTTAACGATCTTGTTAAATGTTGTTAACCCAATGTTTATAATATCAAATGAGATTTTAAATTATTATATTATCATGATATTATGATGTACGAATATCTCTTAATATGATATATATACATTAAATGTCGTTACAACGATAATCGTTACATATTTGTCTCGTTTCAAAATCATTAACTTAGTAGTCTTGTTTTTACATATGTAGTTCATTGTTAATATACTTAATGATATGTTTAATTATCATAATATCATGTTAACTATATATATAACCATATATATGTCATCATATAGTTTTTACAAGTTTTAACGTACGTGAATCACCGGTCAACTTGTGTGGTCAATTGTCTATATGAAACCTATTTCAATTAATCAAGTCTTAACAAGTTTGATTGCTTAACATGTTGGAAAAAACTTAACCATGTAAATAACAATTTCATTTAATATATATATATAAACATGGAAAAGTTCGGGTCACTACAGTACCTACCCGTTAAATAAATTTCGTCCCGAAATTTTAAGCAGTTGGAGGTGTTGACGTATCTTCTGGAAATAAATGCGGGTATTTCTTCTTCATCTGATCTTCTCATTCCCAGGTGAACTCGGGTCCTCTACGAGCATTCCATCGAACCTTAACAATTGGTATCTTGTTTTGCTTAAGTCTTTTAACCTCACGATCCATTATTTCGACGGGTTCTTCGATGAATTGAAGTTTTTCGTTGATTTGGATTTCATCTAACGGAATAGTGAGATCTTCTTTAGCAAAACATTTCTTCAAATTAGAGATGTGGAAAGTGTTATGTACAGTCGCGAGTTGTTGAGGCAACTCAAGTCGGTAAGCTACTGGTCCGACACGATCAATAATCTTGAATGGTCCGATATACCTTGGATTTAATTTCCCTCGTTTATCAAATCGAACAACGCCTTTCCAAGGTGCAACTTTAAGCATGATCATCTCTCCAATTTCAAATTCTATATCTTTTCTTTTAATGTCAGCGTAGCTCTTTTGTCGACTTTGGCGATTTTCAACCGTTGTTGAATTTGGATGATCTTCTCGGTAGTTTCTTGTATTATCTCCGGACCCGTAATCTGTCTATCCCCCACTTCACTCCAACAAATTAGAGACCTGCACTTTCTACCATAAAGTGCTTCAAACGCGCCATCTCAATGCTTGAATGGTAGCTGTTGTTGTAGAAAAATTCTGCTAACGGTAGATGTCGATCCCAACTGTTTTCGAAATCAATAACACATGCTCGTAGCATGTCTTCAAGCATTTGTATCGTCCTTTCACTCTGCCCATCAGTTTGTGGATGATAGGCAGTACTCATGTCTAGACGAGTTCCTAATGCTTGCTGTAATGTCTGCTAGAATCTTGAAATAAATCTGCTATCCCTATCAGAGATAATAGAGATTGGTATTCAATGTCTGGAGAAGACTTCCTTCAAATACAGTCGTGCTAACTTCTCCATCTTGTCATCTTCTCTTATTGGCAGGAAGTGTGCTGATTTGGTGAGACGATCAACTATTACCCAAATAGTATCAAAACCACTTGCAGTCCTTGGCAATTTAGTGATGAAATCCATGGTAATGTTTTCCCATTTCCATTCTGGGATTTCGGGTTGTTGAAGTAGACCTGATGGTTTCTGATGCTCAGCTTTGACCTTAGAACACGTCAAACATTCTCCTACATATTTAGCAACATCGGATTTCATACCCGGCCACCAAAAATGTTTCTTGAGATCCTTGTACATCTTCCCCGTTCCAGGATGTATTGAGTATCTGGTTTTATGAGCTTCTCTAAGTACCATTTCTCTCATATCTCCAAATTTTGGTACCCAAATCCTTTCAGCCCTATACCAGGTTCCGTCTACCCGAATATTAAGATGCTTCTCCGATCCTTTGGGTATATCATCCTTTAAATTTCCCTCTTTTAAAACTCCTTGTTGCGCCTCCTTTATTTGAGTAGTAAGGTTATTGTGAATCATTATATTCATAGATTTTACTCGAATGGGTTCTCTGTCCTTCCTGCTCAAGGCGTCGGCTACCACATTTGCCTTCCCCGGGTGGTAACGAATCTCAAAGTCGTAATTATTCAACAATTCAATCCACCTACGCTGCCTCATATTCAGTTGTTTCTGATTAAATATGTGTTGAAGACTTTTGTGGTCGGTATATATAATACTTTTGACCCCATATACGTAGTGCCTCCAAGTCTTTAATGCAAAAACAATCGCGCCTAATTCCAAATCATGCGTCGTATAATTTTGTTCGTGAATCTTCAATTGTCTAGACGCATAAGCAATCACCTTCATTCGTTGCATTAATACACAACCGAGACCTTGCTTTGATGCGTCACAATAAATCACAAAAATCATCATTCCCTTCAGGCAATGACAATATAGGTGCCGTAGTTAGCTTTTTCTTCAATAATTGAAACGCTTTCTCTTGTTCATCCTTCCATTCAAATTTCTTCCCTTTATGCATTAATGCAGTCAAGGGTTTTGCTATTCTGGAAAAGTCTTGGATGAACCTTCTGTAGTAACCAGCTAGTCCTAAAAACTGGCGTATGTGTTTCGGAGTTTTCGGGGTTTCCCACTTTTCAACAGTTTCTATCTTTACCGGATCCACCTTAATATCTTCTTTTTTCACTATGTGACCGAGGAATTGAACTTCTTCCAACCAAAATGCACACTTTGAAAAATTAGCGTACAATTCTTCCTTCCTCAATACTTCTAACACCTTTCTCAAATGTTCACCGTGTTCTTGGTCATTCTTTGAGTAAATAAGTATGTCATCAATGAAAACAATGACAAACTTGTCAAGGTATGGTCCACACACTCGGTTCATAAGGTCCATGAACACAGCTGGTGCATTAGTTAAACCAAACGGCATGATCATAAACTCGTAATGACCGTAACGTGTTCTGAAAGCAGTCTTTGGAATATCATCTTCTTTCACCCGCATTTGATGATACCCGGAACGTAAGTCAATCTTTGAATAAATAGATGAGCCTTGTAGTTGATCAAATAAGTCGTCGATTCTCGGTAGTGGGTAGCGGTTCTTGATGGTAAGTTTGTTCAATTCTCGGTAGTCGATACACAACCAGAATGTACCATCTTTTTTCTTGACAAACAAAACAGGAGCTCCCCACGGTGATGTTCTTGGTCGAATGAAACCACGCTCTAAAAGTTTTTGTAATTGGCTTTGCAGTTCTTTCATCTCGCTGGGTGCGAGTCTGTAAGGAGCACGAGCTATTGGTGCAGCTCCTGGTACAAGATCTATTTGAAATTCAACGGATCGATGTGGGGTAATCCCGGTAATTCTTTCAGAAATACATCGGGAAATTCTTTTGCGACGGGAACATCATTGATGCTCTTTTCTTCAGTTTGTACTTTCTCGACGTGTGCTAGAACAGCATAGCAGCCTTTTCTTATTAGTTTTTGTGCCTTCAAATTACTAATAAGATGTAGCTTCGTGTTGCCCTTTTCTCCGTACACCATTAAGGGTTTTCCTTTTTCTCGTATAATGCGAATTGCATTTTTGTAACAAACGATCTCTGCTTTCACTTCTTTCAACCAGTCCATACCGATTATCACATCAAAACTCCCTAACTCTACTGGTATCAAGTAAATCTTAAATGTTTCACTAACCAGTTTAATTTCTCGATTCCGACATATATTATCTGCTGAAATTAATTTACCATTTGCTAATTCGAGTAAAAATTTACTATCCAAAGGCGTCAATGGACAACTTAATTTAGCACAAAAATCTCTACTCATATAGCTTCTATCCGCACCCGAATCAAATAAAACGTAAGCAGATTTATTTTCAATTAGAAACGTACCCGTAACAAGCTCCGGGTCTTCCTGTGCCTCTGTCACATTAATATTGAAAACTCTTCCGCGGCCTTGTCCATTCGTGTTCTCCTGGTTCAGGAAATTTCTAATAATGTGGCCCGGTTTTCCACATTTATAACAAACTACATTGGCATAACTTGCTCCGACACTACTTGCTCCGCCATTACTCATTCCGACACTATTTATTCCTTTCGTTCTATTAACCCCTGGTCCGTAGACCTCACACTTCACCGCGCTATGACCATTTCTTTTACACTTGTTGCAAAATTTGGTGCAGAACCCCGAGTGATACTTTTCACACCTTTGGCACAGCTGCTTCTGATTGTTGTTGTTGTTGTGGTTGTTATTGTTGTTGGAATGATTGTTGTAGTTGTTGTTGTTGTTGTTGTTTTGCCATTTTTTATAGTTGCGATTGATGTTGCGATTGTTAGGATAGTTGTTGTTGTTTTGGTGACTCTTATCACCGTTTTCCTCCCACTTTCTTTTGACTACCTTCACGCTGGCCTCTTCGACCGCCTGTTCTTTAATTCTTCCCTCAATCTGGTTCACTAGTTTGTGAGCCATTCTACATGCCTTTTGTATGAAGGCAGGCTCGTGTGAACTTATATCTTCTTGGATTCTCTCCGGTAACCCTTTCACAAACGCGTCGATCTTCTCTTCCTCATCTTCGAACGCTCTCGGACACAATAGGCACAATTCTGTGAATCGTCTTTCGTACGAAGTAATATCGAATCCCTGTGTTCGTAACCCTCTAAGTTCTGACTTGAGCTTATTGACCTCGGTTCTAGGACGGTACTTCTCGTTCATCAAGTGCTTGAATGCAGACCACGGTAGCGAGTAAGCAGCATCTTGTCCCACTTGCTCTAGATAGGTATTCCACCATGTTAACGCAATACCTATGAAGGTATGCGTAGCGTACTTCACTTTGTCTCCTTCAGCACACTTACTTATGGCAAAGACCGATTCAACTTTCTCGGTCCACCATTTCAATCCGATTGGTCCTTCGGTCCCATCAAATTCCGAAGGTTTGCAGGTAGTGAATTCCTTGTAGGAGCATCCTACACGATTTCTTGCACCGTTAGCTGTATTGCTAGATTCAGAGTTATTGTTGGTATGTAGCGCGGCCTGTACTGAGGCTATGTTTGAAGCAAGAAAGGCACGAACTTCCTCTTCGCTCATATTCAAGGTGTGTCGAGTAGTCGGTGCCATTTCCTTCAAAATAGTCAAATGAAACGAGTTAATCATATAGAATATCAAGAGTAGTCAATAGTATTTCGTAGCGTAATATGAACTTATTTATAAAAGCTCTTTCTTCATATTAGCCTTTTATACTCTTTAATTCGGGTAGTACCTACCCGTTAAATTGATACTTAGTAGCTAACATACCATTTCAACTACTACAATTCTATATGAAAAACTAATCATAAAAAAATATATATATATCATATTCAAACCTTTATACAATAACTTGCAAACTTACAATACCGCTATTTTACATATAGCATGAAATATAGCACATAAAACTTTGATACAAAGTAGTTGCGAAGATAATTCTAGTTAATAAATAAGGCGTTCAGCAAAGTTAATAAAGACACGTAATTCATACTTCCAGAAACAAGTCATGCATTCTGGTTTTACTAATACCACTTCCCATCCTTGGTTTTGTGGAACATAACCGTTGTGACCGATAGGAAGACAATGTGTTGTAACGTCATCAAAAGGATGAAGGTTATGTAATGACCAACAGTCTCGTAATAACGTAAAAACCTCATTTCTTACCCCAATTACCGACTCCGTCACTTGTGGGAACGTTTTGTTTAATAGTTGTAGCCCGATGCTCTTTTTCTCACTTTGGTGAGAAGCGAACATTACTAACCCGTAAGCATAACATGCTTCTTTATGTTGCATGTTAGCCGCTTTTTCTAAATCACGAAGTCCTATATTCGGATATATTGAGTCAAAATAATTTCTTAACCCGTTGCGTAAAATAGCATTTGGGTTCCCCGCAATATATGCGTCAAAGTAAACACATCGTAACTTATGGATTTCCCAATGTGACATCCCCCATCTTTCGAACGAAAGCCTTTTATAAATCAAGGCATTCTTGGAACGTTCTTCGAATGTCTTACAACCTGATCTCGCCTTAAATAGTTGTGCCGAGGAATTCTGACCGACTCTAGACAAGATTTCATCAATCATGTCTCCAGGTAGGTCTCTTAAAATATTGGGTTGTCTATCCATTTTGTGTTTTTATACTGTAAAATAGACAAGAGTTAGATTCATAAAAAAAATACTTATTAATACAAGCAATTTTTACATATATCATAAAGCATAAGCACACTATATTACATATATTACACCACACGAATACAACTATCTTATTTCGACTCGCTCGTTTCTTCTTCTTCGGTTTTGGTTCATTTTGCCAAGTTTCTAGGGATATATGATGTTCCCCTAATACGAGCTGTCGTTTTCCACATTGGTTTAGAAAAACCTGGTGATTTAGAGGTTCCCGGGTTATTGTCACAACTTAAGAAATACGGGTGTTGACGAGACATATAAAGTTCATCGGGTTTGGAATCAAATTTCTCTATTTTTATGCCCTTTCCCTTATTGTTCTCTTTTGCCTTATTAAATTGTGTTGGGGTAATTTCTATAACATCATCGGAATCCTTGTCGTGATCCGATTCATCGGAGAATTGGTAATCCTCCCAATACTTTGCTTCCTTGGCGGAAACACCATTGACCATAATTAACTTTGGTCGGTTGGTTGAGGATTTTCTTATACTTAACCGTTTTATTATTTCCCCCACTGGTTCTATTTCTTCTTCCGGTTCCAATTCTTCTTTCGGTTCCGACTCTTCTTCCGATTCCTCTTCGGGAACTTGTGAATCAGTCCACGAATCATTCCAATTTACATTTGACTCTTCATTATTATTAGGTGAGTCAATGAGACTTGTTCTAGAGGTAGACATCTATCACATAATATCAAACGCATTAAGAGATTAATATATCACATAATATTCACATGTTAAAAATATATAGTTTCCAACAAAATTTGTTAAGCAATCATTTTTCAAGTAAACACGGTCGAAGTCCAGACTCACTAATGCATCCTAACAAACTCGATAAGACACACTAATGCAAAATTCTGGTTCTCTAAGACCAACGCTCGGATACCAACTGAAATGTCCCATTCTTATTGATTAAAAATGTTCCATATTAATTGATTTCGTTGCGAGGTTTTGACCTCTATATGAGACGTTTTTCAAAGACTGCATTCATTTTAAAACAAACAATAACCTTTATTTCATCAATAAAGGTTTAAAAAGCTTTACGTAGATTATCAAAAAATGATAATCTAAAATATCATGTTTACACACGACTATTACATAATGGTTTACAATACAAATATGTTACAACGAAATAAGTTTCTTGAATGCAGTTTTTACACAATATCATACAAGCATGGACTCCAAATCTTGTCCTTATTTAAGTATGCGACAGCGGAAGCTCTTAATAATCACCTGAGAATAAACATGCTTAAAACGTCAACAAAAAATGTTGGTGAGTTATAGGTTTAACCTATATATATCAAATCGTAACAATAGACCACAAGATTTCATATTTCAATATACATCCCATACCTAGAGATAAAAATCATTCATATGGTGAACACCTGTTAACCGACATTAACAAGATGCATATATAAGAATATCCCCATCATTCCGGGACACCCTTCGGATATGATATAAATTTCGAAGTACTAAATCATTCGGTACTTTGGATGGGGTTCGTTAGGCCCAATAGATCTATCTTTAGGATTCGCGTCAATTAGGGTGTCTGTTCCCTAATTCTTAGATTACCAGACTTAATAAAAAGGGGCATATTCGATTTCGATAATTCAACCATAGAATGTAGTTTCACGTACTTGTGTCTATTTTGTAAATCATTTATAAAACCTGCATGTATTCTCATCCCAAAAATATTAGATTTTAAAAGTGGGACTATAACTCACTTTCACAGATTTTTACTTCGTCGGGAAGTAAGACTTGGTCACTGGTTGATTCACGAACCTATAATAAATATGTACATATATATCAAAGTATATTCAAAAAATGATCAAAAACCCTTTCGTGAAAACATCTGCGATTTGATAAAGGGATGACACATGAAGAACCCTAACTTATCCTCGAGCAACCTGATCACGCACATAACAAATATCTAACTCTATATGTTTAGTACGTTGATGCTGAATGGGATTACTAGACATAAAGATAGTGCTGACGTTATCACAGTAAACGATAGTTGCTTTGTTAACCGGTTGATGTAGTTCCAATAATAAGTTACGTAATCAGCAGGATTCAGAAATGACATTAGCGACACCGTGATATTCTGATTTAGTACTAGAATGAGAAAGAGTAGCTTGTCTTTTGGAAGACCAAGATATTAAATTATCACCAAAATAAACACAATAACCGGAAGTAGACCGATGCGTATCTAGGCATCCAGCCCAATCAGCATCAGTGTAGGAAACCAGATTCTGAGTGTGTGACCTGTACAAATGGAGACCATAATGGACGATTCCCTGTATATATCGGAGAATACGTTTAAGAGCATACATGTGATCCTATCATGAGGAGCGTGCATATGTAAACAAATTTGCTGAATCGCATTGTCAGGACGTGTGAACGTTAAATACTGTAGTGCCTCGGCCAAACTGCAAAACGAAGTGGGATTAGAATATAGTTTACCTGTGTTTCCACTCTACTTGAATTTTGTGTCCACGAGAGTCTTGGACGGCTTACAAGTACTCATACCAGCCCGTTCTAAAATGTTTTGAGCATACTTAGTCTGATTAAGAAATAAACACTGTGATGTATGCTGAACTGCAATGCCCAAGAAATAATGTATACGTCCAAGATCATTCATAGCAAACTTGTAATACCCCGTCAGAATCCACTAATGGTGTATTAACTATGGTCCCACAGTTTAACGGTCACGCCCTCTATATGAGACATTTCCGTAAAGTATTCGCATTAAATTTCAAAGTAAAGTCATTTATTAAAGAAATAATTCTGAAAAGCAGTTGACATAAATGACCAACGTAAGTAACTCAAAACATTATTCAAAATAAACGGTTTTCAATGCGAATATATATGTTCTTGAAGTAAATCATAACAAAGCATGCTGGATGACATTCCAAAACTAGCAGCAAACAAGCATGACAACTCTAGTAACGCGGAAGCAATACCTCTATGGACCTGAGATAAAAACATGCAAAACATCAACGAAAAACATTGAGTGAATCTACCGGTTTAGTAAAGCATTTCGCAAGTTAGGCCACGAGATTTCTGAATCAAAACATCGTAAAAATTATACATAAGCATGAGCACTTGATTATAAAACTTTAACCCTGCAAATAGCTAAAGCGCGACGCGTCTTCCTTTTACCCTTTTCTAAGCATACACCGATCAAGTGTACAAGTTACAATAGAATAAGCACCTCGTAGATTGAGGCGAGGTTTGTCAAACCTAACGGTACCGTCCCTATAAGTCGAGCTTACTTAAAGTAATTAATATAATCAAGCTAAGGGATTTTTGATCTGAACTCATATGTATATCGTTTAGTTACTCGTGCCTAATATGTAAAATATTTGTAAAAAGCATGTTATCTCATCCCTGTAAAAATTTAGTAGGGACTGTAGACTCACCTTAGCAATAGCACAGAAAATCTATTAGTAAAAATTGTATGGTAGTCGAACAATCACGACGAACAACGCAACCTAGTCAAATAGGTCATCTTATATAAATACATAGGTCACAATATGTCCACCCATAGTGTACGCATAGTCCTAGTGCTCAGACTGACTCAATAAGCAAATAAAAATCAACTAGTCCAAGCAAGTCAACAAAAGTCAACAAAAGTCAACCAACGTCAAACCAAAAGTCAACTAGGTCAAAGTGGTCAATTAAAGTCAAACATCTTAGTAGGTCATGCAATCATGGTCAACATGTCAAACCTAAGTCAAATAACATGTTATAGCTCATAGTTCAACAATTTGCACATTAGCAGTTTATCGCATGTCCTTAAAATACGCGCATCATAGAAAATATCGGGTACAAATCTTAGCACACAATTCATGAAAACATGGAAAACTTCATATCCTAACTAGACTCAAAATCGATTCCAAAAAGTTTAGCCAGGGCCTGATACTATGTCTACAAGTTGGGTTTCAGTAAGGGTCTAGTTACGGTTTACCAAATCAGTTTCTGCACGCGCGTCAGTTTTAGAACATTTTTCATAAAATATTGAAAATAGATAATGATGAATGTCCAATTTTAGCTTACTACAAACACTTCAGAGTTTAGTGATAAAATAATCAAAGACATTCATTTAGGCAATTTGTACATATTAGCCAAACATTACAGACCATTCAGTTTTTGACTTCAATCAGACATGTCGTTTGGTCAAGCTTATAACTCATGGCAATTCACGTTTTCAGAGGTTAGAATACGCATGAAATACACTAAGGAACATATAAACTATCATATTTCAGAAGATCAAAGTCTCAATCAACTTATAATTCATGTTAGGTCATTTCTCTTACTTTGAAAACAGATTCAGCTCACTAGGAAACACGAATCTTCATTTTGACGCACCGAGAGCATTACAAAAGCTTTTGACACAAATCTTAAGTCAAAAATGCATGATTTTTCACAAGGAATACAATGGTACATATTTCAATAGCTAAATCACAAAGTACATAAATCAAAAAATTCAGATTACATACATAACCTAGTCAAAACTTCGATTACACATAACGTGAGCATACGATAACGAAATCATGCGAAATCAAAGTCCAAACTTATTAATTTTTCGTCACCTATTCATCTAGATAACATACAAGAATAGTATATAAACCAATTTGATCAGATCCATGGCATACAAATTTGTGATACATGCAAACGATAACAATCGAGCAATTTAATGACAAACAACAACTCTATACGCATTCAATTGAGCACTAGAGTTGATTACACTATGAAATTGATAAAAAAAAACTGATCTAGAAAAATTAGGGTATTTGATTATACCTTAAAATCATGAATTGCTAGTACGTACGCGTGTAAAACGACAAGAGGAACAACGTTCGTGCACGGGGCTTCTTCTAATTTCAACTTTTGGTGATGATGGTGGTGTGGGCTATAGTCGACGGGCACAAGGGGGAGGGGAGAAGAAACAATCGGCCAAAAAAGAATAGAATGAGGGTTTATGAGGTTTCCTAGCTTTAAATAGTTAGGGTTTTGGCCAAATTAAAACACTACACACAACCCTTAGCCCAAAATAAGTCCAACAAGGGGATGAGGGAGGGTATTTGGCTGAATGGCCCTATAGGGGTGTCTCGGGCTCTTTTTGCTTAATTGCTTGTACGCGCGTGGTCCAGTTCGAGTGCCGTTAACCGTACCGTGTCTCTGGAACGTTAACTAGTCGTTGAAACGAAATCACCTAGTTTAATTTACTAAATAAATAATAAATTAAATAAGTTTTTCTTTAAGTCAATAATTATTAAAAATAATTATTTTATCATTTTTATGAGTTCCGTAAACTGAAAAGCTTTCTAGGCGATTAACTTAATCGTGTCGTTCTCTAGTTATTGCGTTATCCGAAACAAGTTCATAAATTAATATAACATATTAATTCAAGTAATCTACTAGGATTAAGTATGCATTTAAATCCATTAAACACATAAAGTCTAAGTAATCACCGTTAAATATATAACGGACAAGTAACAATAGTAACGGAAAAAGTCGGGTTGTTACATTACCCACATGTTATGAAAAACTTCGTCCCGAAATTTTAGTGCACGTCCGCTGATGTTAAAGCGAAGGGGTACGTAATACTATTAATTTTGATTAAGAAATACTATTAAATATGATACAATTTTATACAAATTATTTATTTATTTATTGAATGGATATACCTAAACCTTGCTACAACACTTATAGGCAGTGTACCTAATTGTAGAGTAGTGTAGTTTTTAGTAAGTCCAGTTCGTTCCACAGGGAGCTAGCTAAGTTTAACATTATATATACTTTAAACTATATTTGTATAAATATATATATATATATATATATATATATATATATATATATATATATATATATATATATATATATATATAAGTAGTATTATTATTATTATAAAGGGGGGGGGGTTTACCATTTAATGACCAGTTTGTCGATTTTATGTCTTAATTCACAATTAAAACCTAATGTAAAATATTAAATATAAATACAATTTAATTTAAAGCATAAAGTAAATAACGATAATTAAAAGTGCGATAATTTAAAGTACGATAAATAAAATGACAATAAATAAAAGTACGATGAGATATAAATTAAGAGAATTATGCTTATTTAAACTTCTGTAATCATGATGTTTGACGTATTGATTTTAATTTATTACCAAGGGTTAATTTTCCTTTGTCCTGGATTATTCGATATGTCCATCTGGTTTTGTCCATAATAGTCCATCGGTCATAATTATAAAGTGCAAGAGTCTTCGTCAAATTACCCTTATACCCGAAGTCAAATATTCCAACTAATTAGGGACTTAAACTGTAACAAGGTCTTAATACTTTGTTTAATGATTACACCAGGTTATCGACTGCGTGTAATCCAAGGTTTTAATACTTTGTTAATAATTACACCAATTACCCTTGAATGTAATCCACCCCTGTTTTAATGAGTCCAGTGACTATTAATCCATCCCTGTGTCCGGTCAAATGAATAATTATTGGTATTTATAGATATCCCACTGTGACGACCCGGAAATTTCTGACCAAATTTAAACCTAACCTTTATATGTTTCTGACACGATAAGCAGAATTTGTAATGTTGAATCTCAAAAAGTTTGGAACTACATTCATGTAATCAATTACCCTTTGACCGTGTTCGACGATTCACGAACAATTATGTGTATATAGATATGTATATATAATATATAATATTAGATATTTGATACTTTACATGAACGTATTTGTTTCAATATATTTATCGGCAGAATTAAGAGATAATATCAAATGATTGAATTATCAGATACATTATGATATGATTACGGGCTAATGTTATGAGGTCCACTGTGATTTAAGAAATCTATTCTTTTTGACAATATTCGGAAAATGGTAAAGTGATTTATAAGTAAGAACGTGGAGTGTAAATAACTTAGATGTTGGATATCGACAAGTTAAGTAACTCGACATTTTTCATTAAGATGATTTCATACGTTTATTAAACCTTTGGACTTTATCCCATGCTTCACCAACAGACTGTAATTTAAAAACTTGAAACCTATTATGAATATATATAATTCTACTTTTCTAAAATGTTTTATGATATAACGATTTAAATTAATATTAAATATATTTATACGCGTATTATACGCACATAGTTTTATACTTTTACTATACTTCAACTTTACCTTTACTTTACTTTTACTTTTACTTTTACTTTACTTTAACTTTAATAATTCACTTTAATAATTCATACTTTAATAATTCACTTTAATAATTCATACTTTAATAATTCACTTTAATAATTCATACTTTAATAATTCACTTTAATAATTCATACTTTAATAATTTACTTTAATAATTTACTTTAATAATTCATACTTTAATAATTCACTTTAATAATTCATACTTTAATAATTCACTTTAATAATTCAAAAATCTATTATAAATAGAATTCAATAGGTTTCATTATTTCATAGAAACTTGAAAATATATTTCTCTAAACTCTCTCAATCGAATTACATATATATATTTACTTAGTATTATTTCAAGATATTATTAGTACACATAAAATACTACGACGGAGTTATATTCAGACGATTTCAAAATAAGTTTCCAAACGGGATAGAGCTAAGAAAATTATGGGTTATAGCTATGGAGGTTATGGGTATTGTTCGAGGGTATTGCTCGTGAGGTCAACCTAACATTTATCATTTTCATTGCGTCTACGTACTTTCCTGCAATATTGAATCACACTTTTAATACGTGAGTATTCATATCTTATCTTTTATATATTAATAGTGTATCCCTGACTAGTGCTCGAGTATATATGATTATGCATTTTTATATGCATAGTTTCGTCGTTAAATAGTTTATGATAAATTACGAATTTGATACATATGCTACTGAGATAAGGTATATGATATGCATGTTGTTGAAAAGCTAAAGAAAAATTAATAACTTTTCATTTAGAAATCGTGTGAGTTCGATGAACGGATTAAAAGATATGGTCAAATGAATTATTATTAATTTTAATATTATTATTAAAACGATTATTATAATTGTTATCAGTTGATGTTATTACTAAAATTATCTTTATTACTAAAAATTAATATTTTTATTGAAACTATCATTTTATTATTTTTATCATTATTATTACTATCAATATTATTTTATCAAATAAATATGCGTACAAAGATATTTTTACCACACGTAATATAATTACATTAATAATACATACCACTATATTTTTATGATATTAAGTGAATTTTATAAATTTTATTACTTGAGATATATAAAAGTATATTTTTATCATATATGAATTTAAATATAAATTTTTATTTATTAATAAATGACTTGTATTATTTAGTATAATAAGATCTGATAAATATATTTAAATATATAAAACGACTATATATAAGTTATATAATAAACATGTATAGATTTTGGAAGTCATTTTGGGTCAAGTTGACTTTTGTTGACTTTTGCATGTCGGTCTCGAGCATTAGGATTGTGATACACTACGACTTGACCTAAATTGTTAGACAGATATTGACCAACATATAAATATATATACTTAATATAGGTTCGTGAATCCGAGACAACCTGCACTTGTTCAGTACCGTCATATACATAATTGCTACGAAATACAGTATTGTGAGTTTCATTACTCCCTTTTTATATATTTTTGGGCTGAGAATACATGCGCTGTTTTATAAATGTTTTACGAAATAGGAACAAGTACAAAAACTAATTCTATGTGGGTTTAAACCTGAAATATACCCTTAGCTTGGTAACATTAAACTACTTGTCTATGTACGGTAGGCGCGAATCCTAAAGATAGATCTATTGGGCCTGACAAATCCCATCCTGACTATGGGATGCTTTAGTACTTCGAGGTTATTTTAAACACACCTGATCTGGTGTACTTCAGAGGGTAAAACATGAACGTTAAGGCTTGTTACCGGGTGCCTACAACTTATAGAATACTTTTATACACTTGCGAGTGTACATATATTTATAAACGAAAATCTTGTGGTCTATTACTATTACGGAAATGGTTGATTATGATAAACTAATGAACTCACCAACCTTTTGGTTGACACTTTAAAGCATGTTTATTCTCAGATATTAAAGAAATCTTTCGCTGTGCATTAGCTCATTTTAAGGATATTACTTAGAGTCATTCATGACATACTTTGAAAGACGTTGCATTCGAGTCGTTGAGTTCATCAAGATTAATATTAAGTCAATTATAATTGGATGTAATATGAAATGGTATGCATGCCGTCAATTTTAGATGTAAAGAAAGTTTGTCTTTTAAAAACGAATGTAATGTTTGTAAAACGTATCATATAGAGGTCAAATACCTCGCGATGTAATCAACTATTGTGAATCGTTTATAATGTATATGAACGGGTCCTTTCAGTTGGTATCAGATCGGTGGTCTTAGCAAACCAGGTCTTGCATTAGTGTGTCTAACTGATAGTTGTTAAGATGCATTAGTGAGTCTGGACTTCGACCGTGTCTGCATGTCAAAAAGTTTATTTATCAATTCTAGATGGAAATCATCTACTTATCATCCTTAGGAAATTACCTGCTTATCATCTTAAGTCTAGACGCGTTTTCCTGCATTTATTGCATAATAGTGTATAGACGGATTCTTATCTTAGCACATCTATTACTGTGAACTTTGACTGACATCTTTTCAAAGATTCTCCGTAAATTACGGAATTTTGGTATTATATATACATATGCAAATTATGTAATTGAAGAATACCAAATCTAAATTCTACAATCTATTTCATACCAAAAATTCTTTCCCTGATCCTACGAGATGGATCCTTCAACCAGTTCGAATTCGTCAGATTCCGACAGCTATTCCGATATGGATATCTACCTGAGCTCTGAAAGTAGCATCACCGGAATGGATCAACCAATTTCCCATCATCTATTTTGGATGAATTGGGGATGGGTTCGTAGTCAGCTCAACCATTGGAGACAAGAAGAAGGTGATCCCTTCCATTCACCACATTGCCCTCTTGGCGATGAACCTGAAGCACTTACCGGCGAACCTGTTCGAGACACCATTTTTTCACTCATTGCTAGAGTATCTCGTCATATACTATCCCATATTGCGAATCTTATTCATCCGCTCATTCTAACCGCCAATCATCCCGGTGTACTAGCAGAAATTAACGAACTTCGCGCCCGAGTAGTGGCTTTGGAACACATGGTGCAAGGATTACAAACACCATCAGCAGCACCAGCAGCATAACCAATACCGCCAGTAACATCCACATCGCAAGCCTCAATACCACAAGCTTCAGCAGCATCATCAGCAGTTACCGGCAGTATCATCAGCATCAACAATATCGTCAGCACCACCATCACTGTCAGTACTGCCTGCATCATCAGCACTAGCAGCACCTATAACATCACAAGTTCTGTCAGTTCAAGAATCGTTGTGGACGTCATCATTGATCAACAACGAGTATTTTGTATCAACGAGTTATGAAGTATTAACTCATTCTTCTGAAGAAATTATATATATATATATATATATATATATATATATATATATATATATATATATATATATATATATATATATATATATATATATATATATATATATATATATATATATATTATATATATGAATGCTGAAACTATAAAAATCTTTCGTACTAAGCTATTGAATATGAATTGGAAAAGGGTAGATACTACTCAGTTAAATTCATATTACTAATATGCTATGATGTACATCCTTCGTTAACAACCTAACCATCGTAACTACAATCTTTGATTCAATTAAATGAATTCGGTTTCATAATAAACCAAGTGTATCATTCAATAACATGTTTGATTTTACACTTTCATCTTCAATGTACTCGAAACTTACTGGAAAACAACATTCGTATCTTGTGAAGTTAGCAAAAGTTCTATGAGCATCAGCATAATTCACTAAGGAAATATCTATAAGAATAAATATTGAAGTATTGATTACATTAGCGAAATACTCCGCGAAGATTATGTAATCTCTAATGTTTTAGAGATTATTCTTTACTAATCCAAGCCGAAAATCAAATGAGCTTAATATGATATTAACTCATTAAAATCTGTATTACATCTGAAGAAAATATACAGACATATATTTTCATAAAGACTGTAATGAAAAATTATTGTTCAAAATATTATTTGTGACATTTTTTTAACGGGTAGGTAATACCCGAGAGATATATAAATGCACAATTAATATATTACATTCTTCGATTCTAATTCAGTAAATCATCAACTATACTCCCTATTTTCACAACAGTATACCTTCTTTTATAAGAAATCAAAACAACCATACTCATTCAAATTCAATCACCTATTCTGATTTTTGAAATCTCAGAATGCAACTCGAGATATAAGCAAAACCATCACTCTTAGATCCTTACGTTTTTTCAAAGCTATACTTTAACTTCAAAACTGTGATAGAACATCACTTTTAATTGTAACACTCAAAAGGATACGAGAATCAATCGAGATTTATGACGAATTTATCCTTTGGATATTGACAATGACAAGCTGCATTTAAAACACTTCAAAATTTCGAAAGACACTTAAAATAAGGAACAATCGAGATGATGATCCAATCACACATTACCCGAAGTCTTGTACCTGAAAAACTCTCGAACCCAAATTCATAGTTTAACACGTACCGCGTTGAATTCTTTAGCATTTATTAGCAAAAACAAGTTTACGATTCTTTTCAAAGTAGCCAGTTTTGTCACAGCTCCAACAAGTCAACTTCGACTTTTCAGTAAAACTAATTTTATTATAACTTCGATAGATACGCTGCCCTTTCACCATCGTTACTGGGGAACCTTTCATATCTCACCACATTAGCAGTAAACTTATCAACAACTTCATTAACCTTCGACTTAAACCTCTCCGAAAAGTCACTATACTTATTCATTGAAACTCCACCTCTTACTTGTAACATCCCGTGATTTTCCGTTTAATTTATTTTAACACCGTCTTTTTTTTTTTTTATATAATATCTTTCGTTATTCAAATTTGTATCTTTCGTTAACTAACGTTCATAATATTCTCGTTATCTAATTATAAAGTCATCCGTTACTCGAACGTTTTTAAAATATTCGTTGGGTTAATTCCCGCACCCGCTTTGAAACTCGAGGGACCGAGATTGCCAAATGGGCAAACTAGTTGACTAGGTCAACTAGTCAACCCACTTACCACATCCATTCATTTCATCTCCACCTCCCTCCTTCATCCTCCTCTTTCTCTCTACTTCCCATTTTTGAACTCAAAACCCTCAAACATAAAATCATCATCTAAATCCGATTGGAGAAGCAAACATCAAAACAAATTACATTTTCGTGATACTCTCTTCATCCTCTACATTTTGATACCAATATCATCAAGTTTGGGTAACATTTCTAAAACTCTAGATTTCTCTAAATTCGTGTTTTTGACTTGAAATGGTGTTAGTTAGTGTCTATGGCTCATTGTGATGTCGTGTATGTAATTTGTATGCTCGATTTGTTATTTTTGGTGTAACTAGCTTGAATATGAAAATTGCTTGCTTAATCTTTGATTTTGGATGATTAAAAGTTGTTTAATTGTTAAAGTTCATGTATTAAATGTGTTACTAGCATCATTAGCTTCAAATTGATGTGTAGGTTGATTAAGAAAACTTCAAAAACATGATTATTGATTTTGAGATGTTTGACTAGGGTTTGATGGTTCTTGACACGAATTTTTGGATGCTTGAATGTCATGGAATGTTAATTGTTAGTGTTTAGTAGTAATGTATGCTTCATTACCTTCAAAACGGCATATCATATGTGTGAATTGGTTTCCCGAAACTCAAAATGCAATTGATGAACTTGAAACTTAGGAAATGGACTTTTATTGTTCGCTTGATGAGATTTCGGCTATTCTAAATGATGTTATTGTTGGACCATAAGTGCTTAGTTGTATTCCTCGTCAAAATACCTTTCCAACGATATATGATAGGAATTATAAGTGTTTGCGGGTCAAGTTTTGTGTTAAAATTGATTTTGGCTCGTGCATAGTTTTGCAAAACAGAAAAATGTCTGTACAGGTGGTGGCGCGGCGCGCCCCTTACCCGCGCGGCGCGCAGATTATGCTGGACAGATTCTGACCTCTTGGTCCCAATTCACGCGAAATGTTTGACTAGTTACCGACCTCCGATTCACATGAAACTTGTTTTAATATACTTGTATATGAATAATTAGCATAGAAAATTTGTCCGGGACCCGACCCGAACGTGTTGACTTTTTGTTGACTTTGACCGACCAAAGTTTGACTTTTTGTCAAACTTAACCAAATGATTATGCAACCCTCCTAACTTGTTTATATACTTGTACCTTGCATGAAACTTGACAATTTGATTTCACATGCTACATAATCGAGTCGTAACGAGCCAATGGACTAATTGAACATCTTTGACCCTTCGTGACTATCGTTATTGATACAACCTATTTGTTTAGGTCAAGACTAGCTTTGTCTTTGCACGCGTCTACTTGTTGAAGTACTTTATTAACTCTTGCACTCAAGGTGAGATCATAGTCCCACTTTTTAATCACTTTTGTTCTTTACATCGTGGGCTGAGAAACACATACATTTCATACTTATTTACTTTTCATGCTTTTACATTGTGAACAAATACGAATACAAAGATGCATACGAGTTTGAACAAAAGTCCTCAATCCAATTATCATTAGTTCCACTTGCAGGGTGTAAGTGTAAGCGTGTAATTATGTTGTGTGGCCATACGGGTTTAACAAACCCTCATTCAGACGGTTCGCTACCGTTAGTGAATGAAATATAATTTCAACAATGTATAGTGTAAGTTCTAACACTAAATTCAAAATTCAGAGGGGAGATTCGGTTAAGCCTTGATAATTGGGTGCTCGTGATACAAATACTATTTTGGAATGTGAACGATTTTGGTTAAGCAATTCATAAAGAACCTTGTGGTTCAATACAATTTACTTACTAAACCTATGATATCACCAACGTTTTCGTTGACAGATTCTTCTATGTTTTCTCAGGTTTTTGAATGCTTAGTGATACATGCTTCCGCACTCTTTTGATACTTGCTTGGATGTCGAGTATACATGCATTTTGGAGCGTCTTTTGACTTTACTTTAAACCATGTCGCCTAGATTTCAAATGTACTTATAACCTTGTAACTTAACTTTTGGTTGAACAATTCTTGTAAACTTGGGAAACAATCTTTATTTTGAAATGAATGCGACATATTTTGGTCAAACTTTGTCATAAAGACTTATGACCAGGTAATGGGACCCACGTAGTCGACGCCGTCACTTGACGATTTGTCGGGGTCGCTACAAGTGGTATCAGAGCCTTGGTTATAGGGATTTAGAGTTCATTTGTGTCCACCCCGAGTCATAGGGTACATAGGTGAATCTAGACTACAACCGGCATATAGAGTGAAGTAGGAATTACTTGACTATTTGTGCATCTATACTCGAACTCTTCTATCATATCTAACTCGTATTCGATCTTGATCTTACGTTGATAAATTTGGTTGACGCGCCACCTTGACTTTATGAGGTAATGTTAAATGCACATGAGAATCAGGGTAATATAATTTCCGGGATTATATTACGGTGATTCATATGGACATTCCGACATTATGACATAAAGAATTTAAGGCGAGTCAAGGAAAATTTTCTCTACATCATCATTCCCTATCATGATTAGTATTATTGAGAATACTAATCAACGATATTCTTGTGTCTTGAAGGAACAATGCCTCCCCGTCGCGGGCCACGTAATGAAACTTCCGAACAAGCTTTTCAACGCATGATAGCCACCGCCATAGGTGCGGCTATGGCTAGTATCTCCTCCGACATCAATAACAACCACAACCACAACAACCCTGGAGCCGGTAATTCAAACGAGGGTTGCTCCTACAAAACTTTCATGGGGTGCAAACCTCACACCTTCGATGGGACCGGAGGACAGGTTGTGCTCACCCGATGGTTTGAGCAAACAGAAGCCGTTTTTAGCATAAGCGGTTGTCGGGACCAAGACAAAGTCAAATATTCCACCCACACTTTCGCCGGTATCGCCCTCACATGGTGGAATACGTATGTGCTGTCGGTGGGTATCGATGAAGCTCACACTCTCTCATGGGCCGACTTAAAGAAAAAGATGATCACCGAATACTTCCCGCGCGAAGAGACCCGTAAGCTCGAACACGAACTAAGAACTTTAAAAGCGGTCGGGAATGACCTAAAGGCCTATAATCAACGATTCTCCGAACTTGCTTTGATGTGCCCAAATCTTGTGAACCCCGAATCTTTAAGGGTTGAACTTTACATGGATGGTCTCCCCAAGAGCATCAAACAAGGAGTAATGTCATCCAAACCCGCTAACCACCAAGAGGCTTTGAATATGGCCCGCCAATTGATTGAAACAGTGGACGAGATTGAAGTGCCGGCACCTAAAGCCGAGGATAAGTCGGGTGACAACAAAAGAAAATGGGAAGCCCCCCAATCAAGCAATTACAACAACCTCGCCAAGAAGCCCTTCATCCCCAACGGCAAGAAAGGTTATACCGGACACCTACCGTATTGTAACGAGTGCTACAAACATCATTTAGGAGAATGTGGCAAACCATTTTGCTTGAAGTGTCAAAGAAGTAGCCATGTAGCCCACGATTGTAGGAATACCGCTTCCGTCGCTCAAAAGGAGCCCAATGCACCCAAGACGGGTGTTTGTTTTGAATGTGGCCAACCGGGTCATTTTAGGAGTGCGTGCCCAAATAAGAAAATCAACCCCAACGCACGCCGTTAAACTTTCAACATCAACGCCTAGGATGCCCGAGACGACGATGGACTAGTCACGGGTATGTTTCTTCTCGAAATTCTCACGTTTCATGTTTATTCGATTCGGTTACCGTTAGACGTTTTATAAACAAGGCTCTGACTCATACTCTTTGCACTTCACCTTTTTCCCCTAGACACTACTTAGGCAATTTAAGCGACCAACGGAAAAATATTGTGTGCCTATAAATATTATCGGAGGATATACGTTAAGAAATTGAACTCGACACCAATAGAACTAAGGAACTCAAAACCTATTCATTAAGGAGAAATTGTTGCCCTACATTTATGTATAGATTATTGTGAACTAAGAAATTTTCGGTTGAAACCGATACCCTCTCCCTCTCATCCATGACCTCATGATTATTTGCATGAATCTCGTATGTTCCAAATCAACCTCCGTTCCGGTTATCATCAATTGAGGGTCAAGGGAGACGACGTCTCCTAAGTCTTTCCGAACTCGCAACGTTAGTTGTAAATCTCTCTTAGTACCATTCGATTTATCCAAGGCTCGTCCGTATCCATAAACCTCCCGAACCACGTATGCAAACTTATCTAGATAAATCTGTTATCGTATTTATAGATGACATCTTAACTTATTTAAGTAAAGAAGGAAAACGAACAACATCACCATCTTACGCTCGAACTTTTGAGAAAAGAGCAACTTTATACCAAATTCTCCGAGTGAGAATTTCTGTTGAACGAAGTCCAATTTTCTAGACCATGATGTTAATGGTCAAGGCATTACAATCAATCTCGAAATCAAGCCACATGTAATCAGGAAACTCTACCAACTCGGACTTGTATTCGTAAAAATCTTAGATCTCGCCTGTTATCACCGAAGATTCATTTCTGACTTTTCTCGTGTTACACGACTTTAACCTCGTTAACTCACTAAGGAAAACTTTAAACCTCTCCGTGTTCGAACCTTAAACGTAATTTTGCACGCAAACCTTTCTAGCTAAATTCGTATAGCACATAACGGAACTCAATATAGAAATAATTCTACTTAAACGCCCGAAAGGCATACTCTCTCGACTCGAAATCAACGGAACTGAAATTCGTTATTTTTGCACGAAGAATTCGAATACATAATTGTTGATCCGATCAACTTTTCTCATCATCACGTACCACACTACGTACCTCTGTTATTCCACCGTTACCGTCTGATATTACTGGAACTTAAGATAACACGCAATCCAAGGATACATCACTCTTATTTGACATAACGTCCTTGTGTTTCTGATAATCGGCCAACTACTATCCAACCCCGAACTATACAACTACGTGTACTACCTCGTTTCTCTTTCAGACTTCAACTTTTGACAACTAGAGGCACGTTATGGCAACCTCGAGATGTAAACTCATCCTATTCTAAGTCCTCATTTCACTACTATCTTTACCGTTCGCATTTCCGTTTAAAGAAACTCCTTGTAACATTTCTCCATGGATAGAGAAACTCCTCATATTACATAAGTATTCGCCACGAGGGTGAATAGTCCTAACGAACATTTTTCGAACCCTAACTAACTTGTTCAAACGTATCTTAAGAGATTCTATTCCAACACGGTGTACCTTTGTCAATTATTCCGTATCGAAATACTTGTTTCACTTCTAGTTTTACAAGAAACCTTGGGAACCCGCTTAGACATGAGTACCGTGTATCTCCCACAAACAGACGAACCGAACAAACGAATGATTTACGTCTTCGAAAGACATGTTTCAAACTTGCATGGTCGCTTTTAATAGATCCCTCTTACAACAGTAGTCACCACTCGTGTGTTCACACGCACTTTCTGAAACCCTATAGGACCGCTAATGTCATACCCCGATTCATTTAACCAAAGCATGTGGCAAGCAAATCACCGAATCTGAACTCCATCAAGAAACAACAATTGAGATCGTTCAAGTCCGAGAAGGGCTCGAGATGACCCGTAGTCGCCAGAAGAGTTATACCAAACTTAGATGAAAACCTCACAAATCCCAGTGTGTAACCGCATAATATTGAGAAACCGCACCTTGGAAAGGTGTAATCCATTTTGGGAAATCGAGAAAGGCTATATCCGCAATATCGAACCTTTTGAAACCTTGGGGCGTATTGGAACCGCTTCCTACCGTTTAGAACTTCCGACTCAATTAAGTTTCCGTTTACCTTACATTTCGTGTAACAGACATAGAAACGTGTCCTGCGGAACAGGAACGTGCAATTCTTCTGAATGCACCAACTATTGATGATAAACTCCTCCTCATAGGAAAAACCGGCTGAACTTGTGGATCGTAAAACCAAGCCCTAATACAACGTAACACCCCGACTATCCGGATTCGTGGAATGTCCAAGAAAGTACCTTCAATCATTCGTAGAGTTACTACACTAAGTCTCGAGTAAGAGACATCGACTATTACTTCCAACTAAATTTCGGGACGAAATTTCTTTTGAGGTGTGGATAATGTAACATCCCGTGATTTTCCGTTTAATTTATTTTAACATCGTCTTTTTTTTTTTATATAATATCTTTCGTTATTCAAATTTGTATCTTTCGTTAACTAACGTTCATAATATTCTCGTTATCTAATTATAAAGTCATCCGTTACTCGAACGTTTTTAAAATATTCGTTGGGTTAATTCCCGCACCCGCTTTGAAACTCGAGGGACCGAGATTGCCAAATGGGCAAACTAGTTGACTAGGTCAACTAGTCAACCCACTTACCACATCCATTCATTTCATCTCCACCTCCCTCCTTCATCCTCCTCTTTCTCTCTACTTCCCATTTTTGAACTCAAAACCCTCAAACATAAAATCATCATCTAAATCCGATTGGAGAAGCAAACATCAAAACAAATTACATTTTCGTGATCCTCTCTTCATCCTCTACATTTTGATACCAATATCATCAACTTTGGGTAACATTTCTAAAACTCTAGATTTCTCTAAATTCGTGTTTTTGACTTGAAATGGTGTTAGTTAGTGTCTATGGCTCATTGTGATGTCGTGTACGTAATTTGTATGCTCGATTTGTTGTTTTTGGTGTAACTAGCTTGAATATGAAAATTGCTTGCTTAATCTTTGATTTTGGATGATTAAAAGTTGTTTAATTGTTAAAGTTCATGTATTAAATGTGTTACTAGCATCATTAGCTTCAAATTGATGTGTAGGTTGATTAAGAAAACTTCAAAAACATGATTATTGATTTTGAGATGTTTGACTAGGGTTTGATGGTTCTTGACATGAATTTTTGGATGCTTGAATGTCATGGAATGTTAATTGTTAGTGTTTAGTAGTAATGTATGCTTCATTACCTTCAAAACGGCATATCATATGTGTGAATTGGTTTCCCGAAACTCAAAATGCAATTGATGAACTTGAAACTTAGGAAATGGACTTTTATTGTTCGCTTGATGAGATTTCGGCTATTGTAAATGATGTTATTGTTGGACCATAAGTGCTTAGTTGTATTCCTCGTCAAAATACCTTTCCAACGATATATGATAGGCATTATAAGTGTTTGCGGGTCAAGTTTTGTGTTAAAATTGATTTTGGCTCGTGCATAGTTTTGCAAAACAGAAAAATGTCTGTACAAGTGGTGGCGCGGCGCGCCCCTTACCCGCGCGGCGCGCAGATTATGCTGGACAGATTCTGACCTCTTGGTCCCAATTCACGCGAAATGTTTGACTAGTTACCGACCTCCGATTCACATGAAACTTGTTTTAATATACTTGTATATGAATAATTAGCATAGAAAATTTGTCCGGGACCCGACCCGAACGTGTTGACTTTTTGTTGACTTTGACCGACCAAAGTTTGACTTTTTGTCAAACTTAACCAAATGATTATGCAACCCTCCTAACTTGTTTATATACTTGTACCTTGCATGAAACTTGACAATTTGATTTCACATGCTACATAATCGAGTCGTAACGAGCCATAGGACTAATTGAACATCTTTGACCCTTCGTGACTATCGTTATTGATACAACCTATTTGTTTAGGTCAAGACTAGCTTTGTCTTTGTACGCGTCTACTTGTTGAAGTACTTTATTAACTCTTGCACTCAAGGTGAGATCATAGTCCCACTTTTTAATCACTTTTGTTCTTTACATCGTGGGCTGAGAAACACATACATTTCATACTTATTTACTTTTCATGCTTTTACATTGTGAACAAATACGAATACAAAGATGCATACGAGTTTGAACAAAAGTCCTCAATCCAATTATCATTAGTTCCACTTGCAGGGTGTAAGTGTAAGCGTGTAATTATGTTGTGTGGCCATACGGGTTTAACAAACCCTCATTCAGACGGTTCGCTACCGTTAGTGAATGAAATATAATTTCAACAATGTATAGTGTAAGTTCTAACACTAAATTCAAAATTCAGAGGGGAGATTCGGTTAAGCCTTGATAATTGGGTGCTCGTGATACAAATACTATTTTGGAATGTGAACGATTTTGGTTAAGCAATTCATAAAGAACCTTGTGGTTCAATACAATTTACTTACTAAACCTATGATATCACCAACGTTTTCGTTGACAGATTCTTCTATGTTTTCTCAGGTTTTTGAATGCTTAGTGATACATGCTTCCGCACTCTTTTGATACTTGCTTGGATGTCGAGTATACATGCATTTTGGAGCGTCTTTTGACTTTACTTTAAACCATGTCGCCTAGATTTCAAATGTACTTATAACCTTGTAACTTAACTTTTGGTTGAACAATTCTTGCAAACTTGGGAAACAATCTTTATTTTGAAATGAATGCGACATATTTTGGTCAAACTTTGTCATAAAGACTTATGACCAGGTAATGGGACCCACGTAGTCGACGCCGTCACTTGACGATTTGTCGGGGTCGCTACATTACTCATCCGCATCTTGCAACAAGAATTACCATACCAATTACTGAAAATCTGCAATCAGTATTTTGAAATCTCACAGCGTTTCTATTAAATAGTTATATATACATATAACGTCTATCTCCTAAACTTACACACTTTGAATGTGAAGATTCTGAAAAACATCTCAAACTGTGAATTAGTTCTCGAAATGCTAATGAAGCAGCAGAAACTGTAAATGACTTTAACAGTCAAAAGTTTGATGACAAAGAATAATGTGTTGGTAAAGCCCAAAAAAAGTGAAGAGTTGATACTGAACAATGGATTGAGCAGACCGTGAAGGAGACCAAGGACAAACACAAGGACCAAAGTCTGTATTTAAAGAATCTTGATGATTCTGTTTCTGACGAAGTCATTAACGAATACCTTGCTCCTGACTCTAAACCTTTGCGGACCTTATTCTTCATCATCATCTTATCTTAAATATTATAAGATATCTTCATATCTCTCATTATACATATTCTCCATATTTCTGGAGATATTTTCACAACTATTCTTATCTGAGATCATTTATCTCTCCATAATATCTGCAACATAAAAGAAACTGTGTTGGTTTCTAATTTCTGAAAAAAATTCAAATATGAATGTTTTGAAGTAGTGTTGGGAACTGGAGCATGAGTTAGTATAATATAATGACACTTGATCAACGTGATTATATTACAGTAATTCATGCTGAGTTTCTAATGGAACGTGATGATTCACAGAACATACCGTCATCATGTGCCATTTACACGACTCTTACATTCTACCAAATCTCCAAACATATTAAGAACATATCTTCTTGATAGTTCTATCTTTCCAGATATTTTGGTAATTTGCCAAATCAAGATCGTACCATTACGATTTCCTTCTTAGAACATTAACTATGTTCATCCAAAACTTCATACCTACTAATTCTGGACCATTATTCGCTTGACTTAAAGCCGGGAAGAGACAACAAAAGTATGAAACTCCGAAATGTAAGGGAGAATATAAAGTTCAATAACAACACATAAATTACAAACCGTGTATATCAATGTTTATAGCAACATAAAGACACGGGAGAATTAAAAACACTATAACCCCAAGGGCAAAGTAGAAGAAAACAGATTCCTCCGGTGGAAGTTGGAAAAGGAGAATGATTGTTACGATAGTAAGGATAAGGACAAGGATTAGAACTGGATTAAGCATTTTCGCAATCTTTTGAAATTGGAATTGAGTATAGAAGTGGTAAAAACTAATGGAATGGAAAAGGTAAATATATAAGGGAAATATCAGACGTAGTAATCGGGACAGATCATCGCATTTAATTAAAGAGATCCTAATTTCCTTAAATCTCGAAGAAACAGATCTTATAGATTTCTAAGATTTTTTTTTTTGAATCCCTTGAATTCTGGAATTCAACCATGACTACGTCAAAAATTATGGCGAAACTTATTTTCCTCATTCCACTATTTTGTGATAGCTTCACTCATACGCTTCGAGTAATCGGATCATTTTATCCATATTACTCTATGGTAATAAAATCCTATCTATCAACACATATCTGTCATGAAAATATTTTTATGGTTAGCCATGACGACCTCGATCAAATTTCGGGACAAAATTTCTTTAACGGGTAGGTACTGTGACGACCCGGAAATTTCTGACCAAATTTAAACCTAACCTTTATATGTTTCTGACACGATAAGCAGAATTTGTAATGTTGAATCTCAAAAAGTTTGGAACTACATTCATGTAATCAATTACCCTTTGACCGTGTTCGATGATTCAAGAACAATTATGTGTATATAGATATGTATATATAATATATAATATTAGATATATGATACTTTACATGAACGTATTTGTTTCAATATATTTATCGACAGAATTAAGAGATAATATCAAATGATTGAATTATCAAATACATTATGATATGATTACGGGCCAATGTTATGAGGTCCACTGTGATTTAAGAAATCTATTCTTTTTGACAATATTCGGAAAATGGTAAAGTGATCTATAAGTAAGAACGTGGAGTGTAAATAACTTAGATGTTGGATATCGACAAGTTAAGTAACTCGACATTTTTCATTAAGATGATTTCATACGTTTATTAAACCTTTGGACTTTATCCCATGCTTCACCAACAGACTGTAATTTAAAAACTTGAAACCTATTATGAATATATATAATTCTACTTTTCTAAAATGTTTTATGATATAACGATTTAAATTAATATTAAATATATTTATACGCGTATTATACGCACATAGTTTTATACTTTTACTATACTTCAACTTTACCTTTACTTTACTTTTACTTTACTTTTACTTTACTTTTACTTTATTTTAACTTTAATAATTCACTTTAATAATTCATACTTTAATAATTCATACTTTAATAATTCATACTTTAATAATTCACATTAATAATTCATACTTTAATAATTCACTTTAATAATTTATACTTTAATAATTTACTTTAATAATTCATACTTTAATAATTCACTTTAATAATTCATACTTTAATAATTCACTTTAATAATCCAAAAATCTATTATAAATAGAATTCAATAGGTTTCATTATTTCATAGAAACTTGAAAATATATTTCTCTAAACTCTCTCAATCGAATTACATATATATATTTACTTAGTATTATTTCAAGATATTATTAGTATACATAAAATACTACGACGGAGTTATATTCAGACGATTTCAAAATAAGTTTCCAAACGGGATAGAGCTAAGAAAATTATGGGTTATAGCTATGGAGGTTATGGGTATTGTTCGAGGGTATTGCTCGTGAGGTCAACCTAACATTTATCATTTTCATTGCATCTACGTACTTTCCTGCAATATTGAATCACACTTTTAATACGTGAGTATTCATATCTTATCTTTTATATATTAATAGTGTATCCCTGACTAGTGCTCGAGTATATATGATTATGCATTTTTGTATGCATAGTTTCGTCGTTAAATAGTTTATGATAAATTACGAATTTGATACATATGCTACTGAGATAAGGTATATGATATGCATGTTGTTGAAAAGCTAAAGAAAAATTAATAACTTTTCATTTAGAAATCGTGTGAGTTCGATGAACGGATTAAAAGATATGGTCAAATGAATTATTATTAATTTTAATATTATTATTAAAATGATTATTATAATTGTTATCAGTTGATGTTATTACTAAAATTATCTTTATTACTAAAAATTAATATTTTTATTGAAACTATCATTTTATTATTTTTATCATTATTATTACTATCAATATTATTTTATCAAATAAATATGCGTACAAAGATATTTTTACCACACGTAATATAATTACATTAATAATACATACCACTATATTTTTATGATATTAAGTGAATTTTATAAATTTTATTACTTGAGATATATAAAAGTATATTTTTATCATATATGAATTTAAATATAAATTTTTATTTATTAATAAATGACTTGTATTATTTAGTATAATAAGATCTGATAAATATATTTAAATATATAAAATGACTATATATAAGTTATATAATAAACATGTATAGATTTTGGAAGTCATTTTGGGTCAAGTTGACTTTTGTTGACTTTTGCATGTCGGTCTCGAGCATTAGGATTGTGATACACTACGACTTGACCTAAATTGTTAGACAGATATTGACCAACATATAAATATATATACTTAATATAGGTTCGTGAATTCGAGACAACCTGCACTTGTTCAGTACCGTCATATACATAATTGCTACGAAATACAGTATTGTGAGTTTCATTACTCCATTTTTATATATTTTTAGGCTGAGAATACATGCGCTGTTTTATAAATGTTTTACGAAATAGGCACAAGTACAAAAACTAATTCTATGTGGGTTTAAACCTGAAATATACCCTTAGCTTGGTAACATTAAACTACTTGTCTATGTACGGTAGGCGCGAATCCTAAAGATAGATCTATTGGGCCTGACAAACCCCATCCTGACTATGGGATGCTTTAGTACTTCGAGGTTATTTTAAACACACCTGATCTTGTGTACTTCAGAGGGTAAAACATGAACGTTAAGGCTTGTTACCGGGTGCCTACAACTTATAGAATACTTTTATACACTTGCGAGTGTACATATATTTATAAACAAAAATCTTGTGGTCTATTACTATTACGGAAATGGTTGATTATGATAAACTAATGAACTCACCAACCTTTTGGTTGACACTTTAAAGCATGTTTATTCTCAGGTATTAAAGAAATCTTCCGATGTGCATTAGCTCATTTTAAGGATATTACTTGGAGTCATTCATGACATACTTTGAAAGACGTTACATTCAAGTCGTTGAGTTCATCAAGATTAATATTAAGTCAATTATAGTTGGATGTAATATGAAATGGTATGCATGCCGTCAATTTTAGATGTAAAGAAAGTTTGTCTTTTAAAAACCAATGCAATGTTTGTAAAACGTATCATATAGATGTCAAATACCTCGCGATGTAATCAATTATTGTGAATCGTTTATAATGTATATGAACGGGTCCTTTCACCCGCCCACCGTACCCAGTCAAGCGTATGTAGTTAAATATAAATATGTCAATTTATAAATCTCTATATTAAATCAACGAGATATCATTTAATTAATATAAAGCCCATTAAAAGTCCATAGTCCAATTTCCACAAGTGTCGGTCTTTTGTCCAAACCCCAATTATAGTCCAAAGCCCAATAACCCCGTCTTTAATATTTAGTCCAACATCACGATTACTTCGGCTTAAATAAGCATAATAATAACTTAGCTACGAGACATTAATTTAAAAAGGTTGAACATAACTTACAATGAGTATTAATCGCGTAGTGTTACATGGACAGAAATTCGAATTACAAACTTAAAACATTCACCACTATAACCTTATTATTATTAACTTAATATTAAAATTATAATTATAAAATATAAATATAAATATATATTGAGAGATAGAGAGTAATTGATTGAATATGGTGTCCTCCTTTCGTCCGAATTTGATTGCTATTTATAGACCTGGCCAGCAACAGTATCCCATGCGATTGCATGGGATTAAGCCTTCATGGCTATGCGATCGCATGGCCGCCTTCCACTGGTCACATGTCGATTAAAACGTGGGCTGCTGAGTTTTATTATAATATATAATACATATAATTTTATATATATTATATTATATTCTTGTGCATAGCTGACTTGTAATTTTAGGTCCGTTGCGTCGCACGTTGATAGTTGGTTCATGTCCCGGTTCCGGAATTTTGAACGTCCTTTTGTACGCTTAGATATCTTGTACTTTATGTTTTGCCGCTTGTACTCTTGTAATTTCGAGACGTTTCTCATCAATAAATTTGAACCACTTGGATTTCACTTTGTACTTTTTAGCGTTTTGGTCGTTTGCGTCTTCAAATCGTCGAATCTGTCTTTTTTGTCTTCACTTTTTATTATTTAAACAAATATCACTTGGAAATAGAACAATTGCAACTAAAAGCTTGTCTTTCTTGAAGGATAATGCTATGAAATATGTGTTCGTTTTTAGCATTATCAAATTTTCCCACACTTGAGCGTTGCTTGTCCTCAAGCAATATAGAACTTGAATATAACTTTACTAGCATTACTTCTTTATTCTTCACACTTTGTACATCAGTGATTTTGATACGGAGGTATGAACAATGATAGTAGGGTCGTGGTTTACAGTCCCACATGACTATAAAAATTTAGATCCTTTAGGAAATTGGATCTTTATGAAAACATTTGATCATTTTGAAAATTCATTCTAGCTTTTACCCTAGATAAGTTTTCCTGAATAACCCTTCACCGGTGTTTGCAAAATGTTTTTGTGGGTTTCAGATTTGAAAATTTTAGCTCAAAACTTATGGTTTTGTGTTACCCACTTGCTAACCTTGTATTAGGAAAGTAACACGTTCAGTATACTTGCTCCGTATATTACCTTTCGGTAAACTACCGTCCGGTTGTAAAGGAAAGTGTTGAACAAGCAACTGTTAAGGCAATGTCTAATGACATGCTTTTGATTATGGTCCACAACGTGTCGGATGCAATTACTATCCTTTGTAGGAGCAATAGTAAAGATCACCCTATAGTTTTTCGGTATGGCATAAGGTCCTGTCTTCGACCATACTATGCAACCACCGTTCTTACGGTTGACACCCGATTTGGTTCAGGTGACCTAATGAATTCCGGTGAATTCTTAGGATTTTACGTTCAATGGTAATGAACGCATTGAAAATGGGTTTTCAGAAAAAAAATCGGTTTGTAATTTGATCAAAATATTTTCTCGTTCAAGCTCGAGTTTAGATATCATTGAATTCCATGAGTTTGTAATTCTTAATCTTTAAGGTCAATCTCAAGGATTGAGTAATACCAGTCTTAAAAGCTGATTTTTAATCTTTAAGGAGATTATCCTTTCTGGAGATCTGATTCATTAGTCTTATAAGCTAATTTGCACGGTGCCCCCCATTGTACAAGACAGATCCTCTCATGGTTATGATAAGTGTGACCACATGGCAACCCTGTTTGATGCCGAAGTCCGTGGATTTCCAGCTGATTTTCGAGAAAACTTTCAAGGTTTTTCGTAGACTCTACAACTAGTCTGGACGACAACTTCCTGACCGAAATCAAGAAGCGCATGTCTTTTTCTCGGAAGACTTTACTTCCTTTTAAATTCCATTTATGTTACAATAAACTAGGTAAAACTGATTAATATTTTCCAAAACAAAAGTATCTTCAATTATTTGTGCAAAAATATGTGATATATGTTCTAAATAACTTGGTAAATTTTTCGCACACTTGGCTTTTATTTTACTTTCTTTGCCTTTTTATTCTCTTCTATTCCATTCTAAATGAATTCAAGCGTTTTGGGTTGTTTCTCAATTTATGTCCTTTCCGAGGTAACAATAATTTAGGTGTTAACACCTAGTTTTATCGTTCATAAATATGTATAAACATGATTTTGAGTTCATTTAGTTAAAAATTTTTTTAATATTTTTACTAGAAGTGGGTAGTCAGCATATAAGACTAGGGTTGTTCTTTATTACCAGAGAGCACTAGATTCTAATACAACTACTGCGTTACTAGTAAAATTTAATGGTGGCTATTAAACCAAGTGTATAAGTCAAATTTTTTTAAAACCGAAAGAATTTAATCCCTTCCCACACTTAAGATCTTGCAATGCCCTCATTTGCAAGAAATCAGTAACAATTTAAATTATTGAGGGTGATTAGCGTAGAAAAATGATTAATTTTTTACCAAAGTTTCCAAACATATTGTTGTTTGTTTGAATGATAAATGGTGCACATCATTTGTTCATTCCTGCAGTTGTTATTTCACATATATTTTGCATCTTGTCGTCAAAATTAGTTGTTTTTGCTGAACTTAATGCCAGTCTTTGAAAATGCGCTGTTTTACCCTGTTGTGTACATGAGATAAAATACATACAATGCAAATATAAACATGCATGGTGTAGTGACCCGAACTTTTCCATGTTTATATATATTAAATGAAATTGATATTTACATGATTAAGTGTTTAGAACTTGTTAAGCAATCAAACTTATTAAGACTTGATTAATTGGAATAGGTTTCATATAGACAAATGACCACCCAAGTTGACCGGTGATTCACGAACGTTAAAACCTGTAAAAACTATATGATGACATATATATGGTTATATATATAGTTAACATGATTTTATTATAAGTATGTATCTCATTAGGTATTTTAACAATGAGTTATATACATAAAAATGAGACTATTAAATTAAGAAACTCGAAAACGATATATATAACGATTATCGTTATAACGTCTTACTAGGTACATATGAATCATATTAAGATATTGATACACTTGGTTAGTTATGTTAATGATTTCGAAATGAGACATATATGTAACGATTATCGTTGTAACGACATTTAACTGTATATATATCATACTAAGATATATTATATATCATAATATCATGATAATATAACAATTTAACATCTCATTTGATATAATAAACAATGGGTTAACAACATTTAACAAGATCGTTAACCTAAAGGTTTCAAAACAACATTTACATGTAACGACTAACGATGACTTAACGACTCAGTTAAAATGTATATACATGTAGTGTTTTAATATGTATTCATACACTTTTGAAAGACTTCAAGACACTTATCAAAATACTTCTACTTAACAAAAATGCTTACAATTACATCCTCGTTCAGTTTCATCAACAAATCTACTCGTATGCACCCGTATTCGTACTCGTACAATACATAGCTTTTAGATGTATGTACTATTGGTATATACACTCTAATGATCAGCTCTTAGCAGCCTATGTGAGTCACCTAACACATGTGGGAACCATCATTTGGCAACTAGAATGAAATATCTCATAAAATTACAAAAATATGAGTAATCATTCATGACTTATTTACATGAAAACAAAATTACATATCCTTTATATCTAATCCATACACCAACGACCAAAAACACCTACAAACACTTTCATTCTTCAATTTTCTTCATCTAATTGATCTCTCTCAAGTTCTATCTTCAAGTTCTAAGTGTTCTTCATAAATTCCAAAAGTTCTAGTTTCATAAAATCAAGAATACTTCCAAGATTGCAAGTTTACTTCCAAGTTTTCTAAATCCATTCCAAGTAATCATCCAAGATCAAGAAACCTTTGTTACTTACAGTAGGTTATATTTCTAATACAAGGTAATAATCATATTCAAACTTTAATTCAATTTCTATAACTATAACAATCTTATTTCGAGTGGAAGTCTTACTTAAAATTGTTTTCGTGTCATGATTCTGCTTCAAGAACTTTCAAGCCATCCAAGGATCCTTTGAAGCTAGATCCATTTTTCTCATTTCCTGTTGGTTTATCCAAGGAACTTGAAGTAGTAATGATGTTCATAACATCATTCGATTCATACATAAAAAGCTGTCTTATTCAACGTTATAAACTTGTAATCACTATAACATAGTTTAGTTAATTCTAAACTTGTTTGCAAATAAAGTTAATCCTTCTAACTAGACTTTTAAAATCAACTAAACACATGTTCTATATCTATATGATATGCTAACTTAATGATTTAAAACTCGGAAACACGATAAACACCATAAAACTGGATATACGCCGTCGTAGTAAAATCGGAGGCTGTTTTGGTTGGGATAATTAAAAGCTAAGAAGAACTTTGATTTAAAAACTATACTTCTGGAAAAATGATTTTTCTTATGAACATAAAACCATATCCAAAAATCATGGTTAAACTCAAAGTGAAAGTATGTTTTTCAAAATGGTCATCAAGATGTCGTTCTTTCGACAGAAATGACTACCTCTTTCAAAAAAGACTTGTAACTTGTATTTCTGACTATAAACTTATACTTTTTATATTTAGATTCATAAAGTTAAGTTCAATACGAAACCGTGGCCACTGGAATCACTCAAAACGGATTAGAAATGAAGAAATGGCGAGTAAAACAAGATTGATAAAAACTACTCATTTTACCTACGTGAAAGTTAGTAATAAATCTATTCCAACCATAACCTAATCAACTTATATTGTATATTATGGATACCATAGATACGTATACAATGTTTCGACCTATCATGTCGACCCATCTATATATATATTGCGGAACAACCATAGACACTCTATATGTGAATGTTGGAGTTAGCTATACAGGGTTGAGGTTGATTCCAAAATATATATATAGTTTGAGTTGTAATCAATACTGAGATACGTACACACTGGGTCGTGGATTGATTCAAGATAATATTTATCGATTTATTTCTGTACATCTAACTGTGGACAACTAGTTGTAGGTTACTAACGAGGACAGTTGACTTAATAAACTTAAAACATCAAAATGTATTAAAAGTAATGTAAATATATTTTGAACATACTTTGATATATATGTATATATTGTTATAGGTTCGTGAATCAACCAGTGGCCAAGTCTTACTTCCCGATGAAGTAAAAATCTGTGAAAGTGAGTTATAGTCCCACTTTTAAAATCTAATATTTTTGGGATGAGAATACATGCAGGTTTTATAAATGATTTACAAAATAGACACAAGTACGTGAAACTACATTCTATGGTTGAATTATTGAAATCGAATATGCCCCTTTTTATTAAGTCTGGTAATCTAAGAATTAGGGAACAGACACCCTAATTGACGCGAATCCTAAAGATAGATCTATTGGGTCTAACAAACCCCATCCAAAGTACTGGATGCTTTAGTACTTCGAAATTTATATCATATCCGAAGGGTGTCCCGAAATGATGGGGATATTCTTATATATGCATCTTGTTAATGTCGGTTACCAGGTGTTCACCATATGAATGATTTTTATCTCTTTGTATGGGATGTGTATTGAAATATGAAATCTTGTGGTCTATTGTTACGATTTGATATATATAGGTTAAACCTATAACTCACCAACATTTTTGTTGACGTTTAAAGCATGTTTATTCTCAGGTGAATACTAAGAGCTTCCGCTGTTGCATACTAAAATAAGGACAAGATTTGGAGTCCACGTTTGTATGATATTATATAAAAACTGCATTCAAGAAACTGATTTCGATGTAAAATATTTGCATTGTAAACCATTATGTAATGGTCGTGTGTAAACAGGATATTTTAGATTATCATTATTTGATAATCTACGTAAAGTTTTTTTAAACCTTTATTTATGAAATAAAGGTTATGGTTTGTTTTAAAAATGAATGCAGTCTTTGAAAAAAAACGTCTCATATAGATGTCAAAACCTCGCAACGAAATCAATTAATATGGAACATTTTTAATCAATAAGAACGAGACATTTCAGTTGGTATTAGAGCATTGGTCTTAGAGAACCAGAATTTTGTATTAGTGTGTCTTATCGAGTTTGTTAAGATGCATTAGTGAGTTTGGACTTCGACCGTGTTTACTTGAAAAATGATTGCTTAACAAATTTTGTTGGAAACTATATATTTTTAACATGTGAATATTATGTGATATATTAATAGTGTTTGATATTATGTGATAGATGTCTACCTCTAATACAAGTCCCATTGACTCCCCTAATAATAATGAAGAGTCAAATGTAATTTGGAATGATTCGTGGACTGATTCACAAGTTCCCGAAGAGGAACCGGAAGAAGAATCGGAATCGGAAGAAGAATCGGAACTGGAGGAGGAGGAACCGGAAGAAGAAATAGAACCGGTGGGGGAAATAATAAAACGGTTAAGTAAAAGAAAATCCTCAACCAACCGACCAAGGTTAATTATGGTCAACGGTGTTTCCGCCAAGGAAGCAAAATATTGGGAGGATTACCAATTCTCCGATGAATCGGATCCCGACGAGGATTCCGATGATGTTATAGAAATTACCCCAACTGAATTTAAAAAGGCAAAAGAGAACAATAAGGGAAAGGGCATAAAAATAGAGATATCTGATTCCAACCCCGATGAACTTTATATGTATCATCAACACCCGTATTTCTTAAGTTGTAACAATAACCCGGGAACCTCTAAACCACCAGGTTTTTCTAGACCAATGTGGAAAACGACGGTTCGTATTAGGGGAACATCATATATCCCTAAAAACTTAGCAAAAAGAACCAAGTTCGAAAAAGAAGAAACGAGTGAGTCGAAATAAGATAGTTGTATTTGTGCGGTGTAATATATGTAATATAGTGTGCTTATGCTTTACGATATATGTAAAAATTGCTTGTATTAATAAGTATCTTTTATGAATCTAACTCTTGTCTATTTTACAGTATAAAAACACAAAATGGATAGACAACCCAATATTTTAGAAGACTTACCCGGAGACATGATTGATGAATTCTTGTCTAGAGTCGGTCAGAATTCCTCGGCACAACTATTTATGGCAAAATCAGTTTGTAAGACATTCAAAGAACGTTCCAAGAATGCCTTGGTTTATAAAAGGCTTTCGTTTGAAAGATGGGGGATATCACATTGGGAAACCCATAAGTTACGATGTGTTTACTTTGACGCATATATTGCGGGGAACCCAAATGCTATTTTACGCAACGGGTTAAGAAATTATTTTGACTCAATGTATCCGAATATAGGACTTCGTGATTTAGAAAAAGCGGCTAACACGCAACATAAAGAAGCATGTTATGCTTACGGGTTAGTAATGTTCGCTTCTCACCAAAGTGAGAACAAGAACATCGGGCTACAACTATTAAACAAAACGTTCCCACAAGTGACGGAGTCGGTAATTGGGGTAAGAAATGAGGTTTTTAGGTTATTACGAGACTGTTGGTCATTACGTAACCTTCATCCTTTTGATGATGTTACAACACATTGTCTTACTATCGGTCACAACGGTTATGTTCCACAAAACCAAGGATGGGAAGTGGTATTAGTAAAACCAGGATGCATGACTTGTTTCAGGACGTATGAATTACGTGTCTTTATTGCCTTTGCTGAATGCCTTATTTATTAACTAGAATTATCTTCGCAACTACTTTGTATCAAAGTTTTATGTGCTATATTTCATGCTATATGTAAAATAGCGGTATTGTAAGTTTGCAAGTTATTGTATAAAGGTTTGAATATGATATATATTTTTTTGTGATTAGTTTTTCATATAGAATTGTAGTAGTTAAAATGGTATGTTAGCTACTAAGTATGAACTTAACGGGTAGGTACTACCCGAATTAAAGAGTATAAAACGCTAATATGAAGAAAGAGCTTTTATAAATAAGTTCATATTACGCTACGAAATACTATTGACTACTCTTGATATTCTATATGATTAACTCATTTCATTTGACTATTTTGAAGGAAATGGCACCGACTACTCGACACACCTTGAATATGAGTGAAGAGGAATTTCGTGCCTTTCTTGCTTCAAACATAGCCGCAGTACAGGCTGCGCTACATACCAACAATAACCTTGGATCTAGCAGTACAGGAAATCGTGTAGGATGCACCTACAAAGAATTCACTGACTGCAAACCTTTGGAATTTGATGGAACCGAAAGACCGATCGGATTGAAACGGTGTACCGAGAAGGTCGAATCGGTGTTTGCCATAATTAAGTGTACTGAAGAGGAAAAAGTGAAGTACGCTACGCATACCTTCACAGGTTCTGCGTTAACATGGTTGAATACCTATCTAGAGCAAGTGGGACAAGATGTTGCTTACGCACTACCGTGGTCAGCATTCAAGCACTTGATGAACGATAAGTATCGTCCCAGAACCGAGGTCAATAAGCTCAAGACAGAACTTAGAGGATTACTAACCCAAGGATTTGATATTACCATGTACGAAAGACGATTCACAGAATTATGCCTATTGTGTCCGGGAGCGTTCGAAGATGAGGAAGAGAAGATCGACGCATTTGTGAAAGGATTACCAGAAAGAATCTAAGAAGATATAAGTTCACACGAGCCCGCCTCCATACAACAGGCATGTAGATAGGCTCACAAACTAGTGAACCAGATTGAAGAAAGAATTAAAGAACAGACTGCTGAAGAGGCCAATGTGAAGCAAGTCAAAAGAAAGTGGGAGGAAAATGGTGATAAGAATCACCAATACAACAACAACAACAATTACAACAATAATCGTAACAACTATCCCAACAATCGCAACATCAATCGCAACTACAACAAATGGCCCAACAACAACAACAACTATAACAATCATCCCAACAACAATAATAATCGCAACAACAACAATCAGAAGCAGCTATGCCAAAGGTGTGAAAAGTATCACTCGGGGTTCTGCACCAAATTTTGCAACAAGTGTAAAAGAAATGGTCAAAGCGTGGCGAAGTGTGAGGTCTACGGACCAGGGGTTAACAGAACGAAAGGAACAAATGGTGTCGGAACGAGTAATGGCGGAGCAAGTAGTGTCGGAGCAAGTTATGCCAATGTAGTTTGTTATAAATGTGGAAAACCGGGCCACATTATTAGAAATTTCCCGAACCAGGAGAACACGAATGGACAAGGCCGCGGAAGAGTTTTCAATATTGATGCGACAGAGGCACAGGAAGACCCGGAGCTTGTTACGGGTACGTTTCTTATTGACAATAAACCTGCTTACGTTTTATTTGATTCGGGTTCGGATAGAAGCTATATGAGTAGAGATTTTTGTGCTAAATTAAGTTGTCCATTGACGCCTTTGGATAGTAAATTTTTACTCGAATTAGCAAATGGTAAATTAATTTCAGCAGATAATATATGTCGGAATCGAGAAATTAAACTGGTTAGCGAAACATTTAAGATTGACTTGATACCAGTAGAGTTAGGGAGTTTTGATGTGATAATCGGTATGAACTGGTTGAAAGAAGTGAAAGCAGAGATCGTTTGTTACAAAAATGCAATTCGCATTATACGAGAAAAAGGAAAACCCTTAATGGTGTACGGAGAAAAGGGCAACACGAAGCTACATCTTATTAGTAATTTGAAGGCACAAAAACTAATAAGAAAAGGTTTCTACGCTGTTCTAGCACACGTCGAGAAAGTACAAACTGAAGAAAAGAGCATCAATGATGTTCCTGTCGCAAAAGAATTTCTCGATGTATTTCCGAAAGAATTACCGGGATTACCCCCACATCGATCCGTTGAATTTCAAATAGATCTTGTACCAAGAGCTGCACCAATAGCTCGTGCTCCTTACAGACTCGCACCCAGCGAGATGAAAGAACTGCAAAGCCAATTACAAGAACTTTTAGAGCATAGTTTCATTCGACCAAGCACATCACCGTGGGGAGCTCCTATTTTGTTTGTCAAGAAGAAAGATGGTACATTCAGGTTGTGTATCGACTACCGAGAGTTGAACAAACTTAACATCAAGAACCGCTACCCACTACCGAGAATCGACGACTTATTTGATCAACTACAAGGCTCGTCTGTTTATTCAAAGATTGACTTACGTTCCGGGTATCATCAAATGCGGGTGAAAGAAGATGATATTCCAAAGACTGCTTTCAGAACATGTTACGGTCATTACGAGTTTATGGTCATGCCATTTGGTTTAACTAATGCACCAGCTGTGTTCATGGACCTTATGAACCGAGTGTGTGGACCATACCTTGACAAGTTTGTCATTGTTTTCATTGATGACATACTTATTTACTCAAAGAATGACCAAGAACACGGTGAACATTTGAGAAAGGTGTTAGAAGTATTGAGGAAGGAAGAATTGTACGCTAAGTTTTCAAAGTGTGCATTTTGGTTGGAAGAAGTTCAATTCCTCGATCACATAGTGAACAAAGAAGGTATTAAGGTGGATCCGGCAAAGATAGAAACTGTTGAAAAGTGGGAAACCCCGAAAACTCTGAAATACATATGCCAGTTTTTAGGACTAGCTGGTTACTATAGAAGGTTCATCCAAGACTTTTCCATAATAGCAAAACCCTTGACTGCATTAACGCATAAAGGGAAGAAATTTGAATGGAAGGATGAACAAGAGAAAGCGTTTCAGTTATTAAAGAAAAAGGTAACTACGACACCTATATTGTCATTGCCTAAAGGGAATGATGATTTTGTGATTTATTGTGACGCATCAAAGCAAGGTCTCGGTTGTGTATTAATGCAACGAACGAAGGTGATTGCTTATGCGTCTAGACAATTGAAGATTCACGAACAAAATTATACGACACATGATTTGGAATTAGGAGCGGTTGTTTTTGCATTAAAGACTTGGAGGCACTACTTATATGGGGTCAAAAGTATTATATATACCGACCACAAAAGTCTTCAACACATATTTAATCAGAAACAACTGAATATGAGGCAGCGTAGGTGGATTGAATTGTTGAATGATTATGACTTTGAGATTCGTTACCACCCGGGGAAGGCAAATGTGGTAGCCGACGCCTTGACCAGGAAGGACAGAGAACCCATTCGAGTAAAATCTATGAATATAATGATTCACAATAACCTTACTACTCAAATAAAGGAGGCGCAACAAGGAGTTTTAAAAGAGGGAAATTTAAAGGATGAAATACCCAAAGGATCGAAGAAGCATCTTAATATTCGGGAAGACGGAACCCAGTATAGGGCTGAAAGGATTTGGGTACAAAAATTTGGAGATATGAGAGAAATGGTACTTAGAGAAGCTCATAAAACCAGATACTCAATACATCCTAGAACGGGGAAGATGTACAAGGATCTCAAGAAACATTTTTGGTGGCTGGGTATGAAAGCCGATGTTGCTAAATACGTAGGAGAATGTTTGACGTGTTCTAAGGTCAAAGCTGAGCATCAGAAACCATCAGGTCTACTTCAACAACCCGAAATCCCAAAATGGAAATGGGAAAACATTACCATGGATTTCATCACTAAATTGCCAAGGACTGCAAGTGGTTTTGATACTATTTGGGTAATAGTTGATCGTCTCACCAAATCAGCACACTTCCTGCCTATAAGAGAAGATGACAAGATGGAGAAGTTAGCACGACTGTATTTGAAGGAAGTCGTCTCCAGACATGGAATACCAATCTCCATTATCTCTGATAGGGATGGCAGATTTATTTCAAGATTCTGGCAGACATTACAGCAAGCATTAGGAACTCGTCTACATATAAGTACTTCCTATCATCCACAAACTGATGGGCAGAGTGAAAGGACGATACAAACGCTTGAAGACATGCTACGAGCATGTGTTATTGATTTCGGAAACAGTTGGGATCGACACCTACCGTTAGCAGAATTTTCCTACAACAACAGTTATCATTCTAGTATTTAGATGGCGCCGTTTGAGGCACTTTATGGTAGAAAGTGCAGGTCTCCGATTTGTTGGAATGAAGTGGGGGATAGACAGATTACGGGTCCGGAGATAATACAAGAAACTACCGAGAAAATCATCCAAATTCAACAAAGATTAAAAACCGCCCAGAGTCGACAAAAGAGCTAGGCAGACAGTAAAAGAAAAGATATAGAGTTTGAAATTGGAGAAATGGTCATGCTTAAGGTTTCACCTTGGAAAGGCGTTGTTCGATTTGGTAAACGGGGGAAACTAAATCCAAGGTACATTGGACCATTCAAGATTATAGATCGTGTCGGACAAGTAGCTTACCAACTGGAGCTACCTCAACAACTCGCGGATGTACATAACACTTTTTACGTCTCAAATTTGAAGAAATGTTTTGCTAAAGAAGATCTCACTATTCCGTTGGACGAAATCCAAATCAATGAAAAACTTCAATTCATTGAAGAACCCGTCGAAATAATGGATCGTGAGGTTAAGAGACTTAAACAAAACAAGATATCGATTGTTAAGATTCGATGGAATGCTCGTAGAGGACCCAAGTTCACCTAGGAGCGTGAAGATCAGATGAAGAAGAAATACCCGCATCTATTTCTAGAAGATTCGTCAACACTTTCAACAGCTTAAAATTTCGGGACGAAATTTATTTAACGGGTAGGTACTGTAGTGACTCGAACTTTTCCATGTTTATATATATTAAATGAAATTGATATTTACATTATTAGGTGTTTCCAACATGTTAAGCATTCAAACTTATTAAGACTTGATTAATTGGAATAGGTTTCATATAGACAAATGACCACCCAAGTTGACCGGTGATTCACGAACGTTAAAACTTGTAAAAACTATACGATGACATATATATGGTTATATATATAGTTAACATGATTTTATTATAATTATGTATCTCATTAGGTATTTTAACAATGAGTTATCTACATAAAAATGAGACTATTAATTTAAGAAACTCGAAAACGATATATATAACGGTTATCGTTATAACGTCTTACTAGGTACATATGAATCATATTAAGATATTGATACACTTGGTTAATTATGTTAAATGATAAGTAAATGTATCATTAAGTGTATTAACAATGAACTACATATGTAAAAATAAGACTACTAACTTAATGATTTCGAAACGAGACATATATGTAACGATTATCGTTGTAACGACATTTAACTGTATATATATATCATACTAAGATATATTATATATCATAATATCATGATAATATAACAATTTAACATCTCATTTGATATAATAAACAATGGGTTAACAACATTTAACAAGATCGTTAACCTAAAGGTTTCAAAACAACATTTACATGTAACGACTAACGATGACTTAACGACTCAGTTAAAATGTATATACATGTAGTGTTTTAATATGTATTCATACACTTTTGAAAGACTTCAAGACACTTATCAAAATACTTCTACTTAAAAAAAATGCTTACAATTACATCCTCGTTCAGCTTCATCAACAAATCTACTCGTATGCACCCGTATTCGTACTCGTACAATACATAGCTTTTAGATGTATGTACTATTGTTATATACACTCCAATGATCAACTCTTAGCAGCCCATGTGAGTCACCTAACATATGTGGGAACCATCATTTGGCAACTAGCATGAAATATCTCATAAAATTACAAAAATATGAGTAATCATTCATGACTTATTTACATGAAAACAAAATTACATATCCTTTATATCTAATCCATACACCAACGACCAAAAACACCTACAAACACTTTCATTCTTCAATTTTCTTCATCTAATTGATCTCTCTCAAGTTCTATCTTCAAGTTCTAAGTGTTCTTCATAAATTCCAAAAGTTCTAGTTTCATAAAATCAAGAATACTTCCAAGATTGCAAGTTTACTTCCAAGTTTTCTAAATCCATTCCAAGTAATCATCCAAGATCAAGAAACCTTTGTTACTTACAGTAGGTTATCTTTCTAATACAAGGTAATAATCATATTCAAACTTTAATTCAATTTCTATAACTATAACAATCTTATTTCGAGTGGAAATCTTACTTAAAATTGTTTTCGTGTCATGATTCTGCTTCAAGAACTTTCAAGCCATCCAAGGATCCTTTAAAGCTAGATCCATTTTTCTCATTTCCAGTAGGTTTATCCAAGAACTTGAGGTAGTAATGATGTTCATAACATCATTCGATTCATACATAAAAAGCTATCTTATTCAACGTTATAAACTTGTAATCACTAGAACATAGTTTAGTTAATTCTAAACTTGTTCGCAAATAAAGTTAATCCTTCTAACTAGACTTTTAAAATCAACTAAACACATGTTCTATATCTATATGATATGCTAACATAATGATTTAAAACTCGGAAACACGATAAACACCATAAAAATGGATATACGCCGTCGTAGTAAAACCGGAGGCTGTTTTGGTTGGGATAATTAAAAGCTAAGAAGAACTTTGATTTAAAAGCTATACTTCTGTAAAAATGATTTTTCTTATGAACATGAAACTATATCCAAAAATCATGGTTAAACTCAAAGTGAAAGTATGTTTTTCAAAATGGTCATCAAGATGTCGTTCTTTCGACGGAAATGACTACCTCTTTCAAAAACGACTTGTAACTTGTATTTCTAACTATAAACTTATACTTTTTCTATTTAGATTCATAAAGTTAAGTTCAATACGAAACCGTGGCCACTTGAATCACTCAAAACGGATTAGAAACGAAGAAATGACGAGTAAAACAAGATTGATAAAAACTACTCATTTTACCTACGTGAAAGTTAGTAATAAATCTATTCCAACCATAACCTAATCAATTTATATTGTATAATATGTAATATTGAGATACCATAAACACGTATACAATGTTTCGACCTATCATGTCGACCCATCTATATATATTGCGGAACAACCATAGACACTCTATATGTGAATGTTGGAGTTAGCTATACATAGTTGAGGTTGATTCCAAAATATATATAGTTTGAGTTGTGATCAATACTGAGATATGTATACACTGGGTCGTGGATTGATTCAAGATAATATTTATCAATTTATTTCTGTACATCTAACTGTGGACAACTAGTTGTAGGTTACTAACGAGGACAGCTGACTTAATAAACTTAAAACATCAAAATGTATTAAAAGTATTGTAAATATATTTTGAACATACTTTGATATATATGTATATATTGTTACAGGTTCGTGAATCAACCAGTGGCCAAGTCTTACTTCCCGACGAAGTAAAAATCTGTGAAAGTGAGTTATAGTCCCACTTTTAAAATCTAATATTTTTGAGATGAGAATACATGCAGGTTTTATAAATGATTTACAAAATAGACACAAGTACGTGAAACTACATTCTATGGTTGAATTATCGAAATCGAATATGCCCCTTTTTATTAAGTCTGGTAATCTAAGAATTAGGGAACAGACACCCTAATTGACGCAAATCCTAAATATAGATCTATTGGGCCTAACAAACCCCATCCAAAGTACCGGATGCTTTAGTACTTCGAAATTTATATCATATCCGAAGGGTGTCCCGAAATGATGGGGATATTCTTATATATGCATCTTGTTAATGTCGGTTACCAGGTGTTCACCATATGAATGCTTTTTATCTCTATGTATGGGATGTGTATTGAAATATGAAATCTTGTGGTCTATTGTTACGATTTGATATATATAGGTTAAACCTATAACTCACCAACATTTTTGTTGACGTTTAAAGCATGTTTATTCTCAGGTGAATACTAAGAGCTTCCGCTGTTGCACACTAAAATAAGGACAAGATTTGGAGTCCATGTTTGTATGATATTGTGTAAAAACTGCATTCAAGAAACTGATTTCGATGTAACATATTTGTATTGTAAACCATTATGTAATGGTCGTGTGTAAACATGGTATTTTAGATTAACATTATTTGATAATCTACGTAAAGTTTTTTTAAACCTTTATTTATGAAATAAAGGTTATGGTTTGTTTTAAAAATGAATGTAGTCTTTGAAAAAAAACCTCTCATATAGAGGTCAAAACCTCGCAACGAAATCAATTAATATGGAACGTTTTTAATCAATAAGAACGGGACATTTCACATGGTATTTTGAAATGGGACTTAATATCCCACTTTTAAATTACAAAAATGAAATATTAGTACAAAATAATAAAAATATTAAACATTACATAAAAGTATCAAAATGTTAAATGTTTAACATAAATAATAAAGATAAGAAATCACCAATGGAACACTATCAATTTGGATATGGATTCGAGTTCATATCATCGCTCGAGTTCCATGGTTGGTGATAGGTGTCGTGATAGGCTTGATTGGGGTCGTACAGGTTAAAAGGCAGTCGGATGTCAGGCTGATGTGGTGGATAGTAAGCAGGTCGAGTCGGGATATACTTTTGTGGTACCGGATATGATAGCTGGCTCATGATTTGGTGCCGATGAACTTTCCAGCTATCGCGTTAGCGTCACCTGGATTGCTCATACTCATCCGCGGCTCTCCACTGCTCATACTAATGATGCCTAGATAGGTTATTCTTTTCTACCGCATCTACATGCTGATAAACATCAGTATAACTATCCCTAATGACATCCCTAATGTCATCTGCTTCCTCCATCTCCTCATCCGAACCCATCTCTACCTGTGGATGGTTGCCCCGATATGGTATTGGCCGATTGTGACTCCGAGTTAGTACCTTTGCACCTTGATATACCTGCAAACCTATAGTATCGGTTTGTTCCTCAACCACCATCATTGGACCCCTCGTGTTCCCTATCTACACCTAAATACTCTCCAATGAGAGTAACAAAAATTCCTCCTCCTATTATTCCCCCGTCCTGTATACCTTCCACAACTTTGGACAAATAATACCCAACACAGTAGGGGATATTAACAAAGCCTCTAGTGTCTCGAATGCACTTAAGGTAGAATAAATCGTTTAGGGTCACTTTCTCCTTGTTTTTACCTCTTTGTGTAATCGAGTTTGCTAAAAATCTATGAATTATGCGAAGCTCTGCCTTATTAATATCTAAATAGGAGTGTCTTCCTCCCCGTGTAAACACATTAAAATTTGACATACGCCTCCATATGGCGTTAGCGTCAAAATCTCTATCTACCCTCTCACCTTGATAAATTAAAGCTGTACAATCAGGTGATAATAATTCAGCGGGGGTGTAAATCTGTAAAGCCCTAGCCATGTCTATCATGGACATCCTGTACATCCTACCTCCAAGTAAAAATCTAAGAAAAGTCTTATCGTCTGTGATGACCCGGAAATTTCTGACCAAATTTAAACTTAATCTTTGTATGATTAACATTTCCGACACGATAAGCAAAGTCAATAAAACTGAATCTCAAAATTTTTGAACTATTCAAATACCTTTCGGTTGTTCTCGATGATTCGCGAACAATTATATGTATATAGATACATATATATATACTATAACTTGAAAACATAACAATGTATTAATTGTTTAATATCGTACATTAAACTTATTGGTTTAAATATTTATTTGAATATATATGATAAGTTGGAATATTAATTGTATGAATAACTTGCGACGTATATTTAAAACGTGTTTATGAATGTTGAAAATATATATTAACTTGGTCATAAAATGATTTGTTATTATATATATATCAAAAAATAGCGAGACAATGATTTATAGAAGTAAATGACCAAAACACTCGAAAGTTTAAGATACACTTTGAATGATATAGTTTATTGATAATTTAAGAATATATTTTGACAAAGGTACGAGTCACAAAACGTAAATTGCGAGTTTTCTAAGCGTACAAAAATGCGTTCGAGAAATTGGAACCGGGACATAAGTCGAGTGACAACGTACGAGTCATCGGAACGAAAATTACAAGTCAACTATGCACATGAATTTAATATAATATATAATTAATTATTTAAATTATATATATTATATATATATTATATTTAATTATAACGACAAACAAGAAAACAAAAAATATGTGAGCTGGATCTGACGACCATGCGATCGCATGGGAAATAGGCATAAAACCCTTGCGAGTGCATGAGCTCATGCAAGTGCATGAGATTTGCACTAAAATCCCATGCACTCGCATGGGCATCAGAATCAGGAATTATGGCTATAAATACCAGGTTTCTTGCGCATGTTTTTTTACACATATTACTCTGTAAGTATTTATTTATTATAATAATAATAATAATAATTATTATTATTATTATTATATTATTATTATTATTATTATATTATTAATATTATTATTATTATTAATCTTAATATTTTTAGTAATATTATACATAAAATATTACGACGAGGTCATGAGCGTGTCACTTTCAAAACAAGCTTCAAACGGGATAGAACTAAGGAAATTATGGGTTATAGCTATGGAGGTTATGGGTAATGTTCATGGGTATTGTTCGCAAGTCAAACCTAGTATTTATCATCTTTGTTGCGTCTACATACTTTCCTGCAATATTGAATCTCAATATTGATACGTGAGCATTCATATCTTATCTTTTATATATTAATAGTGTATACATGTCTAGTGCTCGAGTATATATTTATACATGCTTGTATGCTAAATTTCGTCGTTAAAAAGTTTATAATGAATCACGAATTAAATACATATATTACTGGTAAAAGGTATATGATATACATGTTTTCGGAAAGCTGGCGAAAAATCAATAACTTTTCATTTAGAAATCGCGTAATTTCGATGAACGAATCAAAAGATATGGTCAACTGAATTATAATTGACGTTAATTGGAATTGCTTTTGAATCTACAATTAATATTTAATCAACCTGTTTATGAGATTGATAAAATACTACTAGCCAAGTAAATGAATCCTTATATAAGGCACGTCTCGTTTTGTTGAACAATTGTCAAAATTGACTATTTGAAATGACTTTTGATAACTTTTGTATGTCGATCTCGAGCATTAGGATTGTGATACACTATAACCCAACCTAGTTTATTAGACATGTATTGACCAACATATGTTCTCTAGGTTGAGATCTACGGTTAATCTTGCATTTCGAGTTACGGTCACTTTTTGATGAATGACCTCATGTGCAGCTAAGGTGAGTTTCATATGATCCCTTTTACTCAATATATTTTTGGGCTGAGAATACATGCGACTGTTTATAAATACTAAAAATACTAGATTTATATGAGTGAGTTTCATTTGCTCCCTTTTTAATTGCTTTTGCAATCTATATTTTTGGCTGAGAATACATGCACTTTATTTTAAACGCAATGGATACAAGTACATACTAAATTCTACAACGAGTTTGAACCGAAAATCCCTTAGCTTTGGTAACTAGTAACTACCGGTTATAAGAACTGGTGGGCGCAAGTAGTTATATATGGATCCATAGGGCTTGATATCCCCGTCCGAGCTAGAGAGCTAGCCTTTTAACGGACGTATGCTATTTGAGAAGCGTACACGTTGGTTTGCGTGTATTATTAAGATGATTATACAAAGGGTATAAAATATATATACGTTAAGTTTAGTTACCAGGGTGCTCAATTTCGTAGAATATTTTGATAAACGTTTCTGGATGAAACAACTGAAAACTTGTGATTCACCTTTATATACAGATTATGCGCAACATTAAAACTATGAACTCACCAACCTTTGTGTTGACACTTTTAAGCATGTTTATTCTCAGGTTTCTAGAAGTCTTCCACTGTTTTCTTATATGTGATACAAGCTATGTGCATGGAGTCATACATGCTTTATTCAAGAAAACTTTGCATTCACAAAATCATCACCGTGTATCTTATTTTGACTTCATTGTCAACGGATGTATTATGGTAAACTATTATTTATAGTGATTGTCTATATGTAGAAATCATTAAACGTTGAAAACCTTAGAAATTGATATTCATTTATTGTGTACCTTTTAAAAAGAATGCAATGTTTACAAAACGTATCATATAGAGGTCAAATACCTTGCAATGAAATCAATGAATGACGTATTCCTCCATATGGATTTGGAGCGATCGTCAAAGTTGGTATCAGAGAGTTGGTCCTAGTGAACCAGGTCTTGCATAAGTGTGTCTAACTGATAGTTATTAGGATGCATTAGTAAGTCTGGACTTCGACTGTGTCTGCATGACGAAAGTTTTGCTTATCATTTCTTGTCAGAAATTACCTGTCTATCATCTTAAGTCAAAACGCTTCTTATTGCATTGATTGCATATATAGTGTATAGACAAAATTCATATCTTGGCATATCTATTACAGTAAACTTTGACTGCCATCTTCCGAAAATTTCTCCGTAATTTACGGGATTTTGATATTATATATACATATGTAAATTATGTATTGAAGAGTACCAATCAAATTCTATAATCTATTTCATATCAAAAATCATCTCTCTAATTATACAAGATGTATCCCGTATCTAGTTCAAGTTCCTTAAATTCCGACAGCTATTCCGATATGGATATTCACCTGAACTCTGAAGAAAGTGTAACCGGAATGGATCAACCAATCAGCCATCACCTATTCTGGATGAATTGGGGATGGGTTCGTAGCCTACTTAATCATTGGAGACAAGAAGAAGATGATCCCTTCCATCCACCACATTCACCTCTTGGCGAAGAACCTGAAGCACTTACCGGCGAACCTATTCGTAATACTATTTTCTCTCTCATTTCCAGAGTATCTCATCATGATTATATACTATCCCATATTATAAATCTTATTTATCCGATCGTCCGAACCACCGATCATCCCGGTATAATAGAAGAAGTCAACGAGCTTCGTGCTCGGGTAGTGGCTTTGGAGAATATGGTGCAAGGGTTACGAACACCAGCTGCAGCACCCGCAGCATAACCGGTACCACCATCATCCACACCAACAGGATCATTACCACCACCAACAACCACATCCGCATCACACGCCTCAACATCACAATTTGTACCTCGGATATCAACATCATACGCACCATAGGTACCAAGAAGTACCAGCAATGACAAACGATGAAGTATGGATTCATAACTTCATCAGAGAAACATTCTATGGCGATTATGTAATTTCTAAAGTTTAGAGATTATCTATTTTAGCCTTAACCCTAAATCAGATAGAGTAGAAACCCTTATCCGAATGGTGTAAGATACAAGCTAGACTTGTTTTACCAACAACATCAACAGTACCCTTAGCCTCACCAGCACAGTCAGTGCTGTCAACATCGTCAGAATCAGCAGCACCTCTAACATCACAAGCTCCGTCAGTTCAAGAAAGCACCGTGGACATCATTACGAGTCAACAACGAGTATATTGTATCAATGAGTTATGAAGTAATAACTTAATTCATCTAAAGAATTTATATGTATATCTTATATATATAAATTTTAAAACCATCATGAATCTTTTCGAACTAAGCTATTACGTGTGAATTTTAAGGGGTAGATACTGAAACGCCCCGTCCTAATCCATCCGGACGAAGTCCATATTGATTATAAAAGATTCATAATAGTTGATTACATCGCGAGGTACTTGACCTCTAAATGATACATTTTACAAACATTGCATTCATTTTTAAAAGACAAACTTTCATTACATCAAAAGTTGACAGGTATGCATACCATTTCATAATATCCAACTATAAATGACCTAATTCTTCATTTACTTAATAATCTCTAATGAACTTCAATGACTCGAATGCAACATCTTTTGAAATATGTCTTGAATGACTCCAAGTAATATCCTTAAAATGAGCTAATGCACAGCGGAAGATTTCTTTCAAACCTGAGAATAAACATGCTTTCAAGTGTCAACCAAAAGGTTGGTGAGTTCATAGGTTTATCATAAAATAATAAAATTCATCATTTTGATAGACCACAAGATTTAAATGCTGCATGGTACAAATGGGCCCGAATCCTATACCCACCTGTAATGTACATGCGATATCTTTTAAATACAGGGCACCTTTCTCGTGTACGAAATCATCTTTCATAAATATTAGTAACCGTACACATATCTCGTGCACAAAAATAACATACACATAACCTGTATATAAAATCATTCTCTCGATACATAACATTCATTTTTCATTACTTTCATAGCTTGGCTTGGTAACCGACCTTAACATATAATGCGCATAATAATATCCCCAAAACAGAACATCTCGTCTGTATAATAATCATATAAACTTCGAAGTACTAAACACCACGCCCACTAGCCCTTCCGTCTAGTGAACATTCTGGGTGGGGGTGTTAAACCCGGTAGCTACCTTTAGGATTCGCGTGAATTAGGGCCATACCCGATTCTAATTCTTAGGTTACCAAGCAATAATAATCAGGGGAAATATTCATATCAATTGTGGCAATTATCACGTCCACATAATTCAATGGTGGCAATTAGCACGTCCACATAATTCATTTGAGGAATGTTTTGCTTGTGTCTATCTCGTTAAATATTTATAAAAGCATTTCATGTATTCGCAGTTCAAAATGTATTTCAAAAGCATTTAATAAAGCAGTTGTAAAAGTAGCGCATGTATTCTCAGTCCCAAAAATGTAAAGAGTAAAAGGGAGGAAATGAACTCACTGTACTGTATTTTGTAGTAAAAATACATTTAACATCATTGAACAAGTGTAAGGTTGGCCTCGGATTCACGAACCTATATTAATTGCATATATATTAACATATATCCCATTTAATCAACTAAGTTTACTTATATTTTATAATTTATTAAAATTAATATCTTTATATATGATTATACTTATAATATATGATATATACTTTAATTAAGGTTTTATTAATATAAATTGTAATATATTCGTTAAAAACATATTAGTATGTAATATTAGTTGACTTGTAATATATTTTTATATAGATAACATTTGTTTGTTAAAAATAATAATTATAATATTACTAAAAATAATAATAGTAATGATAATAATAAAAATGATAATACTTTTAATAATAATGATAATACTAATAATAAAATGATAAAAATGTTATATATTAATAATGATAATAATAATAATAATAAAAGTGATAAAAAATATAATAGTAATAATAATAATAATAATACCAATAATAAATGTAATAGTAGTACTACCTCAAAGGAGTAGCCCTTAAAAACAATGCCCAAGTCCGCGTTTTGATCCCGCGACGTCCCGCTAACCCAAAAACATATCCAAACAACTCCTCCTCGACATCACTTCGTGTATTATCATCGTGTTAATATTTTTAAGTATCATTACCAATATACATCACCATTTGTCATCTTAATCCAACACTAAGACCCAAGCCCGATTCTTTAGCCAAACAACATAAATTTATTTGAAGCCCAAATATCAAGTTTAACAAGCCCAAGTATCCAAACCCATGTAAGATTTAAGTGGCCCACCTTGTGTAGTTAATTGTTGATAAATAAATATAAACTATAACTGCCTAGATTCAAACTCGGGACCTATTGTTCAATCAAACACCTAACCAACCACTGTACTGTTCGTTCCTTTCTGTTTATTCACCATTCGACCATTTACTTAAACTATTATCCTCTTGAGATCATTATCATCACTTAAACATCTATTCTCCATAAATCATTTATCTTATTACTATCATCATTAACATGATATCATCACATATATATAGCTTACGGTATCATCATCATTATATCATTATTATCATCATCATAACATCATCAACATCGTAAATCATTATGCTCGTTTATCATTCTTACAATCGTATTAAGTTGTTTTAATATGGCCCAAAATGATTTCAATTTCGGCCAAATTAACTAATACACCCTCGGCCCAATGGTAACATGGATTGAATCTCGGCTCGACTAGAAATAAGAATATGGTTCATCAAACACTTAAAGTAGAACACTGGTGGCCCAACAAAGTAATATAGTTCGGCCAGGTACCTCATCAGCGAAAAGAAAAGTATCACAGGTCATCGGTTTTCCCATCTCATCATTTCTCAACAAAAGATTACTTTCATAGAAAATAAAGTGCACGTTCTTAAAGCAAACTTTGGTCGGCCATTTAAATCTAGTCCCCTATGGAAATAACTTGCCTTGGATATTTGATGAAGCCTTCATATAAAAAGAAACTTAATTTAATTGCAAGTGGAATTGAGGGGTATCTAGTGACCCTTACTTTCATCATCAAGATCACACGGCATCATCATTTCATCTTTTATCTTTATCAACAGAAAACGAGCAGAAGAAAAACAAGAGTGGTTCGAGCAAGAAAAGCAGTAGCAAACACAAACAGAAACAATGAGTTTCGTATGGTGTTTTCATACGGAACAAGGCAGGAACAAACATCGATAGAAAGACGTTATTAGATCAGCTGGTTTGCGGTTTTCGACAAGAAACAGAAGCATTCCTGTAGTTGCAGTAGTAGCAACATAATAGCGATGAAGGAAACAAAAACATAGCAGTAGTTATCATGGGTCCATGGTGATGGTGTTTTAGGGTTGTAAGGTGGTGGTGATGATCTTCGTTAATAGCAAACTGGAACATAAATGGCTTATGATAGTTTAACGGTTTTGCTTCGATCAAGAAAATAAAACACAGAAGAGTAATAACAGCAGTAACACTTCGGTTTGGTTTGAAGATTGTGGTGGTTCGTTGGAGATTTACGAAGAAAAAGAGAAATAGAGTGATAGAGAAACGTGATGGGTGGTGATGGTATCCAATTGTTTAAATGGGTTTGTTGTAGTGATAAAAGAAAAATGAGTTCTTAATTGATAAAGAGATGGTAAAGTTTATTGATTTTGGAATACTCTAAGTAAATTATTTGTTTCATTGCAATTTAAGTCGTCCCTCAATATTCGATCGTACAGAAGTAGATAAAAGAATTATAAAAGATCAAATTGGATCGTACTAGCGAGATTAAGATGTTTAACAAATTAGGATTCAAACAAAAATCAGTTACAGTTAATTGACTCAATTGAAATTTGTTTGCTAGTAAATTGGTTTGACAGAAAGATATTCGTTCCTATTAAATCAAATAAAAAATTTAAAAGCAATATAAAATTCTTTCATAGATTGGTACGTCATGATGTAAATGTATAACAACTTGAGACAGAAACAAAAATCATATACAGTATGGATTGAGACACGAAACTGAATTGGATCTTGTGATTTTTAAACACATATTTTTCTATTTATATATATATATATATATATATATATATATATATATATATATATATATATATATATACCCGTATTTATTTATCTATATTTATATAATATAAATAAATTTCAATATTTATACATTATAACTATATAATATTATATGTGTGTACATCTTAATATATTATCACCATTCATATAAATATGAACATGTTTTATATTTATTTAATATTATGTTATTTCCTAATACATTTCGACATATAATATTTATATTCTTCACAATCTACATAACATATTAATTATGTATAGAGAATCATATATATTTATATAAATTCATTTTTAGTTACAACCTACCTATCTTGTATATATATTTTTATATATCTAAATCTAATGATTAAATTATATTTTATTATTTTAAATTATTATATATACTTTTGTTTATATGTATATATATATATATATATATATATAGATATATACTTTTATATATATACACACTTATTTATATATCTATATATATTTATTTGTAACTAGTTGTTCGTGAATCGTTGGTAAAGGTCGAATGGTAATTGATTACATGAATATAGATTTCACAATTTTCGAGACTCAACATTACAGATTTTGCTTATCGTGTCGGAAACATATAAACATTAAAGTTTAAATTTGATCGAAAATTTCTGGGTCATCACAGTACCTACCCGTTAAAGAAATTTCGTCCCCGAAATTTGATAGAGGTCGTCATGGATAACAATAAGAATGTTTTCATGACAAATATGAGTTGAATAATAGAGTTTTATCATCATTGAGTAATATGAATAAAACCTTTTGATTTTGTGAAGAGTACATGTGAAGCTCTCACCAAAGAGTAAAATGAGTAGGTATATATTCGTCATATCTTTTGACGTAGATAGGATTGATTTCCAAGTTCAAGAGATTTGGAGAAAATCTTCGTAATAAGATTTGGTTCTTCGGTGATTTAGGAAATCAGGATCTCCTTTGATTAAATGCAATAATCTGTTTCGATTTCTCTGTCGGATATTTCACTATAAATCCACTCCCTTCTTTTCCTTATCTTCCATATCTCACATCTTCTATTCTTTCTCCTCAATTCATACTTTAAATCATTCGCCAATATGCTCCATCCCATTCTGATCCTTGATATCCTCTTAACTTTCATATATGTCATTCTTCTTTTTAATCTTCCACCGGAAGAATCTATTTACTTCTACTATACCCTTGGGTTATAGTATTTGTAATCCTCCTGTGCCTTTACGTGGCAATACGTATTGATATGCACGGTTTGTAATTTATATGTTGTTGTCGAGCTTTATATTTTCTTTTATATTCAAGAGTTCCATACTTTTGTCTCCTCTTCCCGACTTCCAGTCAAGCAAATAATGGTCCAGAATTCGTAGGTATGGATTTTGAAATGAAAATAGTTAATGTTCTAAGAAGGGAATCGTAATGGCACAAACTTGATTTGTCAAATTACCAGAATATCCGGAATTATAGAACTATCAAGAAGATATGTTCTTAATATATTTGGAGATTAAGTAGAATGCAAGAGTCGTGTAAATGGCACATGATGATGGTACTGTGAATCATCACGTTTCATTAGAAACTCAGCATGACTTACTGTAATATAATCACGTTGATCAAGTGTCATTATATTATACTAACTCATACATCAGTTCCCAACATTACTTCAATAACATCCATATTTTAAGCTTGAAAGTTTACAGAATATAGAAACTAACAGTTTCTATATGATGTAACACTAATAGCACGATGAGATTAATGATTTCAGATAAGAACAGTTATGAAAATATCTTCAGAAATATGGAGAATATTTATAATGAAAGATACGATGATATCTTGGAATTTATAATATCGATTGATGATGAAGAAGATTTATCCGTAAGGGTTTAGATTCGGAAGCAAGGTATTCGCTAAAGATTTCATCAGAAACAGAATCATCAAGATTCTTAATGTACAAGTTTAGTCCTTGTGATTTGTTCAGAGGCTCCTTCGTAGTTTGCTCAATCAGTTTTTCCAGTTCCAACTTTTCTGAGCTTTTCCAACATACTATTCTTTATTATTACTTCTGACGATTAAGGTTGTTTACGGTTGTCTATAGTTTCTGCTGCTTCATTCAGCTTTTTCAACATTCAGAGTATTGATTTGTAGACTGAGTGCTGTTCAGAATTTCAGAATGAAAGACCATAATTCTAAAAGATAAATGTTATACATATAACTGTTGATGTAGATATGTTGTGCGTTTTCAAAGTACTAATTGCTGATTCCTGATAATTGGTATGGCAGTTCTCGTTACAAGATGCGGATTAGTATATGATAGGGTTTCAATGAATAAATATAATAATTTATCGAAGAGATTTAAACCAAGAAGCAACGAGGTTGTTGGTACGTCTGCTGGTAATATGATAGAATATGAAAGGTTTCCCGGTAACAATAAAAGAGCACGCATATATATATCAAGGTTATAATAAGGTTGTTTCCAACGAAAAGTCGAAGTTGTCTTGCTGGAGCTGTGACAAAATTCGCTACTTTGAAAAGGGATTAACAAGTTATTTTGGGTAATAATAACACTAAGGAATTAGCACAACTACGTGTTAAACGTTTACTCAGTTTTCGAGAGTTTTTCAGATGTATAACTGTATGCATCAATCTTTTCTTCCGTAGATGAAGTGCGGTTGGTTCATCCTCTCGATTGAGGTGTTTTCAAGAATTATGAAAGGTTTGAACGTAGATTGTAATCGTTAAGATACAAATGATGTTTAAGACGAAATCAAGTGGCAACTTGAAGAATTGTTTAGTTTCATATGTTATAATCAATATTTTAATTCATTTAATTGTCCAATGTTATTAGTCCACAGTCGATAGTCCACAGTTGACAGTCCAATAATTCATATATAGTTTAATATATAATATTCGAATTAATTAATACGTGTCGTGACCCGTATACGTCTCAGACTCGATCACAACTCAAACTATATATATTATTGTAGAGTCAACCTCAACCCTGTATAGAGAACTCGATCATTACTGTATATAGAGTGTCTATGGTGATTCCAAATAATATATATAGATGCGTCGATATGATATGTCAAAATCTTGTATACGTGTCCCGATATTTAAAGTGCGTAAAATAAATAACAGAAATTAAATGACGATAAATAAAATTGCGAGAATGTAAATTGCGATAATTAAATTGCGATAAATAAAATGTAATCAGTTAGCTAGGAACAATTAGCTAGGAACAGTTAGCGTGGATTCTTAACAAAATTTATCATAGTTAATTTGTTTGTTTCTAACAAATTTTATTTTGTCAAATGTTTTCTTCATTATGCCACTTGTTGAATTCTGATAAATAAAAATCCAAATATGAAATTGGATGAAAATGGTTATTCTGCGGTGAACGGATTCGTATATCTGTGGATGTAAGTAAGATAGTGAATGACTGTTGAATCAGATTCGAAGATTGTACAGTGTAACTTATTAATGTGAAATCTAAATATTCCTCGGGTATTACCTACCCGTTAAAATATTTTCACCATTAACAGTTTGTACGAAAGAATTTTTTTAATTACAATCTTTATGAAAATATATACATATATATTTTCTTCAGATGTAATCATGGATTTAATGAGTCAATATGATATTAAACTCATTTGATTTACCGTTAGAACAAGAATATATAATCTCTAAAATATTAGAGATTACATAATCGTCATATAGAACGAAGATAAATGATATAGAACGTTATGTAGAACGATGATTATGCTCGAGATATAGGATGAGATGTTGAGGCATGGATTGTTGATGGTACTGGTGCTGTTACTGGTGGTATTGTTGGTGCCGGTGATGTTGCCGAAGCTGGTACATTTTGCACCATATTCTCCAGAGCCACTACTCGAGCGCAAAGCTCATTGACTTCTTCTATTACGCCGGAATGATTGTCGGTTCAGACGAGCGGATGAATATGGTTTAGAATTTTAGATAGAATATAATCATGGCAAGATATTCGGGTAATGAGGGTGAAAAATGGTGTTTCGGATTGGTTCGCCGGTGAGTGCTTCAGGTTCTTCGCCAAGAGGTGAATTCGGTTGATGGAAAGGATTGTCTTCTTCTCGTATCCATTGATTACGTCGACTACGAACTCATCAGATGAATTGGGGATGGCTGATTGATTGATTCATTCTGGTGACGCTGCTTTCAGAGCTGGAGTGGGACTCTATATTGGAATCCGAGGGACTTGAACTAGTTGTGAGTTCCATTGCGTACGAGTGAATAAAGGATTTTTCGATATGAAATGATTTTCGGATATCAGATGATATTCTAATTACATAGAATACCTATAAAAAGTACAGAAGATTTCCGTAGATTACGAAGGGAATTAAGGAAACGTGTCAGACGGTAACAGATACGCTAAGATATGAATTAGCAGATACGCTAAGATATGAATTTTTTTCTATACACTATCTATGCAATGAATGCAGTAAGACGCGTTTAGACTAAAAATGATACGCAGATAATTTTTGACAAGAATGATAAGCAAAACTTTTGACATGCAGACCAGGTTCAAGTCCAGACTTATTAATATAACCTAACAACTACTAGGTCGAAGTCTAGACTTCACTAATGCATCCTAACAACTAACTATTAGACACACTAATGCAGACTCACTAATGCATCTTAACAACTACCTGTTAGACACACTAATGCAGACTCACTAATGCATACTAACAACTACCTGATAGACATACTAATGCAGACCTGGTTCGCTAAGACCACCGCTCTGATACCAACTGAAACACTCCGTCCTAATCCATCCGGACAAAGTCCATATTGATTATAAACGATTCATAATAGTTGATTACATCGTGAGGTACTTGACCTCTAAATGATACATTTTACAAACATTGCATTCATTTTTAAAAGACAAACTTTCATTACATCGAAAGTTGACAGGTATGCATACCATTTCATAATATCCAACTATAAATGACCTAATCCGTCATTTACTTAATAATCTCTAATGAACTTCAATGACTCGAATGCAACGTCTTTTGAAATATGTCATGAATGACTCCAAGTAATATCCTTAAAATGAGCTAATGCACAGCGGAAGATTTCTTTCAAACCTGAGAATAAACATGCTTTCAAGTGTCAACCAAAAGGTTGGTGAGTTCATAGGTTTATCATAAAACAATAAAATTCATCATTTTGATAGACCACAAGATTTAAATGCTGCATGGTACAAATAGGCCCGAATCCTATACCCACCTGTAATGTACATGCGATATCTTTTAAATACAGTACATCTTTCTCGTGTACGAAATCATCTTTCATAAATATTAGTAACCGTACACATATCTCGTGCACAAAAATAACATACACATAACCTGTGTATAAAATCATTCTCTCGATACATAACATTCACTTTTCATTACTTTCATAGCTTGGCTTGGTAACCGACCTTAACATATAATGCGTATAATAATATCCCCAAAACAGAACATCTCGTCTGTATAATAATCATATAAACTTTGAAGTACTAAACACCACTCCCACTAGCCCTTCCGTCTAGTGAACATTCTGGGTGGGGGTGTTAAACCCGGTAGCTACCTTTAGGATTCGCGTGAATTAGGGCCATACCCGATTCTAATTCTTAGGTTACCAAGCAATAATAATCAGGGGAAATATTCATATCAATTGTGGCAATTATCACGTCCACATAATTCAATGGTGGCAATTTTCACGTCCACATAATTCATTTGAGGAATGTATTGCTTGTGTCTATCTCGTTAAATATTTATAAAAGCATTTCATGTATTCGAAGTTCAAAATGTATTTCAAAAGCATTTAATAAAGCAGTTGTAAAAGTAGCGCATGTATTCTCAGTCCCAAAAATGTAAAGAGTAAAAGGGAGGAAATGAACTTACTATACTGTATTTTGTAGTAAAAATATATTTAACATCATTGAACAAGTGTAAGGTTGGCCTCCGATTCACGAACCTATATTAATTGCATATATATTAACATATATCCCATTTAATCAACTAAGTTTACTTATATTTTATAATTTATTAAAATTAATATCTTTATATATGATTATACTTATAATATATGATATATACTTTAATTAAGGTTTTATTAATATAAATTGTAATATATTCGTTAAAAACATATTAGTATGTAATATTAGTTGACTTGTAATATATTTTTATATAGATAACATTTGTTTGTTAAAAATAATAATTATAATATTACTAAAAATAATAATAGTAATGATAATAATAAAAATGATAATACTTTTAATAATAATGATAATACTAATAATAAAATGATAAAAATGTTATATATTAATAATGATAATAATAATAATAAAAGTGATAAAAAAAATAATAGTAATAATAATAATAATAATAACAATAATAAATGTAATAGTAGTACTACCTCAAAGGAGTAGCCCTTAAAAACAATGCACAAGTTCGCGTTTTGATCCCGCGACGTCCCGCTAACCCAAAAACATATCCAAACAACTCCTCCTCGACATCACTTCGTGTATTATCATCGTGTTAATATTTTTAAGTATCATTACCAATATACATCATCATTTGTCATCTTAATCCAACACTAAGACCCAAGCCCGATTCTTTAGCCAAACAACATAAATTTATTTGAAGCCCAAATATCAAGTTTAACAAGCCCAAGTATCCAAACCCATGTAAGATTTAAGTGGCCCAACTTGTGTAGTTAATTGTTGATAAAAAAGTTATAAACTATAACTGCCTAGATTCGAACTCGGGACCTATTGTTCAATCAAACACCTAACCAACCACTGTACTGTTCGTTCCTTTCTGTTTATTCACCATTCAACCATTTACTTAAACTATTATCCTCTTCAGATCATTATCATCACTTAAACATCTATTCTCCATAAATCATTTATCTTATTACTATCATCATTAACATGATATCATCACATATATATATAGCTTACGGTATCATCATCATTATATCATTATTATCATCATCATAACATCATCATAACATCATCAACATCGTAAATCATTATGATCGTTTATCATTCTTACAATTGTATTACGTTGTTTTAATATGGCCCAAAATGATTTCAGTTTCGGCTAAATTAACTAATACACCCTCGGCCCAATGGTAACATGGATTGAATCTCGGCTCGACTAGAAATAAGAATATGGTTCATCAAACACTTAAAGTAGAATACTGGTGGCCCAAAAAAGTAATATAGTTCGGCCAGGTACCTCATCAGCGAAAAGAAAAGTATCACAGGTCATCGGTTTTCCCATCTCATCATTTCTCAACAAAAGATTACTTTCATAGAAAATAAAGTGCACGTTCTTAAAGCAAACTTTGGTCGGCCATTTAAATCTAGTCCCCTATGGAAATAACTTGCCTTGGATATTTGATGAAGCCTTCATATAAAAAGAAACTTAATTTAAATGCAAGTGGAATTGAGGGGTATCTAGTGACCCTTACTTTCATCATCAAGATCACATGGCATCATCATTTCATCTTTTATCTTTATCAACAGAAAACGAGCAGAAGAAAAACAAGAGTGGTTCGAGCAAGAAAAGCAGTAGCAAACACAAACAGAAACAATGAGTTTCGTATGGTGTTTTCGTACGGAACAAGGCAGGAACAAACATCGATAGAAAGACGTTATTAGATCAGCTGGTTTGCAGTTTTCGACAAGAAACAGAAGCATTCCTGTAGTTGCAGTAGTAGCAACATAACAGCGATGAAGGAAACAAAAACATAGCAGTAGTTATCATGGGTCCATGGTGATGGTGTTTTAGGGTTGTAAGGTGGTGGTGATGATCTTCGTTAATATTAAACTGGAACATAAATGGCTTATGATAGTTTAACGGTTTTGCTTCGATCAAGAAAATAAAACACAGAAGAGTAATAACAGCAGTAACACTTATGTTTGGTTTGAAGATTGTGGTGGTTTGTTGGTGATTTACGAAGAAAAAGAGAAATAGAGTGATAGAGAAACGTGATGGGTGGTGATGGTATCCAATTGTTTAAATGGGTTTGTTGTAGTGATAAAAGAAAAATGAGTTCTTGATTGATAAAGAGATTGTAAAGTTGATTGATTTTGGTATACTCTGAGTAAATTATTTGTTTCATTGCAATTTAAGTCGTCCCTCAATATTCGATCGTACAGAAGTAGATAAAAGAATTATAAAAGATCAAATTGGATCGTACTAGCGAGATTAAGATGTTTAACAAATTAGGATTCAAACAAAAATCAATTACAGTTAATTGACTCAATTGAAATTTGTTTGCTAGTAAATTGGTTTGACAGAAAGATATTCGTTCCTATTAAATCAAATAAAAAATTTAAAAGCAATATAAAATTCTTTCATAGATTGGTACTTCATGATGTAAATGTATAACAACTTGAGACAGAAACAAAAATCATATACAGCTATAAAAGAATTATAAAAGATCAAATTGGATCGTACTAGCGAGATTAAGATGTTTAATAAATTAGGATTCAAACAAAAATAAGTTACAGTTAATTGACTCAATTGAAATTTGTTTGCTAGTAAATTGGTTTGACAGAAAGATATTCGTTCCTATTAAATCAAATAAAAAATTTAAAAGCAATATAAAAAATTTAAAAGTAAATTGGTACGTCATGATGTAAATGTATAACAACTTGAGACAGAAACAAAAATCATATACAGCATGGATTGAGACATGAAACTGAATTGGATCTTTTGATTTTTAAACACACATTTTTCTCTATATATATATATATATATATATATATATATATATATACCCGTATTTATTTATCTATATTTATATAATATAAATAAATTTCAATATTTATACATTATAACTATATAATATTATATGTGTGTACATCTTAATATATTATCACCATTCATATAAATATGAACATGTTTTATATTTATTTAATATTATGTTATTTCCTAATACATTTCGACATATAATATTTATATTCTTCACAATCTACATAACATATTAATTATGTATAGAGAATCATATATATTTATATAAATTCATTTTTAGTTACAACCTACCTATCTTGTATATATATTTTTATATATCTAAATCTAATGATTAAATTATATTTTATTATTTTAAATTATTATATATACTTTTGTTATATATATATATATATATATATATATATATATATATATATATATATATATATATATATATATATATATATATATATATATATATATATATATATAGATATACTTATATATATATATACACACTTATTTATATATCTATATATATTTATTTGTAACTAGTTGTTCGTGAATCGTTGGTAAATGTCGAATGGTAATTGATTACATGAATATAGATTTCACAATTTTCGAGACTCAACATTACAGATTTTGCTTATCGTGTCGAAAACATATAAAGATTAAAGTTTAAATTTGATCGAAAATTTCCGGGTCATCATAGATACTACTCGGTTAATTCATATTACTAATATGCTATGATGTACATCCTTCGTTAACAACTTAACCATCGTTAACTACAAATATCTGTTTCAACTCAATGAATTCCATTTCATAATGAACTTAGTGTATTAATCAATTACATGTTTGATTTTACACTTTTATCTTCGATGTACTCGAAACTTTCTAGAAAACATCATTTATATCTTATGAAGTTCATAAGAATTCCACGAGCATCAACATCCTTCACCGAGGAATAAGAATAAATAATGAAGTATTGATTTCTTTAGTGAAATACTCCGCGAAGATTATGTAATCCTTAATATTTTAGAGATTATTCATTCAGTTTAAAAATCAAATGAGCTTAATATGATAAAAAATCATCAAATCTGTATTACATCTGAAGAAAATATACATACATATATTTTCATAAAGACGGTAATAAAAAATTTTTTTTGTACAAAGTATTAATTGTGAAATCTTTAACGGGTAGGTAATACTCGGGAAATATATAAGTTCACAATTAATATGTTATACTGTACATTCTTTAACTTTGATTCAAAAATTATTAACTATGCTCACAGCGATATACAATCGTTTCCATACAAATTCAATTACATATTCTGATTTTGAAAAATCAGAATCCAAGCCAAGATTTAACAGAAAACATCACTCTTAGATTCTTACATCTTCCAAATGCTATACTTTGACTTCAAAACTGTGCTAGAACATCACTTCTATTCATAAACCTAGAAAAAAAGAAAAAAAAATAAAATAAAATTTGTACCGTTCAAAATTCTAGAACATCATATGTATCTTGACAATTACAATCTTCATGCAAACCCTTCAAACTTTTGAAAACACCTCGGATTGATAACCAACGATTCGGTTATGATAATTTTGAATGCTGATGAAGTAGCAAAAATTGTAAACGACCTTAACAGCCAAAAGTTTGATGATAAAGAATAATGTGTTGGTAAAGCTCGGAAAAAAAGAAGGTTTGGAACTGGAAAACGGATTGAGCAAAGTATGAAGGAGGCTGTGGATAAATCACAAAGACTAAACCTGCCTTCAAAAAATGCAAATTATTCAGTATCTGCTGAAGCCATTAACGAATACCTTGCTTCCGAATCTAAACCCTTGCGGACAATATTCTTCATCATCCTCTGATATTAGAAATTCTAAGATATCATCGTATCTTTCATTATAAATATCCTCCATATTTTTGGAGATAATTCCATAATCATTCTTATCAGAAATCAATTTTCTCCTTACAATATCTGTGTAACATCATAAAAGAAACTATTTTAGTTTCTAAATTCTGAAACCTTCGAGTTTAAAATATGAATATTTTTGAAGTGGTGTTGGGAACTGAAGCATGAGTTAGTATAATATAATGACACTTGATCAACGTGATTATATTACTGTAAGTCATGCTGAGTTTCTAATGAAACGTGATAAAGGTTCACAGATCATACCCTCATTATAAACCATTTTACATAACTCTTTCATTCTATTTAACCTCTAAACTATCAAGAAAATATTTTCTTAATGATTCGGTCTTTTTTGAGGTATTCTGGTAATTTGACAAGTCAGATTGTGCTATTACCGTTTCTTTTTTTTGAACATTAATTATGTTCATTCCGAAATTCATACCTACGAATTCTGGACCATTATTCGCTTGATTTAAAGTCGGGAAGATAAAACAAAAGCATGTAGCTTCAAAATATCAATGGGAGTATATATAAATCACAGTAAATTGGAGAGAGTATTAACTGTGGATGTCAATGATTATGGAAAGACAGAAGCAGAGACATAGAAATATAAGGGAAGATATAAAATCCAACAACTACCCAGAAATTACAAACCGTGTATATCAATGCGTATAGCAATATAAAGACACGGGAGAATGAAAAACACTATAACCCCAAGGTAATGGTAGAAGAAAATAACTTCCTCCGGTGGTAGATGAAAAAGAAGAATGACATATATGAAAGTTAGGAGTATATCAAGAATCAGAACTGAATGAAGCATTTTTACAATCTTTTGAAAATAGGAAATGAGGAAGAAGATGTAAGAGTGATGAAAATAATGAAACGGAAGAGGTCAATTTATAGCGAAATATCAAACATAGCAATCGAGGCAAATTACGCATTTAATCAAAAGAAATCTTAATTTCCTTAAATTCCGAAGAATCAAATCTTATTTAGATTATGAAGATTTTCTATTCCTTAAATTACGAAAATCAATCGTTAATACGTCAAGAGTTAAGACGAATCTCTATTCTTCATTTCACTCTTTTACGATAACTTCTCTCATACGCTTCGAATAATCGGATTGTTTTATCCATATTATTTAACGGTGATAAAACTCTATTTATCAACACATATACGGCATGAAAACATTTTTATTGTTAGTCATGACGACCTCACTCAAATTTTGGGACGAAATTTCTTTAACGGGTAGGTACTGTGATGACCCGAAAATTTCTGACCAAATTTAAACTTAATCTTTGTATGATTAACATTTCCGACACGATAAGCAAAGTCTGTAAAACTGAATCTCAAAATTTTTGAACTATTCAAATACCTTTCGGTTGTTCTCAATGATTCGCGAACAATTATATGTATATAGATACATATATATATATATATATATATATATATATATATATATATATATATATATATATATATATATATATATATATACTATAACTTGAAAACATAAAAATGTATTAATTGTTTAATACCGTACATTAAACTTATTGGTTTAAATATTTATTTGAATATATATGATAAGTTGGAATATTAATTGTATGAATAACTTGCGACTTATATTTAAAACGTGTTTATGAATGTTGAAAATATATATTAACTTGGTCATAAAACGATTTGTTATTATATATATATATATATTAACAAATAGCGAGACAATGATTTATAGAAGTAAATCACCAAAACACTCGAAAGTTTAAGATACACTTTGAATGATATAGTTTATTGATAATTTAAGACTATATTTTGACAAAGGTACGAGTCACAAAACGTAAATTGCGAGTTTTCTAAGCGTACAAAAATGCGTTCGAGAAACCGAAACCGGGACATAAGTTGAGTGACAACGTACGAGTCATCGGAATGAAAATTACAAGTCAACTATGCACATGAATTTAATATAATATATAATTAATTATTTAAATTATATATATTATATATATTATATTTAATTATGTCGACAAACATGAAAACAAAAAATATGTGAGTTGGATCTGACGGCCATGCGATCTCATGGGAAATAGGCATAAAACCTATGCGAGTGCATGAGCTCATGCAAGTGCATGAGATTTGCACTAAAATCCCATGCACTCGCATGGGCATCACAATCAGGAATTATGGCTATAAATACCAGGTTTCTTGCGCATGTTTTTTTACACATATTACTCCGTAAGTATTTATTTATAATAATAATAATAATAATAATAATAATAATAATAATAATAATAATAATAATAATAATAATAATAATAATAATAATTATTATTATTATTATTATTATTATTATTATTATTATTATTATTATTATATTATTAAGATTATTATTATTATTATTATTATTATTATTATTATTATTATTATTATTATTATTATTATTATTAATCTTAATATTTTTAGTAATATTATACATAAAATATTACGACGAGGTCATGAGCGTGTCACTTTCAAAACAAGCTTCAAATGGGATAGAACTAAGGAAATTATGGGTTATAGCTATGGAGGTTATGGGTAATGTTCATGGGTATTGTTCGCAAGTCAAACCTAGTATTTATCATCTCTGTTGCGTCTACGTACTTTCCTGCAATATTGAATCTCAATATTGATACGTGAGCATTCATATCTTATCTTTTATATATTAATAGTGTATACATGTCTAGTGCTCGAGTATATATTTATACATGCTTGTATGCTAAATTTCGTCGTTAAACTGTTTATAATGAATCACGAATTAAATACATATATTACTGGTAAAAGGTATATGATATACATGTTTTCGAAAAGCTGGCAAACAACCAATAACTTTTCATTTAGAAATCGCGTAATTTCGATGAACGAATCAAAAGATATGGTCAACTGAATTATAATTGACGTTAATTGGAATTGCTTTTGAATCTGCAATTAATATTTTATCAACCTGTTTATGAGATTGATAAAATACTACTAGCCAAGTAAATGAATCCTTATATAAGGCACGTCTCGTTTTGTTGAACAATTGTCAAAATTTACTTTTTGAAATGACTTTTGATAACTTTTGTATATCGCTCTCGAGCATTAGGATTGTGATACACTATAACCCAACCTAGTTTATTAGACATGTATTGACCAACATATGTTCTCTAGGTTGAGATCTACGGTTAATCTTGCATTCCGAGTTACGGTCACTTTTTTATGAATGACCTTATGTGCTGCTAAGGTGAGTTTCATATGATCCCTTTTACTCAATATATTTTGGGCTGAGAATACATGCGACTGTTTATAAATACTGAAAATACTAGATTTATATGAGTGAGTTTCATTTTCTCCCTTTTTAATTGCTTTTGCAATCTATATTTTGGGCTGAGAATACATGCACTTTATTTTAAACGCAATGGATACAAGTACATACTAAATTCTACAACGAGTTTGAACCGAAAATTCCTTAGCTTTGGTAACTAGTAACTGCCGGTTATAAGAATTGGTGGGCGCAAGTAGTTATATATGGATCCATAGGGCTTGATATCCCCGTCCGACCAAGAGCGCTAGCCTTTTAACGGATGTATGCTATTTGAGAAGCGTACACGTTGGTTTGCGTGTATTATTAAGATGATTATACAAAGGGTATAAAATATATATACGTTAAGTTTAGTTACCAGGGTGCTCAATTTCGTAGAATATTTTGATAAACGTTTCTGGATGAAACAACTGAAAACTTGTGATTCACCTTTATATACAGATTATGCGCAACATTAAAACTATGAACTCACCAACCTTTGTGTTGACACTTTTAAGCATGTTTATTCTCAGGTTTCTAGAAGTCTTCCGCTGTTTGCTTATATGTGATACAAGCTATGTGCATGGAGTCATACATGCTTTATTCAAGAAAACTTTGCATTCACAAAATCATCACCGTGTATCTTATTTTGACTTCATTATCAACTGATGTATTATGGTAAACTATTATTTATAGTGATTGTCTATATGTAGAAATCATCAAATGTTGAAAACCTTAGAAATTGATATTCATTTATGGTGTACCTTTTGAAAAGAATGCAATGTTTACAAAACGTATCATATAGAGGTCAAATACCTCGCAATGAAATCAATGAATGATGTGTTCGTTCATATGGATTTGGAGCGATCGTCACATCGTCTAACCTATTTACATCCTTATTTAAGGCTATAGTACTCATTAGCTCAATACACCACTCCTTATATACAGGCCTACGAGTGGTAAATAAACGTTCCCAATCAGGAAAAGAAGAGTTGCCATACCTTTGGATTAGTAATAGCCTAACTAAGTTAGCTAGGTTGACCCTTTCCAAAGGCTCCCAATCTATTACCCTTGGTACTTCCACAATTTTGGTGTAAAGCTTAAATTTGTTACGTTGGTACGTTGGGTAATCTCTCCAGCTTCTATCAAACCTTAGATTGGGATGTAACTCATGTTCATGAATTCTTGAGTGTTCTATTACATGGTGAACCGGAAATTGTATGTAGGCAGTGAAAAGTTGTGGTTCCAGTTCATAATATTGCACGTGTTGATCATAATGATGTTGTTGTTCTTGTTGTGGTTCTGGCTGAGGTTCTTGTTCAGGTTGTCTAGACGATGATGCACCGTCAGTATCTGTATTTCTCTGCAAAACACAGTAAACACAAAATTTGTGCATCCAAATATGCATTAGTTTTAGCAAAATAACAAATTAACACAATTACAATAACATGTTTAATTCATATTAAACTTATACTAATTTTCATATTTTTATCAATTCTACAAATTTTCAAATAAGCATATATGAAAATGCATACAAAGTTCATAAGCATTCAACTCAAATAACATGTTAAAATAACCATTAATAATAATTAAACAAGTTTCAAATGGCATTCATATCAAAATAATCAAGTTCATGAATTTTAGACTTAAAAAGTCCACTTTGATGCTCAAAAATCATGTTTAGGATCAAAGTTTGGATCATTTAGCAACCTAAACATGTTACACTACTTAATTTAGCAATAATCCATAACAAAAATCGGCCATAACCTGTTTATATCAAAAAGCCCCAAATTACTCGAGAACACAAACCCTAGATTTCTAAAAATTTTGAAGTTTAAGGCTACAAATTATGTTAAATAGCATTAATCTAGGTTATACATGCATAATATATGAATAATTTAACTCTAATTACACTAGAAATTATCAAAATCAAATTAGGTAAAAGTTTACTCAAGAACACCATAATTCGAATTTAAAGAGTTTTAGGGGTGGAATCGTTACCTTCTTTGAAAACCTTCTGAACAAACGCATGATTAGAGCGGATTATAGCAAGAAATTTGGTTGATTTTGATGAAAAATTGATGAATTTAGGGGTGTTTTAGTGTGTGTGTTCGTGGATATGTGTGTGTGGAATGAGGAGCAGAGGCCAGTCGATGGGTTTTATGAATCTGACCTGTTCTGGGCTTCCATGCGATTGCATGGATTTACAGTACAAACCCCATGCGATCGCATAGGGTGTATTTCTTTTTTTTTTTTAATATAAAAACCTTTAACTAGTGAAACAAAAATTGATTAAATTTAAAATTTTGTTTCTTTTTAGATTGAGGTCGTTTCAGTACGTTTACCTAGTTTGCCCCTCGACTAAATTTTAAACTTTGTCATTTTGAACCGTTGTTTTAAAAACAAAGATTTTTGGGTTTTTTAATGTTTTTGGCATACTTTAGATCAATAAAATTAAAAATAATGATAATAAAATTTCTCGTCCCGCCATCGGGTAAAGCAATTTCGGTTCAACGACCTAGTCTTCAACTCAAGATGAATTTAAGATATCAAATTTTTAACTTAATGAAATAAAGTACATTTTTGTTTTTAAATTCACACCAAACTTAAATTTAAAATGCATAATAATAAAATTTCATATAAATATCATTAATATTTATATACATTAGTTTTACAATCTTATATTTAAAATAATATAATTATATATTAATCTTTTAAAAACAAGGTAAAAATAAAAATAAAAATCTTTTTGGTCTTTTATCCCACTTTAATCAATCAAATATTAACAAAAATATACGTCCCTCTTTTGGGTAAAGTAATTTCGGCTATATTACCTAGTTTTACTCCTGACGAATTTCTGAAATATTTTGGATTGATTGATTAAAGATATTTATACCTTATGAATAAATGGTAAATTTCGCAGTGATGCATTAAATTTTTGTATGATATCAATAATTTCGGTTTCTTACACCTAATTTTATTAAATATCAATTTAATACTTTATAGCGAACGATTCAGCGTTTATTATCAAAAGGTTAAAAGTAATAAATAAAAAAATAAAGTAAAAACTGTACATACTTACCTGTGAGATAGAATTCTCAGAGACCTGCTTTAATCGACTCATAGGAGAGTTGTTCAATTTGGTTTTCCATTGCTACATAAGCGTAACCTCGAATTTTCAATAACTTTTCTTCTAAACATATGAACGGTCCTTCTCTGCATAGAGTAACGAATTCAGAATTGGAATGTGTTTGATTGTTCGAACATTTACCTTCGTGTGACCATTTTCCGCATTTATGACATCTTTCAAGGTGTCGTGCTCTTCTTTTTGTTGCGGATTTTGATTTTCCTTTACCAAAGTGTATCTTATTATGATTCTTTCTGAGTTCTTTTCTTACTTCGTCCATTTTGCCTCTTATGAATGATACCAGTTCACTCAGGAAAGTGTTATTATTACGTTTAGTAATCATAGCGTGTAGTAGTAGACCATGGTTCAGATCAAAGGAATTCTTCATCTCGTAAAACCTAAAAACACAAAAATTCAGAATGGAGGGAGAAGACTAGTTCTTTAGGGTCTGCTAGGGAAAGACCATTCAGATTCCATTTTCGAGAACTACATGAAAACATAAAATCTAACTCTAGACCGCATTATATTATCCTTTAAAATATTTGAATCTCCCCACACTTAGTTAGCAGTGGTATCGAAATTGTGATTAACTTCATTATTAACTTCAATTGGAACATCAACAACTTGCATATCTCTGACTTTTGCTTCAAGCCATTTGTTGATTTCCCCTGTAACATTCACAAATTCAATTAACATCGCTTTTTCTTTAGGCGAAAAATTGGATACTAATCGGTTACATAACTTAAAGTTCCCCTTAATCCTAGCATCTTGAATCTGTTTATAAAGTTTCTTCGTTGAACTGTTAAAAATGGGTTCATCTAATTTCGTTTCAATAACGGGGTTCTTTGTTATCGAGTCATCATTAGGTGTTTCTTCATCTTCCCCACACTTAGGCGTTTTTATTAGTTCAACAGTTTTGGTTGGTGGAGATTTAAACTTTTGATTCACAAAAGTAACCGATTTATCACCATATCTAAGTGTCATTCTACATTCTCTTACATCAAAGAACGCCTCGGTGGTTGCTAAAAATGGGCGACCTAAAATTAGAGGAATATCAAGGTCTTCCTCCATATTAATAACTATGAAATTTGCAACAAAGGTCAAACTTCCCACTTTAACAAGTAAATTATTGGCTATTCCAACTGGGTGTTTAATGGTTTGATCAAATAATTGAACACCTATTCTGGTTAGTCTTAATTTACCCACACCTAAACTTTTGTATAAGGAAAGAGGCATAACATTTGCACTTGCTCCTAAATCTGTGAGCCCATTATACATAGCACCATCATTAAGCAAGCAAGAAATTATAAATTCACTTGGGTCTCCTTGATAATGCTGAAAACAAACATATATTTCATAGCATTATTCCTCAAGAAAGACAAGCTTTTAGTTGCAATTGTTCTATTTACAAGTGATATTCGTTTAAATAATAAAAGGTGAAGACAAAAGATAGATTCGACGAATTGAAGACGCAAACGACCAAAAAGCTCAAAAGTACAAAAGACAATCAAAGAGGTTCCAATTATTGATGAGAAACGTCTCAAAATTACAAGAGTACAAGATTCAAAACACAAAGTACAAGATATTAAATTGTACGCAAGGACGTTCGAAAATCCGAAACCGAGACCAGAGTCGACTCTCAACGCTTGACGCAACGGACCGAAAGTTATAAATTAATTATGTATATAAATATAATATAATATATAATTAATTATATAAATTATATATTTATATTATATTTATATATTAAATTTCGTCGGCAGATTAAAAGACAAAGATGTGTGGGCTGGAAATACGATCTCCGCGACTCGCGGAGTTTGAAGAAGAAAAGGGCCGCGAGTCGCGGAGCCCCAAATGTTGAAACTGCCTATAAAGCTCGCGCATTCTGATCGAAAAAAAAATATCAATATATCCATCTATCTATCTATACGTAATATTTATATTTATAATTTATATTTTAATTTTAATTTTAATTTTAATAATAAGGGTATGTTAGTGAATGTTGTAAGGGTGTAAATCGAAATTCTGTCCGTGTAACACTACGCTATTTTTAATCATTGTAAGTTATGTTCAACCTTTTTACATTAATGTCTCGTAGCTAAGTTATTATTATGCTTATTTAAAACGAAGTAATCATGATGTTGGGCTAATTACTAAAATTGGGTAATTGGGCTTTGTACCATAATTGGGGTTTGGACAAAAGAACGACACTTGTGGAAATTAGACTATGGGCTATTAATGGGCTTTATATTTATTTAACTAAATGATAGTTTGTTAATGTTAATATAAAGATTTATAATTGGACGTACCCATAAATTACCATATACACTCGATCGGACACGATGGGCGGGGTATTTATATGTACGAATAATCGTTCATTTAACCGGACACGGGAATGGATTAATAGTCACTAGAATTATTAAAACAGGGGTGAAATTATGTACAAGGACACTTGGCATAATTGATAATAAAGTATTAAAACCTTGGGTTACACTCAGTCGACATCCTGGTGTAATTATTAAACAAAGTATTAAAATCTTGTTACAGTTTAAGTCCCCAATTAGTTGGAATATTTGACTTCGGGTATAAGAATAATTTGACGAGGACACTCGCACTTTATATTTATGACCGATGGACTGTTATGGACAAAAACCAGACGGACATATTAAATAATCCAGGACAAAGGACAATTAACCCATGGGCATAAAACTAAAATCAACACGTCAAACATCATGATTACGGAAGTTTAAATAAGCATAATTCTTTTATTTCATATTTAATTTCCTTTATTTTATATTTAATTGCACTTCTAATTATCGCATTTTTATTGTTATTGTATTTAATTGCACTTTTAATTATCGTACTTTTTAATTATCGCAAGTTTATTTTATCGCACTTTTATTATTCGCAATTTCATTATCGTTATTTACTTTATGCTTTAAATTAAGTCTTTTATTTATTTAATATTTTACATTTTGTTTTAACTGCGACTAAAGTTTTAAAATCGACAAACCGGTCATTAAACGGTAAAAACCCCCCTTTATAATAATAATATTACTTATATATATATATATATATTTGTATTTTTATAAAATTAAACTAATATAGCGTTAAGCTTTGATTAAAAGATTTTCCCTGTGGAACGAACCGGACTTACTAAAAACTACACTACTGTACGATTAGGTACACTGCCTATAAGTGTTGTAGCAAGATTTAAGTATATCCATTCTCTAAATAAATAAATATCTTGTGTAAAATTTTATCGTATTTAATAGTATTAACTTGTAAAATTTAATAGCTATTTTATATACACCTCGCATAACGCCAAGTATTTTTGGCGCCGCTGCCGGGGAACATCTAGCTTAAAAGCCGGAAGCGCAACGCTAATATATAAATAAAAAAAAATTCTTATTAAGTTTTAATTAGTTTTTGTAAAATATATACTTTTTAAAATTTAAAAAATTAAAAAAATTAAAAAAATTAAAAACCGAAAAAATATATATATATAAATCTATTTTTAAGATTTTTTTAAAATTATAAAGTATTTCTATTTTTATTTTAGTTTTTAAAACATAAGTTTTTATTTAATTTATATAAATATTTTATATATTTATTAAAACAGAAAATTTAAACAGAAAAATAAAAAAAAATAAAACAAAATATAAACCTGTCAAACGAAAGCTCCTGATTTGAAATTTGATACCCCGCGACTCGCGGAGTTTCCAGCTTCAACCACCGCTACTCGCGGAGCCGTCTGACACGGGCCACACAGAAACCCTAACAGCATTCATTACGGTGTAATTATTATTTATTATTATTATTAACCCTAATTACTTAATTATTATTATAATTAGTTTTAAATTTTTAAAATAAATTGTATTTTAAATTTTAATTAGTTTAATTAATGTAAAATTAATAGTTTTATAAATTAAATAATATAAAAATAATATTTTTATAAAAATTGTAATTTTTACAACTTTTTGTATATTTTTATATTTTCTCCCTTTTTAATTGTTTTAGCGTAATATTTGTATTTTTTGCTAGTTTTTAGTTTTAAACTTCGTTTTTGCCATAGTTATATTTTTATTTCTAGATTTTTAGGCTTTGCCGTAAAATCCCTTAAGTGCTTTTTCTTTAGACTAAGATTTAGGTGCTTTAGAATTCTGCGACGCCTTTTTAAGTTTTAGTTTTTTTTTTTTTTAGTTATTGCCATTTGGGATATAGTTTTACTTGTAAGCTTTAATATTTTTAGACGCCTTTTACCTATGTATCAATTATCATTCCAATTAGTAATCTCAATTTGCGATTATAATTTTAAGTTAGTGATAGTAATAAGGTTGAGTTAGTCGAGTGCTTTTAAGTTCTATAAGTCACTCTTTTTCTTTCTTATTTTTATTTTTCGATCTTTTTCCGACACGCTCTTTTTTTTTTTCTTTCTTATTTCTCGCTATTTTAGTTTTTAGGACATATATTTTTTATTCTACTTCTTATCTAAATTTCTTAAAATTACGAAAATTTATTTTAAGTGGTTAAATTGATAGACATCAAAATTTTCTGGTTCGTAGTAATAGTTGGATTTGTACGTGGACCGGGTTATTGGAGCCAAACAGTCCTCAATTATATTGAGACCAAACGAATCCTGCCCCTCTGCTGCATCTTTTAGCTATTCGAAACGTGGTCAAAATCAGAAAAGTCTATTAATTGAATAACTTATATAATTTTTCTTTCCTTTTTAAAAACTAATAGGATATTCAGTGAAAGCACCGAGCAAGACGTTCACCACCTTTTGTACGTTCACCACCTGTAACTAGATCAAGACATTTAGCAAATATTACCGCCGTTGATTTTTCTTTAGAATCATCATCTAGTCGACCAAGTACTCCAGTTCAAATTTCCGATAATCCATTTTTTGAACCCGACTTCACAATTGAGAATCCGGAGAATATTCAGGGACGATTCATAGATCCTGAACCACTAAACTTTTCTCCGGAACCACCAATCATTCAAACAGAGATTGTTGAGGAACGAACCATTAAATCAGAATCCTCTAGTGATTCCGATTCAACAAATTCAATTATGGAGAATCTGGAACCTTTAAGTATGGAAGACCGAATGAGAGCTAAACGCACTAGCCAAGGTCACGCAATTACTCATCCAGACATTAATGCGCCAGATTATGAAATCAAAGGACAAATTCTACACATGGTGACTAATAAATGCCAATTTAGTGGTGCGCCGAAGGAAGATCCAAATGAACATCTTCGTACCTTTAATAGGATCTGCACGCTATTTAAAATCCGAGAAGTGGAGGATGAACAGATATATCTCATGTTATTTCCCTGGACTTTAAAGGGAGAAGCCAAAGATTGGTTGGAATCGTTACCTGAAGGGGCGATTGATACATGGGACGTTTTAGTTGAAAAATTTCTTAAACAATTCTTTCCGGCATCTAAAGCCGTAAGACTTCAAGGAGAAATTGTTACGTTCACACAGAAGCCGAATGGAACTCTATATGAGGCGTGGACAAGATTTGGAAAGTTATTAAGAGGATGTCCGCAACATGGTTTAGACACCTGTCAAATAGTACAAATATTCTACCAAGGATGCGACATCACTACAAGAAAAGACATCGATATAGCAGCTGGTGGTTCCATTATGAAGAAAACCGAAACTGATGCTTATAAAATTATTGATAACACTGCTTCCCACTCACATGAGTGGCACCAAGAAAAAGATATCGTTAGATCATCTAAAGCAGCTAGAGCCGATTCTAGCCATGACTTAGATTCCATTTCCGCAAAGATAGATGCTGTCGAGAGACGAATGGAAAAGATGACTAAGGATATTCACTCAATACGAATTAGTTGTGAGCAGTGTGGAGGACCACATTTGACAAAAGTTTGTCTCAGTATTGAATTAACAATGGAACAAAGAGAGAATATTTCATACATAAACCAAAGGCCTGGAAATAATTATCAAAATAATTATCAACCGCCAAGACCGATTTACAATCAAAACCAGAATTATAACAGAAATGTTCCATACAACAACCAACAAGGTCCTAGCAATCAACAAGTGTCCAACAATAATTACAATCAGCAAAGACCTAATTTTCAAAATAAACCACCACAACCCGATGATAAAAAGCCAAATTTAGAAGATATGATGACGAAGCTAGTTGAAACTCAAACGCAGTTTTTCACATCTCAGAAACAAACAAATGAACAAAATGCTCAAGTATTTAGAAATCAACAAGCTTCTATTCAAAACTTGGAACAAAAAGTAAGTAACCTAGCAAGGTTAATAGGTGAAAGAAAACCGGGAAGTTTACCTAGTGATACAAATGCAAACCCCCGGAATGAAACAGCTAAATCCATTACCACAAGAAGTGGTACAACACTTAAACCACCTAAAATACCTGTAACTTCTGATGAAGCTATTCCTACTCCACAAGAACCACAACCTGAACAAGATAAGGAAAAAGAACCGGTAGTTGAAAAGGTTAATGAAGATAACACAGTTAAGGCTAAACCTTATGTTAAACCATACCAACCACCACTTCCTTACCCGAGTAAAATGAAGAAAGAGAAACTTGAAGCCGAGCAATCCAAATTCTTGGATATGTTTAAACAGATAAATGTAAATCTTCCTTTCATTGATGTAATTTCAGAAATGCCTAGATATGCTAAATTCTTGAAAGATCTGATCACGAATAGAAAGAAAATGGAAGAACTCTCGGCTGTTACTATGAATGCTAATTGTTCAGCAGTGCTGTTGAATAAGATACCAGAAAAATTATCTGATCCAGGAAGTTTCACAATTCCATGTTTTCTGGGTAGTCTTAGTTCAATAGAAGCATTGGCAGACTTAGGTGCTAGTATAAATTTAATGCCGTATTCACTATACGCTAAACTAGACCTTGGAGAATTGAAACCAACAAGAATAAGTATACAACTAGCCGATCGATCAATAAAATATCCTAGAGGGATAATGGAGAACATGCTAGTCAAAGTTGGTATTTTAGTATTTCCAGTATATTTTGTTGTTCTGGACATGGAAGAAGATTCTCAAGTTCCTCTCATATTCGGAAGACCATTCTTAAACACGGCTAAAGCAATGATAGACGTGTTCGGTAAGAAATTGACCCTAAGTATAGAGGACGAGAGTGTTACCTTTTCAGTTGATAGAGCAATGCAACAACCGCAATCTGCAGATGATACATGTTATTATATTCAAACGATAGATTCACATGCAGAATTGTTAGAAGAATTTCCAGAATTACAAGGAACAGGAGAATGTTCTTTAGGAGAAGGTAATGAACCAATTGATGAAGCTGAAATGTTAGCTACACTTATAGCTAATGGATATGAACCAATAATAGAAGAAATTCAAATGCTAAAAGAAGAAGACAGATATCGATATAAATCATCGATAGAAGAACCTCCGAAATTAGAGTTAAAGCCACTTCCAAACCATTTGGAATACGCTTATTTACATGGTGAATCTGAATTACCTGTAATAATATCGTCTTCTCTTACTGAAAATGAAAAATCTCAACTCATTTCTATGTTGAAAGCTCATAAACCAGCCATTGCATGGAAGATTCATGATATTAAAGGAATAAGTCCTTCGTATTGCACACATAAAATCCTTATGGAAGAAGGTCATAAAACGTATGTGCAACGCCAACGAAGACTAAATCCTAATATGCAAGATGTAGTTAAGAAAGAAATTATTAAACTGCTAGATGCATGTTTAATATATCCAATTTCTGATAGTCCATGGGTAAGCCCAGTTCAATGCGTGCCTAAGAAGGGTGGCATGACTGTCGTTACAAATGAAAAAAATGAGCTTATTCCTACTAGGACTGTAACAGGATGGCGTGTATGTATTGATTATAGAAAATTAAATGACGCCACCAGAAAAGATCACTTTCCCTTACCTTTCATTGATCAAATGTTGGAAAGATTAGCCGGAAATAGTTATTATTGTTTTCTTGATTGATTTTCCGGATATTTTCAAATTCCAATAGCACCCGAAGATCAAGAGAAAACCACATTCACGTGCCCTTATGGTACTTTTGCTTACAAACGCATGCCATTTGGACTTTGCAACGCCCCTGCAACCTTTCAAAGGTGTATGATGGCGATTTTTCACGACATGATAGAAGAATGCATGGAAGTTTTCATGGATGACTTTTCAGTCTTCGGTGATACATTTGAAACATGTCTAGCTAATCTTGAACGAATGCTTGTTAGATGCGAACAATCAAATCTAGTTCTTAATTGGGAGAAATGCCATTTTATGGTTAAAGAAGGCATCGTTCTTGGACATAAAATTTTAAAAGAAGGAATTAAAGTGGATAGAGCTAAAGTAGATGTAATTGCTAAACTTCCACACCCCACCAATGTTAGAGGAGTTAGGAGTTTTCTAGGGCATGCCGGTTTTTACCGACGTTTCATAAAAGATTTTTCTAAAATTGCCACTCCTATGAATAAACTCCTAGAAAAAGATGCTCCATTCATCTTTTCAGATGAATGTATCAAATATTTTAATATTCTTAAAGAGAAACTCACTAGTGCGCCGATCATGATAACACCAAATTGGAATCTACCGTTTGAACTAATGTGCGATGCAAGTGATTTTGCAATGGGAGCCGTTTTAGGACAAAGGATTGAAAAATGATTTCAACCTATATATTATGCTAGTAAGACATTACAAGGAGCACAAACAAATTATACAACTACTGAAAAAGAACTCCTTGCTATTGTCTTTACTTTTGACAAATTTCGATCATATCTCGTTCTAGCAAAAACGTTGGTCTATACCGACCATTCTGCTCTTAGATACCTATTTTCGAAACAAGATGCCAAACCAAGATTAATCCGTTTGATCTTACTCTTACAAGAGTTCGATATTGAAATCCGAGATAAAAGAGGAGCAGAAAATCTCGCCGATGATCATCTTTCTCGTCTTGAAAATCCCGAATTAGAAGTTCTAAATGAATCGGCCATACAAGACAACTTTCCTGATGAATATATATTGAAGAGAGATTATAATGAAATACCATGGTTTGCAGACTATGCAAACTACTTAGTATGTGGATTCCTTGAAAAAGGATTATCGTACCAAAAACGAAAGAAATTCTTCAGTGATATAAAACACTATTTCTGGGAAGATCCACATTTGTTTAAAAGTTGTCCAGATGGAATAATACGCCGATGTGTATTCGGAGATGAAGCTAGTAAAATTTTAAACCATTATCACACAGGACCAACAGGAGGGCATTATGGGCCTCAACTAACAGCAAGAAAAGTTTATGATGCTAGATTCTATTGGCCTACAATTTACAAAGACGCACACCTTCTTTGCAAATCCTGTGATGCTTGTCAAAGGGCCGGAAAAATAAGTCAACGTGATGAAATTCCACAAAATGTCATTCAAGTATGCGAAGTATTTGACATTTGGGGTATTGACTTTATGGGTCCATTTCCAAAATCTCATAATAATCTCTATATTCTCATAGCCATTGATTATGTATCTAAATGGGCGGAAGCACAAGCTCTCCTAACTAACGATGCACGAGTTGTAGTCAACTTTTTAAAATGTCTTTTTGCAAGGTTTGGAACACCGAAAGCTTTAATAAGTGATCGGGGAACACATTTTTGTAATAATCAACTTGAGAAAGTTCTCAAAAGATATGGAGTAACTCATAAAATTTCCACCGCATATCATCCACAAACAAGTGGACAAGTTGAAAATACCAACCGAGCTTTAAAACGTATTCTAGAGAAAACCGTAGGATCAAATCCGAAGGAATGGTCCATTAAATTGGAGGATGTACTCTGGGCTTTTAGAACAGCCTACAAAACTCCAATTGGAACCACACCTTTTAGACTTGTTTATGGAAAAGCATGTCATCTTCCAGTAGAAATTGAACACAAAGCATTTTTGGCTTTGAAGACATGTAATCTTGATTTACATGAAGCTGGACGTCTACGATTAAGTCAACTAAACGAATTAGAAGAATTAAGACATGAAGCATACGAAAATTCGTTAATCTATAAAGAAAGAACGAAGAAATGGCATGATAAAAGAATCAGAAGTTTAAAAGAATTTAAAGAAGGAGACAGAGTTCTTCTTTTCAATTCACGATTCAAGCTATTTCCTGAAAAATTGAAATCAAGATGGTCTGGACCATTCATAGTCAAAAGAGTTTTCCCATACGGAACGATAGAATTAATAAATTCAAATGGGATTGAATTTAAAGTTAATGGTCACAGAGTTAAACACTACATAGATAGTCCAATGGAAGTTGACAACGAAGTTAATCACAATTTCGATACCACAGCTAACTAAGTGTGGGGAGAATCAAGTCTTTAAAGGATAATATGTATTTCTGTTAGAGTTAGATTGTCTGTTTTTGTGTAGTTCTCGAAAATGGAACCCGAATGGTCTTTCCCTAGCAGACCCTAAAGAACTAGTCTTCTCCCCCCATTCTGAATTTTTATTTTTTTTAGGTTTTCACGAAATGAAGACTGCCTGTGAACTAAACCATGGTCTAATGCTACACGCTTTAATCACTAAACGTAATAATGACACACTTCCGAGTGAAATAGTATCAGTAATCAGAGAAAGATTGGACGGAGTAAGAAAAGAATCCAGATGCGAAGATAATAAGTTACAATTTGGTAAAGGAAAATCAAAATCCGCAGCGAAAAGAAGAGCACGACACCTTGAAAGATGTCACAAATGCGGAAAATGGTCACATGGAGGTAAATGTTCAAATAATCAAACCTATTCAAATACCGAATTTGTTACTTTATGCAGAGACGGACCGTTCATATGTTTAGAAGAAAAAACACTGAATGCTCGAGGTTACGCCTATGTAGCCATGAAAAACCAATTAAACCGACTATCTTATGAATGGGATAGATCGTATAACTAAGAATACTATCTCACAGGTAAGTCTGTACAGTTTTTTATTTTTATTTTTATTTTTAACCTTTTGATAATAAACGCTAATTTATTCGCTATAAAGTATTAAATTGGTATTGAATAAAATTAGGTTTGGCGACCGAAATTATTGATATCATTCAAAAATTTATTACATCACTGCGAAATTTAACGTTTATTCTTAAGGTATAAATATCTTTAATCAATCAACCCAAAATATTTCAAAAATTCGTCATGAGTTAAATTAGGTCTTGGAACCGAAATTACTTTACCGAAAAGAGGGGCGCATATTTTTGATAATATTTGATTGATTAAAGTGGGATAAAAAGCCAAAAATATTTTTATGCATGGAACCCCTACTGGTATCAGTATCATCCCTAGTCTACTTAGTTTTATTTATTTTATAATTTGTAATGTTGATACATTTAATACTTATGTTAATATTGTAATAGTTTTTATAATTTTCTAAGTTTTATTATTAGATTTTAATAATTTTTGAATGTGGGGTAATATACCAAACTTCAAAAATATGTATATATGTTTGCAGTTTATCTTATGTACACAACAGGGTAAAACAACGCATTTTCAAAGACTGGCATTAAGTTCAGCAAAAGCAACTAATTTTGACGACAAGATGCAAAAAAAATGTGATATAACAATAAGACGGAATGAACAAATGATGTGAACCATTTATCATTCAACATAAACACAAATATGTTTGGAAACTTTGGTAAAATTTAATCATTTTTACGCTAATCACCCTCAATAATTTAAATTGTTACTGATTTCTTGAAAATGAGGGCATTGCAAGATCTTAAGTGTGGGAAGGAGTTAAATTCTTTCGGATTTTAAAATTTTTACTTTATACACTTGGTTACCATTAGAAATACTAGTAAAGTAGTAGTTGTATTAGAATCTAGTGCTCTCTGATAATAAAGAATAGCCCTAGTCTTATGTACTGACTACCCAATTCTAGTAAAATTTTTCAAAATTTTCAATTAAATGAACTCAAAATCATGTTTATACATATTTATGAACGATAAAACTAGGTTTTAACACCGAAATTATTGTTACCTCGGAAAGGACATAAATTGAGAAACAAACTAAAATGTTAAAATTCATTTAAAATGGAATAGAGGACAATAAAAAGGAAAATAAAAGCCAAGTGTGTGAAAATTTACCAAGATATTTTAAACATATGTCACATATTTCTGTAACAAATAACTGAAAATACTTTTGCTTTGGACTAAACTAAACTGTTTTACCCGATGAAACACGATGAATCAATTTCATCATTAAAAGGAAGTAAAGTCTTCTGTAAAAGAAACGCGCTTCTTGATTTAGGTCAGGAAGTTGTCGTCCAGACCAGCTGTAGGTTGACGAAAAATCTAGAAAAGTCATCACTAAAATCAGCAGGAAATCGACGGACCTCGGCATTAAACAGGGTCGCCAAGTGGTCAGATTTATCCTAACCATGAGAAGGATTTATCTCGTACAATGGGGGGGCACCATGCAAATTAGCTGGATAAGACTAATGAATCAGATCCCCAGAAAGGATAATCTCCTTAAAAGATCAAAAATCAGCTTTTAAGCCTGATATTACTCAATCGTTAAGATTGACCTTAAAGATTGAGAATTACAAACTCATGGAATTCGATGATATCTAAACTCGACCTTGAACGAGAAAATATTTTGATCAAAAATTATAAACCGATTTGTTTTCTGAAAACCCATTTTCAATGCGTTCATTACCATTGGACGTAAAATTCTAGGAATTCACCTGGAATTCATTAGGTCACCTGAACCAAATCGGGTGTCAACCGTAAGAACGGTGGTTGCATAGCATGGTCAAAGACAGGACCTTGTGCCAGACCAGAAAATTATAAGGGTGAGCTTTACTATTTCTCCTACAAAGGATAGTAATTGCGTCCAACACGTTATAGTCCATAATTAAAAGCATGTCAGGGGACATTGCCTTAACAGTTGCTTGTTCAACGCTTTCCTTTACAACCGGATGGTAGTTTACCGAAAGGTAATATACGGGACAAGTAAACTGGACGTGTTGCTTTCCAAATACAAGGTTAGCAAGTGGGTGACACAAAACCATAAGTTTTGAGCCAAAATTTTTAAATCTAAAACCAACCAAACCCACAAAAAGAATTTGCAAACACCGGTGAAGGGTTATTCCGGAAAACTTATCTAAGGTAAAAGCTAGATTAAAATTTTCAAAAGATCAAATATTTTCATAAAGATCCAATTTCCTTAATGGATCTAAATTTTATAGTCATGTGGGACTGTAAACCATATCGTTACTACCATTGTTTATACCGCCGTATAGAAATCACTGATGTACAAAGTGTGAAGAATAAAGAAGTGATTCTAGTATTTCAAGACTATATTGCTTGAGGACAAGCAACGCTCAAGTGTGGGAATATTTGATAATGCTGAAAACAAACATATATTTCATAGCATTATTCCTCAAGAAAGACAAGCTTTTAGTTGCAATTGTTCTATTTACAAGTGATATTCGTTTAAATAATAAAAGGTGAAGACAAAAGATAGATTCGACGAATTGAAGATGCAAACGACCAAAAAGCTCAAAAGTACAAAAGACAATCAAAGAGGTTCCAATTATTGATGAGAAACGTCTCAAAATTAGAAGAGTACAAGATTCAAAACACAAAGTACAAGATATTAAATTGTACGCAAGGACGTTCGAAAATCCGAAACCGGGACCAGAGTCAACTCTCAACGCTCGACGCAACGGACCGAAAGTTATAAATTAATTATGTATATAAATATAATATAATATATAATTAATTATATAAATTATATATTTATATTATATTTATATATTAAATTTCGTCGGCAGATTAAAAGACAAAGATGTGTGGGCTGGAAATACGATCTCCGCGACTCGCGGAGTTTGAAGAAGAAAAGGGCCGCGAGTCGCGGAGCCCCAAATGTTGAAACTGCCTATAAAGCTCGCGCATTCTGATCGAAAAAAAAATATCAATATATCCATCCATCTATCTATACGTAATATTTATATTTATAATTTATATTTTAATTTTAATTTTAATTTTAATAATAAGGGTATGTTAGCGAATGTTGTAAGGGTGTAAATCGAAATTCTGTTCGTGTAACGCTACGCTATTTTTAATCATTGTAAGTTATGTTCAACCTTTTTACATTAATGTCTCGTAGCTAAGTTATTATTATGCTTATTTAAAACGAAGTAATCATGATGTTGGGCTAATTACTAAAATTGGGTAATTGGGCTTTGTACCATAATTGGGGTTTGGACAAAAGAACGACACTTGTGAAAATTAAACTATGGGCTATTAATGGGCTTTATATTTATTTAACTAAATGATAGTTTGTTAATGTTAATATAAAGATTTATAATTGGACGTACCCATAAATTACCATATACACTCGATCGGACACGATGGACGGGGTATTTATATGTACGAATAATCGTTCATTTAACCGGACACGGGAATGGATTAATAGTCACTAGAATTATTAAAACAGGGGTGAAATTATGTACAAGGACACTTGGCATAATTGATAATAAAGTATTAAAACCTTGGGTTACACTCAGTCGACATCCTGGTGTAATTATTAAACAAAGTATTAAAATCTTGTTACAGTTTAAGTCCCCAATTAGTTGGAATATTTGACTTCGGGTATAAGAATAATTTGACGAGGACACTCGCACTTTATATTTATGACTGATGGACTGTTATGGACAAAAACCAGACAGACATATTAAATAATCCAGGACAAAGGACAATTAACCCATGGGCATAAAACTAAAATCAACACGTCAAACATCATGATTACGGAAGTTTAAATAAGCATAATTCTTTTATTTCATATTTAATTTCCTTTATTTTATATTTAATTGCACTTCTAATTATAGCATTTTTATTGTTATTGTATTTAATTGCACTTTTAATTATCGTACTTTTTAATTATCGCAAGTTTATTTTATCGCACTTTGATTATTCGCAATTTCATTATCGTTATTTACTTTATGCTTTAAATTAAGTCTTTTATTTATTTAATATTTTACATTTTGTTTTAACTGCAACTAAAGTTTTAAAATCGACAAACCGGTCATTAAACGGTAAAAACCCCCTTTATAATAATAATATTACTTATATATATATTTGTATTTTTATAAAATTAAACTAATATAGCGTTAAGCTTTGATTAAAAGATTTTCCCTGTGGAACGAACCGGACTTACTAAAAACTACACTACTGTACGATTAGGTACACTGCCTATAAGTGTTGTAGCAAGGTTTAAGTATATTCATTCTCTAAATAAATAAATATCTTGTGTAAAATTGTATCGTATTTAATAGTATTTCCTTGTAAAATTTAATAGCTATTTTATATACACCTCGCATAACGCCACTCCTACTTTAGTAAGTAGAGTTGGTTTGTTAACCTTTTCCGGGTGATCTTTTCTTGGTTCTTTCACTTCTACTTGAACTTCTTGTTCATATTTTTCTTCGTTTCTTGGAATGGGAGGTTTATATAGAAATTCTTCTTCATCACTCCAATTTGAAGCCTCCCCGTCTTCCAATTTTGGCTTTTCATATGTCGTTGAAATCATATTTATATTCTCATTCCGAGGGTTTTCTTTGGTGGTGAAATTATGATTAACTTCATTGTCAACTTCCATTGGACCATGTATGTAATATTTAACTCTGTGACCATTAACTTTAAATTCAATCCCATTTGAATTTATTAACTCTATTGTTCCATATGGGAAAACTCTTTTGACTATAAATGGTCCAGACCATCTTGATTTCAGTTTTGTAGGAAATAGCTTGAATCTTGAATTAAAAAGAAGGACTCTGTCTCCTTCCTTAAATTCTTTTGAACTTCTAATTCTTTTATCATACCATTTCTTCATTCTTTCCTTATAGATTAACGAATTTTCATATGCATCATGTCTTAATTCTTCTAATTCATTTAGTTGACTTAATCGTAGACGTCCGGCTTCATGTAAATCAAGATTACATGTCTTCAAACCCAAAATGCTTTGTGCTGGAAGGTGACATGCTTTTCCGTAAACGAGTTTAAAAGGCGTGGTTTCAATTGGAGTTTTGTAGGCTGTTCTAAAAGCCCAGAGTGCATCCTTCAATTTCATGGACCATTCCTTCGGATTTGAGCCTACAGTTTTCTCTAGAATACGTTTTAAAGCTCGGTTGGTATTTTCAACTTGTCCACTTGTTTGTGGATGATAAGCGGTTGAGATTTTATGAGTTACTCCATATCTTTTGAGAACTTTCTCAAGTTGATTATTACAAAAATGAGTACCCCGATCACTTATTAAAGCTTTCGGTGTTCCGAACCTAGCAAAAAGACGTTTAAGAAGTTGACTACAACTCGTGCATCGTTAGTTGGGAGAGCTTGTGCTTTCGCCCATTTAGATACATAATCAATGGTAACGAGAATGTAGAGATTATTATGAGATTTTGGAAATGGACCCATAAAGTCAATACCCCAAACGTCAAATACTTCACATACTTGAATGACATTTTGTGGCATTTCATCACGTTGACTTATTTTTCCGGCCCTTTGACAAGCATCACAGGATTTACAAAGAAGGTGTGCGTCTTTGAAAATTGTAGGCCAATAGAATCCAGCGTACTTTTCTTGCTGTGAGTTGAGGCCCATAATGCCCTCCTGTTGGTCCTGTGTGACCATGGTTTAAGATTTGAGTAGTTTCATCTCCGAATACGCATCAACGAATTATTCCATCGGGACAACTTTTAAACAAATGTGGATCTTCCCAAAAATAGTGTTTTATATCACTAAAGAATTTATTTCGTTTTTGGTATGATAACCCTTTTTTAAGGAATTCACATACTAAGTAGTTTGCATAGTCTGCAAACCATGGAATTTCATTATAATTGATTTTCAAGAGATATTCATCAGGAAAGTTATCTTGTATAGCTGATTCATTTAGAACTTCTAATTCGGGATTTTCAAGGCGAGAAAGATGATCAGCGGTGAGATTTTCTGCTCCCTTTTGGTCTCAAATTTCATTATCGAACTCTTGTAAGAGTAAGATCCAACAGATTAATCATGGTTTGGCATCTTGTTTTGAGAAAAGGTATCTAAGAGCAGAATGGTCGGTATAGACCACCGTTTTTGCTAGAACGAGATATGAACGAAATTTGTCAAAAGCAAAGACAATAGCAAGGAGTTCTTTTTTAGTAGTTATGTAATTCGTTTGTGCTCCTTGTAACGTCTTACTAGCGTAATAAATAGGTTGAAATCGTTTTTCGATTCTTTGTCCTAAAACGGCTCCCATTGCAAAATCACTTGCATCGCACATGAGTTCAAATGGTAGATTCCAATTTGGTGTTATCATGATCGGCGCATTAGTGAGTTTTTCTTTAAGAATATTAAAAGATTTGATGCATTCATCTGAAAATATGAATGGAGCATCTTTTTCTAGGAGTTTATTCATAGAAGTGGCAATTTTAGAAAAGTCTTTTATAAAACATCGGTAAAAACCGGCATGCCTTAGAAAACTCCTAACTCCTCTAACATTGGTGAGATGTGAAAGTTTAGCAATTACATCTACTTTAGCTCTATCCACTTCAATTCCTTCCTTTAATTGAATGAAATGGCATTTCTCCCCATTAAGTACTAGATTTGATTGCTCGCATCTAATAAGCATTCGTTCAAGATTAACTAGACATGTTTCAAAAGTATCACTGAAGACTGAAAAGTCATCCATGAAAACTTCCATGCATTCTTCTATCATGTCGTGAAAAATCGCCATCATGCATCTTTGAAAAGTTGCAGGGGTGTTGCAAAGTCCAAATGGCATGCGTTTGTAAGCAAAAGTACCATAAGGGCACGTGAATATGGTTTTCTCTTGATCCTCGGGTGCTATTGGAATTTGAAAGTATCCGGAGAAACCATCAAGAAAATAATAGTAACTATTCCCAGCTAATCTTTCCAACATTTGATCAATGAAAGGTAAGGGAAAGTGATCTTTTCTGGTGGCGTCATTTAGTTTTTTATAATCAATACAAACACGCCATCCTGTTACAGTCCTAGTAGGAATAAGCTCATCTTTTTCATTTATGATGACAGTCATGCCACCCTTCTTAGGTACGCATTGAACTGGGCTTACCCATGGACTATCAGAGATTGGATAAATTAAACCTGCATCTAGTAGTTTAATTATTTCTTTCTTAAGAACATCTTGCATATTTGGATAGTCTTCGTTGGCATTGCACATATGTTTTATGACCTTCTTCCATAAGGATTTTATGTGTGCAATACAAAGGACTTATGCCTTTAATTTCATGAATCTTTCATGCAATAGCTGGTTTATGAGCTTTTAGCATAGAAATGAGTCGAGATTTTTCATTTTCAGTAAGAAAAGACGATATTATTACAGGTAATTCAGATTCACCATGTAAGTAAGCGTATTCCAAATGGGTTGGAAGTGGCTTTAACTCTAATATCGGTAGTTCTTCTATCGATGATTTATATCGATATCTGTCTTCCTCTTTCAGCATTTGAAGTTCTTCTGTTATTGGTTCGTATTCATTAGCCATGAGTGTAGCTAACATTTTAGCTTCATCAATTGGTTCTGTTCCTTCTCATAAACAACATTCTCCTGTTCCTTGTAATTCTGGAAATTCTTCTAACAATTCTGCATGTGAATCTATAGTTTGAATATAATAACATGTATCATCTGCAGATTGCAGTTGTTGCATGACTCTATCAACAGAAAAGGTAACACTCTCGTCCTCTATACTTAGGGTCAGTTTCTTACCAAACACGTCTATTATTGCTTTAGCCGTGTTTAAGAATGGTCTTCCTAATATAAGAGGAACTCGAGAATCTTCTTCTATATCCAGAATAACAAAGTCTACTGAAAATACTAAAGTACCAACTTTAACTAGCATGTTCTCCATTATCCTTCTAGGATATTTTATTGATCGATCGGCTAGTTGTATGCTTATTCTTGTTGGTTTCAATTCTCCAAGGTCTAGTTTAGCGTATAGTGAATACGGCATTAAATTTATACTAGCACCTAAGTCTGCCAATGCTTCTATTGAACTAAGACTACCCAGAAAACATGGAATTGTGAAACTTCCTGGATCAGAGAGTTTTTCTGGTAGCTTATTCAACAGCACTGCAGAACAATTAGCATTCATTATAACAGCCAAGAGTTCTTCAATTTTCTTTCTATTTGTGATTAGATCTTTCAAGAATTTAGCATATCTTGGCATTCCTGAAATCACATCAATGAAAGGAAGATTTACATTTATTTGTTTAAACATATCCAAGAATTTGGATTGCTCGACTTCAAGTCTTTCTTTTCTCATTTTACTCGGGTAAGGAAGTTGTGGTTGGTATGGTTTAACATAAGGTTTAGCCTTAACTGTATTATCTTCATTAACCTTTTCAACTACCGGTTCTGTTTCCTTCTCTTGCTCAGGTTGTGGTGCCTGTGTAATAGGAATAGCGTCATCAGAAATTACAGGTATTTCAGGTGGTTTAAGTGTAATACCACTTCTCGTGGTAATGGCTTTAGCTGTTTCATTCTGGGGGTTAGCATTTGTATTGCTAGGTAGACTCTCAGGTTTTCTTTCACCTATCAACCTTGCTAGGTTGCTCACTTCTTGTTCCAGATTTTGAATAGAAGCTTGTTGATTTCTAAATGCTTGAGCATTTTGTTCATTAGTTTGTTTCTGAGATGTGAAAAACTGCGTTTGAGATTCAACTAGCTTCGATATCATATCTTCTAAATTTGGTTTTTTATCATCAGTTTGTGGTGGTTTATTTGGAAAAATAGGTCTTTGCTGGTTGTAAGTATTATTAGATACTTGTTGATTGCTAGGACCTTGTTGGTTGTTGTATGGAACATTTCGGTTATAATTCTGATTTTGATTGTAGTTTGGTCATGGCGGTTGATAATTATTTTGATAATTATTTCCAGGCCTTTGATTCATGTATGAAACATTCTCTCTTTATTCCGTTGTTTGTTCGATACTGAGATAATCTTTTGTCAAATGTGGTCCTCCACACTGCTCACAACTAATTCGTATTGCGTGAATATCTTTAGTCATCTGTTCCATTCGTCTCTCGAAAGCATCTAACTTTGCGAAAATAGAATCAAAGTCATGGCTAGAATCGGCTCTAGCCGCTTTAGATGATTTAACGATGTCTTTTTCTTGATGCCACTCATGTGAGTGGGAGGCTGTGTTATCAATAATTTTGTAAGCTTCAGTTTTGTTTTCTTCATAATGGAACCACCAGCTGCCATGTCGATGTCTTTTCGTGTAGTAATGTCGCATCCTTGGTAGAATATTTATACTATTTGATAAGTGTCTAAACCATGTTGAGGACATCCTCTCAACAACTTTCCGAATCTTGTCCACACCTCATATAATGTTTCATTCGGCTTTTGTGTAAACGTAACAATTTCTCCTTGAAGTCTCACGGCTTTAGATGCCGGAAAGAATCTTTTAAGAAATTTCTCAACTAAAACATCCCATGTATCAATCGCTCCTTAAAGTAACGATTCTAACCAATCTTTGGCTTCTCCCTTTAAAGTCCAGGGAAATAACATGAGATAGATCTGTTCATCCTCAATAACTCTGATTTTAAATAGAGTACAAATCCTATTAAAGGTTCGAAGATGCTCGTTTGGATCTTCTTTTGGCGTACCACTAAATTGGCATTGATTAGTTACCATGTGTAGGATTTGTCCTTTGATTTCATAATCTGGCGCATTAATGTCTGGTTGAGTAATGGCATGACTTTGGCCAGTGCGTGTAGCTCTCATTCGATCTTCCATACATAGAGGTTCCTGATTTTCCATGATTGAATTTATTGAATCTGAATCACTAGAGGATTCTGATTTAATGGTTTCTTCCTATACAATCTCTGGTTGAATGATTGGTGGTTCCGGAGGAATGAGTAGTGGTTCAGGATCTCTGAATTTTCCTTGAATATCCTTCGGGTTCTCAATTGTGAGGTCGGGTTCAAAAAATGGATTATCAGAAACTTGAATTGGAGTACTTGGTCGACTAGATGATGATTTTAAAGAAAAATTAACGGCGACGATATTGGCTAGATGTCTTGATCGAGTTACAGGAGGTGAACATATGAAAGGTGGTGAACGTTTTGCTCGGTGCATTCACTGAATATCCTATTAGTTATAAAAATAAAAAAATTATATAAGTTATCTAATTAATAGACTTTTCTGATTTTGCCCACGTTTCGAATAGCCAATAGATGTAGCAGGTAGCCAGGACCCTTTAAATCGGAAGCCCACAACTCGCCACTAACAAATTCAACTATTACTACGAACCAGAAAATTTTGGATGTCTATTAATTTAACCGCTTAAAATAATTTTTTCGTCGAAATTTTAAGAAAATAACAGAAATCCTATGTCCTAAAAACTAGAGCGTAGAAATGAGAAAGAAAAAGCGTGTTGAAAAATAAGAATCGAAAAACAAACGTCAAAAAATAAAAAACGTTGAAAGGAAAGCGTCGAAACTTAAAAGTCTAAAAACTAAATATTAAAAGTTGCGTCTAAAGGAATTAAAGCTTAAAAGGAATTCTATATCCAAAACGGCAATAACTTAATTAGGCACTAAAATCTATTTAAAACTAAAGCGATAAGCGAGGTTCGTAAAAATCTAAAGCGCCTAAATTTTAATCTAAAGAAAAAGCACTTAAGGGATTTTACGGCAAAGCCTAAAAATTTAGAAATATAAAAGAACTACGGCAAAAACTAAGTTTAAAACTAATTACGAACGATAAAAATACAAATTACGAATTAAACGATTAAAAATATATAATTTATAAAAAGAAACAAAAAATGATAAAATTGCTTATTTTTATAAAAATATTATTTTTATATTATTATTTTATAAAAGTATTAATTTTATAATTACTAAAACTAAATAAAACTTAAAAGTACAAATTTAAATAAAACTAAAACTAATTATTATTTAATTAAAACCCTACTTTTAATTACTTATTAATAACAATAATTATAATTCGTAACCCTAATTCTGTCATACTAGGTACCAGGCCTGTCTTTACACCTCATGCGACAGCATGAGGTTTCTATGGTTTAGCCATACGATCGCATGGCTTCGGGTTCCAGGCCAAGTCTTGGGCTGCTACAGTGCCAGGCCCGTATTCTAATGTTAATTATTTTTTTTATTTAACTTTATATAAAATATTATGTAATAAAAATTTATATTTAAAAAAAAATTACTTATTAGTTTTAATTTTTAACAAAAGAAATAAAAAGATATAAACTTTTTAATTTAAATAATTAAAAATATAGAAATATATTTTTCTATTTTTATGTTTTTATATTTTTAAAACTTATGTATTTGTTTTACAAAAATAGCTTAAAAACTAATATTTTTTTATATATAGCGTTTCGCTTTCCGGTCCCCGGCAGCGGCGCCAAAAAATACTTGATGTTAAAGTGAAGGGTACGTAATACTATTAATTTTATTACGAAATACTATTAACTACGATACAATTTTATGCAATTTGTTTATTTATTTATTGAATGGATATACCTAAACCTTGCTACAACACTTATAGGAAATGTACCTAATCGTAGAGTAGTGTAGTTTTTAGTAAGTCCGGTTCGTTCCACAGGGACCTAGCTGAGTTTAACGCTATATATATTTTAAAGTATATTTGTATATATATATATATATATATATATATATATATATATATATATATATATATATATATATATATATATATATATATATATATATATATAAGTAGTATTATTATTATTATAAAGGGGGGTTTTTTACCGTTTAATGATCGGTTTGTCGATTTTACGTTTTAATTCACAATTAAAACCTAATGTAAAATATTAAATATAAATACAATTTAATTTAAAGCGTAAAGTAAATAATTATAATTAAAAGTGCGATAATTTAAATGTGCGATAATTTAAAGTACGATAAATAAAATGACAATAAATAAAAGTACGATAAGATATAAATTAAGAGAATTATGCTTATTTAAACTTCCATAATCATGATGTTTGACTTATTGATTTTAATTTATTACCAAGGGTTAATTGTCCTTTGTCCTGGATTATTCGATATGTCCATCTGGTTTTGTCCATAATAGTCCATCGGTCATAATTATAAAGTGCTAGAGTCTTCGTCAAATTACCCTTATACCCGAAGTCAAATATTCCAACTAATTAGGGACTTAAACTGTAACAAGGTCTTAATACTTTGTTTAATGATTACACCAGGTTATCGACTGTGTGTAATCCAAGGTTTTAATACTTTGTTAACAATTACACCAATTACCCTTGAATGTAATCTACCCCTGTTTTAATGAGTCCAGTGACTATTAATCCATCCCCGTGTCCGGTCAAATGAATAATTATTGGTATTTATAGATATCCCACCCACGGTACCTAGTCAAGCGTATGTGGTTATAAATCTCTATATTAAATCAACGAGATATTATTTAATTAATATAAAGCCAACTAAAAGTCCATAGTCCAATTTCCACAAGTGTCGGTCTTTTGTCCAAATTCCAATTATGGTCCAAAGCCCAATAACCCCGTCTTTAATATTTAGTCCAACATCACGATTACTTCGGCTTAAATAAGCATAATAATAACTTAGCTACGAGACATTAATTTAAAAAGGTTGAACATAACTTACAATGAGTATTAATCGCGTAGTGTTACACGGACAGAAATTCGACTTACAAACTTAAAACATTCACCACTATAACCTTATTATTATTAACTTAATATTAAAATTATAATTATAAAATATAAATATAAATATATATTGAGAGATAGAGTGTAATTGATTGAATATGGTGTCCTCCTCTCGTCCGAATTCGATTGCTATTTATAGACCTGGCCAGCAACAGTATCCCATGCGATCGCATGGGATTAAGCCTTCATGGCCATGCGATCGCATGGCCGCCTTCCACTGGTGACATGTCGATTAAAACGTGGGCTGCTGAGTTTTATTATAATATATAATGTAATATATATAATTCTATATAATTATATATATATATATATATATATATATATATATATATATATATATATATATATATATATATATATATATATATATATATATATATATATATATATATATAATTATATATTATATTCTTGTGCATAGTTGACTTGTAATTTTAGGTCCGTTGCGTCGCGCGTTGATAGTTGGTTCATGTACCGGTTCTGGATTTTTGAACGTCCTTTCGTACGCTTAGATATCTTGTACTTTGCGTTTTGCGGCTTGTACTATTGTAATTTCGAGACGTTTCTCATCAATAAATTTGAACCACTTGGATTGTACTTTGTACTTTTTAGCATTTTGGTCGTTTGCGTCTTCAAATCTTGGAATCTGTCTTTTTTGTCTTCACCTTTTATTATTTAAACAAATATCACTTGGAAATAGAACAATTGCAACTAAAAGCTTATCTTTCTTGAAGGATAATGCTATGAAATATGTGTTCGTTTTTAGCATTATCATCCGCCGTAGTCGTCTCCTCAGGAAACAGCTGCGGATACTTCAGTCTCATTTGGTCTTCACGCTCCCACGTGAATTCTGGTCCGTTGCAGGCGTTCCATCAAACTTTAACTATCAAAATACTGCTTTGCTTTAACTATTTGACCTCGCGACCCATAATCTCAATAGGTTCCTCAACAAAATGAAGCTTAAGGTTAACTTGTATTTCCTCCAAAGGAATTACTAAACTTTCGTCTGATAAGCATTTCTTCAAGTTAGAAACATGGAAAGTGTCATGAATTTCGCTAAATTCTTGGGGTAGTTTCAGTCTGTATGCTATCGGTCCAATTCTCTCAGTAATCTTAAATAGTCCAATATATCTCGAACTTAGCTTGCCTCATTTACCAAAACGCACTACACCCTTCCAGGGTGATACTTTGAGCATAACTTTGTCTCAAACCAGAAATTCCAAATCTCGCCTTCTAACGTCGGCCCAACTCTTTTGACGACTTCACGCCGTTTTCAATCTCTCCTGTATCTGCACGATCTTCTCAGTCGTTTCATGTATGATCTCGGGACCAGTCAATTGACTATCTCCCAACTCAGTCCAACATACGGGTGATCGGCATTTCCTACCATACAGTGCTTCAAAAGGCGCGGCCGTAATGCTTGCGTGATAACATAGGTAGCAATATCAGCTTTCATGTTAGGCCACTAGTACAGTGCCTTAAGATCTTGATACATATTTTCGGATCCAGGGTGAATAGAATACCTCATCTTGTGTGCCTCATCTAGCATTAGTTCCCTTAATCCACCAAACTTTGGTACCTAAATTTTGTCTACGAAGTACCGGGTTTCATCTTCTCGTATAACAAACGTCTTATTGATTCCTCGAAGTGACTTAGTAGTAATGTTCCCTTCTTTCAACACCTCAAGTTGCGCATCACGTATCTGAGAAGTAAGGTTCGTTCGGACAGTCATGTTCAATGCTCTAACTCGGAGAGGTTTAACCTTTTCCTTCCGGATCAAGGGATCTGCAACGACATTAGCCTTGCCAGGATGGTAGCATATCTCGCAGTCATAGTCATTCAATAGCTCTATCCAACGCCTTTGCCTCATATTGAGCTGTTTCTGGTCAAAAATATTCTATAAACTCTTATGATCGGTGAAAACAGTAAACTTAGTAAAATACAAAGAGTGTCTCCACATCTTCAGTGCAAAGACCACAACACCAAGTTCCAAATCATGTGTAGTATAATTCTACTCATGTACCTTCAACTGTCGTGATCCATAGGCAATCACTTTCTTACGTTGCATTAACACGTAACCAAAACCCTATCGTGAAGCATCACAATAGATCACGAAATCTTCATTTCCTTCAGGCAAAGACAAAATCGGAGCAGTATTCAACTTCTCTTTTAACAACTGAAATGCATACTCATGTTGCTCAGTCCATTCATACTTCTTACCCTTGTGAGTCAATGCTGTTAATGGTCGGGCAATAGTAGAAAATACCTCAATGAATCTTCTATAATAACCGGCGAGACATAAGAATTGTCGTATCTACGTTGGTGACTTAAGCATATCCTATTTCTTAACCATCTCTATCTTCGCAGGATCAACTTGAATACCATTGACACCTACGATATGACCCAAAAATTGCACTTCTTGCAACTAGAAGTCATACTTCGAAAATTCCGCGTACAACTGCTCCTTCCTGAGCATCTCAAGTAGCAAACGGAGATGTTGGTCATGTTCTTCCTCGTTCTTAGAATATACCAGAATATCGTCAATAAACACAATAACAAACTTGTCTAGATATGGCTTACACACACGGTTCATGAGATCCATGAACAAAGCCGGTGCGTTTGTCAATCCAAATGGCATTATGGTAAATTCATGATGTCCATAGCGTGTTCTAAACACTGTCTTCAGTATATATGTCTCCTTAACTCTTATCTGATGGTATCCTGACCTCAAATCAATCTTAAAGTAACATCCTGATCCTTGCAACTGATCAAACAGATCATCAATCCTCGGCAACGGATATCTATTCTTGATAGTCAACTTATTCAGTTCCTTGTAGTCGATACAGAGTCTCATAGATCCATCCTTCTTCTTTATAAAAAGAACAGGAGCTCTCCATGGTGAAGAACTCGGTCGAATGAATCCTTTGTCTAAAAGCTCTGGTAATTTATTGGACAACTCTTGCAGTTCTGAAGGTACAAGCCTATACCGTACACGCGCTACAGGTGCTACTCCAGGTACTAAATTAATCTGAAATTCTACGTCTCTATGCGGAGGTAATCCGGGTAACTCGTCCAAAAAAACATCGGGGAATTCTCTAACGATCGGCAGATCTTCGAGTTTCTTGCCTTCAGATTCAGTTTTACTCACGTGAACCAGCATAGCAAGACAACCCTTTCTTATGTGTTTCTGCGCCTTCAGACAATTAATGAAGTGTAACGATGTATTGCTTCGCTCTCCTTACACCATCAAAGGCTCATCTTCGATAACAGGTATGCGAATCGCTTTCTGGTGGCAAACGATGTCGGCTCTATTCTCAGCTAACCAGTCCATTCCAACCACAAGGTTAAAACTTCCTAGCTTAATCAGTATCACATCAATTCTAAAAGACGTTCCAGCCAAAATCAAAGTACAATCACGATAGACCTTATCAGCTCTCATTAGATTACCATTCCCTAGTTCTATAGAGTATAAGTTTTCTAATGACGACACAGGATTCTTAAGATTATGGCAAAAATAAACACAAAGCTTCTATCAGCTCCAGAATTGAAAAGTACATAAACATGATGATTGTCGAGTAGAAACGTACCCGTGACTAGCTTGGGATCATCACGAGCTTCACTGGAGTTAATGTTGAAAGCTCTTCCTCTAGCAGGTTCAGCACTCTTACTTGCTGATGTGTGCGAGGGGTAGTACGAAATAGATTATATTTTACTACGAAATACTATTAAATACGATACAATTTACACAAGTTATTTATTTATTTATTGAATGGATATACCTAAACCTTGCTACAACACTTATAGGCATTGTACCTAATCGTAGAGTAGTATAGTTTTTAGTAAGTCTGGTTCGTTCCACAGGGATACAACTGAGTTTAACGCTATATTTATTTTAAACTATATATATATATATATATATATATATATATATATATATATATATATATATATATATATATATATATATATATATATATATATATATATATATATATATATATATATATATATATATATATATATAAGTATTATTATTATTATAAAAGGGGGTTTTACCGTTTAATGACCGATTTGTCGATTTTAAGTCCTAATGCAAAATATTAAATATAACTTAATTTAAAGCGTAAAGTAAATGACGATAATTAAAAATGAGATAAAATAAAAGTACGATAATTAAAAATGCAATAAAATAAAAGTACGATAAATAAAATGACGATAAATAAAAGTGCGATGAGATATAAAATAAAGGAATTATGTTTATTTAAACTTCTGTAATCATGATGTTTGACGTGTTGTGTAACGACCCTGGATTTTCCGACTTATATTTATTAATATTTATTATTAATACTTGCGTTGTATTAAATGTATTCTTATACATTTTACTTGTTACCGTAATTGACTTTCCAATGTCTTGACTTGTCTTTGTGACACACGCTTTTCACGAATAATATTTCGAATATTATTTACGTTCATAATTAATTATTATTAATTATTTCTAATTAACTAATGTAAGTAGTTAATTACTTGGGATTTTATTAATTTGTTTCTTACTTATACTTGGGCTTATATTATTGGACTTGGAAGCCCACCCTACACTACTTAATGGACTACTAGTAAGCCCAGTATTATGCTAATGACTCTTTAAGGTTAAACATGGATTAATTAGTTAAATGAGGAGACAAAAATGTTCAAGCATGCATGACCATCTTCTCATGTATTTAACTTATTACTCTTACTAGCATTCACCACCTTCCAACACTTGAAAGACAAACTTGACCTTCCCCTTTGGAGCCTCCAAAACCGACGGTTTGTGTAGCATAGGAGGGAGTTCAAATTTTTTTTCTTTTGTTACTTATATGCTTGTATTATTTCATTTCACACACACCTCATTCTTACACTACTCTCACTCTAAGACTTTTCTCTCTAATTTTAAGTAATATGATTTATTTTCTTCTTCTTTTTCCCTTTGAAAACCGAATACATTCATCATCATCATACTAGTTGCTTGTTGTTGTTAAAGATCAAACTTTATAGTTTGTATCTTCATGAATCTTGCTTCTTCTATCCTTTGTTTGATGAGAAGTCAAGAACAAGGATCTAAGCTTGTTAGCTTATGGTTCTACACTTGAAATATTATGTAGATCTAAAGTTTATAAGCTTTAAGATCTTACTTGTGTTCATGTTTTGTAAACTTAAGGTTTATTTTCTTAAGATCCAAGCTTTGGCTTGAATCTTCTTAAGTATGAAATAAACATGAACTTATTAATTGTAACATACGGAGCCATAGCCACTGACTAGGCATCTTTTTGATTTGTATAAAGGTCGTAGAAGCTGAGCGAAGTCAGCCTTTGTTTCGATCTATATTCTTGATTGAAAACTTACTTTACTTTTTTACTTATTTTGTTGATGATGATGATACTTAAGACCTAATTTACATACTTTTAAACCTTTGGGAACGATTTACTGACTTAGTAACTTTTGACTTAGGTTGAGGACCTTTCAAATAAACTACTTTCTTACTTATCTCGTACCGACTTTACTATTTTTCACTGTGAGTTATAGCATCCCTTTTTACTTTAACTATTTTGGGAACTGAGAATACATGCACGTTTTATGTTTTACATACTAGGAACGAGTACATAAACTTTATATATGTGTGGGTTATACAACGGCATAAACTTTCCCCTTAGCTCGGTAACGTTTAGTCATTGGTCTTTGAACCGGTGAACGCGAATCTTAAATATGGATCCATAGGATTTGATATCCCCACTCGGGCTAGTAGCGCTAGCATTTAACGGGTGTTTAATAATTCGTAAACTTACGCACTCGCCAAGTGTACTTTTAGGGAGTGATATTACGTTAAGTTAGTTACCAAGTGCCCACGGTTGAACATATACTTTTCATACTGTTTTGAAACAAAGAAATATTGTGGCCTACCATACATTACTGTTATACTTAAACTATAGCTCACCAACATTCGTGTTGACGTTTTCAAGCATGTTTTCTCAGGTGCTTAGTGGTTTGATGCTTCCGCTGTTGTAGTATTGCTGTGTAGACACCCGCTGCTTCTGTTAGAGATGTCTCCGCATGAAACATTTATTTTGCATTCAAACTATGTTACTTTTGAAACAATGTTTTGTAATGACCTAAGGGTCTCGTACTTATGTTAATTGCTTCTATTCATAGAAGCCTACTTTCGTTTGTAAAACTTTTGACGTTGGTTATGACGTCACCCTTTCTTGTGAATGCAAACCTATTTTAAAACAACATATAGTGTTTGACCTTGTAATGATCCTGTTGTTGATGATCCGTACACGTTAATTTTGTACGGGGCGTCACAATTGGTATCAGAGCATTGGTTGTAGGGAATTAGGTTTCATTAGTGAGTCTAGACAGGACCGAGTAGGATTCACTAATATGACTAATCTACAACTTGCTAGTTTACTTGTTTCTGCGGAACTTGCTGCATGCTGCTGCTTACTTTTACTACTATATGCCGTATACTGCTACTTGCTTTCACTACTGCATGCTACTATCTGCTTTCGATTGCATGATACTTGTCATTATTGCCATGCTACTTACTGCTATAGATGATCTAGACTGTCGTAGTTACTTTGCCTAATACGTGCTTGCTATATGACTTACTGACATGGAAAAAGTTATTTTTCCTTGTTCAGATGTCGGATATTCCACCCATCATTATTGACTTGGACAGCGACTCAGATTCATCTGCCACCTCGCCTGCTATTGCCGCCGACTCACAGATCCTGTCATCGCTACACTCCAGTGACTCTGGCGATTCATCCTCTGGGGACAGTAGCCACGCACCTGACCTGATTGATGTGCGTAGAGGTGTATACGAAATAGTTATATTTTTACTACGAAATACTATTAAATACGATACAATTTTACGCAAGTTATTTATTTATTTATAGAGTGGATATACCTAAACCTTGCTACAACACTTATAGGCAGTGTACCTAATCGTACAGTAGTGTAGTTTTTAGTAAGTCCGGTTCGTCCACAGGGAACTAGCCAAGTTTAACGTTATATTTTTAAAAACTATATTTGTATAAATATATATATAAATATAAGTAGTATTATTATTATTATAAAAAGGGGTTTTTACCGTTTAATGACCGGTTTGTCGATTTTATGTCTTAAGTCGCAGTTAAAACCTAATGTAAAATATTAAAAATAAAAATAACTTAATTTAAAGCGTAAAGTAAATGACAATAATTAAAGTGCGATAAAATAAAATGACGATAAATAAAATTGCGATAATTAAAAAGTACGATAATTAAAAATACAATAAATAAAATGACAGTAAATAAAAGTGCGATAAAATATGAAATAAAGGAATTATGCTTATTTAAACTTCCATAATCATGATGTTTGACGTGTTGATTTTAGTTTATTACCATGGGTTAATTGTCCTTTGTCCTGGATTATTCGATATGTCCATACGATTTTGTCCATAATAGTCCATCAGTCATAAATATAAAGTGCGAGAGTCTTCGTCAAATTATCCTTATACCCGAAGTCAAATATTCCAACTAATTGGGGATTCGAACTGTAACAAGGTCTTAATACTCTGTTTGATGAATACACCAGGTTATCGACTGTGTGTAATCCAAGGTTTTACTACTTTGTTAACAATTACACCAATTCCCCTTGAATGTAATCCACCCCTGTTTCAACGAGTCCATTAACTATTAATCCATCCCCGTGTCTGGTCAAATGAATAATTATTGGTATTTATAGATATCCCACCCACCGTACCCAGTCAAGCGTATGTGGTTATATATAAATACGTCAAATTATAAGTCTATATATTAAATTAACGAGGTATCATTTAGTTAATATAAAGCCCATTAATAGCCCATAGTCTAATTTCCACAAGTGTCGTTCTTTTATCCAAACTCCAATTATGGTCCAAAGCCCAATTACCCAATCTTAATATTTAGCCCAACATCACGATTACTTCGGCATTAAATAAGCATAATAATAACTTAGCTACGAGACATTAATTTAAAAAGGTTGAATATAACTTACAATGATTAATAATAGCGTAGCGTTACACGGACAGAATTTCAACTTACACACTTACAACATTCGCTAACATACTCTTATTATTATTAATCTTAAATTAAAATTAAAATTATAATTATATATATATATATATATATATATATATATATATATATATATATATATATATATATATATATATATATATATATATATATATATATATATATATATATATATATATATCTGTGAGAGAGAGATTGAATTAGGATATTGAGCTCGAGCACCAGACTGCCTTTTATAGGAATGTTGCCAGAAAAACTAGGCCATGCGATCGCATGGGAATTAGGCCTCCAGGCCATGCGATCGCATGGAGCAAGGATCCTGCTCACAATCATTTGTCTCCTAGTTTGCCGACAGTTTTTAATATATAATATAATATATATAATTCTAAGAATTAATTATATATTATATTATATTCATGTGCATAGTTGACTTGTAATTTTTAGTCCGTTGCGTCGCGCGTTGAGAGTTGACGCTGGTCCCGGTTCCGGATTTTCGAACGTCCTTTCGTACTATTTAATATCTTATACTTTGCGTTTCGTGGCTCGTACTCTTGTAAATTTTAGACGTTTCTCATCAATAATTTGAACCACTTTGATTGTACTTTGTGCTTTTGAGCTTTTTGGTCATTTGCGTCTTCAATTCGTCGAATCTGTCTTTTGTCTTCACCTTTTAATATTTAAACGAATATCACTTGTAAATAGAACAATTGCAACTAAAAGCTTGTCTTTCTCGAGGGATAATGCTATGAAATATATGTTCGTTTTTAGCATTATCAAATATTCCCACACTTGAGTGTTGCTTGTCCTCAAGCAATATAGTCTTGAAATAAAAATACTAGAATCACTTCTTTATTCTTCACACTTTGTACATTAGTGATTTCTATATGGCGGTATGAACAATGATAGTAACGTTGTGGTTTACAGTCCCACATGGCTATGAAAATTTAGATCCTTTAGGAAATTGGATCTTTATGAAAACATTTGATCTTTTGAAAATTCATTCTAGCTTTTACCCTAGATAAGTTTTCCGGAATAACCCTTCACCGGTGTTTGCGAAATTGTTTTTGTGGGTTTAGTGGGTTTCAGATTTGAAAATTTTAGCTTAAAACTTGCGGTTTTGTGTCACCCACTTGCTAACCTTGTATTAGGAAAGCAACACGTCCAGTATACTTGCTCCGTATATTACCTTTCAGTAAACTACCGTCCGGTTGTAAAGGAAAGCGTTGAACAAGCAACTGTTAAGGTAATGTCCCGTGACATGCTTTTGATTATGGTCTATATCGTGTCGGATGCAATTACTATTCTTTGTAGGAGCAATAGTAAAGATCACCCTATAGTTTTTTTGGTCTGGCACAAGGTCCTGTCTTCGACCATGCTATGCAACCACCGTTCTTACGGTTGACACCCGATTTGGTTCAGGTGACCTAATGAATTCCAGGTGAATTCCTAGGATTTTACGTTCAATGGTAATGAACGCATTGAAAATAGGTTTTCAGAAAATAAATCGGTTTGTAATTTGATCAAAATATTTTCTCGTTCAAGCTCAAGTTTAGATATCATCGAATTCCATGAGTTTGTAATTCTCAATCTTTAAGGTCAATCTCAAGGATTGAGTAATATCAGTCTTAAAAGCTGATTTTTGATCTTTAAGGAGATTATCCTTTCTGGGGATCTGATTCATTAGTCTTATAAGCTAATTTGCACGGTGCCCCCCCCCCCAATTGTACAAGACAGATCCTCCCATGGTTAGGATAAGTCTGACCACTTGGCGACCCTGTTTGATGCTGAGGTCCGTGGATTTCCAGCCAATTTTCGAGAAAACTTTTCAAGGTTTTTCGTAGACTCTACAACTAGTCTGGACGACAACTTCCAGACCTAAATCAAGAAGCACGTGTATTTTTCTCTCGGAAGACTTACTTTCTTTTAATGATGGAATTGATTCATCGTGTAGATCCATCTTTCTTTCAAATATATTACAATTTTTCGGGTAAAACAGTTAATTTTGTCCAAAACAAAAGTATCTTCAATTATTTGTACAAAAATATGTGACATATGTTCTAAATAACTTGGTAAATTTTTTCCACACTTGGCTTTTATTTTCCTTTCTTTGCCTTTTTATTTTCCTCTATTCCATTTTAAATGAATTCTAACATTTTGGGTTGTTTCTCAATTTATGTTCTTTCCGAGGTAACAATAATTTCGGTGTTAACACCTAGTTTTATCGTTCATAAATATGTATAAACATGATTTTGAATTCATTTATTTGAAAATTTTTACTAGGATTGGGTAGTCAGTATATAAGACTAGGGCTGTTCTTTATTATCAGAGAGCACTATATTCTAATACAACTACTGCGTTACTAGTATTTTTAATGGTAACCAAGTGTATAAGTAAAAAATTTTAAAAATCCGAAAGGATTTAACCCCTTCCCACACTTAAGATCTTGCAATGCCCTCATTTGCAAGAAATCAGTAACAATTTAAATTATTGAGGGTGATTAGCGTAGAAAAATGATTAAATTTTACCAAAGTTTCCAAACATATTGGCCTTTTTTGTTGAATGATAAATGGTGCACTTCATTTGTTCATTCCATCTTGTTGTTACATCACATTTGTTTTTTCGTTTTGTTTTCAAAATTAGTAGCTTTTGCTGAACTTAATGTCAGTCTTTGAAAGTTCGTTGTTTTACCCTGTTGTGTACAATTGACAATATACATACATACAAATAATAACATGCATGGTAATTTGAAATGGGACTTAACATCCCACTTTCAAATTAAATATGAAATATTAGTACAACATAATAAAAATGTTAAAACTTACATAAAAGTATCACAATATTATATGTTTTAAACAAAAGTAAATAAAAATAATAAAAGATAAAAATCACCAACTGGAACTATATCAATCTGGATAGGGGTTCCAGTTCATGTCGTCGGGCGGGTTCCATGGTTGGTTATAGGTGTACTGATAGGCCTGGTTGGGGTCGTAGAGAGTAAATGGTGGTCGCATATCGGGCTGGTGTGGAGGATAGTAAGCAGGTCGGGTCGGTACGTAGTTATTTGGTACCTGAGGTGATAGCTGTCTCATGATCTGATGCTGATGATAGTGCCATCTATCATGCTGTCGTTGCTTGGAATGCTCGTACACATTCTCGACGTGCCACTGCTCGAACTGACTAAATCTAGCCTCGTTTGTCATTTCTACCTCATCTATACGCTGATAAACGTCAGTAACAGCCTCCCTAATGACATCCCTAATGTCATCCGGTTCCTCCATTTCTTCATCTGAATGTGGATGACGACCATCATATGGTACTGCCTGATTGCGTCTGCTCTTTAATACCTTTGCACCCTGATAGACCTTCAATCCTAAAGTATCAACCTGTTCCCTATACACCATCAGTGGACCCCCTTGATTCCTATCTACACACAAATACTCTCCAATGAGAATAACAAAAATACCTCCTCCTATTATTCCCCTTTCCTGTATTCCTGCCACCATTTTGGACAGGTAAAAACCAACACAGTAGGGGATATTAACAAAGCTTCTAGGGTTTCGAATACACTTAAGGTAAAATAAATCGTGTAAGGTTATCTTCTCCTTGTTTTTACCTCTTTGTGTAATCGAATTAGCTAAAAATCTATGTATAATACGAAGCTCTGCTTTTGTCAATATCTAAATATGAGTGTCTTCCTCCCAGCGTAAAAACATTATAATTTGACATACGCCTCCAGACGGCGTCCGCGTCAAAATTCCTATCTACCCTTTCACCATGATAAATCAAATTTGTACAATCAGGTAGTAGTAATTCACCAGGAGTGTAAATCTGTAAAGCTCTGGCCATGTCCAGCATGGACGTCCTATACATCCTACGGCCATGTAAAAATCTAAAAAAATTCCTATCATCTAAACTAACTACATCCGTATTTAACGCTATAGTACTCATAAGCTCAACACACCATTCCTTATATACAGGCCTACGAATGGTGAATAAACATTCCCAATCGAGAAAAGAAGAGCTACCATACCTTTGGATCAGATGCTGTCTAACTGAGTTAACTAGTTGGACCCTTTCCAAAGGCTCCCAATCGATTACCCTCGGTACTTCTACATTTTTCGTTACCAGTTTAAATTTATTACTTTGGTACGTCGGGTAATCTCTCCAGCTTCGATCAAATCTCAAATTGGGATGCAACTGTTCTTCATGAATCGTTAGGTGTTCTATTATCGGGTGAATTGGAAATTGTACATAGGCATTAACATATTCTTGGTACGGATCATAGTATGGTATGTGTTGATCAGGTTGTTGTTGTTGTTCATGTTGTTGCTCCGGTTCATATTGCATTTCTGGTTCAGGTTCTGGAGCAGGTTGCCTAGATGATGATGATGCACCATCAGTATCGGTATATCTCTGCAAAACACATTAAACACAAAATTTGTGCATCCAAATATGCATTAGTGTTAGCAAAATAACAACTTGAAACAACTACAATAACATGTTCAATCAAAATTAAACTTATACACATTTTCACAATTTTAACAATTCTACACTTTTTCAAATAAGCATATATGAAAATGTTTACAAAGTTCATAAGTATTCAACTCAAATAACATGTTAAAATAACCATTACTAGCAATTAAACAAGTTTCAAATGGCATTTACATCAATTTAATCAAGTTCATGAATTTTAGACTTAAAAAGTCCACTTTAATTCTCAAAAATCATGTTTAGGATCAAAGTTTGGATCATTTAGCTACCTAAACATGTTACACTACTTAATTTAGCAATAATTCATGACAAAAATCGGCCATAACCTGTTTATATCAAAAAGTCCCAAATTGCTCAAGAACACAAACCCTAGATTTCTAAAAATTTTGAAGTTTTTGGCTTCAAATCATGTTAAATAGCATCAATCTAGGTTATACATGCATAATATACTAACAATTTAACTCTAATTAAACTAGAAATTAACAAAATTAAATTAGGTAAAATTTAGCTCAAGAACACTAAAACTGAAAATTTAAAGAGTTTAGGGGTGAAATTTCTACCTTCTTTGAAAAACTTCTGAACAATTTCATGATTAGAGCGGATTATAGCAAGAGATTTGGTGAATTTTGGTGAAAAAATGAAGATTTTAGGGGTGTTTTTGGAGTGTGTTCGTATGTATGTGTGTGTGTTTATGAAGAAACAGAACAGGTCAACTGAATTTTGTTCCTGCCCAGATTTTGTGCCTCATGCGATCGCATGAGTTTTACAAGGGAACCCCATGCGATCGCATGGGGTCTGTTATTTTTTTTATTTTTTTAAATATAAAAAACCTTATACTTTTAAAACAAATAATTAATTTTATTTAAAATTTTGTTTCTTTTAGAATGAGGGCGTTTCGGATCTTAGTCCTAGTTCGTCCCTCGACAAAATTTTAAAATTTGTCACTTTAAAGCGTTGTTTGAAAACCAAAGATTTTTGGGTTTTTTAAATATTTTTGGCATACTTTAATTCAATAATATTAAAAATAATGATAACAAAATTTCCCGTCCCTCCCTTGGGTAAAGCAATTTCGGTTCAACGACCTAGTCTTCAACTCACGACGAATTTTTGAAATCATATTTTTAACTCAATGAAATAAAGTAAATTTTTGTATTTAAATTCACACCAAACTTAAATTTAAAATGCATAAAATTAAAAATTCATATAAATATTATTAATATTTTTATACATTAATTTTACAAACTTATATTAAAAATATTACTTTTTAAAATATTTAAAAACTTAAATATATTGGTTCTAAAAATTTACAATATTAATTTTAAAAACATGGTAAAAATTAAATTTAAAAATCTTTTTGGTCTTTTATCCCACTTTAATCAATCAAATATTATCAAAAATATACGCCCCTCTTTTCGGTAAAGTAATTTCGGTTCCATAACCTAGTTTTACTCCTGACGAATTTTTGAAATATTTTGGGTTGATTGATTAAAGATATTTATACCTTAAGAATAAACGGTAAATTTCGCAGTGATGTAATAAATTTTTGTATGATATCAATAATTTCGGTTACGCATACCTAATTTTATTGAATATCAATTTAATACTTTATAGCGAATGATTTAGCGTTTATTATCAAAAGGTTAAAAGCAATAAAATAAAATAAAAACTGTACATACTTACCTGTGAGATAGAATTCTCAGAGACCTGCTTTAGCCGACTCATAGGAGAGTCGTGTGATTTGGTTTTCCATAGCTACATAAGCGTAACCTCGATTCTTCAATATCTTTTCTTCTAAACATATAAACGGTCATTCTTTACATAGAGTAACAAATTTGGTATTTGAATATGTTTGATTATTTGAACATTTACCTTCGTGTGACCATTTTCCGCATTTATGACATCTTTCAAGGTGTCGTGCTCTTCTTTTTGTTGTGGACTTTGATTTTCCTTTACCAAAATGTATCTTATGATGATCTTTCCTGAGTTCTTTTCTTACTCCGTCCATTTTGCCTCTTATGAATGATACCAATTCACTCGGAAGGGTGTCATTATTACGTTTAGTAATCATAGCATGTAGCATTAGACCATGGTTTAGTTCAAAGGAATTCTTCATCTCGTAAAACCCAAAAAAATAAAAATTCAGAATGGAGGGAGAAGACTAGTTCTTTAGGGTCTGCTAGGGAAAGACCATTCGGATTCCATTCTCGGAAACTACACGAAAATAGAATATCTAACTCTAACAGAAATACATATTATCCTAAAAAGATTTGATTCTCCCCACACATAGTTAGCTGTGGTTTCGAAATTGTGATTAACTTCGTTGTCAACTTCCATTGGATCATGTATGTAATGTTTAACTCTGTGACCATTAACTTTAAATTCAATCCCATTTGAATTTATTAACTCTACTGTTCCGTACGGGAAAACTCTTTTGACTATGAATGGTCCAGACCATCTTGATTTCAATTTTCCAGGAAGTAGCTTGAATCGTGAATTGAAAAGAAGAACTCTGTCTCCTTCTTTAAATTCTTTTGAACTTCTGATTCTTTTATCATTCCATTTCTTCATTCTTTCCTTATAGATTAAAGAATTTTCGTATACTTCATGTCTTAATTCTTCTAATTCGTTTAGTTGACTTAACAGTAGACGTCGGGCTTCATGTAAATCAAGATTACATGTCTTCAAAGCCCAAAATGCTTTATGTTCAATTTCTACTGGAAGATGACATGCTTTTCCGTAAACGAGTTTAAAAGGCGTGGTTTCAATTGGAGATTTGTAGGCTGTTCTAAAAGCCCAGAGTGCATCCTCCAATTTCATGGACCATTCCTTCGGATTTGAGCCTACAGTTTTCTCTAGAATACGTTTTAAAGCTCGGTTGGTATTTTCAACTTGTCCACTTGTTTGTGGATGATAAGCGGTTGAGATTTTTTTAGTTACTCCATATCTTTTGAGAACTTTCTCAAGTTTATTATTACAAAAATGAGTACCCCGGTCACTTATTAAAGCTTTCGGTGTTCCGAACCTAGCAAAAAGACGTTTTAAGAAGTTGACTACAACTCGTGCATCGTTAGTTGGGAGAGCTTGTGCTTCTGCCCATTTAGATATATAATCAATGGCAACGAGAATGTAGAGATTATTATGAGATTTTGGAAATGGACCCATAAAGTCAATACCCTAAATGTCAAATACATCACATACTTGAATAACATTTTGTGGCATTTCATCACGTTGACTTATTTTTCCGGTCCTTTGACAAGCATCACATAATTTACAAAGAAGGTGTGCATCTTTTAAAATTATAGGCCAATAAAATTCAGCATCGTAAACTTTTCTTGCTGTAAGTTGAGGCCCATAATGCCCTCCTGTTGGTCCTGTGTGACAGTGGTTTAAGATTTGACTAGCTTCATCTCCGAATACACATCGGCGTATTATTCTATCGGGACAACTTTTAAACAAATGTGAATCTTCCCAAAAATAGTGTTTTATATCACTTAAGAATTTCTTTCATTTTTGGTACGACAACCCTTTTTCAAGGAATCCACATACTAAATAGTTTGCATAATCTGCAAAACATGGAATTTCACTATAATCTATCTTCAATAGATATTCATCAGGAAAGTTATCTTGTATGGCTGATTCATTTAGAACTTCTACTTCAGGATTTTCAAGACGAGAAAGATGATCAGCGGCGAGATTTTCTGCTCCCTTTTTGTCTCGGATTTCAATATCGAACTCTTGTAAGAGTAAGATCCCACGGATTAATCGTGGTTTAGCATCTTGTTTTGAAAATAGGTATCTAAGAGCAGAATGGTCGGTATAGACCACCGTTTTATCTAGAACAAGATATGAACGAAATTTGTCAAAAGCAAAGACAATTGCAAGGAGTTCTTTTTCAGTAGTTTTGTAATTCGTTTGTGCTCCTTGTAATGTCTTACTAGCGTAATAAATAGGTTGAAATCGTTTTTCAATCCTTTGTCCTAAAACGGCTCCCATTGCAAAATCACTTGCATCACACATAAGTTCAAATGGTAAATTCCAATTTGGCGTTATCATGATCGGCGCATTAGTGAGTTTTTCTTTAAGAATATTAAAAGATTTGATACATTCATCTGAAAAGATGAATGGAGCATCCTTTTCTAGGAGTTTATTCATAGGAGTGGCAATTTTAGAAAAATCTTTTATGAAATGTCGGTAAAAACCGGCATGCCCTAGAAAACTCCTAACTCCTCTAACATTGGTGGGATGTGAAAGTTTAGCAATTACATCTACTTTGGCTCTATCCACTTCAATTCCTTCCTTTGAAATTTTATGACCAAGAACGATGCCTACTCTAACCATGAAATGGCATTTCTCCCAATTAAGAACTAGATTTGATTGCTTGCATCTAATAAGCATTCATTCAAGATTAACTAGACATGATTCAAATGTATCACCGAAGACTGAAAAGTCATCCATGAAAACTTCCATGCATTCTTCTATCATGTCATGAAAAATCGCCATCACGCACCTTTGGAAGGTTGCAGGGGCGTTACAAAGTCCAAATGGCATGCGTTTGTAAGCAAAAGTACCATAAGGGCACGCGAATGTGGTTTTATCTTGGTTCTCGGGTGCTATTGGAATTTGAAAGTATCCAAAAAAACCGTCAAGAAAATAATAGTAACTATTCCCGGCTAATCTTTCCAACATTTGATCAATGAAAGGTAAGGGAAAGTGATCTTTTCTTGTGGCGTCATTTAATTTTCTATAATCAATACTAACACGACATCCTGTTACAGTCCTAGTAGGAATAAGCTCATTTTTTTTATTTGTGATGACAGTCATGCCACCCTTCTTAGGTACACATTGAACTGGGCTTACCCATGGACTATCAGAGATTGGATAAATTAAACCTGCATCTAGCAGTTTAATAATTTCTTTCTTAACAACATCTTGCATATTAGGATTTAGTCTTCGTTGGCGTTGCACATACGTTTTATGACCTTCATCCATAAGGATTTTATGTGTGCAATACGAAGGACTTATGCCTTTAATATCATGAATCTTCCATGCAATAGCTGGTTTATGATCTTTTAGCACAAAAATGAGTCGAGATTTTTCATTTTCGGCAAGAGAAGACGATATTATTACAGGTAATTCAGATTCACCATGTAAATAAGCATATTCCAAATGGTTTGGAAGTGGCTTTAACTCTAATGTCAGTGGTTCTTCTATCGATGATTTGTATCGATATCTGTCTTCTTCTTTTAGCATTTGAATTTCTTTTGTTGTTGGTTCATATCCATTAGCCATGAGTGTAGCTAATATTTCAGCTTCATCAATTGGTTCAGTTCCTTCTCCTAAAGAATATTCTCATGTTCCTTGTAATTCTGTAAATTCTTCTAACAATTCTGCATGTGAATCTATAGTTTGGATATAATAACATGTATCATCTGCAGATTGCGGTTGTTGCATGGCTCTATCAACAGAAAAGGTAACACTCCCGTCCTCTATACTTAAGGTCAGTTTCTTACCGAACACGTCTATTATTGCTTTAGTCGTGTTTAAGAATGGTCTTCCTAATATGAGAGGAACTCTAGAATCTTCTTTCATGTCCAGAATACCAAAATCTACTGGAAATACTAAAGTACCAACTTTAACTAGCATGTTCTCCATTATCCCTCTAGGATATTTTACTGATCGATCGGCTAGTTGTATGCTTATTCGTGTTGGTTTCAATTCTCTGAGGTCTACTTTAGCGTATAGTGAATATGACATTAAATTTATACTAGCACCTAAGTCTGCCAATGCTTCTATTTAACTAAGACTACCCAGAAAACATGGAATTGTGAAACTTCCTGGATCAGAGAGTTTTTCTGGTAGCTTATTCAACAGCACTGCAGAACAATTAGCATTCATTGTAACAGCCGAGAGTTCTTCAATTTTCTTTCTATTTGTGATTAGATCTTTCAAGAATTTAGCATATTTTGGCATTCCTGAAATCACATCAATGAAAGGAAGATTTACATTTATTTGTTTAAACATATCCAAGAATTTGGATTGCTCGGCTTCAAGTCTTTCTTTTCTCATTTTACTCGAGTAAGGAAGCGGTGGTTAGTATGGTTTAACATAAGGCTTTGCCTTAACTATGTTATCTTCATTAACCTTTTCAACTACCGGTTCTGTTTCCTTATCTTGCTCAGGCTGTGGTGCCTGTGGAGTAGGAATAGCGTCATCAGAAATTACATGTATTTCAGGTGGTTTAAGTGTAATACCACTTCTTGTGGTAATGGCTTTAGTTGTTTCATTCCGGGGGTTAGCATTTGTATCGCTAAGTAGACTTCCCGGTTTTCTTTCACCTATCAACCTTGCTAGGTTGCTCACTTCTTGTTCCAGATTTTGGATTGAAACTTATTGATTTCTAAATGCTTGAGCATTTTGTTCATTCGTTTGTTTCTTTGATGTGAAAAATTGAGTTTGAGATTCAACTAGCTTCGACATCATGTCTTCTAAATTTGGATTTTTATCATCGGTTTGTGGTGGTTTAATTAGAAAAATAGGTCTTTGCTGGTTGTAAGTATTATTGGATACTTGTTGATTTCTAGGACCTTGTTGATTGTTGTATGGAACATTTCGGTTATAATTCTGGTTTTGATTGTAGATTGGTCTTGGCGGTTGATAATTATTCTGATAATTATTTCCAGGCCTTTGGTTCATGTATGAAACATTCTCTCTTTATTCCATTGTTTGTTCAATACTGAGACAATCTTTTGTCAAATGTGGTCCTCCACACTGCTCACAACTAATTCGTATTGAGTGAATATCCTTAGTCATCTTTTCCATTCGTCTCTCGACAGCATCTATCTTTGCGGAAATGTAATCAAAGTCATGGCTAGAATCGGCTCTAGCCGCTTTAGATGATCTAACGATATCTTTTTCTTGATGCCACTCATGTGAGTGGGAAGCAGTGTTATCAATAATTTTATAAGCTTCAGTTGGGGTTTTCTTCATAATGGAACCACCAGCTGCTATGTCGATGTCTTTTCTTGTAGTGATGTCGCATCTTTGGTAGAATATTTGTACTATTTGATAAGTGTCTAAACCATGTTGTGGACATCCTCTCAATAACTTTCTAAATCTTGTCTGCGCCTCATATAGAGTTTCATTTGGCTTCTGCGTGAACGTAACAATTTCTCCCCAAAGTCTCACGGCTTTAGATGCCGGAAAAAATTGTTTAAGAAATTTTTCAACTAAGACATCCCATGTATCAATCGCCCCTTCAGGTAACGATTCTAACCAATCTTTGGCTTCTCCCTTTAAAGTCCAGGGAAATAACATGAGATATATCTGTTCATCCTCCACTTCTCGGATTTTAAATAGAGTACAGATCCTATTAAAGGTACGAAGATGTTCGTTTGGATCGTCCTTCAGCGCACCACTAAATTGACATTGATTAGTTACCATGTGTAGGATTTGTCCTTTGATTTCATAATCTGGTGCATTAATGTCTGGTTGAGTAATTGCGTGACCTTGGCCAGTGCGTTTAGCTCTCATTCGGTCTTCCATACTTAGAGGTTCTAGATTTTCCATGATTGAATTTGTTGAATCTGAATCACTAAGGAATTCTGATTTAATGGTTTCTTCCTCGACAATTTCTGGATGAGTAATTTGTGGTTCAGGTGGAATGATTAGTGGTTCAGGATCTCTGAATTGTCCCTGAATATCCTCCGGATTCTCAATTGTGAGGTCGGGTTCAAAAAATGGATTATCGAAAATTTGAATTGGAGTACTTGGTCGACTAGATGACGATTCTAAAGAAAAATCAATGGCGACAATATTGGCTAGATGTCTTGATCGAGTTACAGGTGGTGAACGTATGAAAGGTGGTGAACGTTTTGCTCGGCGCATTCACTGAATATCCTATTAGTTATAAAAGATAAAAAATTATATAAGTTATCAAATTAATAGACTTTTCTGATTTTTCCCACGTTTCGAATAGCCAATAGATGCAGCAGGTAGCCAGGACCCTTTAAATCGGAAGCCCACAACTCGACACTAACAAATCCAACTATTACTACGAACCAGAAAATTTTGGAAATCTATCAATTTAACCGCTTAAAATAATTTTTTGTCGAAGTTTAAAGAAATTTTAGAGAAGAAATAGAAAATTCTATGTCCTAAAACTAGAGCGTAGAGAAATAAGAAAGAAAAAGAGCGCGTCGAAAAACGTCAAAAAAATAAAAGGTCAAAAAATAAGCGTCGAAAGGTATTAAAGCTTAAAGGAATTCTATATCCTAAACGGCAATAACTTAAAAAGTACTAAATTTATTTAAAAACTAAAGCGATAAACAACGTCCTAAAATTCTATAGTGCCTAAGTCTTAGTCTAAAGAAAAAGCACTTAAGGGATTTTACGGCAAAGCTTAAAAATATAGAAATAAAAATAACTACGGCAAATACTAAATTTAAAACTAAGTACAAACGAAAAATATACCAAATATGAATAAACGTTTAAAAAGATACCAAATATATAAAGATATAAAAAGTGATAAAATTACAATTTTATAAAAATATTATTTTTATATTACTATTTTTTATAAAAATATTAATTTATAAATTAATAAAACTAATTAATATTACAAATTAAATAATAAAACTAAAACTAATATTAAAAACTAATTAATTAAACCTAATTAGGGTTTAATAAAAATAATAATAATAATAATTAATCAATCCCTAAATCATAATTAATGCGTACAGTTTCTGGTGTGTCAGACCAGGTCATGCGGTCGCATGGCCTTAATACTCCAATCTCATGCGGTCGCATGAGAGGCAGATTCAGTTCAGATGCAGGCCCAAAATTTGTAGGTTCAACGTTTTTTTTTTCTGTTTTTAATTTAAATAGAATATTTATATAAAATAAATAAAAACTTAATTAAAAAAAACTACCTATTAGTTTTTGTAACTAAAAGAAAATACAAACTTTTTTATTTTTTTTTTATTTTGAACAACTCTTAAAAATATATATATTTTGTTTTTATTTTTATATTTTTGTATTTTTAATATTTAAAACGTATTTTTACAAAAAGAAATTAAAACTTAATAAAAATCTTTTTTATAGCGTTTCGCTTTCAGCGTTTATGTTATTTCCCCGACAGCAGTGCCAAAAATACTTGATGTGCGTAGAGGTGTATACGAAATAGTTATATTTTTACTACGAAATACTATTAAATAAGATACAATTTTACATAAGTTATTTATTTATTTATAGAGTGGATATACCTAAACCTTGCTACAACACTTATAGGCAGTGTACCTAATCGTACAGTAGTGTAGTTTTTAGTAAGTCTGGTTCGTCCACAGGGAACTAGCCAAGTTTAACGCTATATTTTTAAAAACTATATTTGTAAAATATATATATAAATATAAGTAGTATTATGATTATTATAAAAAGGGGGTTTTACCGTTTAATGACCGGTTTGTCGATTTTATGTCTTAAGTCGCAGTTAAAACCTAATGTAAAATATTAAAAATAAAAATAACTTAATTTAAAGAGTAAAGTAAATGACAATAATTAAAGTGCGATAAAATAAAATGAAGATAAATAAAATTGCGATAATTAAAAATACAATAAATAAAATGACAGTACATAAAAGTGCGATAAAATATGAAATAAAGGAATTATGCTTATTTAAACTTCCATAATCATGATGTTTGACGTGTTGATTTTAGTTTATTACCATGGGTTAATTGTCCTTTGTCCTAGATTATTCGATATATCCATACGGTTTTGTCCATAATAGTCCATCAGTCATAAATATAAAGTGCGAGAGTCTTCGTCAAATTATCCTTATACCCGAAGTCAAATATTCCAACTAATTGGGGATTCGAACTGTAACAATGTCTTAATACTTTGTTTAATGAATACACCAGGTTATCGACTGTATGTAATCCAAGGTTTTACTACTTTGTTAACAATTACACCAATTACCCTTGAATGTAATCCACCCCTGTTTCAACGAGTCCATTAACTATTAATCCATCCCCGTGTCCGGTCAAATGAATAATTATTGGTATTTATAGATGATTTTGTTTTTGTATCTTTTCTAAAAGTATATATATATATATATATATATATATATATATATATATATATATATATATATATATATATATATATTGTAGGTGATACCACAATAATAATTGATCACATTTTGTTTTATATTATAGTTTGGATTCAATTTCTATTGAATTGAGATCGACGTGTAACAAGATTTGAAAGACAATTGTATTGTAGTGTGATATGAGATCGACAAGAAGAATCAATCTGAAGAGATATCAACAAAATAAAAGAAGATCGAGAAGATTAACAGAAGTATTCGAGCCAGGGGTAACAAACAAGAAAAAGAAAAGTAGATAATGAACCTAAACAGAATTTGGTTGTATCTATGATTCAATCTCGACTGGTAACAAATTCTTGTTGTATAGAGATCGATTGGTACAATTTTGCAGATAGGAACAACAATTATATAAAGCATGATAATGATATTAAACAGATTCGTACCCTTTAGATGATATAGATGGCTAACAACTTCTTGGATTATTCTTTTGATTGAATTGTGATTTGTACGAATATTGAAAATCAAATACAGTGTAGTATTGGTGGTCGATAGCATCTTGGAGGAAGGACAGAGAATGAAGAAAAGAAGAGGAAAAAAATATAAAGTTGATTTGGATGTGCAACTGATTTTGTAATCTGTCTGTTGCAAATTTTTATTGAATTGCGGTAGATAGTGATGGAATATATATTGAGAATGATTTGTAACAAGTTAACCGCATATTTATCTGTTCTTCATTTTAGATATTAGTAAAATATAAGTATAATAATAATAATAATAATAATTATAATACTAATTAAAAATAATTATTTTAATAAGAATAATGTTGATAATATTATTTATAAAAATACTAATAATGACAAAAAATAATAGTCAAAATAATACCAATAATAAAAATGATATCAATGATATTTAATGATAATAATAATTAATAATCTATTTAACTCCTAACTAGTTTATAACCTCAACCATTCTTATTATAACATTTATTTTAAAAATCTTTATTTTGATAACCCTAAAATTTATTAGGAGTTTATTAATTATAATTATAACAGTAATAATAATAATAGTAATATTGATAATACAAATATTGATATTAGTAGTAATAATAATAATAATGAAGGTAATAATTATGTTATTACAACATTATATTTTATCTTGTAATTATTTACATATGTGTAATTATTTTAAAGTCCTACATATAATACTTATAACTTATTACAATATTCACATAATAATTGTGTATAGAAATTATATCTAATTATTTATATATACATATTTATTTACAAATAGTTGTTCGTGAATCGTCGAGAATGGCTGAAGTTAAATGAATGCAAGAAAATAGTTCAAAAATTTTGAGATTCAACCTAACAGACTTTTCTCATTGTGTCAAAAATAATTAAATTGTATCGAGAGTTTGGCTAAAAATTTGTCGAAGAATGCCCTTCTCGGGTCAAAAATAATTAAATTGTGTCAAAAATAATTATTACTATTAAAAATTTGGACTCAGATTCTTAATAGAAAGATTTGTAGTCGTCTAAGAATGTTTCATCGAAGAAAAATGTTAAGATTAAAGATTTCTCCGAGACTGATACACAAATAGTTTTATGAATGCCCTTCTCGGGTCGAGTTCGGTTTCATGATGACTTCGAATCAAGTAACATGGTTTAGGATGAATACAAGTCAAGTAACACGGTTCGTGGTGATAGTAAGGTCGATCAAGCATTACCATCATCACGTTCCATTAGAACTTCCGTTTGACTTACTGTAATATAATCACGTTGATCAAGTGTCATTATATTACATTAACTCATGCTTTCATTCCAATATTACTCAAGAATATTCAAGGATTTAAAACTTCAGGGTTTCACTGAAATTTAGAAGTCAAAATAGTTTTCGATATGATGTACTAAGGGTAGAATGACAGTGAAGATAATTACAAACAAAAAGATACCTTCGGGAATGTTGAGGATATTTACAACTAAGGAAGGTATAACTATATCATAGAAATATTGAAGATGTTTATGATGAAGAAAGAAGATTCAATCTTTTTCCGAGCTTTTCCAACGTTCCATTCTTTTGTTATCAAACTCCTGTCTTCTAAGACTTTCAGTCGTTTATACTACTTCATCAATATTCTCATATCTGAATCATTGGTTATTAATCCGTGGTGTTTCAAGAATTCCGAAGGGTTTGAACGCAAGTTGTAATCTTCAAGATATATAGGATGTTTAAGATGAAATCAAGTGGCAAACTTGAGGAATTATTTAACTGTAGCAGGTGTAATTTATTAACGATATTTTAAGTCAAAATGTTGTAATTAATATTTCCTACTCTTTTAATACTTTTTAACTGTCCACGGTTAGTAGTCCAATGTTAGTAATCCAGTAGTCCAAGGTTAGTATTGGTTTAAAGTTTTACATAATTAATTAATTGGTTACTAATCAATTTTATTTTTGTCAATTATTTTCTTCATTATGCCACTTGTCAAATCTTGACTTGGATTCTGATCGGTCAAAATCCAAATATGAAATTTGATTTGAATGAAAATAGTTGTTCTTCGGTGAACGGATACGTATATGTGTGGATTTGGGCAGTATTGTTAATGACTGCTGAATCTGAATTGAAGAATGTATAGTGTAACTTACTACTGTGAAAACTAAATATTCCTCGAGTATTACCTAGACGTTAAAATATTTTCACCATTAACAGTTTGTACAAAAGAACTTTTAATTAAAATCTTTATGAAAATATATATACACATATATTTTCTTCAGATGTAATCATGGATTTAATGAGTCAATATGATATTTAACTCATTTGATTTACCGTTAGAACAAGAATATATAATCTCTAAAACATTAGAGATTACATAATCGCCATGTCGAACGAAGATAAATGATGTAGAACGTCATGAAGAACGAAGATAATCGATGTAGGACATCATGTAGTATGATAATTATGCTGGAGGTACAGACTGTGAGTTTGAGGCATTTAGTATTGAGGCTTGTGCTGCGGATGTTGTTGTTGGTGGTACTGGTGTTGCTGGTGCTGTTGATGAAGCTAGTACGTTTTGCACCATATTTTCCAATGCTACAAATTGGGCGCGAAGCTCGTTGACTTATTACTTCGGGATAATTGTTGGTAGGAACAAGTGAATGATTAAGGTTTAGAATCTGAGTTGTGATATAGTCGTGGTGAGATACTCTGGGAATGAGAGAGAAAATGGTGTTTCGAACAGGTTCGCCAGTAAGTGCTTCAGGTTCTTCGCCAAGAGGTGAATTCAATTGGAGGGTAGAAAGGATCGCCTTCTTCACATCTCCATTGATTAAGTCGACTACCAACCCATCCCCAATTCATCCAGAATTGATGATGGCTAAATGGTTGGTCCATTCCGGTTATACTGCCTTCGGAGCTCAGGTAGAAATTCATATCGAAATAGCTGTCGGAATCCGAGGGACTTGAACTGGTTGCAGAATTCATTTTACACGGTTAGATAAAGGATTTTCAATATGAAATGATTTTCGGATATCGGATGATATTCTAATTACTTAGAATACCTAATACCTATATATAGTATAGAGTATCCCTTAGATTACGGTGGGAATTAAGGAAACGTGTTAGACAAGGTCTAATGTGATGGAATATGAATTCGTCTGTACACCATCTATGCAATATTTGCAATATGACATGTCGAGACTGAAGATGCTAGATATATATATTTATTTTTTTGACAAAGAATGATATGCAATCTTTTTACATGCAGACACGGTCGAAGTCCAGACCTACTAATGCATCTAAAAAACTATCAGTTAGACACACTAATGCAAGACTTGGTTCGCTAAGACCACCTCTCTGATACCACCTGAAGCTCATGTGAGGACAACCACCGTCCCACCCAGTGCCTTAACTATCCGGCGACCACCTGATTTTAGGGCCCGCCTCTCGGCTTCTGCCTACCCTCGTAAGGGATCGCAAGGAGTAAGAGTCAATGCTTCGCCACAGGTCATACTGTGAGAACCTCCTTTACGACTAACCTGCCACACATGGAGGCGATTATACCAGCTCTGATACCACCTGAAGTGACCTGGATGAAGTCTTCATCAGATGGTCCCATTGCGAGGTTCTGACCTCTATATGCCATGAACGACTCCAAGTAATATCTCTAAATGAGCAAATGCACAGCGAAAGACTTCTTTAATACCTGAGAATAAACATGCTTTCAAGTGTCAACCAAAAGGTTGGTGAGTTCATAGATTTATCATAAACAATAAAATTCATCATTTTGATAGACCACAAGATTTAAATACAGTACACCTATCTCGTGTACGAAACCATTTTTCATAATGCTTGGCAGAGTAGGTTCGTATCCTTTTCTCCCCCGTAGGTTGCCTCACGATTTTTAAATAACCGTACACATATCTCGTGCACAAAACTAATACACATAACCTGTGTATAAAATCATTCTCTCGATACATAACATTCATTTTTCATTCATTTCTTGGCTTGATAACCGACCTTAACATATAATGCGCATCAATAATATCCCCAAAAATAGAACATCTCGTCTGTATAATATATAAAATTCGAAGTACTAAACACCACGCCCACTAGTTCTTCCGTCTAGTGAACATTCTGGGTGGGGGTGTTAAACCCGGTAGCTACCTTTAAGATTCACGTGAATTAGGGCCATACCCGTTTCTAATTCTTAGGTTACCAAACAATAATAATCAGGGTAAATATTCACAACAATTAGTGGCAATTATAACGTCCAACTAATTCAATAATAATCCACAGAACTTCTGTCTACGTAATAATTCATTCGAGGAATGTTTTGCTTGTGTCTATCTCATCAAACATTTATAAAAGCATTTCATTTATTCTCAGTTCAAAATATATTTCAAGAGCATTTAATAAAGCAGTTGTAAAACAGCGCATGTATTCTCAGTCCCAAAAATGTAAAGAGTAAAAGGGAGCAAATGAACTCACAATACGATATTTTGTAGTAAAAATATGCATACGACGGAACTGAACAATGCAAGGTTGGCCTCAGATTCACGAACCTATATCATTTGTGTATCTATTAAAACATATAATGGAGATCACATAATTTTCATTTATTAATATATATTATTTTTATATTTATGGTTATATGAATTTATAATAATTTCCTTTTTAAAAATGTATACTTATATTATATCTTCAATTACATGTTATATATAGCTATTTGTTAAAATGATAGTTTTGTTAATAATAATTTACTAATAATAATAATAATAATAATAATAATAATAACTTTATTAATAACGATAATACTAATAATAAAAATGATAATGATAATCTTTAATAATAATAATAATAATAATAATAATAATAATAATAATAATAATAATAATAATAAGTTATTTCATTTTTATAATGAAAACAATAATATTGATAAGAATACTTATATTCCTAAAAATGATATGATAATAATAATAATAATAATAATAATAATAATAATAATAATAATAATAATAATAATAATAATAATAATAATAATAATAATAATAATAATAATAATAATAATAATAATAATAATGATAATAATAATGCTAATAGTAATACTACCTCAAAGAAGTATCCCTAAAAAAATGCCCAAGTCCGGGTTTGAACCCGCGACATCCCGCTAACTCGATAACGCATTTAACCAATCTTCCATTTATGTTTATCTGTTTAATCTCACAACCAATATATGTATAACCCGAACTTCTGTTTCTATTTTCTTCTACCATCATCATAATCATAATTATAACTCATAATAATGATCATAAATCATAATCATCATCGAACCTATTATCAATAAACGTCATCAACATGATTATTTTCTTGAATCCTCACATCATAACTATATTTTTATCATCGTCTTTAACTCTCCTCCTCATCGTTTATCACTCGCTTTATCACCTATGCAACATCACCTAACCGTCATCATCACATCATCTATCATTTTCGTTTATAATTACCATCATCACCTTCACTTACTCAACGAATCCACATCATAATTCTAACATCATCAAATCTTGTCATCATCTTCGGTTCAATCCATCTCTACGATTATGCATAACCATCGTCATCATATCTTAATCATATCATAATCATGGTTTTACTATCATTATCTTAATCCTACTCAAAACCTCCTCATCATCATAATCACAGCATCATCGTCCATCATCCTTTGATTATCTCTGTAATCTCGTATCATCATCATTATTATGTATCGCTATCCTTAACCATCATCTTAATACATATTCATTTTGTATAGGAAGTAGAATTACGGCTCACTTAAGACTATTAATTACCTTGATCAAACAACTCAATATAAAACAGCCCATTTATCATGGCCCAAGAACTTAGTCCCTTTTTTGTAGATAAATAAGTCCATTAGCCAATTATGAAAACAGATTCATAACAGCCCAATATTTACAAGTGTTTTTATTCGGATAAAAGGATTCTAGGCTCGTATTTGATACTAAGTTTCTGTCGGCATCACCTAATCAGTAATATAATAGATAATTACACTTATATAGAATCCTAGGTGTGGGATCCGGTCTCCTTTTTCTTTTTGTTTCTTTTAAATCGAGCCACTTTACAGCACACAACATCTTTATTATCATAAAATAGTTCGAAATAATTTGATGCAGTTGTTACCTTCTGAGCTGGTCTTACGTGATAGTGATGTGGGTGTGGGGTTTGTCTGGTAAAAGAAGCACCAACGTAACATCATCATCTTTAATCACCACACATATCATTATGCATCATTCCTTATTCGCTCACCATATTACAAAGTTGGTACCCATCCAACTCTTGACCCACTCATGTGTACCGAAAATAGAAATTTTAATAATCTTAATCATCTTACCGTAACCTCCACTAGCTACACGATATAAATTCACAAACGCGTTTGCAACCAGTTTAAAGAAGTCCTTCATTTATTCCCCATTTCTTATCTCGTTCATAGTAAAAAAAAATTACAGCAGACACTAGGGGTTTGAAGGTAATAACTTTCGAAAACAAGAGAGAAGTACAGCAGTAGCAATTAATTTAAAAGACGGTGTTGGTTGCTTCGGTTCAAAACAGGATTAGATGAGCCGTTGATAATGGTTCGGGTTGGTGGTTGATCATAGGTTCATGGTGGTGGTGTTTCAACGTTGTAGGGTAGAAGTAAAGTGAATAGCAATGAAACGAGCTGCAAAATTTGGAGAGAGAGAAGAAAGAGACTAAGGTGGTCGTGGGAGTGATAATGGGTGATTGTGGAAACAGACGTGTACCGTGACAAAAGAAGCAGATTCATGTTGGTCTTTGGTGGTTGTTTCCTTGGTTGTTTGGGCACATGTTCGAAAAGAAGCAAAACTTCTAAATTGTTAAACATAGTGGCAATCGTGATGCTTGTTGAAGAAAAGGAAATGATTGAGATGGCACAAGTAACTCAAGAGGTGATGATTTTGTTTTTGTATCTTTTCTATATATATATATATATATATATATATATATATATATATATATATATATATATATATATATATATATATATATATATATATATATATATATATATATATATATATATATATATATATATATATATATATATATATATTGTAGGTGATACCGCAATAATAATTGATCACATTTTGTTTTATATTATTATAGTTTGGATTCAATTTCTATTGAATTGAGATCGACGTGTAACAAGATTTGAAAGACAATTGTATTGTAGTGTGATATGAGATCGACAAGAAGAATCAATCCGAAGAGATATCAACAAAATAAAAGAACATCGAGAAGATTGACAGAAGTATTCGAGCCAGTAGTAACAAACAAGAAAAAGAAAAGTAGATAATGACCCTAAACAGAACTTGGTTGTATCTATGATTCAATCTCGACTGGTAACAAATTCTTGTTGTATAGAGATCGATTGGTACAATTTTGCAGATAGGAACAACAATTATGTAAAGCATGATAATGATATTAAACAGATTCGTACCCTTTAGATGATATAAATGGCTAACAAATTCTTGGATTACTCTTTTGATTGAATTGTGATTTATACGAATATTGAAAATCAAATACAGTGTAGTATTGGTGGTCGACAGCATCTTGGAGGAAGGACAGAGAATGAAGAAAAGAAGAAGAAAAAAAATATAAAGTTGATTTGGATGTGCAACTGATTTTGTAATCTGTCTGTTGGATCTTTTTATTGAATTGCGGTAGATAGTGATGGAATATATATTGAGAATGATTTGTAACAAGTTAACCGCATATTTATCTGTTCTTCATTTTAGATATTAGTAAAATATAAGTATAATAATAATAATAATACTAATTAATAATAATTATTTTAATAAGAATAATGTTGATAATATTATTAATAAAAATACTAATAATAACAAAAAAATAATAGTCAAAATAATACCAATAATAAAAATGATATCAATGATATTTAATGATAATAATAATTAATAATCTATTTAACTCCTAACTAGTTTATAACCTCAACCATTCTTATTATAACATTTATTTTTAAAATCTTTATTTTGATAACCCTAAAATTTATTAGGAGTTTATTAATTATAATTATAACAATAATAATAATAATAGTAATATTGATAATACAAATATTGATATTAGTAGTAATAATAATAATGAAGGTAATAATTATGTTATTACAACATTATATTTTATCTTGTAATTATTTACATATGAGTAATTATTTTAAAGTCCAACATATAATACTTATAACTTATTACAATATTCACATAATAATTATGTATAGAAATTATATCTAATTATTTATATATACATATTTATTTACAAATAGTTGTTCGTGAATCGTCGAGAATGGTCGAAGTTAAATGAATGCAAGAAAATAGTTCAAAAATTTTGAGATTCAACCCAATAGACTTTTCTCATTGTGTCAAAAATAATTAAATCGTATCGAGAGTTTGGTTAAAAATTTGTCAAAAATTTCCGGGTCATTACAATTATCACTTGCAGTTGGACAATCCTTTCTAAAGTGACCAGCTTTTCCGCATCCATAGCACATATTTGAACCAGCTTTACACTCTGCAGCCAAGTATCCATTCTTCTTACACTTATCACACTTCCTTATGCAATCTCTCGGATGGTGCCTATTGCATTTAGTACACAACGGAAATCTTCCCTTATAGCCAGAGTTAGTACTCAGGGTAGTAGTGTTGCCCTTGGTAGTATCTTGTTTCTTATAGGACTGTTGGTTGTAGTTCTTCCCAGAGTTGTTGTTGTTATTATTCCATTTCCTCTTGTTGTCATAAGCCTTAGTCTCAGTCGATGCAGGAGCCTTTCCTCGATGTTCAACTTGATCCATTAACTCATTAGCCATCTCAATGGCCTCTTGGACAGTCCTTGGTTTTGAAGTAGTCACACTGCTCTGAATGTTCTCAGTTAATCCTTTCATATACAAAGTGATATTTCGGCGTTCGGAAGTAACCATGTTCGGGTACATAAGAGCAAGCTCGAAGAATCTCCTATTATAGCTGGCTAAATCAGTACCAACTAGTTTTAAGTTCTGGAGTTCCCGCTCCATTTTAACAATCTCATTATAAGGACAATACTCTTCAATCATCCTTTGTTTCAAATCCTCCCATGATGTCTCAAAACCCTGATCCATACCTACAGACTTTGCATACGTATTCCACAAAGTTAAAACGTCATCTGAAAGCTTACAGGATGCAAAGTTCATCCAATAAGCATCTCTACAACCGCTGATACGAAAAACAGACTCAAGCTTCTCGAACCAACGAGTCAGGCCGACTGGGCCTTCAGTACCAGTGAATGTGTGCGGCTCGCAGCTCTTGAAAGCCTTATACATGCACCCTCATTGATTGGTGTTGATGTTGACATTGATGGATTGTTGATCTTCGGTGTTGGCAGTGTTGGTGGTATCCTAGTTGGTCTGGTTTCATTGGTTGCTGTTGGTTCCATTCCGGAGTTCAGCTACAGCTTCGGTTAGACCTTCGGCGATCCAACGACGAACATCATCTTGGGTAACACTCTTGGGCGGCATTATCTTTCTGGTTAAGATAACACACCAGGTTAGCGTCAATGAAATCAGTATGTAAAAATATACTAGCAACGGGTAGTGATGCATAGTAAGTAATATTAAATCATAAAGATTCTAGTAGTACTAGTAATAAGTAGTAGTGGTACATAGTGCTTAGTAGTAACAGTAGTAATGGCAGCGTACACTAGTAGCATTAACACTAAGTAGCAACAGCAGTAGTGACAACATATAATTCGTAGCAGTAATTAATATCTTATCATGTATTACAGTACAGTAGTAAACCAAGCACTTAATAGTCAAATCCTCCTTCAAAATTCATGCATATCCAAAGAAAGTAAAATATCCCTCATGTCATAAGTAAAAACTACAAAAGCAGAACCACATCTAGGAATGTATATGCGAATATCAAGTAATAACCAATAATATAAAATAGTATCTAGTAAAGGGCAACGAGTTCAAATAAGCAGCTCTATTTCGGTTTTTGAAGTTCCTTCAACGGATACTCGACCATATTTTCTAGGTACTCAACTCTCGATCTAAGGTCACTGGTATTATTGTCATTAGCAGCAGCAGTGGAGGTGTTAGGTTTAAAGGTAGAAGCGTCATAAGAATGGAAACGACGGCACATCTGAAGTGATTGGTTGTCATAATGAAAACTGTTCCAAAATGGGTTATTAGCTCGAGCAGGTCCTTTCGGTATCCTACGGCTGCCTCTCAGTCCGTAGGGGTTAATAAAGTCGGGATCAACAAAAGGTGATTGGGAGCAAGTTGGTGAATCGGGTAAATTGGGTTCAGATTCGGACCCGGGTTTCGGGTCCTCCTCGGGATTCTCCCCAGTTTCCTCTTCCGATTCCTCTTCCAGCTCTTCTTCTGGTTCATACTCTTGATCCTCATCGGGTTCAGATTCCATCTCAGGTTTGAACTTATCCATGAACTCAATTATAGTGTTTCCTTGCACTTGCACGGTCTCTTCGGATTCCGTGTCAGAGTCGGTAAGAATGATAGGATTAGAGGAAGTCATCTAGCACACAAGAAAAACACAAGTTAGTACACTAGTAATTATATCATTAAGATATAATAATCAAATAAAGTAACAAGTAGTGTAACTATCGTCTATGTAACTTAACTAGTCTATGGTTACGGTCCAGACTCAAAAGATGTCCTAAATTCTGACACTCCAATGCAGCCTAGTCCTAGGTAACCGTTTAGCTCTGATACCAAATGTAATACCCCGTCAAAATTCACTAACGGTGAATTAACTCCGCTCCCACAGTTTAACGGTCACGCCCTCTATATGATACGTTTCTGAAAAGTATTCGCATTAAATTTCAAAGTAAAGTCATTTGTTTAAGAAATAATTCTGAAAAGCAGTTGACATAAATGACCAACGTAAGTAACTCAAAACATTATTCAAAACAAACGGTTTTCAATGCGAATATATATGTTCTTGAAGTAAATCATAACAAAGCATGCTTGATGACATTCCAGAACTAGCAGCGAACAAGCATGACAACTCTAGCAACGTGGAAGCAATACCTCTATGCACCGGAGATAAAAACATGCAAAACGTCAACGAAAAATGTTGAGTGAATCTACGGGTTTAATAAAGCATTTCGTAAGTTAGGCCATGAGATTTCTGAATCAAAACATCGTAAAAATTATACATAAGAATGAGCACTTGATTATAAAACTTTATGTAACGACCCTACTTTTTCCATTATCTTTTACCGTTAATCATTTAACGACCGTTAACTGTTATTCGTGCCACGTCATTTCTATGACCTATATTATTATTTTAGTAATAATATATTATGTATTATGTGTTAAATGAATATTTGTATTCATATTTTAAATTGTACGTTTACACGAATCGTGGATTTCTATCTGGCGAATCTTTTCAGTTTTCAAACCAACGGTCAAGCTTTCGGGATTTTTAAGCCCTAATTCTTTTAAATACGATATTTTAGTGTCATATATTTATATATAGTGTTTATATATATTTTTCTTCGCGTATTTGTTATCTCTCTGAATTTTTAATCGCGTAGTCGTGTTTTCGCGTTTCTGGTTTCGATCGAGCGTTCGGGCCACATGTAACAACCCTGATTTTTCCGTTACTTTCGTTAACCTTCCGTTAGTTTATTTAACAGCGATTATTTAACTTTTGTGCGTTTACGTGTGTTAAATGCGTACTTGATCTTCGGAGGGTATTAATAATTGATATGGGTTGATATTAATTTAAATAAATATTTCAAAAAATGAAATACGATAAAAATGATACGATTTTAATAAAAGCTTTTTGAGCAACGAAACGCTCGGGTTTATTTTAATAATTAATTTTATTAATTATTAACTTTTTAAAATATTTAATTTATTGGGTTTTTAATAAATTAGACAATTGGTTGCGTTTAACGATCGGGTTAGCATTCCGGGCCTTCGGTACGACTAAACGGCACTTAAAACGGACCACGGTTACACGAGATTGCAAAACGAGAGCCCGGGAACCCCATGAGGGCCCCATTCGGCCGAACCCCCCTCCCCTCCCCCTTATATTTTAATTTTTGTTAATTGTTGAGGGACTTATGTGCATTTATTTATATTAGGGCTTAATATATATACTTAGTAATACCCTAACTGCACAAATCATTCTCCATTTATTTTTTTTGGTCGATCCCTCCTTCTCCCACCCTCTTGGCCGTCGCCCAACACACACACACACACACACACACACACACACACACAAACTCAATTTTTGATTAAACCTCAAGAACAAAAGTTGCAATTCGCGTTATCCTCTACGTATTGGTGTGCTTTGATTGTTGATCTAAGGTATATTTACATGAACCCTAATTCTTAAAAATCTTATTTTTATAAAGTTTCATAGTTATGTTGTCAATTACTCAAGTCTATACGCGTACGTGTTAATTGTAATCGTTATTTTGTTTGTTTGAAGCGCTAGGGTTTAAAAACGAATTTGTATTTGTTTGATCAGAAAAATTAAGTTTTTCAAATGTTAATTATTAAATTATAATCATATTCCTTGCGAAAAACTATTGAGTTTAGGCTTTGGATTCGCTTGATTTCGTTTCCGTATGATTAAGTTATGTCGATTTGAATTTTCGTTGTGTTTTTGTTGCTTGATCAGAAATCTGGTATTGATAGAAAATGAATTGGCATGTGAAACTTATACCACTGGAAATATAATTTAAAAACACTCAAGTTAGACTAGGATATCATGTAGTTTGCTTATGTATAGCCCGAGATATGCTAGAATTAGTGTAAAAGTAGTTTTATACAACACTTGCATGAAAATAACCTTGTATGATAAAAAGTTTTAACTTCTGTGATTAAAGCTTTACATATTTGAAAAGTAGACAAAAATTACTTCATCTTTCATGTAGATATCATAGGTAATTGTATCTAGATCTTCGGATAATCGTATGCGAATGTGACTAACTAAATGAGAATCGAATCTGTAAATTACACACGGTTTTGTACTCTGTGGATTTTGTGAATTGTTTGAGCATGTATGCTTCTGAAAAATGAAACTTAACATGATATGTGACTTATTGTTATTTTATTTCAATCTCTGAAACCTTATGCATTGGGCACAATAGAGCCATACTTTATGTGAATTCTAATTTGAGCTGAAAACTGAATGTTCAACTTACATGAATAAACTGTACCAATTGGATAAACAAAAGTGGCTAGATTTTTTATATGTGTTACTTTGATTTGTCCTTGAACTATTTCCACTGGTATTGTATCAATTGCATGTTCCTAACTCCGGTTATAGCCAAAATGAAATCAGTGCGCGGTCAGAAACTGACTTGGCAAACCCCAAATGTATCCCTCCTGATTCCTGACTTTTAATTGTCGTATGAGTCCCTGGCCGGACTTTTTGGAATCAATTTTAAGTATATTTATGATCTGGAGTTTTTTATATTTAATTGAATTTTGTACTATGAGATAATGTGCTAAGTATGCTACGTGTTCATAAATTTTGTGCATGACGATAAACTGAAATTGTGAAAATGATCATTCATGACCTAAAACGTATTTTTTGACTTAGGTTTGACATGTTGATCAATATTTGACATGAACCTACTGATGTTGACTTTAGTTGACCACATTGACCAAGTTTGACTTTCGGTTTGACTTCAGTTGACTTTGTTGACTTGCATGATATAGTTGACTTTTACTTTGAAACGCGTCGAGTCGAGCAATAAGACAACGTACACTATGAAACCACACTTATATAAGATACATATATTGACCAACCTACATACGTATACTTAGGTTACATTACTCGGGTCTAAACCGTACAAGTCATTTGTCTTTGATTCCGAGCTTATTCAAAGGTGAGTCTACAGTCCCGCTTTTTACATGTTTTCAGGGATGAGAATACACGCTATTATATTTACATTTTCAATTACTTTTATATTGACATGAGTACTACACATATGCATAATGAGTTTGTTCAAAAAGCCTCTAGCTTGAATACTTTTAATACCATCGGTGTAAGCACAATTTAGATGGACGGATCCATTAGGTTGACAACCTCACCCGCTATAAAAACAGTGGTGCATTTACTTTGAACATTAAATACATTTGAACAAGTGTATAACATTTTACGAGGTAAGGTCGGGTGTAGTGGTTTCTATACTCGGGTCATTGCTAGTATTCAGGAGCTCGGTTTATGCAAGCGATAGAATCTCGTGGTCAAGGAAATCAAACTATTTTTCTGATAACTATTTTTCAGATACTGTTACATTACTTTAAACCTGTAGATTCACCAACATTATTTGTTGACCTATTTTTACGTGTTGTTATTCTCAGGTCCTTAAGAGGTATGCTTCCGCTATGTTTGCTGCATGACTGTCCGTGGAGTCAGCATTTGATTTTAAAGAACATTATTTACTTTCGCATTTAAAACTTTTATACTGTTTAAATACTGTTGGCTTATGGTTACGATCACAACAGTGTTTCTATTTTGGGATTATTGGCTTATGTTTTTGAAAGTTAATATTTTAAATAAAATTAAATGCGATTGCTTTAAACGTCTCATATAGAGGGCGTAACTGTTAACTGTGGGACCGGAATTAACATGCCGTCAGATGGTAATTTGGCGGGGTGTTATAGTTGGTATCAGAGCTAACGGTTCGTAGGGAAACTAGGACTTGCATTTGTGTGTCTGTTTTGGTCATTAGGACGCCTTGATGAGTATAGACTACGACCGGGACTTAGTCATTACATGAGTACTTTGTGACTAACGTTATTTACTTGACTAATTTGTTTTGTTTGTGTTCTTGTACTATGAGTTAGATGTCACAGGATTCAAGAAGCAGTGACAGCGACTCCAGTGTGGCTGAGGTGAATGCTCTAGCCCCAGCACCAGCACCTGCTCCGCATCGGATACTTAACCATCCCGTGAACCTTTATGTATTCGATTTGGTTCATACTAACCGTAACAAGGATATTGTTGATCGTGTTAACGCCTTGAGCGATATTGCTAGGACATATCCGCACCCCGATGATCTTGAGAGAATGGAGGAAAGAGTCACGGCTATAAATACTTATACGTACGAGGTTGAAGCGAGGTTCGTTGAGATGGCGAGATTGATAGCAGCCTTAACTGCCAGGGTTGCTGCGTTAGAGGCAAAACGTAATAGGCTGAGGAATGATGGACCTGCCTTCCATACCCGACAGAAGAGGAAGTGAAGGGTCGTTGACCATAAGCTTCTTTTCTTTTTCCATCCGCCATACTTTCTTTATATAAGACTTACCGGGTGTTATAAACCGTGCTATTAGCACATTATGTTTATTGTTTGGTTTACTACTTTGGAATTTGGTTTATCACTCTTGGATTTTATTTATATTAATGGCGGATTATGCTATTAGTAACTATTATCTTTTATTGCATGCGGTAATATTCTATATTTAGTAACTTTGTATGATCATAATACTTGTGTTATGTTATACTACTACTATTACTATTAATGTTACTACTTAGTGTTACTACTATCATTACTATCACTACATGACACTAGTACCACTACTACTACCACTAGTGTTACTACTAACACTACTATCACTACTTACACTACTTCTCACTACTAGCGAATCTTTTCGTACTATTATTTACTAGTCTTCAACACTCGTTGCTAGTATATTTTTTAGTAACTCTGTTTTTCATTGATCTTACCACGATGTATCGTTTGTGTAGAAGGAGACCATGTTTACTATGGAAATGCTCGAGGCTCAAGTGGAAGAACTCGTTAACCAGCGTGTGACGGAAGCTCTATTAGCTACAGGTTTTGATTGCACGATTGAGAAATACTGTCCCAGACGAGAGCGGATAAGGTGGGAAAATGAACTTCTGAACTTAAGGGTCATTGGAACTGACATTGCTAGTTACACTAATCGATTCTGGGAGCTATCGTTGCTTTGCCCACATTTGGTCTCATCAACGGAAAGAGCAATCGAGAGGTACATGTCAGGATTGCTGATGGAAGTGTTTGGTTTTGTCCTTTCCCATCAACCAAAGACAATACTCGGAGTCATCAACATGGCGATAAACAGGATGAAGCAAGTTAGCCGATCGGAAGGAAAAGAGGTGCCTGTTACAGGAAATGAAGTTAATGGAAAACGAAAACCAAGTGAGAACATTTTTGGGAGTCTCGCACAGAACCGAGGTGAGAAGCAAGAGATGCCCCGTAACTTTGAGAAGGGATCATCATCCAACACGAATTACAAGGGAAAACTACCATTGTGTGGAAGATGCGGAAAGCACCATCGTGGGGAATGCAAAGTGCTGGTTTGCACCAAGTGTAAGAAGTTTGGTCATTTGTCAAAAGATTGCAAGGTTAATCTCAACGGCAACACCAACAACAACAACAACAACAACAACAACAATACAAGCAACAAGAACAATGCTAATGGTGGTAAGAACTGTTATGGTTGTGGACAGCCGGGTCATTTCAAGAAGGACTGCCCTAAGAACAACAATGAGAATGCTCGAGGAAGGGCGTTCAACATCAATTCTGAGGAAGCTCGTGATGATCCAAAGCTAGTCACGGGTACGTTTTCACTTGATGATCAACTTGTTTATGTTTTGTTTGATACTGGCGCCGATAGAAGTTTTATATCTAAGGATGTTTGTCACAATGTTAAGAAACCTATTTCTCCCCTAGATAACGTGTATTCCATAGAACTAAGGAATGGTAACTTGATGAGAGCTGATAAGATTTATCGTGATTGTACTTTGACGTTAGAAAGTAAGCACTTTAGCATTAATGTGATACCTATTAAGCTGGGAAGTTTTGACTTTGTGGTTGGAATGGACTTGTTAGCTAATAATAAAGTCGAGGTGGTCTGTGACCTAAAGGCTATTCGTATTCATATTGCTGACGGTGAACCTATGATGATTTATGGTGAAAAGAATGGCTCACAATTACATCTCAATAACTGCTTGAAAGTCCAGAAATATGTGAGAACGGGATGTATCGCGTTCTTGGCTCATGTAAGCCAAATTGTACCGGAAGAAAGGAGACCCGAAGACGTTCCTATAGTTAAGGAATTTCTTGAAGTTTTTCCGGAGGAATTACCTGGTCTCCCACCGCATCAAGAAATTGAGTTTCAGATAGATTTAGTGCCAGGAGCAGCACCGGTGGCTTGCGCACCGTACAGACTTGCACCCCCAGAGCTTCAAGAGTTGTCGAGTCAATTGCAAGAGTTGTTAGAAAAGGGATCTATTCGACCGAGTTCTTCGCCTTGGGGAGCTTCAGTCCTGTTTGTTAAGAAGAAGGATGGGTCGATGAGATTGTGTATCGACTACAGAGAATTGAACAAGCTGGCAGTCAAGAATCGGTATCCACTACCAAGGATTGATGACTTATTTGATCAGTTGCAGGGATCCAGTTGTTATTCGAAGATTGATTTGAGATCCGGGTATCATCAATTGAGAGTCAAAGAAGCTAATGTACCGAAGACAGCGTTTAGAACACGTTATGGGAATTATGAGTTTACAGTGATGTCGTTTGGTTTGACGAACGCACCAGCAGTGTTCATGGACCTCATGAACCGTGTGTGTAAGATATACCTAGATAAATTTGTCATTGTGTTCATTGATGATATATTGGTGTACTCCAAGAACAGAGAAGAGCACGAACAGCATCTACGCTCGATATTGACTATGCTTAGAGAAGAGCAGTTGTATGCAAAGTTCTCTAAGTGTGACTTTTGGTTACCAGAGGTACAATTTCTTGGCCATGTTGTAGGGGCCAATGGAATTCAGGTCGATCCAGCAAAGATTGAGTCGGTTAAGAATTAGGAAACTCCAAAGACGCCAACACAGATTAGGCAATTTTTGGGTCTAGCTGGTTACTACCGGAGATTCATTGAAGGATTCTCTAAGATTGCCCGACCATTAACCGCATTGACTCATAAGGGCAAGAAGTTTGAGTGGTCAGAACCGCAAGAGACTGCATTTCAGTTGTTGAAGGAGAAGTTAACAACTGCACCAGTATTGTCTCTACCCGAGGGAAGTGAAGATTTTGTTGTTTATTGTGATGCCTCACGTCAAGGAATGGGTTGCGTGCTTATGCAACGAAACAAAGTTATTGCTTATGGATCGCGTCAGTTAAAGATTCATGAGCAGAACTACACTACGCACGACCTTGAGTTAAGAGCTGTTGTCTTTGCACTTAAAATGTGGAGACACTACCTGTTTGGAACCAAGTTCACTATCTTCACCGACCATAAGAGTTTACAGCACATATTCGATCAGAAGCAGCTCAACATGAGACAGCGACGTTGGATGGAACTACTTAACAATTATAACTGCGAACTTCAATACCATCCGGGCAAGGCGAATGTTGTGGCAGATGCCTTAAGCAGAAAGGAGCGAGAGAAACCTCTTAGGGTTAAAGTGCTTAACATAGTTGTCCGTACGAATCTCACATCACAAATCCATGAAGCACAACAAGAAGCCACGAAACAGGAGAATGTTGATGTTGAATTTCTCAAAGGGATGGATAAGAAGTTTGACATCAAGGAGGACGGAACACGGTACTTTGCTAACCGAATTTGTGTACCAAAGTTTGGTGGATTGAGAGAACTAGTGTTGGAGGAAGCACACAAGTCGAGATACTCAATTCATCCGGGATCAGATAAGATGTACCAAGATTTGAAGGCATTTTATTTGTGGCCGAACTTGAAAGCTGACATTGCCACTTATGTCGAGAAGTGCTTGACTTGCGCTAAAGTCAAGGCTGAGCATCAGAAGCCATCAGGATTACTAATTCAACCAGAGATTCCCCAGTGGAAGTGGGAAGGAATTTCCATGGACTTCATTACGAAACTGCCGAGAACGGCGGGAGCTCACGATACCATTTGGGTTATCATGGATCGTCTCACTAAGTCCGCACACTTCTTACCGATAAGGGAAACTGATAAAATGGAGAAGTTGTCTCAGATTTACATTAAGGAAGTCGTCTCTAGGCATGGAGTGCCTATATCCATTATATCCGACCGTGACAGCAGATTTACTTCCAGGTTTTGGCAATCATTACAGAAAGTAATGGGGACCCATTTAGATATGAGTACAGCATATCACCCCCAGATGGATGGCCAGAGCGAACGAACTATTTAGACTTTTGAGGACATGTTGAGAGCGTGTGTCATTGATTTCGGAAATGGATGGGATAAGTATTTACCACTAGCTAATTTCTCATACAATAACAGCTACCATACGAGTATTAAAGCTGCACCTTTCGAGGCATTGTATGGAAGGAAGTATAGATCTCCCGTTTGTTGGAGCGAGTTGGGAGATAGTCAGTTGACAGGTCCTGAGATTATTCAGGAGACAACTGAGAAAGTTCTACAGATTCAGGAATGATTGAGAACGGCTCGAAGTCATCAAAAGAGTTACGTCGATGTTAGACGGAAGAACATAGAGTTCCAAGTTGGTGACAAGGTTATGCTTAAGGTATCACCTTGGAAGGGTGTTGTACGATTTGGAAAACGAGGTAAACTGAGTCCTAGATATGTTGGACCGTTTGAGATAACTGAAAGAGTTGGACCAGTAGCTTACAGATTGGAACTGCCACAAACACTCAGCGGTATTCATGATGTTTTCCATGTATCCAATCTAAAGAAGTGCCTAGCTGATGATAATTTGATTATTCCTCTAGAGGAACTACGCATCGATGACAAACTTCATTTCATTGAGGAACCTGTTGAAATCTTGTGCCGTGAGGTCAAACAGTTGAAGCAAAGCAGAATTCCTATCGTTAAAGTTCGGTGGAACGCGAGAAGAGGACCAGAGTTCACATGGGAGCATGAAGACCAGATGAGGCTGAAGTATCCGCAATTGTTTCCCGAGGAAACTACTTCAGCGGACGATCACTAAAATTTCGGGACGAAATTTTCAATAACAGGTGGGTAATGTAACAACCCTGATTTTTCCGTTACTTTCGTTAACCTTCCGTTAGTTTATTTAACGGCGATTATTTAAATTTTGTACGTTTACTTGTGTTAAATACGTACTTGATCTTCGGAGGGTTTTAATAATTGATATGGGTTGATATTAATTCAAATAAATATTTCGGATAATGAAATACGATAAAACGGATACGATTTGATAAAAGATTTTTGAGCAACGAAACGTTCGGGTTTATTTTAATAATTAATTTTATTAATTATTAACTTTTTAAAATATTTAATTTATTGGGTTTTTAATAAATTAGACAATTGGTTGCGTTTAACGATCGGGTTAGCGTTCCGGGCCTTCGGTACGACTAAACGGCACTTAAAATGGACCACGATTACACGGGATTGCAAAACGAGAGCCCGGGAACCCATGAGGGCCCCATTCGGCCGAACCCCCCTCCCCTCCCCCTTATATTTTAATTTTTGTTAATTGTTGAGGGACTTATGTGCATTTATTTATATTAGGGCTTAATATATATACTTAGTAATACCCTAACTGCACAAATCATTCCCCATTTATTTTTTTTGGTCAACCCCTCCTTCTCCCTCCCTCTTGGCCGTCGCCCAACACGCACAAACACACACACTCAAACTCAATTTTTGATTAAACCTCAAGAACAAAAGTTGCAATTCGCGTTATCCTCTACGTATTGGTGTGCTTTGATTGTTGATCTAAGGTATATTTACATGAACCCTAATTCTTAAAAATCTAATTTTTATAAAGTTTCATAGTTATGTTGTCAATTGCTCAAGTCTATACGCGTACGTGTTAATTGTAATCGTTATTTTGTTTGTTTGATGCGCTAGGGTTTAAAAACGAATTTGTATTTGTTTGATCAGAAAAATTAAGTTTTTCAAATGTTAATTATTACATTATAATCAGATTCATTGCAAAAAACTATTGAGTTTAGGCTTTGGATTCGCTTGATTTCATTTCCGTATGATTAAGTTATGTCGATTTGAATTATCGTTGTGTTTTTGTTGCTTGATTAGAAATCTGGTATTGATAGAAAACGAATTGGCATATGAGACTTATACCACTGGAAATATAATTTAAAAACTCTCAAGTTAGACTAGGATATCATGTCGTTTGCTTATGTATAGCCTGAGATATGCTAGAATTAGTGTAAAAGTAGTTTTATACAGCACTTGCATGAAAATAACCTTGTATGATAAAAAGTTTTAACTTCTGTGATTAAATATTTGCATATTTGAAAATTAGATAAAAATTACATCATCTTTCATGTAGATATCATAGGCTAATTGTATCTAGATCTTCGGATAATCGTATGCGAATGTGACTAACTAAATGAGAATCGAATCTATAAATTACACACGGTTTTGTACTCTTTGGATTTTGTGAATTATTTGAGCATGTATGCTTCTGGAAAATGAAACTTAACATGATATGTGACTTATTGTTAGTTTATGTCAATCTCTGAAACCTTATGTATTGGGCACAATAGAGCCATACTTTATGTGAATTCTGATTTGAGCTGAAAACTGAATGTTCAACTTGCACGAATAAACTGTACCAATTGGCTAAACAAAAGTGGCTAGATTTTTTATATGTTTTACTTTGATTTGTACTTGAACTATGGCCACTGTTCTTGTATCAATTGCATGTTCCTAACTCCAGTTATAGCCAAAATGAAATCAGTGCGCGGTCAGAAACTGACTTGGCAAACCCCAAATGTATCCCTTCTGATTCCTGACTTTTAATTGTCGTATGAGTCCCTGGCTGGACTTTTTGGAATCTATTTTAAGTATATTTATGATCTGGAGTTTTTTATATTTACTTGAATTTTGTACTATGAGATAATGTGCTAAGTATGCTACGTGTTCATAAATTTTGTGCATGACGATAAACTGAAATTGTGAAAATGATCATTCATGACCTAAAACGTATTGTCTGACTTAGGTTTGACATGTTAATCAATATTTGACATGAACCTACTGATTTTGACTTTATTTGACCACATTGACCAATTTTGACTTTCAGTTTGACTTCGGTTGACTTTGTTGACTTGCATGATATAGTTGACTTTTACTTTGAAACGCGTCGAGTCGAGCAATAAGACAACATACACTATGAAACCACACTTATATAAGATACATATATTGACCAACCTACATACGTATACTTAGGTTACATTACTCGGGTCTAAACCGTACAAGTCATTTGTCTTTCATTCTGAGCTTATTCAAAGGTGAGTCTACAGTCCCGCTTTTTACATGTTTTCAGGGATGAGAATACACGCTGTTATATTTACAATTTCAATTACTTTTATATTGACATGAGTACTACACATATGCATAATGAGTTTGTTCAAAAGGCCTCTAGCTTGAATACTTTTAATACCATCGGTGTAAGCACAATTTAGATGGACGGATCCGTTAGGTTGACAACCTCACCCACTATAAAAACAGTGGTGCATTTACTTTGAACATTAAATACATTTGAACAAGTGTATAACATTTTACGAGGTAAGGTCGGGTGTAGTGGTTTCAATACTCGGGTCATTGCTAGTATTCAGGTGCTCGGTTTATGCAAGCGATAGAATCTCGTGGTCAAGGAAATCAAACTATTTTTCTGATAACTATTTTTTAGATGCTGTTACATTACTTTAAACCTGTAGATTCACCAACATTATTTGTTGACCTGTTTTTGCTTGTTGTTATTCTCAGGTCCTTAAGAGGTATGCTTCCGCTGTGTTTACTGCATGACTGTCTGTGGATTCAGCATTTGATTTTAAAGAACATTATTTACTTTCGCATTTAAAACTTTTATACTGTTTAAATAATGTTGGCTTGTGGTTACGATCACAACAGTGTTTCTATTTTGGGATTATTGGCTTATGTTTTTGAAAGTTAATATTTTAAATAAAATTAAATGCGATTGCTTTAAACGTCTCATATAGAGGGCGTAACTGTTAACTGTGGGACCGGAATTAACACGCTGTCAGATGGTAATTTGGCGGGGTGTTATACCACAAGTTATTTAACATTTAACAAGTTGGGCTAGTTGGACCCACCCCCATGCCATGGATTCGGCCGAACCAAAAGGGGAGGGGGAACCCCTTTTGTTTTTCATTTTTGCATTTCAATTTTCATTTCATCATTTACACTACAAACCTATTTTTCTCTCTAGCATTTTCCCTCTTCCTTTTTCTCTTTGTGGGCGCCGAATACCACCATCAACATCATCATCACCATCAATCAAATTAAAGCTTGGATCCTCTAATCGTTTACACAACCGCGTTCATCTCTTCGATCTCTACACGCTCATATCTTTCTTTTCTCGATTAGGGTATAAATCCTAACCCTAGCTTTTCAATTTTTCTTTAATTTTTCTGTTTTTATATGTTATAATGATAGTATGATGTTTATATGTTATTGTATTGTTGATTGTATGCGTAGAAATGCTCGATTACATATGTTTTCGGTTTGATTGTTATGGGACATCGGTTTGTTTGTTATTTTCTGTAAACATAACTTTAGACTCCGAATTTTAGACTCCGAATTAAAGTTTCTAGATGAGTTCATCTCATCAATACATTAATTTTAGACTCCGAATTCATGTTATTTCGATTCCCAAAGCTCTAGATATGATTAAAATGGTGTTTAATTGAAATTAAAATGTAAGAACGAATTGGTACAGGTATGGTCCGACTTTGTGACCACTTTTGGAGTCTTTAGGGTGTACTAGTTTGTTTGGATTGATGATTGGATGAACTTTCATGTTCGGGTCATCGAAATCCGAGCCACGGATCACCCGTTATTACTAAAACATGTTTTTGAACGGATTAAAGCTCCAAGCTGAATAATGGATGTAGGTCACGACTTGGTGGCTATTCTTGGGGTGTTCTTGAGTACACTAATGTGTCGGGTGGGTGGATTAGGCGAAGATATATATAAGACTCGCCGAAAACTGATTCCCGGGGCTCAAGTTATGACCCGATGAACTTTTAATTAAAACTTATGGTTATTAATTATGACTTATGATATAAATAATGAATTTCATTATTAATAAATTACTTATGATATAAAAAGTAATTAATTTAATTTAAGACTTATGATATATATATTTATTATATCATTTATTGATTAATTATGATTTAATTAAACTTTTAATTAAACTTATGATTAATAATACTTTTATTATTAATGAAAAATACTTATGGTAAGTATTAAACTTATATTATGAGATTATTATAATAAGACTTATAATAAGGATTAATTAATTATTTAATTATTATAAGGCTTAGTTATTATTTAATTATAATTTAATTATTAAACACTTATGATTTAATAATTATAATTAGAAACTTATGATATGAATAATAATTCATTATTAATTAATAATACTTATGATATGATTAATAATTTATTATTAATTAATAATACTTAAGATATGATTTAAAATCTATTATTAATTAATAATACTTATATTATGACTAATATTTAATTAATTAATTAAATACTTATGTTATATTAATTATATCATTTAAACTTATGTTAACTTTAATAATTCATTTTAATTTAATTAAACTTATGTTATGACATAATTATACATTTATGACTTTAAATAACATTATAACCTATATTATTATTATAACCTATACTTTAAAATTCAATGTTGACTATGATTGACCAAGGTTGACTTTTGAGTTGACTTTCGGTTGACTTTGACTTTCAGTTGACTTTTGTTGACTTTCTAATTAAGGAAATTTTCCTAACTTATAAACTTTCTAAAAATAGAAACTTTCTAAAAATAGAAACTTTCCTAAAATAGAAACTTTCCAAAAATGGAAACCTGCTAAAAATAGAAACTTTCTAAAAATAGAAAATGTGTGTCCGTACGCTGTTCCGATCAAACCGATGCATGTTGAGTGTTGTTCTATGTCTACTTGCTACATGTACAATAGCTATCATACTAAGACTTGACCTAAGTTAGTTATTTATATCTACCTGCTTTATTTATAGGTCGGCGTTGTGATCATCCCTGATCACTTTACTTCATTTGATGTTTGCATTATTGTGTGGTTACTTCGTTTGCTTTAAGGTGAGTTATAGTTCCATTTTTACATACTTTTCAAAGTATATTTTTAGGATATGATTACATGCATTTTATTTTTACGTTTAGACACAAGTGGCAATTAAAGTTAAATTATTCATTGTGAGTTAAACAAAAATATTCCATATTCTGGTAACTGTAATCACTGGTTTCTGCTGGTGAACGCGAATCCTACGGATAGATCTATCGGGTTTGACAACCCCATTTCGAGCTAGTCGCGCTAGCAATTTATAATCAGAATGTTTAGTACTTCGTATTTAGTTGAAGATACACTTCTTCAGTGTATATTATTTATTGTGTTTGGCAAGGGTAAATAAAGGGTTAAGTAGTTACCAGGTGGCTCATTGATAATGGAATAATGTTTTATATTTTCTAACATTTTAAATCTTGTGGTCTAAAGCTTATACGTTTATTTAAACATATAATTCACTCAACATTTTTGTTGACAGTTTACTCGCATGTTTTTACAGGTACTTGAGTTTGTTTGATGCTTCCGCTGTGTTACAAAAGTCTGCATGCATTTGGGCAGATTTTTGTTAAACATTTATGAAACTTTGAACTTGCATTCTATTTTTGGATAAATTAAACTTGTGGGTTTTGTTGACAATGTTTTAATGTCAACTTTAGTTATTAATATGTTGGGTTGTTTAAACTACATATTTTGATAAATTTCCTTTTTGGAAAACTTTTGAATAAAAGAATGCAATGTTGTTTATTAAATTCATTTAAGTTCGATCAAGTTGTGGGACCAAGTGACAGAGCCGTTAAGTGTATTGACGGGGCCATCAAAGTTGGTATCAGAGCTCTGGTTGTAGGGAACTAGGCGATCATAATGTGGTCAACCCATGGTTTTTAGGGTGCATTAGAGTCTAGTCTATAGCCCGACCTTCCTTGTTATAGCATTATTATGCATTTCATTTCGTATGAGGAATAATTGTAAGTTATTATTGCTTATGATATTTCTATTTTATATGTGGTTTGTGGTTTTACTATTTGTAGATGTCGGCTTCGAGCAACAATTCCGTTCCTGCTCCCGTTTCCCCGTCTACTGCTGCTCGTCGTGCACGACAGCCTCGCCTAAGAGATCCTGTTAACTACTACATGGCTACCATCACTCACATGACCAGGGCATATACGAATGAGATTCGTATTGATGCTCTCAGTGACTGTATGCGTGTTTTGCCGCATAACGAGGTGATGGATGAGATTAGAGTTGATATAGATAGGTTCGTTAGCTTCAAGCATAGGATCGAGTTTGAGACTAGGAAGCGTAATCGTGAGGTGGACGCTAAGTTCGAGGCTCTTGAGAGCGTGGTTCGTGGTTTGAAGACGGAGTTGGAGGATGTGAAGGGAAAGTTGAGGAAGTACGAGACTCCTGACGAGCATTATACAGGCCCAGCTTATCACACCTGCTCCAAGAAGATGTGATGTGATGATTCATGATTGATTATTCATTTCATAAGACTTAATGTCCTTTTATACATTCATTTTTGGGTGATGTACGGCGTTTTGCCGAGGATTTTGTTAAGAGATATTTTTCATTTATGTATGGATGGTTATTTCTTTTATAACATCTGGTTATCATTATCATTTTATTTCTGATGTTGTGACTCTTGGCATGTTATATTATGCGTAATATAATTCATGTATGTTAGGTGCTATGTATGTTGTATGATTTCTATCATAAAGTATGTATGCATGTGGTGGCTATTTCTATAACTATCATAACTGTCATGTTATTACTCATAGTGTTCATTGACTATTATTTTAATGGTTAATCTTTTTGTGTTCGATCTATTCCTTTATAACACTGGTATTATTCTTAGTACTAACAGTTATGTTATTCTGTTTTGAAGATCATGCCTCCCCGTGAGTCCAACAAAGCTCGTATGCAATGCCTGATCTCCGAAGGGATTGAGGATGCTATGGCAGCTAATGCTAATGCGAATGTGAATAACAACAATCAGGTGGGATGCTCCCACAAGATGTTTATGGCAAGTTGTCCACAAGAGTTTAGTGGCACTGAAGGACCCATTGGACTTACTCGTTGGTTCGAGAAGATTGAGTCTATTTTCAGGGTTAGCGAGTCCGGGAAGAGGATAAGCTCAGTTTCGCAAGCTACACTCTTACAGATAGTGCATTGACTTGGTGGAACAACTTAGTTAGTAGTTTGGGTAATGATGTGGCATATGATTTGACTTGGAAAAATTTTAAAGAGAGGATGATCACCCGTTATCGTCCTAGGGGTGAACTTAAGAAGTTAGAGGCTGAGCTTAAAAACTTGAAGATGAAGGGCACTGAATTAGATGTCTATGAACAAAGGTTCTTTGAGTTGACTTTGTTGTGTCCTAATACTTATGCTGATGAGAACCTTAAGATTGAAGCTTATATTGATGGGTTATCTGAGCAGATTGAGCATGGGGTTGAGTCTAGTGAGCCCCAGACTATTGAAGCGGCTATGTCTATGGCGTACAAGCTTAATGATAAGATTTTGAGGAGAAGTAAGGCAGCCGTGACTGATGCTAGTGAGGAGGTTGTTAAGAAGGCTGATAATGGGAAAAGGAAGTGGGATAACAACCGCAATCAGAACCAAAGTTAGCAGAAGAAACAAGATACTTCTGGTTCTAATAACCGAAATCAGCGTGTTTGTCCTCGATGTTATAAGGCTCATGATGGTTATTGTATGTTTACTTGTAAGAGGTGTTCCAAGCAGGGACACATTGCTAAAGATTGTACGGTGCTTATACTGGGTACTGCTACTCCTGCTGCAGGTAGTAGTAACAATGCTGGTAACAATGGTGGTAATGGTAATGGTAATGGGAAGCTGAGAAATGGTGGTAATCAGAGAGTTTGTTATGAATGCGGTAAGCCAGGGCATTTCCGTGATGCCTGCCCTAACAAGAAGACTACTGATAATGCACGTGGAAGAGCATTCAATATTAAGGCCAGGGATGCTGAGGAAGATCCAAAACTTGCTACGGGTACGTTCTCGGTCAACGATTTATCAGTTTATGTACTATTTGATTCAGGGGCTGATTTGAGTTTTATGTCGAGTAAATTTAGTCCAAAAATCAAAACTCCGTTAACTCCTCTAGATAATACTTATGTTGTAGAGATAGCTAATGGTAAGGTGCTTACTGCTAAGACTGTGTATCGTAAATGTAACTTAATCTGGCTGGTAGAGATTTTGAGGTAGATTTAATACCGATTGACCTAGGCAATTTTGATGTTGTTATTGGTATGGATTAGTTGTCTACGAATCGTGCTGAGATTGTGTGTTATGAGAAAGCTATTCGTGTTACTAATGTGGTTGGAGAGCTGCTGATGGTTTTTGGGGATAAGAAATGCAGACAGTTAAATCTTATTAGCTGTTTGAAAGTTCATAAACATCTTCGCAAATGCTGTCATGCTATTCTAGCCCATGTTGTTGATTCTGATAGAGAAGAGAAGAGCGTTGGTGATGTTCATATTGTTAGAGATTTTCCTGAGGTATTTCCCAAAAATTTACCTAGCCTTCCGCCGCAACGCGCGGTAGAATTTCAAATCGATCTTGTTTCCGGTGCTGCTCCTGTAGCACGTGCTCCTTATCGACTTGCGCCTTCCGAACTTCAAGAATTGTCGAGTCAACTTCGTGAGTTGTTAGACAAAGGTTTTATTCGTCCTAGTTCGTCCCCTTGGGGAGCTCCTGTTCTGTTTGTTAAGAAGAAAGATGGTTCTTTTCGTTTGTGCATTGATTATCATGAATTGAACAAGCTTACTGTTAAAAACCGTTACCCTCTTCCAAGAATCGATGATCTGTTTGATCAGCTTCAAGGTTCGTCTGTTTATTCTAAGATCGATCTTAGTTCCGGTTATCATCAACTGCGTGTTAAAGAATCTGATGTTTCGAAAACCGCTTTTCGCACCCGTTATGGTCACTACAAATTCCTTGTTATGCCGTTTGGATTGACAAATGCACCAACTGTGTTCATGGACCTCATGAACCGTGTGTGTAGACCCTATATGGACAAATTCGTTATCATTTTCATTGACGACATCCTGATTTATTCCAAGAGTGATGAAGAGCACGAAGAACATTTGAAGTTGGTGCTTGATTTGTTGAGGAAAGAAGAGTTGTACGCTAAGTTCTCTAAGTGTGCTTTCTGGTTAAGAGAAGTTCAATTCCTTGGACATATTGTTAGTAAACAGGGAATACAAGTTGATCCTGCCAAGGTTGAGGCAATTGAGAAGTGGGAAATTCTGAAGACTCCTACTCAGGTTCGTCAGTTTCTAGGGTTGGCAGGTTACTATAGAAGGTTCATTCAAGATTTCTCTCGTATAGCGAAACCTCTGACTGCTTTAACGCACAAGGGGAAGAAGTATGAATGGAAGGATGAACAAGAAACTGCTTTTCAAACTCTGAAGAAGAAGTTGACTACCGCTCTGATATTGTCGCTACCTGAGGGTAATGATGATTTTGTAGTTTATTGTGATGCTTCACTTCAGGGCTTTGGTTGTGTTTTGATGCAACGAAAGAAAGTTATTGCGTACGCGTCACGACAGTTGAAGATCCATGAGCAGAATTATACAACCCATGATTTGGAGTTGGGAGCTGTTGTGTTTACGCTCAAGATTTGGAGACATTATCTTTATGGGGTCAAAAGTACTGTGTACACAGATCACAAAAGTCTTCAACATATCCTTGATCAAAAACAGTTGAATATGAGGCAACGAAGATGGATTGAGACGTTGAATGATTATGATTGTGAACTTTTATATCATCCGGGAAAAGCCAATGTTGTGGCTGATGCGTTAAGTCGTAAAGAGAGGGTTGAACCTCGCAGATTTAGAGCTTTGAATATGACGATTCGAACAAACCTCGCAAGGCAGATTCTTGAGGCACAACAAGAAGCCTTAAAGGATGAGAATTTTGTGAACGAGAAAGTCAGAGGCATGGCAAAGAAGTTTGAGGTACGAGCAGATGGTACTAGATACTTTACAGGACGCCTTTGGGTTCCGAAATTTGGCAATTTGCGACAACTTGTTTTAGATGAGGCTCATAAGTCTAGGTACTCTATTCATCCTGGTTCAGGAAAGATGTATCATGATCTTAAGGAGCTGTATTGGTGGCCTAATTTGAAGGCTGATGTGGCTACTTATGTGGCTAAGTGTTTGACCTGTGCTAAGGTTAAAGCCGAACATCAAAAGCCGTCTGGACTGTTGGTGCAACCTGAGATTCCCAAGTGGAAGTGGGAAGGTATTACAATAGATTTTATTACAAAGTTACCAAGAGTTACGGGTGGCTATGATACCATTTGGGTGATTGTAGATCGACTCACTAAGTCAGCTCTCTTTTTTCCGATTAAGGAAACGGATTCGATGGAGAAGCTTACTCGTTTGTATTTGAAGGAGATTGTTTCTAGACATGGTGTTCCTGTATCAGTCATTTTAGACCAAGACAGCCGATTTATATCGAGGTTTTGGCGATCCTTACAGGAATCTTTGGGAACTAAATTGGATATGAGCACCGCTTATCATCCGCAGACGGATGGTCAGAGTGAAAGGACCATTCAAACGTTAGAAGACAAGTTGCGAGCGTGTGTTATTGATTTTGGTAATAGGTGGGATAGATATTTGCCGCTAGCTGAATTTTCTTATAACAACAGTTATCATGCAAGTATTAAGGCCGCACCGTTTGAAGCTCTGTATGGTAGGAAGTGTAGGTCTCCTGTCTGTTGGAATGAGGTTGGGGATGCTCAACTCACAGGCCCAAAAATTATTCATGAGACTACCTAGAAGATCGTACAGATTAAGGAAACACTGAGAACCGCCAGAAGTCGGCAAAAGAGCTATGCCGATAAGAGAAGGAACGATATTGAATTTCAGGTCGGTGACCGTGTTATGTTAAAGGTAACACCTTGGAAGGGCATGATACGTTTTGGTAAAAGGGAAAGTTGAATCCTCATTTTGTTGGACCTTTTGAGATTATTGAGAGAGTTGGACCCCTGGCTTATCGTTTGAAATTGCCACAAGAACTCAGTGTTGTTCATGACGTTTTTCATGTATCGAATTTAAAGAAGTGTTTGGCCGAGGTCGATAAGACTATTCCTCTGGAGGAACTTCATGTTGATAAACAATTTCATTTTATTGAGGAACCTGTTGAAATTATGGATCTAGAGGTTAAGACTCTTAAGCAGAGTAGAATTCCTATTATCCGAGTTAGATGGAACGCCAGACGCGGTCCCGAGTTCACTTGGGAGCGTGAAGATCAGATGAAGCAAAAATACCTTCATTTGTTCCCAGATGCTGAGTCAACCCCTGCACCTGCTTAAATTTCGAGACGAAATTTCCGTAACGAGAAGGTACTTTAACAACCCTACTTTTTCCTTATCTTTTACCGTTAATCATTTAACGATCGTTAACTGTTATTCGTGCCACGTCATTTCTATGACCTATATTATTATCTTAGTAATAATATATTATGTATTATGTGTTAAATGAATATTTGTATTCATATTTTAAATTGTACGTTTACACGAATCGTGGATTTCTATCCGGCGAATCTTTTCGGTTTTCAAACCAACGGTCAAGCTTTCGGGATTTTTAAGTCCTAATTATTTTAAATATGATATTTTAGTGTCATATATTTATATATAGTGTTTATATATATTTTTCGTCACGTATTTGTTATCTCTCCGAATTTTTAATCGCGTAGTCGTGTTTTCTCGTTTCGGGTTTCGATCAAGCGTTCGGGCCACAAGTTATTTAACATTTAACAATTTGGGCTAGTGGGGCCCACCCCCATGCCATGGATTTGGCCGAACCAAAAGGGGAGGGGGGAACCCCTTTTGTTTTTCATTTTTGCATTTCAATTTTCATTTCATCATTTACACTACAAACCTATTTTTCTCTCTAGCATTTTCCCTCTTCCCTTTTCTCTGTGTGGCCGCCGAATACCACCATCAACATCATCATCACCATCAATCAAAATAAAGCTTGTATCCTCTAATCGTTTACACAACCGCGTTCATCTCTTCGATCTCTACACGCTCATATCTTTCTTTTCTCGATTAGGGTATAAACCCTAACACTAGCTTTTCAATTTTTCTTTAATTTTTCTGTTTTTATATGTTAAAATGATATTATGATGCTTATATGTTATTGTATTGTTGATTGTATGCTTAGAAATGCTCGATTATATATGTTTTCGGTTTGATTGTTTTGGGACAACGGTTTGTTTGTTATTTTTTGTAAACATAACTGATATAAAAGTGAAATTAAAGTGTCTATATGTGTTCCTCTCATCAAGACATTAATTTTAGACTCCGAATTTGAAATGTCCCGTTCATATTTATTATAAACGTTCCATATTAATTGATTTTGTCGCGAGGTTTTGACCTCTATATGAGACGTTTTGCAAAGACAGCATTTATTTTTAAAACAACCATAACCTTTATTTTATCTATAAAGGTTTAAAAAGTATTACGTAGATTATCAAATAATGATAATCTAAATATATACTGTTTACACACGACCATTACATAATGGTTTACAATAAGAATATATTACATCAAAAATAAGTTTCTTGAATGCAGTTTTTACATAATTTCATACAAGCATGGACTCTAAATCTTGTCCTTATTTTAGTATGCAACAGCGGAAGCTCTTAATAATCACCTGACAATAAACATGCTTAAAACGTCAACAAAAATGTTAGTGAATTATAGGTTTAACCTATATATTATCAAATCATAATAATAGACCACAAGATTTCATATTTCAATATACATCCCATACATAGAGATAAAATTCATTCATATGGTGAACACCTGGTAACCGACATTAACAATATGCATATAGAATATCCCCATCATTCCAGGACACCCATCGGACATGATAACATCGAAGTACTAAAGCATTCCGAATTCCAGAATGGGGCTTTTTGGGCCCGATAGATCTATCTTTAGGATTCGCGTCAATTTGGGGGGTCTGTTCCCAAATTATTAGGCTACCAAGCTAAAAAGGGGCATATTCGGCTTCGATCATTCACCCATATAATGTAGTTTCATTTACTTGTGTCTATTTCGTAAAACATTTATAAAATTGCATGTATTCTCATCCCAAAATATTAGATTTTAAAAGTGGGACTATAACTCACTTTCACATATTTTTACTTCGTCGGGAAGTAAGACTTGGCCACTAGTCGATTCACGAACTTATAACAAATATGTACATATATATCAAAGTATGTTCAAAATATATTTACAACATTTTTAATACGTTTTAATGTTTTATGTTTATTAAGTCAGCTGTCCTCGTTAGTAACATACAACTAGTTGTCCACAATTAGATGTACAGAAATAAATTGATATATATTATCTTAAATCAATCCACGACCCAGTGTATACATGTCTCAGGCTAGATCACAACTCAAAGTATATATATTTTTGGAATCAACCTCAACCCTGTATAGCTAACTCCAACATTACTGCATATAGAGTGTCTATGGTTGTTCCAAATAATATATATATGGGTCGATATGATATGTCAAAACATTTGCATACATGTCTATGGTATCCCAAGATTACATAATATATTAGAATACATGTATAATACAATATAAGTTAGCTAGGATATGATTTGTATAGAATTGTTACAATATTTCCCTTAGCTACAACAATCAAAAAATATCCAATCTTGTTTTACCCATAACTTCTTCGTTTTAAATCCGTTTTTAGTGAATCAAATTGATATGGTTTCATATTGAACTCTATTTTATGAATATAAATAGAAAAAGTATAGGTTTATAGTCAAAAATACGGGTTACAAGTTATTTTTGTAAAGGTAGTCATTTCAGTCGAAAGAACGACGTCTAGATGACCATTTTGGAAAACATACTTCCACTTTGAGTTTAACCATGATTTTTGGATATAGTTTCATGTTCATAATAAAAATCACTTTCCCAGAAGAACAACTTTTAAATCAAAGTTTATCATAGTTTTTAATTAACTAACCCAAAACAGCCCGCGGTGTTACTTCGACGGCGTATGTCCGGTTTTACGGTGTTTTTCGTGTTTCTAGGTTTTAAATCATTAAGTTAACATATCATATAGATATAGAATATGTGTTTAGTTGATTTTAAAAGTCAAGTTAGAAGGATTAACTTTTGTTTGCGAACAAGTTTAGAATTAACTAAACTATGTTCTAGTGATTACAAGTTTAAACCTTCGAATAAGGTAGTTTTATATATATGAATTGAATGATGTTATGAACATCATTACTACCTCAGGTTTTGTGGATAAACCTACTGGAAATGAAAAAATAGATCTAGCTTCAAAGGATCCTTGGATGGCTTGAAAGTTCTTGAAGCAAAATCATGACACGAAAACAAGTTCAAGTAAGATTTCCACTCGAAATAAGATTGTTATAGTTACAGAATTTGAATCAAAGTTTGAATATGAGTATTACCTTGTATTAGAAAGATATCTTACTATAAATAGGAAATATTTCTTGTGGTTGGATGATCACTTTACAAGATTGGAAGTAAGCTAGCAAACTTGGAAGTATTCTTGATTTTATGAAACTAGAACTTATAGAATTTATGAAGAACACTTAGAACTTGAAGATAGAACTTGAGAGAGATCAATTAGATGAAGAAAATTGAAGAATGAAAGTGTTTGTAGGTGTTTTTGGTCATTGGTATATGGATTAGATATAAAGGATGTGTAATTTTGTTTACTTGTAAATAAGTCATGAATGATTACTAATATTTTTGTAATTTTATTAGATATTTCATGCTAGTTGCCAAATGATGGTTCCCACATGTGTTAGGTGACTTACATGGGCTGCTAAGAGTTAATCATTGGAGTGTATATACCAATAGTACATATATCTAAAAGCTGTGTATTGTACGAGTACGAATACGGGTGCATAAGAGTAGAATTGTTGATGAAACTGAACGAGGATGTAATTGTAAGCATTTTTGTTAAGTAGAAGTATTTTGATAATTATCTTGAAGTCTTTCAAAAGTGTATGAATACATATTAAAACACTACATGTATATACATTTTAACTGAGTCGTTAAGTCATCGTTAGTCGTTACATGTAAATGTTGATTTGAAACCTTTAAGTTAACGATCATATTAAATGTTGTTAACCCAATGTTTATTATATCTAATGAGATGTTAAATTATTACATTATCATGATATTATGATATATTAATATATCTTAGTATGATATATATACAGTTAAATGTTGTTACAACGATAATCGTTACATATATGTCTCGTTTCGAAATCATTAAGTTAGTAGTCTTGTTTTTACATATGTAGTTCATTGTTAATACACTTAATAACATGTTTACTTATCATTTATCATGATTAAATATAGTGTATCAATATCTTAATATGATTCATATGTATTTAGTAAGACGTTGTTATAACGATAATCGTTATATATATCGTTTCGAGTTTCTTAATTCAATAAACTCAATTTTATGTATATAACTCCTTGTTAAAATACCTAATGAGATACTTACTTATCATAATATCATGTTAACTATATATATATATATATATATATATATATATATATATATTCATATATATGTCATCATATAGTTTTTACAAGTTTTAACGTTCGTGAATCACCGGTCAACTTGGGTGGTCAATTGTCTATATGAAACCTATTTCAATTAATCAAGTCTTAACAATTTTGATTGCTTAACATGTTGGAAACACTTAATCATGTAAATAACAATTTCATTTAATAAATATAAACATGGAAAAGTTCGGGTCACTACAGTACCTACCCGTTAAATAAATTTCGTCCCGAAATTTTAAGCAGTTGGAGGTGTTGACGTATCTTCTGGAAATAAGTGTGGGTATTTCTTATCCATCTGATCTTCTCGTTCCCAGGTGAACTCGGGTCCTCTACGAGCATTTCATCGAACTTTAACAATTGGTATCTTGTTTTACTTAAGTCTTTTAACCTCATGATCCATTATTTCGACGGGTTCTTTGACGAATTGAAGTTTTTCGTTTATTTGGATTTCGTCTAACGGAATAGTGAGATCTTCTTTAGCAAAACATTTCTTCAAATTTGAGACGTGAAAAGTGTTATGTACAGCCGCGAGTTGTTGTGGTAATTCAAGTTGGTAAGCTACTGGTCCGACACGATCAATAATCTTGAATGGTCCTATATACCTTGGATTTAATTTCCCTCGTTTACCAAATCGAACAACGCCTTTCCAAGGTGCAACTTTAAGCATGACCATCTCTCCAATTTCAAATTCTATATCTTTTCTTTTAATGTCGGCGTAGCTCTTTTGTCGACTTTGGGCAGTTTTCAACCGTTGTTGAATTTGGATAATCTTCTCGGTAGTTTCTTGTATTATCTCCGGACCCGTAATCTGTCTATCCCCCACTTCACTCCAACAAATCGGAGACTGCACTTTCTACCATAAAGTGCTTCAAACGGCACCATCTCAATGCTTGAATGGTAGCTGTTGTTGTAGGAAAATTCTGCTAACGGTAGATGTCGATCCCAACTGTTTTCGAAATCAATAACACATGCTCGTAGCATGTCTTCAAGGGTCTGTATCGTTCTTTCACTTTGCCCATCAGTTTGTGGATGATAAGTAGTACTCATGTCTAGACGAGTTCCCAATGCTTGTTGCAATATCTGCCAAAATCTTGAAACAAATCTGCCATCCCTATCTGAGATAATAGAGACTGGTATTCCATGTATGGAGACAACTTCCTTCAAGTATAATCGTGCCAACTTCTACATTTTATCATCTTCTCTCATTGGCAGAAAGTGTGCTGACTTGGTAAGACGATCGACTATTACCCAAATTGTATCATAACCACTTGCAGTCCTTGGCAATTTAGTAATGAAATCCATGGTAATGTTTTCCCATTTCCATTCCGGGATTTCAGGTTGTTGAAGTAGACCTGATGGTTTCTGATGTTCAGCTTTGACCTTAGAACATGTCAAACATTCTCCAACGTATTTAGCAATATCGGCTTTCATACCTGACCACCAAAAGTGTTTCTTGAGATCTTTGTACATCTTCCCCGCTCCGGGATGTATTGAATATCTGGTTTTATGTGCTTCCTTAAGTACCTTTTCTCTCACATCTCCAAACTTTGGTACCCAAATTCTTTCAGCCCTATACCGGGTTCCGTCTTCCCGAATATTAAGATGTTTCTCCGATCCTTTAGGTATTTCATCCCTTAAGTTTCCCTCTTTTAAAACTCCTTGTTGCGCCTCCTTTATTTGAGTAGTAAGGTTAGTACAAATAATTATATTCATAGCTTTTACTCAAATGGGTTCTCTGTCCTTTCTGCTCAAGGCGTCGGCTACCACATTTGCCTTCCCCGGGTGGTAACGAATCTCAAAGTCGTAATCATTCAACAATTCAATCCACATGCGCTGCCTCATGTTCAATTGTTTCTGATTAAATATGTGTTGAAGACTTTTGTGGTCGGTATATATAATACTTTTGACCCCATATAAGTAGTGCCTCCAAGTCTTTAATGCAAAAACAACCACGCCTAATTCCAAATCATGCGTCGTATAATTCTGCTCATGAATCTTCAATTGTCTAGACGCATAAGCAATTACCTTCGTTCGTTGCATTAATACACAACCGAGACCTTGCTTTGAGGCGTCACAATATATCACAAAATCATCATTCCCTTCAGGTAATGACAATATAGGTGTTGATGTCGAACGAGGTGTATATAAAATAGTTATTATTTTACTAGAAAAACTATTAAATACGATACAATTTTACACAAGATATTTATTTATTTATAGAATGGATATACTTAAACCTTGCTACAACACTTATAGGCAGTGTACCTAATCGTACAGTAGTGTAGTTTTTAGTAAGTCCGGTTCGTTCCACAGGGAGATCTTTGAACAAAGCTCAACGCTATATTAGTTTACTTTTATAAAAATACAAATATATATATATAAGTAATATTATTATTATAAAGGGGGGTTTTTACCGTTTAATGACCGGTTTGTCGATTTTAAGATTTTAGTCGCAGTTAAAACCTAATGTAAAATATAAAATAAATACAAGACTTAAATTAAAGTGTAAAGTAAATAATGATAATGAAATTGCGAATAATAAAAATGCGATAAAATAAAATTGCGATAATTAAAAAGTACGATAATTAAAAGTGCGATTAAATAACAATAAATAAAAGTGCGATAATTAGAAGTGCAATTAAATATAAAATAAAGGAAATTAAATATGAAATAAAAGAATTATGCTTATTTAAACTTCCGTAATCATGATGTTTGACGTGTTGATTTTAGTTTTATGCCCATGGGTTAATTGTCCTTTGTCCTGGATTATTCAATATGTCCGTCTGGTTTTTGTCCATAACAGTCCATCAGTCATAAATATAAATTGCAAGTGTCCTTGTCAAATTATTATTATACCCGAAGATAAATATTCCAACTAATTGGGGATTCGAATTGTAACAAGGTTTTAATACTTTGTTTAATGAATACACCAGGTTATCGACTGCGTGTAAACCAAGGTTTTACTACTTTGTTAACAATTACACCAATTACCCTTGAATGTAATTTCACCCCTGTTTTAATTATTCTAGTGGCTATTAATCCATTCCCGTGTCCGGTTAAATGAACGATTATTCGTACATATAAATACCCCGCCCATCGTGTCCGATCGAGTGTATATGGTAATTTATAGGGACGCCCAATTGTAAATCTTTATATTAACATTAACAAACTTTCATTTAGTTAAACAAATATAAAGCCCATTAATAGCCCATAGTCTAATTTCCACAAGTGTCGTTCTTTTGTCCAAACCCCAATTATGGTACAAAGCCCAATTACCCAATTTTAGTAATTAGCCCAACATCATGATTACTTCGTTTTAAATAAGCATAATAATAACTTAGCTACGAGACATTAATATAAAAAGGTTGAACATAACTTACAATGATTAAAAATAGCGTAGCGTTACACGGACAGAATTTCGACTTACACCCTTACAACATTCGCTAACATACCCTTATTATTAGAATTATAATTAAAATTAAAATATAAATTATAAATATAAATATATTTACGTATGAAGAGGAAGAGAAAAAAGATGATAAAAACTCGGCACAAAACTGGCTTTATATAGGACCTGACCAGCAATCTCACTCCATGCGACTCGCATGGATTTGTGCCTTTGGCCATGCGAGTCGCATGGCCACCCTGGATCCAGCCAAATGACTTTGTTTTCTTCTTGCCGACGTAATATAATAATAATAATATATATAATATATAATTATATATAATTATATATATATTATATTATATTCTTGTGCATAGTAGACTAGATATTTTTGGTCCGTTGCGTCGGGCGTTTCTTCTTGGCTCAGGTCCCGGTTCCGGATTTTCGGACGTCCTCGCGTATTATTTTAAATCGCGTACTTTGCGTTTTGTAACTTGTACTCTTGTCATTTTGAGACGTTCCTCATCAATATTTTGAACCTTTTTTATTGTCTTTTGTACTTTTGAGCTTTTTGGACCTTTTTGTCTTCAATTTGTCGAATCTGCCTTTTGTCTTCACTTTTTAATATTTAAACGAATATTGCTTGTAAATCGAACAATACCAACTAAAATCTTGTCTTTCTTGGGGAATAATGCTATGAAATATATGTTCGTTTTTAGCATTATCAAATATTCCCACACTTGAGCGTTGCTTGTCCTCAAGCAATATTGTCTTGAAATACTAGAATCACTTTTTTATTCTTCACACTTTGTACATCAGTGATTTCTATACGGCGGTATAAACAATGGTAGTAACGATATGGTTTACAGTCCCACATGACTATAAAAATTTAGATCCATTAATGAAATTGGATCTTTATGAAAACATTTGATCTTTTGAAAATTAAATCTAGTTTTTACCCTAGATAAGTTTTCCGGAATAACCCTTTACCGGTGTTTGCAAAATATTTTTGTGGGTTTGGTGGGTTTCAAATTTGAAAATTTTAGCTCAAAACTTGAGGTTTTGTGTCACCCATTTGCTAACCTTGTATTAGGAAAGCAACACGTCCAGTTTACTTGTTCCGTATATTACCTTTCGGTAAACTACCGTCCGGTTGTAAAGGAAAGCGTTGAACAAGCAACTGTTAAGGCAATGTCCCGTGACATGCTTTTGATTATGGTTTATAACTTGTCGGACGCAATTACTATCCTTGGTAGGAGCAATAGTAAAGCTCACCCTTATAATTTGTCGGTTTGGCACAAAGTCCTGTCTTTGACCATGCTATGCAACCACCGTTCTTACGGTTGACACCCGATTTGGTTCAGGTGACCTAACGAATTCCAGGTGAATTCCTAGGATTTTACGTTCAATGGTAATGAACGCATTGAAAATGGGTTTTCAGAAAACAAATCGGTTTGTATTTTTGATCAAAATATTTTCTCGTTTAAGCTCGAGTTTAGATATCATTGAATTCCATGAGTTTGTAATTCTCAATCTTTAGGGTCAATCTCTAGGATTGAGTAATATCAGGCTTAAAAGCTGATTTTTAATCTTTAAAGGAGATTATCCTTTCTGGGGATCTGATTCATTAGTCTTATCAAGCTAATTTGCACGGTGCCCCCCCATTGTACGAGATAAATCCTTCTCATGGTTAGGATAAATCTGACCACTTGGCGACCCTGTTTAATGCTGAGGTCCGTGGATTTCCTGCTGATTTTAGTGATGACTTCTCTAGATTTTTCGTCAACCTACAGCTGGTCTGAACGACAACTTCATGACCTAAATCAAGAAGCGCGTTTCTTTTTCGGAAGACTTTACTTCCTTTTAATGATGGAATTGATTCATCGTGTAGATCCATCTTTTCTTTCATCGGGTAAAACAGTTTAGTTTAGTCCAAAGCAAAAGTATTTTCAGTTATTTGTTACAGATATATGTGACATATGTTTAAAATAACTTGATAAATTTTCCCACACTTGGCTTTTTATTTTTCTTTTTATCGTCCTCTATTCCATTTTAAATGAATTTTGACATTTTAGTTTGTTTCTCAATTTATGTCCTTTTTGAGGTAACAATAATTTCGGTGTTAAAACCTAGTTTTATCGTTCATAAATATGTATAAACATGATTTTTAGTTCATTTAATTGAAAATTTTGAAAAATTTTACTAGAATTGGGTAGTCAGTATATAAGACTAGGGCTGTTCTTTTTTATCAGAGAGCACTAGATTCTAATACAACTACTGCTTTACTAGTATTTTTAATGGTAACCAAGTGTTTAATATAAAAATTTTAAAATCCGAAAGAATTTAATCCCTTCCCACACTTAAGATCTTGCAATGCCCTCATTTGCAAGAAATCAGTAACAATTTAAATTATTGAGGGTGATTAGTGTGAAAATGATTAAATTTTTACCAAAGTTTCCAAATATATTGGCGTTTGTTTGCTGAATGATAAATGGTGCACGTCATTTGTTCATTCCGTCTTGTTGTTATTTCACATATATTTTGCATCATTTTCGTCAAAATTACTTGCTTTTGCTGAACTTACTGCCAGTCTTTGAAAACGCGTTGTTTTACCCTGTTTTGTGCATAAAATAGAATACATACAATACAAATATAATCATACATGCAATTTGAAATGGAACTTTGGCATCCCACTTTCAAACTATAAGAAAAATATTAGTACACAATAATAATAAGAATATCAAACATTACATAAACGTAATAAAATGTTAAGTGTTTAAAATAAAAATAAAAATTACCAACTTATCTCTACTGATCAGGAGGTGGGTTAGGAGGATAATTAGGATAGGGATCCCAATTCATGTTCGCGTCCGGGTTCCATGGCTGATTATAGGTGAACTGGTATGCTGCGTCATAATCATATGAATCATAGGGTGGTCTCATTTCTGGCTGATGTGCGGGATAGTATGCGGGTCGGGTCGGATAATACATCTCGCCAGGCTGCAACTGGCTTATAATTTGGCGCTGATGATAATCCCATCGGCCATGCTCTCGTTGCCGGGAATGCTCGTAGTCATTCCGACGTTGCCATGCCTCGTACTGCATATGCCTATCATAGTTCGTCATGTATTCATCCTCCATACGAACGCCTAAATCAAGAGCAGTCTCCCGAACAACTCCTATAATGTTGTTCGCATCCTCCATCTCGTCATCCGAACCTCTTTCTACCTGTCGCTGAGGTCCCTCGTATCGATATACCCGACCACGTCTCATCAATAATACCCTTGCACCGTGATAAAGGTTTGAACTTATAGTTTCACCTCCGTCCTCTATTTCGTTCATTGGACCCCCTTGGTGCTTATCTACACCTAAATACTCTCCAATGAGAGTAATGAAAATACCACCACCTATAATACTCCCCGATTTCATCCCCGAAACTACATTAGCGAGATAATAACCAACACAATAGGGAATGTTAACGAAACTCCTCGGGTCTCTAATACACTTGAGGTAGAACAAATCGTTTACGGTCAATTTCTCCTTATTTCTTCCCCTTTGTGTAATTGTGTTTGCTAAGAATCTATGAATCACCCGGAGTTCAGCTCTGTCTATATCTAAGTATGTATGATTTCCACTGGCGTGAAATTCATTAAAGTGGGACATACGCCTCCAGACAGCGTTAATATCAAATTCCCTATCTACCCTTTCTCCTTGGGCAATCAGGCTATTACAGTCGGGGCTCAAAAGTTCAGCAGGGGTGTAAATCTGTAAGGCCCTGGCTAAATCTATCATGGACATTCTGTACATGCGTCCACCTAACAGAAATCTAATAAAGCTTCTATCATCTATCCTCCTAACATCACTGTTTAACTTAATAGTACTAAGTAATTCTATACACCATTCCCTATATATGGTTCTACGAATGGAAAATAGGCGCATCCAATCGTTAAACTGAGAATTACCATACCTTTGCACCAATAATTCCCGAATCGGTTCGGCAAGGTCAACTGTTTCCAAAGGTACCCAGTCAATTGCCCTTGGCATTTCAACAACCTTAAAGTAGAGAATGTGCATGTTCTTTTGATAATCTGGATACTCTATCCAACATCGATCAAATCTCAGATTTGGGTGTAACTGATCTTCATTAATGTCTAAGCTCAGAATCCTTTGATGTGGAGCGAATTGACGAAACTGATTCATGAATAATTGATCTTGATCGTGATATGGAATATGTTGCTCCTCCTGTTCTTCTTCTTCTTGTTGCATATGTTGTTCTTGTTCATGAAACATTTCCGGTTCGGGCTCTGGTTGCCTGGACGATGATGCACCTGAACCTCCAGTATCGGCTCTCTGTAAAACACATTAAACACAAAAATTGTGCATCCAAATATGCATTAGTGTTAGCAAAATAATAACTTGAAACAATTATGATGACATGTTCAATTCATAACACATTTTATACACATTTTCTTAACAATAACAATTCTACACTTTTACATACGAAAATGTGTACAATGTTTTATCACATTTAAACTCTTAAACATGTCAACAATAATCATTATAGCAATTAAACACTTGTTGCATGGCATTCAAATCAAACTAGTGCTCATTTTCATATTTTTGTCAAGTCTACACTTTATCAAATAAGCATATACGAAAAATGTACATCAGGTTCATAAGCATTTATCTCAAATAACATGCCAAAATAATCACTACTAGCAATGAAACAAGTTTCAAATGGCCTTTATATCAATTTATCCAAGTTCATGAATTTTTGGACTTAAAAAGTCCACTTTAATTTTAAAATTCATGTTTAGGCTAAAAGTTTGGATCATTTAACTACCTAGACATGTTACACTACTTAATTTAGCAACAATTCATGACAAAAATCGGCCATAACCTGTTTATATCAAAAAGCCCCAAATTGCTCAAGAACACAAACCCTAGATTCTTAAAAATTTGAAGTTTTTAGCTTCAATTCATGCTAAATAGCTTCTATCTAGGATATACATGCATAATATAACAACAATTTAGCTCTAATTACACCTAAATTTAACAAAATCAAAATATAAAATTTCTAGCTCAAGAACACAAAAATTCGAATTTAAAGAGATTAGGGGTGAAATCTTTACCTTTCTCCTGAAGGGGTTGAGACTACTGAATCTAGGCATGATTATTGTGAAGTTTTGCAAGAAATTTGATGAAAAATGATGAATTTTTGAGAGGGTTTTGGAGATGGTTCGTGTATATGTGTGTGTATTGTGAGAAAGAAACAGGTCGACTGAGTTTTTGATCCTGTCCAGTTTTTAACAGCCATGCGACTCGCATGGATTATGCCTTTCCCCCATGCGAGTCGCATGGGGGTAAATTCCAGGTTTTGTTGTTTTTTTTTTTTTTTTTTTTTTTTTTTTTTAATAAAACCTTATACTTTTAAAACATAGAATTAAATAAAATTTTTAAAAATTTTGTTTCTTTTTAGGACGAGGTCGTTTCGGGACGATGCCCTAGTCCGTCCCTCGACAAAATTTTACAATTTTGTCATTTTCAAGCGATTGTTTTAAAAGCTTAGATTTTTTTGGATTTTTTCAATGTTTTTGGCATACTTTAAATCAATAAGATTAAAAATAATGATAATAAAAGTTCTCGTCCCTCCCTCGGGTAAAGCAATTTCGGTTCAAAGACCTAGTCTTCAACTTACGACGAATTTAAAAATCATATTTTTAACTTAAAGAGATAAAGTAAATTTTTGTTTTTTAAATTCACACAACTTAAATATAAAATTCAAAATTAATATTAAAAATTCACACCAAACTTAAAATTTGAAATGCATAAAATTAAAAATTCATATTTTTTTAAAAATTAAAAATTCACACCAAACTTAATTTAAAAATTTATAAATCATATCAAACTTATATTAATTTTTTCAAATATTTACAATTTTAAATATATTGTTTTTATAAAGTTTACAATATTAACTTAAGATTTAAATATTAATTTTAAAAACATGGTAAAAATAAATTTAAAAATCTTTTTGTCTTTTTATCCCACTTTAATCAATCAAATATTATCAAAAATATGCGCCCCTCTTTTCGGTAAAGTAATTTCGGTTCCAAGACCTAATTTAACTCATGACGAATTTTTGAAATATTTTGGGTTGATTGATTAAAGATATTTATACCTTAAGAATAAACGTTAAATTTCGCAGTGATGTAATAAATTTTTGAACGATATCAATAATTTCGGTCGCCAAACCTAATTTTATTTAATACCAATTTAATACTTTTTAGCGAACAAATTAGCGTTTATTATCAAAAGGTTAAAAATAAAAATAAAAATAAAAACTGTACAGACATACCTGTGAAATAGATTTCTTAGTTATATGATCTATTATATTCATAAGATAGTCGGTTTAATTGGTTTTCCATGGCTGCATAGGCGTAACCTCGAGCATTCATTGTCTTTTCTTCTAAACATATGAACGGTCCGTCTCTGCATAAAGTAACAAATTCGGTATTTGAATAGGTTTGATTATTTGAACATTTACCTCCATGTGACCATTTTCCGCATTTGTGACATCGTTCTAGGTGTCGTGCTCTTCTTTTCGCTGCGGATTTTGATTTTCCTTTACCAAATTGTAACTTATTATCTTCGCATCTGGATCCTTTTCTAACTCCGTCCATTCTTTCTCTGATTACTGATACTAATTCACTCGGTAGTATGTCATTATTTCTTTTAGTGATCAAAGCGTGTAGCATTAGACCATGGTTTAGTTCACAGGCAGTCTTCATTTCGTAAAAACCTAAAAAAATAAAAATTCAGAATGGGGGGAGAAGACTAGTTCTTTAGGGTCTGCTAGGGAAAGACCATACGTGTTCCATTTTCGAGAACTACACGAAAACAGACAATCTAACTCTAACAGAAATACATATTATCCTTTAAAGACTTGATTCTCCCCACACTTAGTTAGCTGTGGTATTGAAATTGTGATTAACTTCGTTGTTGACTTCCATCGGACCATGTATGTAATGTTTAACTCTGTGACCATTAACTTTAAATTCAATCCCATTTGAATTTATTAATTCTATCGTTCCGTATGGGAAAACTCTTTTGACTATGAATGGTCCAGACCATCTTGATTTCAATTTTCCAGGAAATAGCTTGAATCGTGAATTGAAAAGAAGAACTCTGTCTCCTTCTTTAAATTCTTTTGAATTTCTGATTCTTTTATCATGCCATTTCTTCGTTCTTTCTTTATAGATTAACGAATTTTCGTATGCTTCATGTCTTAATTCTTCTAATTCGTTTAGTTGACTTAATCGTAGACGTCCAGCTTCATGTAAATCAAGATTACATGTCTTCAAAGCCCAAAATGCTTTGTGTTCAATTTCTACTGGAAGATGACACGCTTTTCCATAAACAAGTCTAAAAGGTGTGGTTCCAATTGGAGTTTTGTAGGCTGTTCTAAAAGCCCAGAGTGCATCCTCCAATTTAATGGACCATTCCTTTGGATTTGATCCTACGGTTTTCTCTAGAATACGTTTTAAAGCTCGGTTGGTATTTTCAACTTGTCCACTTGTTTGTGGATGATATGCGGTGGAGATTTTATGAGTTACTCCATATCGTTTAAGAACTTTCTCAAGTTGATTATTACAGAAATGAGTTCCCCGATCACTTATTAAAGCTTTCGGTGTTCCAAACCTTGCAAAAAGACGTTTTAAAAAGTTGACTACAACTCGTGCATCGTTAGTTGGGAGAGCTTGTGCTTCCGCCCATTTAGATACATAATCAATGGCTACGAGTATATATAGATTATTATGAGATTTTGGAAATGGACCCATAAAGTCAATACCCCAAATGTCAAATACTTCACATACTTGGATGACATTTTGTGGCATTTCATCACGTTGACTTATTTTTCCGGCCCTTTGACATGCATCACAGGATTTGCAAAGAAGGTGTGCTTCTTTGTAAATTGTAGGCCAATAGAATCCAGCGTCATAAACTTTTCTTGCTGTTAGTTGAGGCCCATAATGCCCTCCTGTTGGTCCTGTGTGACAATGGTTTAAAATTTTACTAGCTTCATCTCCAAATACGCATCGGCGTATTATTCCATCGGGACAACTTTTAAACAGATGTGGATCTTCCCAGAAATAGTGTTTTATATCACTGAAGAATTTCTTTCGTCTTTGGTACGATAATCCTTTTTCAAGGAATCCACAAACTAAGTAGTTTGCATAGTCTGCAAACCATGGGATTTCTTTATAATCTATCTTCAATAGATATTCATCAGGAAAGTTGTCTTGTATGGCCGATTCATTCAGAACTTCTAATTCGGGATTTTCAAGACGAGAAAGATGATCAGCGGCGAGATTTTCTGCTCCTCTTTTATCTCGAATTTCAATATCAAACTCTTGTAAGAGTAAGATCCAACGGATTAATCTTGGTTTAGCATCTTGTTTTGAAAATAGGTATCTAAGAGCAGAATGGTCGGTATAGACCACCGTTTTTGCTAGAACGAGATATGATCGAAATTTGTCAAAAGCAAAGACAATAGCAAGGAGTTCTTTTTCAGTAGTTGTATAGTTCGTTTGTGCTCCTTGTAACGTCTTACTAGCATAATATATAGGTTGAAATCGTTTTTCAATCCTTTGTCCTAAAACGGCTCCCATTGCAAAATCACTTGCATCGCACATTAGTTCAAATGGTAGATTCCAATTTGGTGTTATCATGATTGGTGCATTAGTGAGTTTTTCTTTAAGAATATTAAAAGATTTGATACATTCATCTGAAAAGATGAATGGCGCATCCTTTTCTAGGAGTTTATTCATAGGAGTGGCAATTTTAGAAAAATCTTTTATGAAACGTCGGTAAAAACCGGCATGCCCTAGAAAACTCCTAACTCCTCTAACATTGGTGGGATGTGGAAGTTTAGCAATTACATCTACTTTAGCTCTATCCACTTCGATTCCTTCTTTTGAAATTTTATGTCCAAGAACGATGCCTTCTTTAACCATGAAATGGCATTTCTCCCAATTAAGTACTAGATTTGATTTTTCGCATCTAATTAGCATTCGTTCCAGATTAACTAGACATGATTTAAATGTATCACCGAAGACTGAAAAGTCATCCATGAATACTTCCATGCATTCTTCTATCATGTCATGAAAAATCGCCATCATACACCTTTGAAAGGTTGCAGGGGCGTTGCAAAGTCCAAATGGCATGCGTTTGTAAGCAAAAGTACCATAAGGGCACGTGAATGTGGTTTTCTCTTGATCTTCGGGTGCTATTGGAATTTGAAAATATCCGGAAAATCCATCTAGAAAACAATAGTAACTATTTCCGGCTAATCTTTCCAACATTTGATCTATGAAAGGTAAGGGAAAGTGATCTTTTCTGGTGGCGTCATTTAATTTTCTATAATCAATACATACACGCCATCCTGTTACAGTCCTAGTAGGAATAAGCTCATTTTTTCTCATTTGTAATGACAGTCATGCCACCCTTCTTAGGCACGCATTGAACTGGGCTTACCCATGGACTATCAGAGATTGGATATATTAAACCTGCATCTAGCAGTTTAATAATCTCTTTCTTAACTACATCTTGCATATTAGGATTTAGTCTTCGTTGACGTTGCACATACGTTTTATGACCTTCTTCCATAAGGATTTTATGTGTGCAATACGAAGGACTTATTCCTTTAATATCATGAATCTTCCATGCAATGGCTGGTTTATGAGCTTTCAACACAGAAATGAGTTGTGATTTTTCATTTTCAGTAAGAGAAGACGATATTATTACAGGTAATTCAGATTCACCATGTAAATAAGCGTATTCCAAATGGTTTGGAAGTGGCTTTAACTCTAATTTCGGAGGTTCTTCTATCGATGATTTATATCGATATCTGTCTTCTTCTTTTAGCATTTGAATTTCTTCTGTTGTTGGTTCATATCCATTAGCTATAAGTGTAGCTAACATTTCAGCTTCATCAATTGGTTCATTACCATCTCCTAAAGAACATTCTCCTGTTCCTTGTAATTCTGGAAATTCTTCTAATAATTCTGCATGTGCATCTATAGTTTGAATATAATAACATGTATCATCTGCAGATTGTGGTTGTTGCATTGCTCTATCAACTGAAAAGGTAACACTCTCATCCTCTATACTTAGGGTCAGTTTCTTACCGAACACGTCTATCATTGCTTTAGCCGTGTTTAAGAATGGTCTTCCTAATATGAGAGGAACTTGAGAATCTTCTTCCATGTCCAAAACAACAAAATCTACTGGAAATACTAAAGTACCAACTTTAACTAGCATGTTCTCCATTATCCCTCTAGGATATTTTATTGATCTATCGGCTAGTTGTATGCTTATTCTGGTTGGTTTTAATTCTCCAAGGTCTAGTTTAGCGTATAGTGAATATGGCATTAGATTTATACTAGCACCTAAGTCTGCCAATGCTTCTATTGAACTAAGACTACCTAGAAAACATGGAATTGTGAAACTTCCTGGATCAGATAGTTTTTCTGGTATCTTATTCAACAGCACTGCTGAACAATTAGCATTCATAGTAACAGCCGAGAGTTCTTCCATTTTTTTTCTATTCGTGATTAGATCTTTCAAGAATTTAGCATACCTTGGCATTCCTGAAATCACATCAATGAAGGGAAGATTTACATTTATCTGTTTAAACATATCTAAAAATTTGGATTGCTCGGCTTCAAGTTTCTCTTTCTTCATTTTACTCGGATAAGGAAGTGGTGGTTGGTATGGTTTAACATAAGGTTTATCCTTAACTGTGTTATCTTCATTAACCTTTTCAACTACCGGTTCTTTTTCCTTATCTTGATCAGGTTGTGGTTCTTGTGGAGTAGGAATAGTTTCATCAGAAGTTACAGGTATTTCAGGTGGTTTAAGTGTTGTACCACTTCTTGTGGTAATAGCTTTAGCTGTTTCATTCCGGGGGTTAGCGTTTGTATCGCTTGGTAGACTTCCCGGTTTTCTTTCACCTATTAACCTTGCTAGGTTACTTACTTCTTGTTCCAGATTTTGAATAGAAGCTTGTTGATTTCTAAATGCTTGAGCATTTTGTTCATTGGTTTGTTTTTGAGATGTGAAAAACTGCGTTTGAGTTTCAACTAGCTTCGTCATCATATCTTCTAAATTCGGCTTTTTATCATCGGTTTGTTGTGGTGGTTTGTTTTGAAAATTAGGTCTTTGCTGATTATAAGTATTATTGGATACTTGTTGATTGCTAGGACCTTGTTGGTTATTGTATGGAATATTTCGGTTATAATTCTGGTTTTGATTGTAAATCGGTCTTGGCGGTTGATAATTATTCTGATAATTATTTCCAGGCCTTTGGTTTATGTATGAAATATTCTCTCTTTGTTCCATTGTTAATTCAATACTGAGACAATCTTTTGTCAAATGTGGTCCTCCACACTGTTCACAACTAATTCGTATAGCATGAATATCTTTAGTCATCTTTTCCATTCGTCTTTCGAAAGCATCTATCTTTGCGGAAATGGAATCTAAGTCATGGCTAGAATCGGCTCTAGCTGCTTTAGATGATCTAATGATATCTTTTTCTTGGTGCCACTCATGTGAGTGGGAAGCAATGTTATCAATAATTTTGTAAGCATCAGTTTCGGTTTTCTTCATAATAGAGCCACCAGCTGCTATATCTATGTCTTTTCTTGTAGTGATGTCGCATCCTCGGTAGAATATTTGTACTATTTGACAGGTGTCTAAACCATGTTGCGGACATCCTCTTAATAACTTTCCATATCTTGTCCATGCCTCATATAGAGTTTCATTTGGTTTTTGTGTGAACGTAACAATTTCTGCTTGAAGTCTTACGGCTTTAGATGCAGGAAAGAATTGTTTAAGAAATTTGTCAATTAAAACGTCCCATGTATCAATCGCCCCTTCAGGTAACGATTCCAACCAATCTTTGGCTTCTCCCTTTAAAGTCCAGGGAAATAACATGAGATATATCTGTTCATCCTCCACTTCTCGTATTTTAAATAGTGTGCAGATCCTATTAAAGGTACGTAGATGTTCATTTGGATCTTCCTTCGGCGCACCACTAAATTGGCATTGATTAGTCACCATGTGTAGAATTTGTCCTTTGATTTCATAATCTGGCGCATTAATGTCTGGATGAGTAATTGCGTGACCTTGGCCAGTGCGTTTAGCTCTCATTCGGTCTTCCATACTTAAAGGTTCCAGATTCTCCATAATTGAATTTGTTGAATCGGTATCACTAGATGATTCTGATTTAATGGTTCGTTCCTCAACAATTTCTGTTTGAATGATTGGTGGTTCTGGAGGAAAGTTTAGTGGTTCAGGATCTACGAACCGTTCCTGAATATTTTCTGGATTCTCAATTGTGAGGTTGGGTTCAAAAAATGGATTATCGGAAATTTGAACTGAAGTACTTGGTCGACTGGATGACGATTCTAAAGAAAAATCAACGGCGGTTATATTTGTTAAACGATGTCTTGATCTAGTTACAGGTGGTGAACGTACAAAAAGTGATGAACGTCTTGCTCGGTGCATTCACTGAATATCCTATTAGTTTTAAAAAGGAAAGAAAAATTATAATAAGTTATCCAATCAATAGACTTTTCTGATTTTGCCCACGTTTCGAATAGCCAAAAGATGCAGCAGAGGGGCAGGATTCGTTTGGTCTCAATATAATTGAGGACTGTTTGGCTCCAATAACCCGGTCCACGTACAAATCCAACTATTACTACGAACCAGAAAATTTTGATGTCTATCAATTTAACCACTTAAAATAAATTTTCGTAATTTTTAGAAATTTAGATAAGAAGTAGAAAAAATTCTAAGTCCTAAAACTAGAATAGCGAGAAATAAGAGAGAAAAAGAGTTTGTCGATAAAGGTTGAAAAAGAAAAAATGGTTGAAAAATAAAAGACGACGGAAAAATAAAAGAAACTTATAAAAACTTAAAAATACTTAACTAACCTAACCTTATTACTACAACTAACTTAAAATTATAATCGCAAATTGAAATTACTAATTGGAATGATAATTGATACATAGTAAAAGGTCTAAAAATATTAAAGCTTACAAGGAAAAACTAAATCCCAAATGAAAATAACTTAAAAAGAAACTAAAACTTAAAAAGGCGTCGCAAAATTCTAAAGCACCTAAATCTTAGTCTAAAGAAAAAGCACTTAAGGAATTCTACGGCAAAGCCTAAAAATCTAGGAGTAAAAATAACTATAGCAAAAACTAATTTTAAAATTAATTATGAGCTAAAAATACAAATATTACGCTACAACGATTAAAAAGGGACAAAATATTAAAAGAAATAAAAAGTGATAAAAAAATACAATTTTTATTAAAATATTATTTTTATATTAATTATATTAAAGTTTTAAATATAATAAAAGTAATTAAAAGTAGTTAAAATTAATTAAACTAAAAACTTAATTAATAATAATCAAATTAGGGTTTAATTATAATAATAATATATTATACTCCGTAATAAATGCGTTTTTAGGGTTTGGTTGTGGCCCTGTCAGACCCCTCATGCGAGTCGCATGATTTAAGAGGGTGGGTCATGCGAGTCGCATGACTGAACTGGACCGGTTCAATTTGACAGGTTCAATTTGACAGGTCACGTAATATTTAATATTTATTTTCTTTTTTTCTGTTTTATATTTAAAATATAAATATATATATAATTAAAATAAAACTTAATTTTAAAAACTAAAAATAAACTTAAAATACTTTATAATTTTGTAAAAATAAAAGAAAAACTAAAAAAAAATATTTAAAATACTTTTTTTTTTCTTTTCGATTTTAAAAGCTTTTTTTTTTTATATCTTTTTTTTTTTATTTTTAAAAATATAAATTTTACAAAAACTAATTATAACTTAAAAATTATAACGTTTTGCTTTGGCGAAGCTCCCCGGCAGCGGCGCCAAAAATACTTGATGTCGAACGAGGTGTATATAAAATAGTTATTATTTTACTAGAAAAACTATTAAATACGATACAATTTTACACAAGATATTTATTTATTTATAGAATGGATATACTTAAACCTTGCTACAACACTTATAGGCAGTGTACCTAATCGTACAGTAGTGTAGTTTTTAGTAAGTCCGGTTCGTTCCATAGGGAGATCTTTGAACAAAGCTCAACGCTATATTAGTTTACTTTTATAAAAATACAAATATATATATATAAGTAATATTATTATTATAAAGGGGGGTTTTTACCGTTTAATGACCGGTTTGTCGATTTTAAGATTTTAGTCGCAGTTAAAACCTAATGTAAAATATAAAATAAATACAAGACTTAAATTAAAGTGTAAAGTAAATAATGATAATGAAATTGCGAATAATAAAAATGCGATAAAATAAAATTGCGATAATTAAAAAGTACGATAATTAAAAGTGCGATTAAATAACAATAAATAAAAGTGCGATAATTAGAAGTGCAATTAAATATAAAATAAAGGAAATTAAATATGAAATAAAAGAATTATGCTTATTTAAACTTCCGTAATCATGATGTTTGACGTGTTGATTTTAGTTTTATGCCCATGGGTTAATTGTCCTTTGTCCTGGATTATTCAATATGTCCGTCTGGTTTTTGTCCATAACAGTCCATCAGTCATAAATATAAATTGCAAGTGTCCTTGTCAAATTATTATTATACCCGAAGATAAATATTCCAACTAATTGGGGATTCGAATTGTAACAAGGTTTTAATACTTTGTTTAATGAATACACCAGGTTATCGACTGCGTGTAAACCAAGGTTTTACTACTTTGTTAACAATTACACCAATTACCCTTGAATGTAATTTCACCCCTGTTTTAATTATTCTAGTGGCTATTAATCCATTCCCGTGTCCGGTTAAATGAACGATTATTCGTACATATAAATACCCCGCCCATCGTGTCCGATCGAGTGTATATGGTAATTTATAGGGACGCCCAATTGTAAATCTTTATATTAACATTAACAAACTTTCATTTAGTTAAACAAATATAAAGCCCATTAATAGCCCATAGTCTAATTTCCACAAGTGTCGTTCTTTTGTCCAAACCCCAATTATGGTACAAAGCCCAATTACCCAATTTTAGTAATTAGCCCAACATCATGATTACTTCGTTTTAAATAAGCATAATAATAACTTAGCTACGAGACATTAATATAAAAAGGTTGAACATAACTTACAATGATTAAAAATAGCGTAGCGTTACACGGACAGAATTTCGACTTACACCCTTACAACATTCGCTAACATACCCTTATTATTAGAATTATAATTAAAATTAAAATATAAATTATAAATATAAATATATTTACGTATGAAGAGGAAGAGAAAAAAGATGATAAAAACTCGGCACAAAACTGGCTTTATATAGGACCTGACCAGCAATCTCACTCCATGCGACTCGCATGGATTTGTGCCTTTGGCCATGCGAGTCGCATGGCCACCCTGGATCCAGCCAAATCACTTTGTTTTCTTCTTGCCGACGTAATATAATAATAATAATATATATAATATATAATTATATATAATTATATATATATTATATTATATTCTTGTGCATAGTAGACTAGATATTTTTGGTCCGTTGCGTCGGGCGTTTCTTCTTGGCTCAGGTCTCGGTTCCGGATTTTCGGACGTCCTCGCGTATTATTTTAAATCGCGTACTTTGCGTTTTGTAACTTGTACTCTTGTCATTTTGAGACGTTCCTCGTCAATATTTTGAACCTTTTTTATTGTCTTTTGTACTTTTGAGCTTTTTGGACCTTTTTGTCTTCAATTTGTCGAATCTGCCTTTTGTCTTCACTTTTTAATATTTAAACGAATATTGCTTGTAAATCGAACAATACCAACTAAAATCTTGTCTTTCTTGGGGAATAATGCTATGAAATATATGTTCGTTTTTAGCATTATCAGGTGTCGTAGTTAACTTTTTCTTTAACAATTGAAACGCTTTTTCTTGTTCATCCTTCCATTCAAATTTCCTCCCTTTATGCGTTAATGCAGTCAAGGGTTTTGCTATTTTGGAAAAATCTTGGATGAATCTCCTGTAATAACCAGCTAGCCCTAAAAATTGACGTATATGTTTTGGAGTTTTCGGGGTTTCCCACTTTTCAACGGTTTCAATCTTTGCTGGATCCACCTGAATACCTTCTTTGTTCACTATATGACCGAGGAATTGAACTTCTTCCAACTAAAATGCACACTTTGAAAACTTAGCGTACAGTTTTTCTTTTCTTAACAACTCTAGCACTTTTCTCAAATATTCTTCAAGCTCTTGGTCATTCTTTGAGTAAGTATGTCATCGATGAAAACAATGACAAACTTGTTAAGGTATGGTCCACACACTCGGTTCATGAAATCCATGAACACAGCTGGTGCGTTAGTCAACCCAAACGGCATAACCATAAACTCGTAATGATCGTAACGCATCCTAAAAGCAGTCTTTGGAATATCATCCTCCTTCACCCGCATTTGATGATACCCATAACGTAAATCAATCTTCGAATAAACCGACGAGCCTTGTATTTGATCAAATAAGTCATCGATTCTCGGTAGTGGGTAACGGTTCTTGATGTTAAGTTTGTTCAAATCTCGGTAGTCGATACACAACCTGAATGTACAATCCTTCTTTTTGATAAACAAAACAGGAGCTCCCCATGGTGATGTACTTGGTTGTATAAAACCACGCTCTAAAAGTTCCTGTAATTGGCTTTGGAGTTCCTTTATTTCGCTGGGTGCAAGTCTGTATGGAGCACGAGCTATTGGTGCAGCTCCTGGTATGAGATCTATTTGAAATTCAACAGATCGGTGTGGAGGCAGTCCCGATAATTCTTTCGAAAATACATCGGGAAATTCTTTTGCGACGGGAACATCATTGATGTTCTTTTCTTCGGTTTGTACTTTCTCGACATGTGCTAGAACAGCATAGCAACCTTTTCTTATTAGTTTTTGCGCCTTTAAATTACTAATAAGATTTAGCTTCGCATTGCTTTTTTCTCCGTACACAATTAAGGGATTTCCTTTTTCTCGTACAATGCGAATTGTATTTTTGTAACATACGATTTCTGCTCTCTCCTTTTTCAACCAATCCATACCGATTATCACATCAAAACTCCCTAACTCTACTGGTATCAAATCAATCTTAAATGTTTCGCTAACCAAATTAATTTCTCGATTCCGACATATATTATCTGCGGTAATTAATTTACTGTTTGCTAATTCGAGTAAAAATTTGTTATCCAAAGGCGTCAGTGGACAACTTAGTTTAGCACAAAAATCTCTACTCATGTAGCTTCTATCCGCACCCGAATCAAATAAAACATAAGCAGATTTATTTTCAATAAGAAACGTACCCGTAACAAGCTCCAGGTCTTCCTGCGCTTCTGCCGTATTAATATTGAAAACTCTTCCGCGGCCCTGCCCATTAGTATTCCCCTTATTCGGGCAATTACTTCTAATGTGGCCCGGTTTTCCACATCCATAACAAACAAAGGCGGCATTACTTGTTTCGCCACTATTTGTTCCTTTAGTTCTGTTAAACTTTGGTTCGTAGACCTCACACTTTTTTGCACCATGGCCAGTTCTTTTACACTTGATACAAAAAATCGTGCAGAACCCATTCTGGTGGTACTCTTCACACCTTTGGCATTTTTGATTTTTGTTGCCGTTGTTGTTATTGATGTTGTTGTTGGGATTGTTATTATTGTTGGAACGGTTGTTGTAGTTGTTGTTGTTGTTGTTGTTGTTGTTGTTGTTGGGACGTTTGTTTTAGTTATTGTTGGGATTGCAGTTATTGTTGCGATTGTTGTTGCGGTTGTGGTTGTAATTGTTGTTGTTGTATTGGTGACCCTTGTCACTGGTTTCTTTCCACTTTCTCTTGAGTTGTTTCGTGTTGGCTTCTTCGGCCGCCTGCTCTTTAATTCTTCCCTCAATCTGATTTATGAGTTTATGAGCCATTCGACTTTCCTTTTGTATGGAAGTGGGCTCGTGTGAACTCACATATTCTTGAATCCTTACTGGTAACCCTTTTATAAACTCGTCGATCTTCTCTTCTTCATCTTCGAACGTTCCTGAACATAATAGGCACAACTCTGTGAATCGTCGTTCATATGTGGTAATGTCGAACCCTTGTGTTCGTTACTCTCTAAGCTCTACTTTGAGCTTATTGACTTCGTTTCTAGGACGGTACTGCTCGTTCATCAATTGCTTGAATGCCGACCACGGTAGTGCATAAGCAGCATTTTGTCCTACCTGTTCAAGATAGGTGTTCCACCACGTTAGCGCCATACCTGTGAAGGTATGCGTAGCGTACTTTACTTTGTCTTCTTCAGTACATTTACTTATGGCAAACACCGATTCAACCTTCTCGGTCCACCGTTTCAATCCAATTGGACCCTAGGTTCCATCAAATTCCAAAGGTTTGCAGGCAGTGAATTCTTTGTAGGAGCATCCTACACGATTTCTTGTGAAATTAGTTCCACTGCTAGATCTAGAGTTATTGTTATTTTGCATCGCAGCCTGTACTGCAGCTATGTTTGCTGCAAGGAAAACACGGAAGTCTTCCTCGCTCATGTTCAAATTCTGACGAATCGCTGGTGCCATTCCTTCAAAAATAGCCAAAAGAATTGAGTTAATCATATAGAATTTAAGAGTAGTCAATAGTATCTCGTAGCATTATATGAACTTATCTATAAAAGCTTTTTCTTCATATTAGCATTTTATCGTTTTAATTCAGGTAGTACCTACCCGTTAAGTACATACTTACTAGCTACTATACAACTCAACTACTACACTTCTATATGAAAAACTTATTACAATAATATTTCGCGTTCAAACTTTATACAAAATATTACAAACTTACAATACCGCTATTATACATATAGGATGAAATATAGCACATAATAACTTTGCTACCCGGCAGCTATAAAGGCAATTCTAGTTAATACACAAGTTGTTCAGCAAAAGAAATAAAGACACGTAATTCATAAGTCCAGAAACAAGTCATGCATTCTGGTTTTACTAAGACGACTTCCCATCCTTGATCTTGTAGAAAGTAACCGTTATGACCATTGGCTAGGCAGCATGTTGTTATGTCGTCAAAAGGACGAGGGTTTCGTAATGCCCAACAGCCTCGTAGCAATCTAAAAACCTTGTTTCTTACCCCAACTACTAAGTCCGTCACTTGTAAAAATGTTTTATTTAAAAGTTTCAATCCAATGTTCTGTTTCTCAATTTGATGAGAAGCGAACATTATTAACCTGTAAGCATAACATGCTTCTTTATGTTGCATGTTAGAAGCTCTTTCTAAAGAACGGAGTCCTATGTTGGGATATGTTGAGTCAAAATAGGTTCGTAACCCGTAGCGTAAAATTGCATCTGGGTTTCCCGCACTAAATGCCTTAAAGAAAACTTGGCGTAACTTAAAGTCTCCCCAATGTGATATACCCCATCTTTCAAAGGAAAGCCTTTTATATACTAAGGCATGCCTGGAATGTCTTTCAAACGTTTGACAAACTAATTTTGCCGTAATTAATTGTGCTGATGAATTCTACCCGACTCTAGACAAGATTTCATCAATCATATCTCCTGGTAGGTCTTCTAAAATTTTTGGTTGTCTATCCTTAACGTCCATTTTGTGTTTTTATACTGTAAAATAGACAAGGATTAGATTTGTAAAAGATAATTAATAAACAATACAATCAATTTTTACATAGAACATAAAAGTACAAGCACACTACAATACATATAATACACAACATGATTACAACCCTCTAATCTGAATCACTGGTTTCTTCTTCTTCGGACTTGGTTCGTTTTCCTAATTTTCTAGGGATATATGATGTTCCTCTAATACGAGCCGTCGTCTTCCACAATGTTTTAGAAAAACCTGGTGGTTTAGAGGTTCCCGGGTTATTATTACAATTTAGAAAATACGGACGTTGCCGATACATATAAAGTTCATCGGGGTTGGAATCAGGTTTCTCTATTTTTATACATTTTCCCTTATTATTTTCTTTTACCATATTAAATTGGGTCGAGGTAATTTCTATAACATCATTGGAATCCACATCGGGATCTGATTCATCGAAAAATTGGTAATCTTCCCAATATTTTGCTTCCTCGGCGGAAACACCATTGACCATTATTAACTTTGGTCCGTTGGTTGAGGATTTTCTTTTATTTAATCGATTTACTATAGGTATCAATATTTCTTCCTCCGGAACCTCTTCTTCTTCCGGTTCCTCCTCTTCCGGTTCCTCCTCTTCCGGTTCCTCTTCTTCCGGTTCCTCCTCTTCCGGTTCCTCTTCGAGAATTTGTGAATCTTCCCAAAATATATTCGAATCTTCATTATTATTAGGTGAATCGATGGGATTTGTACTAGTGGTAGACATCTATCACACAATATCAAACACATTAAGAGGTTAATATATCACATAATATTTACATGTTAATAATATATAGTTGCCAACAAAAGTTTTAAGCAATCGTTTTTAAAGAAAATACGGTCGAAGTCCAGACTCACTAATGCATCCTAACAAACTCGATAAGACACACTAATGCAAATTTTTGGTTCTCAAAGACCAACGCTCGGATACCAACTGAAATGTCCCGTTCATATTGATTATAAACGTTCCATATTAATTGATTTCGTCGCGAGGTTTTGACCTCTATATGAGACGTTTTTCAAAGACTGCATTCATTTTTAAAACAACCATAACCTTTATTTTATCTATAAAGGTTTAAAAGCATTACGTAGATTATCAAATAATGATAATCTAAAATATACCGTTCACACACGACCATTACATAATGGTTTAGAATAAGAATATATTACATCAAAAATAAGTTTCTTGAATACAGTTTTTACATAATATCATACAAGCATGGACTCCAAATCTTGTCCTTATTTTAGTATGCAACAGCGGAAGCTCTTAATAATCACCTGAGAATAAACATGCTTAAAATGTCAACAAAAATGTTGGTGAGTTATATGTTTAACCTATATATTATCAAATCATAATAATAGACCACAAGATTTCATATTTCAATTTACATCCCATACATAGAGATAAAATTCATTCATATGGTGAACACCTGGTAACCGACATTAACAAAATGCATATAGAATATCCCCATCATTCCGGGACACCCATCGGACATGATAAAATCGAAGTACTAAAGCATTCCGAATTCCAGAATGGGGCTTGTTGGGCCCGATAGATCTATCTTTAGGATTCGCGTCAATTTGGGGGTCTGTTCCCAAATTATTAGGCTACCAAGCTAAAAAGGGGCATATTCGGCTTCGATCATTCACCCATATAATGTGGTTTCATTTATTTGTGTCTATTTCGTAAAACATTTATAAAATTGCATGTATTCTCATCCCAAAATATTAGATTTTAAAAGTGGGACTATAACTCACTTTCACAGATTTTTACTTCGTCGGGAAGTAAGACTTGGCCACTGGTCGATTCACGAGCTTATAACAAATATGTACATATATATCAAAGTATGTTCAAAATATATTTACAACATTTTTAATACGTTTTAATGTTTTAAGTTTATTAAGTCAGCTATCCTCTTTAGTAACCTACAACTAGTTGTCCACAATTAGATGTACAGAAATAAATCGATATATATTATCTAGAATCAATCCACGACCCAGTGTATACATGTCTCAGGCTAGATCACAACTCAAAGTATATATATTTTTGGAATCAACCTCAACCCTGTATAGTTAACTCCAACATTACTGCATATAGAGTGTCTATGGTTGTTCCAAATAATATATATACATGGGTCGATATGATATGTCAAAACATTTACATACGTGTATATAACTGGTAGAAGTATTTTGATAAGTGTCTTGAAGTCTTTCAAAAGTGTATGAATACATATTAAAACACTACATGTATATACATTTTAACTGAGTCGTTAAGTCGTCGTTAGTCGTTACATGTAAATGTTGATTTGAAACCTTTAAGTTAACGATCATATTAAATGTTGTTAACCCAATGTTTATTATATCTAATGAGATGATAAATTATTACATTATCATGATATTATGATATATTAATATATCTTAGTATGATATATATACAGTTAAATATTGTTACAACGATAATCGTTACATATATGTCTCGTTTCGAAATCATTAAGTTAGTAGTCTTGTTTTTACATATGTAGTTCATTGTTAATACACTTAATAACATGTTTACTTATCATTTATCATGATTAAACATAGTATATCAATATCTTAATATGATTCATATGAATTTAGTAAGACATTGTTATAACGATAATCGTTATATATATCGTTTCGAGTTTCTTATTTCAATAAACTCAATTTTATGTATATAACTCATTGTTAAAATACCTAATGAGATACTTACTTATCATAATATCATGTTAACTATATATATATATATATATATATATATATATATTCATATATATGTCATCATATAGTTTTTACAAGTTTTAACGTTCGTGAATCACCGGTCAACTTGGGTGGTCAATTGTCTGTATGAAACCTATTTCAATTAATCAATTCTTAACAAGTTTGATTGCTTAACATGTTGGAAACACTTAATCATGTAAATAAAAATTTCGTTTAATATATATAAACATGGAAAAGTTCGGGTCACTACAGGATTCATGTTATTTCGATTCCCGGAGCTCTAGATATGATTAAAATGGTGTTTAATTGAAATTAAAATGTAAGAACGAATTGGTACTGGTATGGTCCGACTTTGTGACCACTTTTGGATTCTTTAGGGTATACTAGTATGTTAGGATTGATGATTGGATGAACTTTCATGTTCGGGTCATCGAAATCCGAGCCACGGATCACCCGTTATGACTAAAACATGTTTTTGAACGCATTAAAGCTCCAAGTTGAATAATGGCTGTAGGTCATGAATTGGTGGCTGTTCTTGGGGTGTCCTTGAGTACACTAATGTTTCGGGTGGGTTGGTTAGGCGAAGATATATATAAGACTCGCCGAAAACTGATTCCCGGTGCTCAAGTTATGACCCGATGCGCTTTTAATTAAAACTTATGGTTATTAATTATGACTTATGATATAAATAATGAATTTCATTATTAATAAATTACTTATGATATAAAAAGTAATTAATTTAATTTAAGACTTATGAGATATATATTTATTATATCATTTATTAATTAATTATGATTTAATTAAACTTTTAATTAAACTTATGATTAATAATACTTTTATTATTAATGAAAAATACTTATGGTAAGTATTAAACTTATATTTTGAGATTATTATAATAAGACTTATAATAAGGATTAATTAATTATTTAATTATTAAGAGGCTTAGTTATTATTTAATTATAATTTAATTATTAAATACTTATGATTTAATAATTATAATTAGAAACTTATGATATGATTAATAATTCATTATTAATTAATAATACTTATGATATGATTAATAATTCATTATTAATTAATAATACTTATGATATGATTTAAAATCTATTATTATTTAATAATACTTATATTATGACTAATATTTAATTAATTAATTAAATACTTATGTTATATTAATTATATCATTTAAACTTATGTTAACTTTAATAATTCATTTTAATTTAATTAAACTTATGTTATGACATAATTATATATTTATGACTTTAAATAACATTATAACCAATATTATTATTATAACCTATACTTTAAATTTCAATGTTGACTATGATTGGCCAAGGTTGACTTTTGAGTTGACTTTCGGTTGACTTTGACTTTCAGTTGACTTTTGTTAACTTTCTAATTAAGGAAACTTTCCTAACTTATAAACTTTCTAAAAATAGAAACTTTCCAAAAATAGAAACTTTACTAAAATAGAAACTTTTCAAAAATGGAAACCTGCTAAAAATAGAAAGTGTGTGTCCGTACGCTGTTCCGATCAAACCGATGCATGTTGAGTGTTGTTCTATGTCTACTTGCTACATGTACAATAGCTATCATACTAAGACTTGACCTAAGTTAGTTATTTATATCGATCTGCTTTATTTATAGGTAGGCAATGTGATCATCCCTGATCACTTTGCTTCATTTACTGTTCGTATTATTGTGTGGTTACTTCGTTTGCTTTAAGGTGAGTTATAATCCCATTTTTACATACTTTTCAAAGTATATTTTGTGATGTGATTACATGCATTTTATTTTTATGTTTAGACACAAGTGGCAATTAAAGTTAAATTATTCATTGTGAGTTGAACAAAAATATTCCCTAGTCTGGTAACTGTAATCACTGGTTTCTACTGGTGAATGCGAATCCTACGGATAGATCTATCGGGTTTGACAACCCCATTTCGAGCTAGTCGCGCTAGTAATTTATAATCGGAATGTTTAGTACTTCGTATTTAGTTGAAGATACACTTGTTCAGTGTATATTATTTATTGTGTTTGGCAAGGGTAAATAAAGGGTTAAGTGGTTACCAGGTGGCTCATTGATAATAGAATAATGTTTTAAATTTTCTAACATTTTAAATCTTGTGGTCTAAAGCTTATACGTTTATTTAAACCTATAATTCACTATACATTTTTGTTAACAGTTTACTCGCATGTTTTCACAGGTACTTGAGTTTGTTTGATGCTTCCGCTGTGTTAGAAGAGTCTGCATGCATTTGGGCAGATTTTTGTTAAACATTTATGAAACTTTGAACTTGCATTCTATTTTTGGATAATTCAAACTTGTGGGTTTTGTTGACAATGTTTTAATGTCAACTTTAGTTATTAATATGTTGGGTTGTTTAAACTACATATTTTGGTAAATTTCCTTTTTGGTAAACTTTTGAATAAAAGAATGCAATCTTGTTTATTAAATTCATTTAAGTTCGATCAAGCTGTGGGACCAAGTGATGGAGTCGTTAAGTGTATTGACGGGACCATCACACATTAACCCTGCGGATAGCTAAACTGCTACGCGTCTTCCTTTTACCCTTTCGAAGCATACACCGATCAAGTGTACAAGTTACAACAGAATAAGCACCTCGTAGGTTGAGGCGAGGTTTGTCAAACCTAACAGTACCGTCCCTATAAGCCGAGCTTACTTAAAGTAATTAATATAATCAAGCTAAGGGATTTTTGATCTGAACTCATATGTATATCATTTAGTTACTCGTGCCTAATATGTAAAAAATTTGTAAAAAGCATGTTATCTCATCCCTGTAAAAATGTAGTAGGGACTGTAGACTCACCTTAGCAATAGCACTGAAAATCTCTTAGTAAAAATCGTACGATAGTCGAACAATCACGATCGAACAATGCAACCTAGTCAAATAGGTCATCTTATATAAATACATAGGTTACACTATGTCAACCCATAGTGTACGCATAGTCCTAGTGCTCAGACTGACTCAATAAGCAAATAAAAATCAACTAGTCCTAGCAAGACAGCAAAAGTCAACCAAAGTCAAACCAAAGGTCAACTCGGTCAAAGTGGTCGATTAAAGTCAAACATCTCAGTAGGTCATTCAATCATGGTCAACATGTCAAACATAAGTCAAATAATATGTTATAGCTCATAGTTCAACAATTTGCACATTCGCAGTTTATCGCATGTCCTTAAAATACGCGCATCATAGAAAACATCGTTTACAAATCTTAGCACATAATTCATGAAAACATGAAAAAATCCAGATCACAACTAGACTCAAAATTGATTCCAAAAAGTCCAACCAGGGCCTCATACAATGTCTACAAGTTGGGTTTCTGAAAGGGTCTAGTTACGGTTTACCAAATCAGTTTCTACACGCGCGTCAGTTTTAGAACATTTTTCATAAAATATTGAAAATAGATTTTAACGAACGGACAATTGGATGAATCTTACTAAAAACACTTCATAGTTTTATTTATAAAATAATCAAAGACATTCATTTAGCCAATTTGTACAGATTAGCCAAACATTACAGACAATTCAATTTTTGACTTCAATCAAACATATCGTTTGGTCAAGCTTATAACTCATGGAAATTTTACGTTTTCAGAGGTTAACATACAAATGAAATACACTAAGGAACATATATAATATCATATTATAGAATATCAAAGTCTCAATCAACTTATAATTCATGTTAGGTCATTTCTCGCGACTTTGAAAACAGATTCAGCTCACTAGGAAACACGAATCTTCGTTTTGACGCACCGAGAGCATTACAAAAGCTTTTGACGCAAATATTAAGTCTAATATGCATTATTTTTCACAAGGAATACAATGGTACATATTTCAATAGCTAAATCGCGAAGCACATAAATCAAAAAATTCGGATTACATACATAACCTAGTCAAAACTTCGATTACACATAACGTGAGCATACGATAACGAAATCAAGCGAAATCAAAGTCCAAAGTTATTAATTTTTCTTCACCTATTCATCTAGATAACATATAAGATCAGTATATAAACCAATTTGATCAGATCCATGGCATACAAATTCGTGATACATGCAAACGATAATAATCGAGCAATTTAACGACAAATGACAACTCTATACGCAGTTAATTGAGAACTAGACTTGATTACACTATGAAATTGAAAAAAAAAAACTGATCTTGAAAAATTAGGGTTTTCAATTATACCTTAAAATCATGAATTGCTAGTACGTACGCGTGTAAAACGACAAGAGGAACAACGTTCGTGCACGGGGTTTCTTCTAATTTCAACTTTTGGTGTGGGCTGCAGTCGACGAGCACAAGGGGGAGAGGAGAAGAAGCAATCGGCCAAAAAAAATAGAATGAGGGTTTATGAGGTTTCCTAGCTTTTAAATAGTTCGGGTTTGGGCCAAATTAAAACACTACACATAACCCTTAGCCCAAAATAAGTCCAACAAGGGGATGGGGGAGGGTATTCGGCCGAATGGCCCTATAGGGGTGTCTCGGGCTCGTGTTGCTTAATTGCTTGTACGCGCGTGGTCCGTTTCGAGTGCCGTTAACCGTACCGGGTCTCCGGAACGTTAACTAATCGTTGAAACGAAATCACCGGGTTTAATTTACTAAATATAATAAATTAAATAGGTTTTTATTAAAGTCAATAATTATTACAAATAATTATTTTATCGTTTTCTAGGCGATTAACTTATTCGTGTCGTTCTCTAGTTATTTCGTTATCCAAAACAAGTTCATAAATTAATATAACATATTAATTCAAGTAATACACTAGGATCAAGTATGCATTAGAATCCATTAAACACATAAAGTCTAAGTAATCACCGTTAAATATATAACGGACAAGTAACGATAGTAACGGAAAATTCGGGTTGTTACAAAACTCTCCAGATAAACTATGAATAATGGTACGACGTAATGTATCAAAGGATGCAGTCAAAATAATGTCATCAACATATAACAATAAATACGCAATATAATGACCATTGTGATATATAAATAAAGAATGATCGTAACGACTGTGGACAAACCCAAGTGTAGACACATATGCTGCAAAACGCTGATACCAAGCCCCAGGGGCTTGCTTAAGTCCATAGAGAGACTTCTTTAATTGACATACATAATCTGGTCATGAAGGATCGCAAAAACTAATGGGTTGATGCATAAAAACTGTCTAGCTAAGATTGCCATGAAGAAAAGCATTTTTGACATCAAGCTGATGAATGGCCCATGAATTAGCTAAAACTAAGCTGAGTACAACCCTAATTGTAGCTGGCTTAACCACATGACTGAATGTCTCTGTACAATCAATGCCAACCTGTTGTGACCTACCATCACCAACTAAACGAGCTTTGTATCGCTCAAAAGTACCATCAGATCAAAACTTATATTTTAAAATCCACATAGAACATATAACATGCATATCAATATTATGAGGAACTAAATCCCAAGTCCCATTTTTAATAAGAGCCTGAAACTCATCGGTCATGGCACATTTCCAGTTTAGGTCAGTGAGGGCCTCTTTAGGGTTATTCGGAATGGGTGAGACAGAATTAGTAGTGCTAGAAAGATTGAATTGATTTTTGGGTTTAAAGATAGCGGACATAGAGCGTGTAGTAATAGTGCAAGCGGGAGGAGGAGTGTTAAATGCTGGAACGAAAGGTGGAGTTGGTGGGCTGTTTGGTGGTTCTTGTGCCGAAGGCATGAAGTTGGAGTGGCCCGATTCAGAGTGTGCCATATAAGGCGGTAGAGACTGGGCCGAATGTGATGATTGGGAGTGAACTGAAGTAAAAGTGGTTGGGGCCTGTTGGGCCGAAGAAGGAGAGCAAGTAGAATGGTCCGTAGAAAAAGCAGATGAGTTGGAGCTAGAGTGGTCTGTCCGTGTTTGGGCCGGTGTACTAGGATGTTGGGCCGGCTGGGTTTGTGAAATATTTTTGTTGGTAATATGGATATTGGAGAGTGAAATATATCGTATTTTACAGGTTGGGTGTTTGTGTTTTAGCGAAAGGGAAAGAGGCTTCATTAAAGAGAACATGTCTAGAAATTGTAATGGTGTGGTTTTGTAGATTATAGCATTTATATCCGCGATGAGTAGTAGGATAGCCTAGAAAGACACAAGGTGTAGATCGTGGTTGGAGTTTATTTATAGTGGTTGCGGGAAAGAGAGGATAGCATAAGCAACCAAAGACTTTGAGGTGATCGTAATTTGGTTGATGGTTGTATAGAATATGAGTGGGGGTGAGGTTTTTGAGGAGCTTGGACGAAAGTATATTTAAGAGATAAGTGGCGGTAGATAAGGCATGGTGTCAAAAATTGAGTGGAACGGAAGAGTGGGATAGAAGAGTGTGAAGAAAATTATTTATTGCACGTAATTTTCTTTCGGCTTTCCCATTTTGTAGAGAGGTGTGAGGACATGAAAAATGAAAAGTTATGCCATTTTGGCGGCAAAATTTATGAAAATACGAATTGTTGTATTCTGTTCCATTATCACATTGAATTGTTTTAATGTGTGTTGAGAATTGGGTATGTATGTATTTGTGAAAATTATTAAAGGTTTCAAATACTTGTGATTTTTGGCCAATTGGGAAGGTCCATAAAAAATTGGAATAATCGTCTTTAAAAAACACATAATATCTATGTCCGAATGAACTAACAACATGTGAGGTCCACACATCAGTTTGTATCAAAGGTGAAGCCAGAAATTAAAGTTAAGGGGGGCTCAATTTTTTTAAACTATAAAATTATAACAAATGAACGTTGTGGTCACATATTTTGAACGATAGTACCAATTTCTTTATAGCATTCAACCCATTTCTTTCTTTTCTACTAGTTTTCAATAATAACAATGATATCTCTAACATTAAATCATCTTAAACTAATGTAACTTGCACTAAATTTATTGAATAATAATGGTTAAACTTGAGTGGTTGAGGGTGGCTGAGCACCACCCAGTCCCCCCTTGTCTCCGCCACTGGTTTGTATGATTTCAAATAAAGCACTAGTAAAAGAAGTAGAATCACTAAACGGTAACTTTATATGTTTGCCAAGAACACATGACTCACAAAGTGGTGAGTTTTTATTTCAATTACCAAAAGAAATTTGATTATTCCTAAGACAATGTAAAATATTGGCTCTTGGGTGTCCACGATGTTGGTACCAGATATCTTTATTAAGAGCAAGAAAGGAAGATGGTGAACTAAGAACTTGAGTGGCGAAAGGTGTGAATGGGTAGAGATCCCCTGTACTGTTACATGTCATGAGGCGGAATCCTGTTCTGAAATCCTTCACAGTAAAATCAAAAGGATCAAACATTAAGGCATTATTATCGGTGGATAAATGTCTTACGGATATTAGGTTTTTGATTATGTGTGGTGCATGAAGAACATTATTTAAATGGAAATATGGGTAACAAAAGGGTAGTTTGGTGTGTCCCACAACATTGATTGGAAGTGCAGTGCCATTCCCGACAATAATTTGTTTCGGAGTGCTTAAATTAAAATAAAGATGAGATTACCTCGATTACCAGTCATGTGAGAAGAAGATCTTGTATCCTTGTACCAGTTATCGTCCGGAGAGTTCAGGGACATAGTATAGAAGGCTTGGTCGATGTCGGTAGGTGTGTAGGAAGACGCGTTGGACACATAGTTTGCTTGCGGGCGTGGGCCGCAAATACTGGCTATTGCTGATGAGCTGTTAAGCTGAGCCCAAGGCGAAGTAGGGTAAGGACAAGGGGAATAGGAAGAAGTCCAGTGCTGCTAATTATTTACGGGTCCAGTCCACTGGTTATTGTAATTGGGCCAGCTCCAGTTACTGTTTTGTGTGGCCCAAGGGGCATGCCTGACCCAAGCTTGAAATAGGTTACCAGAACTGTTGCTATTGGGAAACTGGTTACGCCCTCTTCCCCTATTGCTACCTTGTCTACCGTAATTTCTACCACCTCTTCCACAATAACCGCCATTATTTATAGGTACGATTGTGATTATTCGAGTCCCGTCCAACATGCTGTTGTTTTTGTTGTTTGTCAGAATTCTCAGCGGTTGCTACTAATGTCGTAGAGGAATCATTAGGGTTAACCATGGATGCTTTGTAGTTCTTGAGGGATTCCTCAAGAATTAGCTTTGAACGTGCGTCGTAGAAGGTTGGTAGTTTTTCCATTGATTGATGTGGGTACCAATTGCAGCATAGTTATCATTTAAACCAGCAACGAGTTGCAGAACGAGTCATTTTGGGATGACCTTATCATCGACAATAACATGTTGATCAGAGAGCATCTTGTGCTCCTGACAATAGACTGAAACATTTGGGAAATTGTCTAGTTTAGTGTTGAGGAATTGATTCTCTAGAGCTAAGGCTCAAGAATTTTTGTTGTCGTGAGAAATATTCTTCAAACATACCCAGGATTGGTTTGCGGTGGTGTCGGATTCTAAGATTGCGTGCATAATATCAATGGATATGATGGCATATATCCATTGAAGAACAATTGCATCTTGACGATGCCAGAGCTCGATATTGTTAGTCATCTGTTTTCTTGCCTTTGGAAGATGCAGCATGAGAATAAGAGGTGAGATGGTCCAAACATCATGTGCTCTACAATGAATCTTGAAGAGTTCACACCAAGAGGCATACTTGCTTGTTTCCATATCCAATTTGAATGGGATAGAATGTTGAGTATGATGGATTGGTTATGCTGCCAACGATTTTAGAGTATCTGTAGACATGTTGCTGGAGTAAGAAAACTGAAAGAGGATGTAAAGTATTTGTAGAAAACGTGAATAGAAGAGACGGGATTGAAGAAGTCGTGGATTTATTGGAAGATATGGGTGTTTTGATGGCATGATACCATATAAGAGATGTAAATTCAACCATGCCTCTCTTCATTGATATCAAAGGTATATATACATAATACAAACTTATTCCTAGTACCACTCCTATGTATATATGGAATGTTAATCTAGGACTCATAATAGAATAAAAGTTATAAAGATTGATATATACTAAATCTCGTATCCATATATCGATATATACGACTAACAAAATCAAAGAAATCATGTGAAAATCAAGAAAGAATAACGAAACTTGGTGTATGTATGTATAATAAGAATATCAAGGACCGGTACAGGGTCTGCAACAACTAGTTAATTGGGCTAGAGTTTACCGATATTCTTTACTACTGACTCACTAGCATAGTCTTCATGACGCATGCAACACATGCGTCATTTGAACTATACTACTTAGACAGTTTCACTTAAACCCAACTTATTCTCCCGTCTGATAACACCAAGGCGGAAGAGGTTAACCTCTTACGTCTAATAACACAAAATCGATAAACACATCGCACATATAATCACATCTAATCACTTACACATGGTCACAATATATATATATATATATATATATATATATATATATATATATATATATATATATATATATATATATATATATATAATTTGAAATCATGGCATCAGTAATGTAACTTGTTAATCTATATTAATATCCATAAGGATAGTCCCACTCACCTGATATCACAAGGCAAGAACTCAGAGATCTAATTATATTGAGCCTTCTCTTTTCCTTTATCGCATGAGAATATCATATTCTAAGTCGGTATACATTTCAAAATCATGTTCTATCACCTAAACTATTTAAAACATTCAAACTCATCACATGTGTCAAGATATAACCAGGCTCATTCACTGAATCAAGTCATACGCGTGTGAGTCCCTTCTGAGCGTGTATGACATCTGGTGCACTCATCAGACATGGACTCGCACAAGAGTGAAACGACACGTGTAACATGACCAACATTTCTTTGGAATCACACGTGAGACTTTAGTTACGCGTGAGTGAATCACTACAAACGCGTACAAGCTTTCAATCGTGCGACGGGTACGACGGGCACGTGCTGTCAGGACTCTCACGTGTGAGTCAAGACTGTTACATGCGAGTGAGAACTCTCATGCGTGAGTGACATGACTTTCATGCGCGAGTAAGGATTCTCACATGCTGTTACGAGTTTCTAATACCTAAATCTCGTTTTTTACTTGTTCTAACCATGAAATGCATTCAAAAACATCATATAAATCATATATAAGCTATATCTAACATCGATTTCGTATAACAAACACATCTAACCATGATTTGATCATCCATTCAAGTTTCAAACAAAAACCCACAAAAATAAATAAGAAAATCAATCTGATTACAAGCTCAAGAGTACATGGTTTTGTTTATGGATTAAGAGATATCAAACACGAAAACTACAAGCTTGGAATCAAAGATTTCTTGTTGAAGGATTTTAGATGGAAACTAGTGTTTAGTGAGTGGTTTTTTGAAGTTTCTAAACAAAGAAATGAAACAAGATACAAAGTATACGTTAATTTAGGTCTCCTTCCAACGAAGGAAACCGACTTTACACATCAAACGAGTATTTTACTCATTAACTAAAACACAATACTCACGTTAGGCGATCCTAACGGAGCTCAATTCATATAAGAAGATAAGTTTCATGATCTTTGTCACAAATCGAATTCATTTCATCACTTAACAAATTATAGACACATAAATCGTTATTTCACTATTGTCAACATTTTAATATAAATTAAGAGTAAAAGGTCACTTAACACTAGACCCTAAACAGGGTTTTACAGCCGGACCTCGACGCTAGATCTGACCCTCGACAATGTGTGCTCTTAGTGTTGAAATAGCAATTAAAGTTTGTAACATCCCAAATTCTGTCTCAGACCCAAGCCGCGCCGCGGGCCTTCAAGCTGTGCCGCGATCTATAACTTGAGCTGATGGTTGGTTCATTTAAAAGACTCGACATGGTTTTTCAGCTTTAAGCTGCTCCACGGGCCGTGGAGCCGCGCCGCGGCCTATAACTACAGAAAGTGCTGTTCAGCGATTTAAAAAGGATTAAATGAGGGGCAGTTTGGTCATTTCACATGGGATTCGGATTTTTAGCCATAAAACTGATTCCATCTAAATCTTATCTTCATTTTATCCCATCTTTTTCCACCCAAACACTCTCAACCTTTTTAGATTGAGAAAGAGAGTTTAGAGAGAGAGCTCTATTTGAGGAAGAAGAAGAGTGAATCGGGTCAAGTCTGAAGAGTTAAAGTTGTTCACCTCATTCACGGCTACGTTGTGGTAGTGTTAGTAAGTTCTAACTCCGAATTTCATTGTTTGATTTGATATTCAAAGTTAGGGTTTGAACTTGAATTGTTGAAGAAACCCATTTAAACTCATGAAGTGAGTTTATTGGTGCAAGTAATCGGGTTTAAAATTATTGTTGGTGGGTTTTGGGTTGGTGAACGAATTGGCCATGTTTAGGGCTTGTAAATGGTGTATAATCACTAGTGTTAGTGATTATAGAAGTGTTGGAAACCATATTGGGTGTATTGGGTTGACTAATTTTGAAATGGGTCAAAATTAGGGTTTAGTTGTCATTTTGGATATGATAAGTGTTTAACACTTATGTTTTGGTTTAATTGGTGTATTAGAACCATTCTCACTAGTGTTAGTGATTATTGTTTAGTTTGGGCGCGGTTTATGCTTGGAAGTGCATTTGGGTCGAAATTGCACTAAGTGTCAATTTGGGTTGGTTTGTAAATCCACCCTAATTCTGTTATTTGCTATGTGATAATGGAATAGGTACTTTCCATTGACGTGTGGTGGATTATTCGATTGCATTCATCAAGGCGTTAAGGTGAGTGTAAATATATTATATGTGTATGTATGCATAGGATGGGTGCAGGTGGATTAGAGTGATCCTTGGGCGTTCGGGTTCACTTTACACGTATATGAGATGATGGACTCTATGAGTTTTGGGTCCTTGAGGCACGTTTGTGCGTTTTTGGGTTACCACCCTTGGGGTAGTGAATTTTCGGGCGATAGGAATTCACGTCGACAAGTAGGTCAACCCCGTGATATTGTTGAGGTGATGTGGGTAGTGATTCGCGTGTAGGTCGGCTTCACTAGTGAATCTCGTATAGTTCGGATTCACGATGTCGTGTGTAGTTCGGGCGTTCCCATTTTTGTTGTGTTGCATCCTAGGGTAGTGATTCTCGTGTAGTTCGGCTTCACTAGTGAATCTCGTGTAGATCGGATTCACAATGTCGCATGTAGTTCGGACATCCCTATTGTCGTTGAGGTGAAGGTAGTGAATCGCGCGTAGTTTCGGATTCACTTAGGCACGTGTAGTTTGGCCAACCTTCATGTGTTTAGGGTTAAGGGGTTAACCTTGTTGTATCGGTTATATATTGTATATGCGTATATATACATTTTGTATGTTGTAGCTAATTTTACGAATTTGGCTTGGTGGTACGTTATGTATAGCTTTGCTTAGTTATACTTCGATGGCGGTATGTGTTTACTAATTGTGTTGGTGTTACGTATTCACTTTATGCATATTTATGTATATAGTATGTTTATCCTCACTAAGCTTTCATAGCTTACCCTCTCATTGATATTATTTTTATAGGTTCGCAAGGTGGTGGCTCGGGTAAGCGTGGGAACTAGTGGACTCTTGTAGGTGGCTTTAGATGACTTTGTATTTGGATCGAATTAGGATTGGGTAGTGTTTTCCCAATCACCATGCACGGTTTTATTGGAGATTAAACTAGTCGGGTCGAAACTATCTTTTGATAATGTGAACGGGTTTTGATGTGTATGTCCGTTTGGATATTTAAACTTATTTATTAAACGTTTTAAAGTTTTCTAAAATTATTATTGTAATGGAAGTGTTTTGAAAACATAATTGGGACCTTAATGTTACTAATATTAATGTATTATAAAGGAAAAAAAAATTTGGGCCGGAATACGACGGGTTGGGTTGTTTCAAATGGTATCAGAGCAAGGTCTAAGGGATTTAGGCGACTTGAGATAGGTTCCTAGACTTAGACTTTTGAGTGTGCTTATTTGTTGCGGGACTTGTAAGAGTACGGGTCGGACGGGAATTTGGTTAGTGCCTTAGTGTGTAGGTGAACTAACTAGGATTGTGATTGTGTTGTGATATAATTCCTGCGTGTGTTTATATAGCCTAGAGTTTTGTTTTTGTTGTGTACATCATCGAGCAAGATAGTCGAGTGTACACGTAATAATGACTAGCTACCATTGTTACGAGTGCAAATCGTTTCTAACAAGTGGTGTACGGCGGATGTTAAGCAAAATGGGGCGGTGTTACGTGTGGATTATTTACGTTTCGTTATTTGATATTTGTATTCTTTAGAATGACAACGAGAGGCGGAACTTCAAATGGAGAACGAAATGATGATGATGAGATGACGGCTAGGGTTGAAGCCGCGGTTACGGAGCGAATGAATACGTTTCGAGAAGAGTTCGAAAGGGGGTTTCTCAAACCTCGAGGTGATAGTGAAAAAGAGTTTAGTTACAAGAACTTTAGGGTGAATAAACCTCCCATGTACTACGGAGATCCCGATCCGTTGGTGAGTACCGATTGGATGTCGAATGTTGAAGGGTGTTTTCGTAGAAGTGAATGTCCTCCGGACAAGAAAACGAGACTCGCTACTAGTTTGTTGCGGGGTAATGCAAAAAATTGGTTGGATGGTAAGATTGATATCATTGGTGAAGAATCATTCATGAGGTTATCGTGGGATGATTTTTAGAAGGAATTCTTTGAGGAGTTCCGGACACTAGCCGAGTTGTCTCAGATGCGTGATGAATTGCGAAGTTTGCGACAAGGGTCTATAGACCTAAATACTCTTAGGGCTACCTTATTGTCTAAGGCTCGATTTTGCCCCGAGTATAATAACAACGATAGGTTGTTGAAGGAGGATATTCTCAATACTTTGAATGATGATTTGCGTGGGAAAATTAGCATTGGGCGGGTGGACTCTTTTGCTAAGCTATTTGCCGTGGCTAAAGGTTTTAATTCGTATGCTCTTATGAAGGTTGGTGATATTTCAGGAGAGAGAAGGGTTAACTCGTTTGGCGCTTCGAGCATGAGAGCCAAAAGTGCTTTTGTGAGCACGGGTAGTGTGGGGAAAGGAGTGTCGGGCGCTAGTGCGTCTAGGTGTTTCAATTGTAGTGAAAGGAGGCACAATTTTTGGGAGTGCCCGATATTGAAGAGCAGTAATGTTGTGTGTTTCAATTGTCGGGAAGAAGGACATCGCAAGGCAGATTTTCCTGAGCTAGCGGTAGCGGGCGTCGCGCGAAGACGTTTAGGTATTTTAATATGGTATTCGTATGTTGTACATTATGTTATAGCATACGGTGTGCGTGTAAGCCTTAGCTAAATTTTATTCTTCATTGGAGATAATTTGTGGCGAGCGATTGGTTTACGGTTGCGGTTTCAAGTTTGCACTCAGTAGAGTGTGTGGTTAATGTGTCGTGCCTTGACTCTGTTGTGTGAGCTTTTTTTTGTTTAGGCATTCGGGAGTACTGGGGTCGTTAAGCTCGCTTGAGTGAGACCTATAGGACATTGGAGGCGATAGTGTCCTAGTGAGTAGAACGATTATGCATGTATGTATAAGATTCAATTGTTCGCGGTGGTATGGTTAGTTTTATCCGTTAGGATTCACTATATTGTAGCAGGGCGCGATGTTACACTAATCGTTGTGATCGAGGCCAAAAGACCGTGTGTTGATGGTTAGTGTTATCCGTTAGGATTCACTATAGTGTAGCAGGGCGCGATGTTACACTACTCGTTGTGACCGAGGCCAAAAGAGCGTGTGTAGGTTAGTGATATCCGTCGGGATTCACTATAGTGTAGCAGTGCGCGATGTTGCACTATGTAACGACCCGACAAAATCGTCATTGACGGCGCCGTCTACTTAGGTCCCGTTACGTGGTCATAAGTCTTTAAAACAACGTTTGACCAAAAGATATGTCACATTCATTTCAAATGTAAAGATTGTTCAAAGTTTACAAGAATAGTTCCACCACAAGTTATGTTACAAAGTTATAAGTACAAATGAAACTTATGCGACACAATTTAAAAGTAGCCAAAAGACGCTCCATGTATGCATATATACTCGACATCCAATGCAAGTATCAAAATAATGAGCGGAAGCATGTATCATGTATCGTTCAAGGACCTGAGAAAAACATAGAAATCTGTCAACGAAAACGTTGGTGAAATCATAGGTTTAAGTAAGTAAATACAAGTGAACCACAAGATTTGCAACAATGAGATAATAGTAATACATTCCAAAAGTTTGTTTCACGAGCACCCAATTATCAATGCTTAACATTCCTTCCATAGAACCCCATCACAATAGTGTTAGAACATACACTGTTTCTCGAAAATACATTTCATTCGTAAACGGTAGCGAACCGTTTGAATGAGGGTTTGTCAAACCCATATGGCCATATAACATAAGTTCTCGCTTACACCCGGCAAGTGTAACTAATGATAATCGAATTGAGGATTTTTGTTCAAACTCGTATGTAGAATGTTTGTTTTCATGTACTTGTGTTCACTTAGTAAAAAGAAACGTTTATGTTTTCTCATCCCAAATGTAAGTGCAAAAGAGTAAAAGTGGGACTATGATCTCACTTTGAGTGCAAGAGTAGTAAAGTACTTCAACAAGTAAACGTGTGCAAAGAATAATGCTAGTCTTGACCTAAACAATAGGTTGTATCAATAACGGTAAACACGATAGGTCAAAGATGTTCAATTAGTCCTATGGCTCGTTACGACTCGAATACTACAACATGTGAGTCAAATTGTCATGTTTCATGCAAGATACGAGTATAAAAGCATGTTAGAACGATTTGCACAAACATTTGGTTAAGTTTGATTAAAAGTCAACTTGGTCGGGTCAAAGTCAACAAAAAAGTCAACACGTTCGGGTCGGGTCCCGAACTATTTTTCTGAGGTTTTTAATCATGTATGAGCATGTTAGAACAAGTTACATGTGAATCGGAGGTCCATAGCATAGCAAACATTTTCCGTAAAATGACCAGCGGAGACAGAGCCTGCCAGTGTATCTGGACGGCGTCCAGATTGTCTGGACGGCGTCCAGCTTTGAAGACTGGGACGGCGTCCAAGTATCTGGACGGCGTCCAGCCTTGAAATCTGGGATGGCGTCCAAGGGTCTGGACGGCGTCCAGATTGGTATTCCAGTCTGATGCAGTAAACTTCTAAGTACACGAACCAAGAACCAAATAAACACAATTTATGATCCGCAAACAATCAAGTCAAGTATTTTATACCGTTGGGAAGGTAATTTGACGAGGAAGACAACTAAATACATTTCATCAATCAATCTACCTATTATAACAACCAAAACCGCATCTAATGCTCAACATTAATCGCATACAAGTTCATAAATGCAATTCAATGATTCGGGCAACCAATTTACATGAATGATATGCCGTTTCAAAGGTAATCAAGCATACAATCCAACTAAACACTTACCAACAATAATCTATGGCATTCAATGCATCAAAAGTCCATTTCAAGTTCATCAAACCCTAACCCAAATTCACCAAAATCATAAATCAAGTTCATGAACTTTTCTAAAGCAACCTACACATCAAATTGAAGCTAGTGATACTAGGAACACAATTAGAACATGAACTTTTAACATCTAACAACATATGATCATCCAAAATTCAAGAACAACACACCAAAATTCAAGTTCATGCTAGTTACACTAAAACAACGAGATCGAGCATATAAATCATATAATCATGTTAGACTTGAGCCATAGACACTAATTAACACTTTTATAAGTTAAAAACATAAAGAACACAAAATCTTGTGATTTTAGAAAGTTACCCAAATGTAATGAAATTGGTATGGAATCGAAGAGGAAGATGCAAGGATCACGAATTTGTAATTTGTTTTGTTGCTAGCTTCCTAATCCGAATTTAGATGATGAATTATTGTTGGTGTTCTTGAGAGAAAAAGGGAGTAAAAGAAAGATGGAGATGTTGAAATGAGAGGAGGAGGTTGAAGGTTTGACTAGTTGACCTAGTCAAATCTTTGGCCTCTTGGCAAGTTTAGTCCCTCTAATTTGAGTCGGGTGCATGAATTACCTAAACGAGATAATTTAAAACGCGTATTAACGGGATGTGTTATAAACATATAACGGAGTTTAAATTAGTATAACGGAAAAGTAAATGGAAAAAGGCGGGATGTTACATTACCTACTCCTTAAAAGAAATTTCGTCCCGAAATTTAAGTAGGCGTAGTAGTCGTTGTTTCTTCCTCGAGATCTTGCGTTTCCGAATTTACGAATAGATGAGGATACTTCCTTTGCATTTGATCTTGTCTTTCCCAAGTAAACTCGGATCCCCTTTTGGCATTCCAACGGACCTTGACAATTGGAATTCGGCTTTGTTTTAACGTTTTGACGGAGGTGTCCACAATTTCAACCGGTTCCTCTACAAAATGAAGTTTGTCATCAATAGTAAGTTCCTCGAGAGGGATGACGATATCGGGTTATGCAAGATACTTTTTCAAGTTAGATACATGGAAGGTAGGATGAACGGAGTTCAATTGAGGTGGAAGATCTAAACGATAAGCAACGGTTCCAATACACTCCAAGATTTTGAAAGGACCAATATACCGCGGATTTAGCTTCCCGCGTTTCCCAAAACGGATTACACCCTTCCAAGGTGCGACTTTTAACATGACGCGGTCACCGACTTGAAATTCAAGGTCGTTGTGTCTTTTGTCGGTATAGCACTTTTGACGACTTCGGGCCGTCCGAAGCCTATCTCGGATTTGAATGATCTTCTCGGTGGTTTCGTGAATGAGTTCGGGTCCGGTGATTTGTACGTCGCCTACTTCGGCCCAACAAAGAGGTGAACGACATTTTCGGCCATATAGCACTTCAAAATGTGCGACTTTAATACTCGCGTGATAACTATGGTTATAAGAGAACTCGGCGAGAGGTAAGTGCTTGTCCCAAGCTTTTCCGAAATCAACCACGCAAGCTCGTAACATGTCCTCTAAGGTTTGAATTGTACGTTCACTTTGTCCATCGGTTTGAGGATGATATGCGGTGCTCATGTCTAAACGCGTTCCCAACGCTTCTTGCAATGTACGCCAAAATCTAGAAACGAAACGGCCATCTCGGTCGGAGATAATCGATAAAGGTACACCGTGTCGGGCTACGATCTCCTTAATGTAAAGTTGTGCAAGTTTCTCCATTTTGTCCGTTTCTTTCATGGCAAGGAAGTGTGCGGATTTGGTGAGACGGTCAACAATAACCCAAATGGTATCATAACCGCCCGTCGTTTTTGGTAGCTTGGTGATAAAATCCATCGTTATCCTTTCCCACTTCCATTGCGGGATCTCGGGTTGTTGAAGTAGTCCGGACGGTCTTTGGTGTTCGGCTTTGACTTTGGAACATGTCAAACACTTGGAAACATAAGTAGCTACGTCCCTTTTGATGTTCGGCCACCAATATAGTTGTTTAAGGTCGTGGTACATCTTATTGGCACCGGGGTGAATCGAGTATCGTGACTTATGGGCTTCATCTAAAATAAGGCTTCGTAGGTCCCCATAACTAGGCACCCAAATCCTTCCGGCGTAATATCGGAGTCCGGTTTCTTTAACTTCGAATCGAGAGGTGAGGACGTTCAAGTGTTCGAGAGAGATGTTTTCATCCTTGAGAGCTTCATCTTGGGCTACACGAATTTGGCTATTAAGGTTTGTGTAGATGGTGATGTTTAAAGCTCGAACACGAAGAGGCACCGTTCTTTCTTTTCGACTTAAGGCATCGGCTACTACGTTTGCCTTCCCGGGATGGTAACGAAGCTCGCAATCGTAATCGTTCAAAGTTTCAATCCACCGTCGTTGTCTCATGTTTAGTTGCTTTTGATCGAAGATGAAATGTCCCGTTCTTATTGATTAAAAACGTTCCATATTAATTGATTTCGTTATGAGGTTTTGACCTCTATATGAGACGTTTTTCAAAGACTGCATTCATTTTTAAATAAACCATAACCTTTATTTCATCAATAAAGGTTTAAAAAGCTTTACGTAGATTATCAAATAATGATAATCTAAAATATCCTGTTTACACATGACCATTACATAATGGTTTACAATACAAATATGTTACAACAAAATAAGTTTCTTGAATGCAGTTTTTACACAATATCATACAAGCATGGACTCAAAATCTTGTCCTTATTTAAGTATGCGACAGCGGAAGCTCTTAATAATCACCTGAGAATAAACATGCTTAAAACGTCAACAAAAATGTTGGTGAGTTATAGGTTTAACCTATATATATCAAATCGTAACAATAGACCACAAGATTTCATATTTCAATACACATCCCATACATAGAGATAAAAATCATTCATATGGTGAACACCTGGTAACCGACAATAACAAGATGCATATATAAGAATATCCCCATCATTCCGGGACACCCTTCGGATATGATATAAATTTCGAAGTACTAAAGCATCCGGTACTTTGGATGGGGTTTGTTAGGCCCAATAGATCTATCTTTAGGATTCGCGTCAATTAGGGTGTCTGTTCCCTAATTCTTAGATTACCAGACTTAATAAAAAGGGGCATATTCGATTTCGATAATTCAACCATAGAATGTAGTTTCACGTACTTGTGTCTATTTTGTAAATCATTTATAAAACCTGCATGTATTCTCATCCCAAAAATATTAGATTTTAAAAGTGGGACTATAACTCACTTTCACAGATTTTTACTTCGTCGGGAAGTAAGACTTGGCCACTGGTTGATTCACGAACCTATAACAATATATACATATATATCAAAGTATGTTCAAAATATATTTACAACACTTTTAATATATTTTGATGTTTTAAGTTTATTAAGTCAGCTGTCCTCGTTAGTAACCTACAACTAGTTGTCCACAGTTAGATGTACAGAAATAAATCGATAAATATTATCTTGAATCAATCCACGACCCAGTGTATACGTATCTCAGTATTGATCACAACTCAAACTATATATATTTTGGAATCAACCTCAACCCTGTATAGCTAACTCCAACATTCACATATAGAGTGTCTATGGTTGTTCCGAAATATATATAGATGTGTCGACATGATAGGTCGAAACATTGTATACGTGTCTATGGTATCTCAAGATTACATAATATATAATACAAGTTGATTAAGTTATGGTTGGAATAGATTTGTTACCAATTTTCACGTAGCTAAAATGAGAAAAATTATCCAATCTTGTTTTACCCATAACTTCTTCATTTTAAATCCGTTTTGAGTGAATCAAATTGCTATGGTTTCATATTGAACTCTATTTTATGAATCTAAACAAAAAAAGTATAGGTTTCTAGTCGGAAAAATAAGTTACAAGTCGTTTTTGTAAAGGTAGTCATTTCAGTCGAAAGAACGACGTCTAGATGACCATTTTAGAAAACATACTTCCACTTTGAGTTTAACCATAATTTTTGGATATAGTTTCATGTTCATAATAAAAATTATTTTCTCAGAATAACAACTTTTAAATCAAAGTTTATCATAGTTTTTAATTAACTAACCCAAAACAGCCCGCGGTGTTACTACGACGGCGTAAATCCGGTTTTACGGTGTTTTTCGTGTTTCCAGGTTTTAAATCATTAAGTTAGCATATCATATAGATATAGAACATGTGTTTAGTTGATTTTAAAAGTCAAGTTAGAAGGATTAACTTTTGTTTGCGAACAAGTTTAGAATTAACTAAACTATGTTCTAGTGATTACAAGTTTAAACCTTCGAATAAGATAGCTTTATATGTATGAATCGAATGATGTTATGAACATCATTACTACCTTAAGTTCCTTGGATGAACCTACTGGAAAAGAGAAAAATGGATCTAGCTTCAATGGATCCTTGGATGGCTCAAAGTTCTTGAAGCAAAATCATGACACGAAAACAAGTTCAAGTAAGATCATCACTTGAAATAAGATTGTTATAGTTATAGAAATTGAACCAAAGTTTGATTATGATTATTACCTTGTATTAGAATGATAACCTACTGTAAGAAACAAAGATTTCTTGAGGTTGGATGATCACCTTACAAGATTGGAAGTGAGCTAGCAAACTTGAAAGTATTCTTGATTTTATGAAACTAGAACTTTTGGAATTTATGAAGAACACTTAGAACTTGAAGATAGAACTTGAGAGAGTTCAATTAGATGAAGAAAATTGAAGAATGAAAGTGTTTGTAGGTGTTTTTGGTCGTTGGTGTATGGATTAGATATAAAGGATATGTAATTTTGTTTTCATGTAAATAAGTCATGAATGATTACTCATATTTTTGTAATCTTATGAGATATTTCATGCTAGTTGCCAAATGATGGTTCCCACATGTGTTAGGTGACTCACATGGGCTGCTAAGAGCTGATCATTGGAGTGTATATACCAATAGTACATACATCTAAAAGCTGTGTATTGTACGAGTACGAATACGGGTGCATACGAGTAGAATTGTTGATGAAACTGAACGAGAATGTAATTGTAAGCATTTTTGTTAAGTAGAAGTATTTTGATAAGTGTATTGAAGTCTTTCAAAAGTGTATAAATACATATTAAAACACTACATGTATATACATTTTAACTGAGTCGTTAAGTCATCGTTAGTCGTTACATGTAAGTGTTGTTTTGAAACCTTTAGGTTAACGATCTTGTTAAATGTTGTTAACCCAATGTTTATAATATCAAAAGAGATTTTAAATTATTATATTATCATGATATTATGATGTACGAATATCTCTTAATATGATATATATACATTAAATGTCGTTACAACGATAAACGTTACATATATGTCTCGTTTCAAAATCATTAAGTTAGTAGTCTTGTTTTTACATATGTAGTTCATTGTTAATATAATTAATCATATGTTTACTTATCATAATATCATGTTAACTATATATATAACCATATATATGTCATCATATAGTTTTTTTACAAGTTTTAACGTTCGTGAATCACCGGTCAACTTGGGTGGTCAATTGTCTATATGAAACCTATTTCAATTAATCAAGTCTTAACAAGTTTGATTGCTTAACATGTTGGAAACATTTAATCATGTAAACATCAATCTCAATTAATATATATAAACATGGAAAAGTTCGGGTCACTACAGTACCTACCCGTTAAATAAATTTCGTCCCGAAATTTTAAGCTGTTGAAGGTGTTGACGAATCTTCTGGAAATAGATGCGGGTATTTCTTCTTCATCTGATCTTCACGCTCCCAGGTGAACTCGGGTCCTCTACGAGCATTCCATCGAACCTTAACAATTGGTATCTTGTTTTGCTTAAGTCTTTTAACCTCACGATCCATTATTTCGACGGGTTCTTCGATGAATTGGAGTTTTTCGTTGATTTGGATTTCATCTAACGGAATAGTGAGATCTTCTTTAGCAAAACATTTCTTCAAATTCGAGACGTGGAAAGTGTTATGTACAGCCGCGAGTTGTTGAGGTAACTCAAGTCGGTAAGCTACTGGTCCGACACGATCAATAATCTTGAATGGTCCAATATACCTTGGATTTAATTTCCCTCGTTTACCAAATCGAACAACGCCTTTCCAAGGTGCAACTTTAAGCATGACCATCTCTCCAATTTCAAATTCTATATCTTTTCTTTTAATGTCAGCGTAGCTCTTTTGTCGACTTTGGGCGGTTTTCAACCGTTGTTGAATTTGGATGATCTTCTCGGTAGTTTCTTGTATAATCTCCGGACCCGTAATCTGTCTATCCCCCACTTCACTCCAACAAATTGGAGACCTGCACTTTCTACCATAAAGTGCTTCAAACGGCGCCATCTCAATGCTTGAATGGTAGCTGTTGTTGTAGGAAAATTCTGCTAACGGTAGATGTCGATCCCAACTGTTTCCGAAATCAATAACACATGCTCGTAGCATGTCTTCAAGCGTTTGTATCGTCCTTTCGCTCTGCCCATCAGTTTGTGGATGATAGGCAGTACTCATGTCTAGACGAGTTCCTAATGCTTGCTGTAATGTCTGCCAGAATCTTGAAATAAATCTACCATCCCTATCAGAGATAATAGAGATTGGTATTCCATGTCTGGAGACGACTTCCTTCAAATACAGTCGTGCTAACTTCTCTATCTTGTCATCTTCTCTTATTGGTAGGAAGTGTGCTGATTTGGTGAGACGATCAACTATTACCCAAATAGTATCAAAACCACTTGCAGTCCTTGGCAATTTAGTGATGAAATCCATGGTAATGTTTTCCCATTTCCATTCCGGGATTTCGGGTTGTTGAAGTAGACCTGATGGTTTCTGATGCTCAGCTTTGACCTTAGAACACGTCAAACATTCTCCTACGTATTTAGCAACATCGGCTTTCATACCCGGCCACCAAAAATGTTTCTTGAGATCCTTGTACATCTTCCCCGTTCCAGGATGTATTGAGTATCTGGTTTTATGAGCTTCTCTAAGTACCATTTCTCTCATATCTCCAAATTTTGGTACCCAAATCCTTTCAGCCCTATACCGGGTTCCGTCTTCCCGAATATTAAGATGCTTCTCCGATCCTTTGGGTATTTCATCCTTTAAATTTCCCTCTTTTAAAACTCCTTGTTGCGCCTCCTTTATTTGAGTAGTAAGGTTATTATGAATCATTATATTCATAGATTTTACTCGAATGGGTTCTCTGTCCTTCCTGCTCAAGGCATCGGCTACCACATTTGCCTTCCCCGGGTGGTAACGAATCTCAAAGTCATAATCATTCAACAATTCAATCCACCTACGCTGCCTCATATTCAGTTGTTTCTGATTAAATATGTGTTGAAGACTTTTGTGGTCGGTATATATAATACTTTTGACCCCATATAAGTAGTGCCTCCAAGTCTTTAATGCAAAAACAACCGCGCCTAATTCCAAATCATGCGTCGTATAATTTTGTTCGTGAATCTTCAATTGTCTAGACGCATAAGCAATCACCTTCGTTCGTTGCATTAATACACAACCGAGACCTTGCTTTGATGCGTCACAATAAATCACAAAATCATCATTCCCTTCAGGCAATGACAATATAGGTGCCGTAGTTAGCTTTTTCTTCAATAACTGAAACGCTTTCTCTTGTTCATCATTCCATTCAAATTTCTTCCCTTTATGCGTTAATGCAGTCAAGGGTTTTGCTATTCTGGAAAAGTCTTGGATGAACCTTCTGTAGTAACCAGCTAGTCCTAAAAACTGGCGTATGTGTTTCGGAGTTTTCAGGGTTTCCCACTTTTCAACAGTTTCTATCTTTGCCGGATCCACCTTAATACCTTCTTTGTTCACTATGTGACCGAGGAATTGAACTTCTTCCAACCAAAATGCACACTTTGAAAACTTAGCGTACAATTCTTCCTTCCTCAATACTTCTAACACCTTTCTCAAATGTTCACCGTGTTCTTGGTCATTCTTTGAGTAAATAAGTATGTCATCAATGAAAACAATGACAAACTTGTCAAGGTATGGTCCACACACTCGGTTCATAAGGTCCATGAACACAGCTGGTGCATTAGTTAAACCAAACGGCATGACCATAAACTCGTAATGACCGTAACGTGTTCTGAAAGCAGTCTTTGGAATATCATCTTCTTTCACCCGCATTTGATGATACCCGGAACGTAAGTCAATCTTTGAATAAACAGACGAGCCTTGTAGTTGATCAAATAAGTCGTCGATTCTCGGTAGTGGGTAGCGGTTCTTGATGGTAAGTTTGTTCAACTCTCGGTAGTCGATACACAACCTGAATGTACCATCTTTCTTCTTGACAAACAAAACAGGAGCTCCCCACGGTGATGTGCTTGGTCGAAGGAAACCACGCTCTAAAAGTTCTTGTAATTGGCTTTGCAGTTCTTTCATCTCGCTAGGTGCGAGTCTGTAAGGAGCACGAGCTATTGGTGCAGCTCCTGGTACAAGATCTATTTGAAATTCAACGGATCGATGTGGGGGTAATCCCGGTAATTCTTTCGGAAATACATCGGGAAATTCTTTTGCAATGGGAACATCATTGATGCTCTTTTCTTCAGTTTGTACTTTCTCGACGTGTGCTAGAACAGCATAGCAACCTTTTCTTATTAGTTTTTGTGCCTTCAAATTACTAATAAGATGTAGCTTCGTGTTGCCCTTTTCTCCGTACACCATTAAGGGTTTTCCTTTTTCTCGTATAATGCGAATTGCATTTTTGTAACAAACGATCTCCGCTTTCACTTCTTTCAACCAGTCCATACCGATTATCACATCAAAACTCCCTAACTCTACTGGTATCAAATCAATCTTAAATGTTTCGCTAACCAGTTTAATTTCTCGATTCCGACATATATTATCTGCTGAAATTAATTTACCATTTGCTAATTCGAGTAAAAATTTACTATCCAAAGGCGTCAATGGACAACTTAATTTAGCACAAAAATCTCTACTCATATAGCTTCTATCCGCACCCGAATCAAATAAAACGTAAGCAGATTTATTGTCAATAAGAAACGTACCCGTAACAAGCTCCGGGTCTTCCTGTGCCTCTACCGCATTAATATTGAAAACTCTTCCACGGCCTTGTCCATTCGTGTTCTCCTGGTTCGGGCAATTTCTAATAATGTGGCCTGATTTTCCACATTTATAACAAACTACATTGGCATAACTTGCTCCGACACTACTTGCTCCGCCATTACTCGTTCCGACACCATTTGTTCCTTTCGTTCTATTAACCCCTGGTCCGTAGACCTCACACTTCGCCGCGCTATGACCATTTCTTTTACACTTGTTGCAAAATTTGGTGCAGAACCCCGAGTGATTCTTTTCACACCTTTGGCATAGTTGCTTCTGATTGTTGTTGTTGTTGCGGTTATTATTGTTGTTGGGATGATTGTTGTAGTTACTGTTGTTGTTGTTGTTGTTGTTGTTGGGCCGTTTGTTGTAGTTGCGATTGATGTTGCGATTGTTGGGATAATTGTTGCGATTATTGTTGTAATTGCTGTTGTTGTTGTATTGGTGATTCTTATCACCGTTTTCCTCCCACTTTCTTTTGACTTGCTTCACATTGGCCTCTTCAGCAGTCTGTTCTTTAATTCTTTCTTCAATCTGGTTCACTAGTTTGTGAGCCATTCTACATGCCTGTTGTATGGAGGCGGGCTCGTGTGAACTTATATCTTCTTGGATTCTTTCCGGTAATCCTTTCACAAACGCGTCGATCTTCTCTTCCTCATCTTCGAATGCTCCCGGACACAATAGGCACAATTCTGTGAATCGTCTTTCGTACGTGGTAATATCAAATCCTTGGGTTCGTAACCCTCTAAGTTCTGTCTTGAGCTTATTGACCTCGGTTCTGGGACGGTACTTCTCGTTCATCAAGTGCTTGAATGCTGACCACGGTAGTGCGTACGCATCATCTTGTCCCACTTGCTCTAGATAGGTATTCCACCATGTTAACGCAGAACCTGTGAAGGTATGCGTAGCGTACTTCACTTTGTCCTCTTCAGTACACTTACTTATGGCAAACACCGATTCAACCTTCTCGGTCCACCGTTTCAATCCGATCGGTCCTTCGGTTCCATCAAATTCCAAAGGTTTGCAGGCAGTGAATTCTTTGTAGGTGCATCCTACACGATTTCCTGTACTGCTAGATCCAAGGTTATTGTTGGTATGTAGCGCAGCCTGTACTGCGGCTATGTTTGAAGCTAGAAAAGTACGGAATTCCTCTTCATTCATATTCACGGTGTGTCGAGTAGTCGGTGCCATTTCCTTCAAAATAGTTAAATGGAACAAGTTAATCATACAGAATATTAAGAGTAGTTAATAGTATTTCGTAGCATAATATGAACTCATTTATAAAAGCTTTTTCTTCATATTAGCGTTTTATAAGTTTAAATTCGGGTAGTACCTACCCGTTAAGTTCATACTTAGTAGCTAATATACAATTCAACTACTACAATTCTATATGAAAAACTGATTATAATAATATTTCGCGTTCAAACTTTTATACAATATTTTACAAACTTACAATACCGCTTATTTTACATAAAGCATGAAATATAGCACACAATAACTTTGATACAAGATAGTTGTGAAGACAATTCTAGCTAGTACACAAGTCGTTCAGCAAAGGCAATAAAGACACGTAATTCATACGTCCAGAAACAAGTCATGCATTCTGGTTTTACTAGGACTACTTCCCATCCTTGGTCTTGTGCAACATAACCGTTATGGCCGTTGATAAGACAGCGTGTTGTAACGTCATCAAAGGGACGAGGGTTACGTAATGTCCAACAGTCCCGTAATAATCTAAAAACCTCATTTCTTACCCCAATTACCGACTCCGTCACTTGTGGAAACGTTTTGTTTAACAGTTGTAGCCCGATGTTCTTGTTCTCACTTTGGTGAGAAGCGAACATTACTAATCCGTAAGCATAACATGCTTCTTTATGTTGCATGTTAGCCGCTTTTTCTAAATCACGAAGTCCAATATTCGGATATATTGAGTCAAAATAATTTCTTAACCCGTTGCGTAAAATAGCATTTGGGTTCCCCGCAATATATGCGTCAAAGTAAACACATCGTAACTTATGGGTTTCCCAATGTGATATCCCCCATCTTTCAAACGAAAGTCTCTTATAAACCAAGACATTCTTGGAACGTTCTTCGAATGTCTTACAAACTGATCTCGCCTTAAATAGTTGTGCCGAAGAATTCTGGCCGACTCTAGACAAGATTTCATCAATCATGTCTCCGGGTAGGTCTCTTAAAATATTGGGTTGTCTATCCATTTTGTGTTTTTAAACTGTAAAATAGACAAGAGTTAGATTCATAAAAAAATACTTATTAATACAAGCAATTTTTACATATATCATAAAGCATAAGAACACTATATTCCATATATTACACCACACGAATACAACTATCTTATTCCGACTCGCTCGTTTCTTCTTCTTCGGTTTTGGTTCGTTTTGCCAAGTTTCTAGGGATATATGATGTTCTCCTAATACGAGCCGTCGTTGTCCACATTGGTTTAGAAAAACCTGGTGGTTTAGAGGTTCCCGGGTCATTGTTACAACTTAAGGACTTCGGGGGTTGACGATACATATAAAGTTCATCGGGGTTGGAATTAGATTTCTCTATTTTTATGCCCTTTCCCTTATTATTTTCTTTTGCCTTTTTAAATTCAGTTGGGGTAATTTCTATAACATCATCGGAATTCTCGTCGGAATCCGATTCATCGGAGAATTGGTAATCCTCCCAATATTTTGCTTCCTTGGCGGAAACACCATTGACCATAATTAACTTTGGTCGGTTGGTTGAGGATTTTCTTTTACTTAACCGTTTTATTATTTCCCCCACCGGTTCTATTTCTTCATCCGGTTCCGATTCTTCTTCCGGTTCCGATTCTTCTTCCGGTTCCGACTCTTCTTCCGGTTCCTCTTCGGGAACTTGTGAATCAGTCCACAAATCATTCCAATTTACATTTGACTCTTCATTATTATTAGGTGAGTCAATGGGACTTGTTCTAGAGGTAGACATCTATCACATAATATCAAACACGTTAAGAGATTAATATATCACATAATATTCATATGTTAAAAATATATAGTTTCCAACAAAAAATGTTAAGCAATCATTTTTAAAGAAAACACGGTCGAAGTCCAGACTCACTAATGCATCCTAACAAACTCGATAAGACACACTAATGCAAATTTTCTGGTTCTCTAAGACCAACGCTCGGATACCAACTGAAATGTCCCGTTCTTATTGATTAAAAACGTTCCATATTAATTGATTTCGTTACGAGGTTTTGACCTCTATATGAGACGTTTTTCAAAGACTGCATTCATTTTTAAATAAACCATAACCTTTATTTCATCAATAAAGGTTTAAAAAGCTTTACGTAGATTATCAAATAATGATAATCTAAAATATCCTGTTTACACATGACCATTACATAATGGTTTACAATACAAATATGTTACAACAAAATAAGTTTCTTGAATGCAGTTTTTACACAATATCATACAAGCATGGACTCCAAATCTTGTCCTTATTTAAGTATGCGACAGCGGAAGCTCTTAATAATCACCTGAGAATAAACATGCTTAAAACGTCAACAAAAATGTTGGTGAGTTATAGGTTTAACCTATATATATCAAATCGTAACAATAGACCACAAGATTTCATATTTCAATACACATCCCATACATAGAGATAAAAATCATTCATATGGTGAACACCTGGTAACCGACAATAACAAGATGCATATATAAGAATATCCCCATCATTCCGGGACACCCTTCGGATATGATATAAATTTCGAAGTACTAAAGCATCCGGTACTTTGGATGGGGTTTGTTAGGCCCAATAGATCTATCTTTAGGATTCGCGTCAATTAGGGTGTCTGTTCCCTAATTCTTAGATTACCAGACTTAATAAAAAGGGGCATATTCGATTTCGATAATTCAACCATAGAATGTAGTTTCACGTACTTGTGTCTATTTTGTAAATCATTTATAAAACCTGCATGTATTCTCATCCCAAAAATATTAGATTTTAAAAGTGGGACTATAACTCACTTTCACAGATTTTTACTTCGTCGGGAAGTAAGACTTGGCCACTGGTTGATTCACGAACCTATAACAATATATACATATATATCAAAGTATGTTCAAAATATATTTACAACACTTTTAATATATTTTGATGTTTTAAGTTTATTAAGTCAGCTGTCCTCGTTAGTAACCTACAACTAGTTGTCCACAGTTAGATGTACAGAAATAAATCGATAAATATTATCTTGAATCAATCCACGACCCAGTGTATACGTATCTCAGTATTGATCACAACTCAAACTATATATATTTTGGAATCAACCTCAACCCTGTATAGCTAACTCCAACATTCACATATAGAGTGTCTATGGTTGTTCCGAAATATATATAGATGTGTCGACATGATAGGTCGAAACATTGTATACGTGTCTATGGTATCTCAAGATTACATAATATATAATACAAGTTGATTAAGTTATGGTTGGAATAGATTTGTTACCAATTTTCACGTAGCTAAAATGAGAAAAATTATCCAATCTTGTTTTACCCATAACTTCTTCATTTTAAATCCGTTTTGAGTGAATCAAATTGCTATGGTTTCATATTGAACTCTATTTTATGAATCTAAACAAAAAAAGTATAGGTTTCTAGTCGGAAAAATAAGTTACAAGTCGTTTTTGTAAAGGTAGTCATTTCAGTCGAAAGAACGACGTCTAGATGACCATTTTAGAAAACATACTTCCACTTTGAGTTTAACCATAATTTTTGGATATAGTTTCATGTTCATAATAAAAATCATTTTCTCAGAATAACAACTTTTAAATCAAAGTTTATCATAGTTTTTAATTAACTAACCCAAAACAGCCCGCGGTGTTACTACGACGGCGTAAATCCGGTTTTACGGTGTTTTTCGTGTTTCCAGGTTTTAAATCATTAAGTTAGCATATCATATAGATATAGAACATGTGTTTAGTTGATTTTAAAAGTCAAGTTAGAAGGATTAACTTTTGTTTGCGAACAAGTTTAGAATTAACTAAACTATGTTCTAGTGATTACAAGTTTAAACCTTCGAATAAGATAGCTTTATATGTATGAATCGAATGATGTTATGAACATCATTACTACCTTAAGTTCCTTGGATGAACCTACTGGAAAAGAGAAAAATGGATCTAGCTTCAATGGATCCTTGGATGGCTCAAAGTTCTTGAAGCAAAATCATGACACGAAAACAAGTTCAAGTAAGATCATCACTTGAAATAAGATTGTTATAGTTATAGAAATTGAACCAAAGTTTGATTATGATTATTACCTTGTATTAGAATGATAACCTACTGTAAGAAACAAAGATTTCTTGAGGTTGGATGATCACCTTACAAGATTGGAAGTGAGCTAGCAAACTTGAAAGTATTCTTGATTTTATGAAACTAGAACTTTTGGAATTTATGAAGAACACTTAGAACTTGAAGATAGAACTTGAGAGAGTTCAATTAGATGAAGAAAATTGAAGAATGAAAGTGTTTGTAGGTGTTTTTGGTCGTTGGTGTATGGATTAGATATAAAGGATATGTAATTTTGTTTTCATGTAAATAAGTCATGAATGATTACTCATATTTTTGTAATCTTATGAGATATTTCATGCTAGTTGCCAAATGATGGTTCCCACATGTGTTAGGTGACTCACATGGGCTGCTAAGAGCTGATCATTGGAGTGTATATACCAATAGTACATACATCTAAAAGCTGTGTATTGTACGAGTACGAATACGGGTGCATACGAGTAGAATTGTTGATGAAACTGAACGAGAATGTAATTGTAAGCATTTTTGTTAAGTAGAAGTATTTTGATAAGTGTATTGAAGTCTTTCAAAAGTGTATAAATACATATTAAAACACTACATGTATATACATTTTAACTGAGTCGTTAAGTCATCGTTAGTCGTTACATGTAAGTGTTGTTTTGAAACCTTTAGGTTAACGATCTTGTTAAATGTTGTTAACCCAATGTTTATAATATCAAAAGAGATTTTAAATTATTATATTATCATGATATTATGATGTACGAATATCTCTTAATATGATATATATATACATTAAATGTCGTTACAACGATAAACGTTACATATATGTCTCGTTTCAAAATCATTAAGTTAGTAGTCTTGTTTTTACATATGTAGTTCATTGTTAATATAATTAATCATATGTTTACTTATCATAATATCATGTTAACTATATATATAACCATATATATGTCATCATATAGTTTTTTTACAAGTTTTAACGTTCGTGAATCACCGGTCAACTTGGGTGGTCAATTGTCTATATGAAACCTATTTCAATTAATCAAGTCTTAACAAGTTTGATTGCTTAACATGTTGGAAACATTTAATCATGTAAACATCAATCTCAATTAATATATATAAACATGGAAAAGTTCGGGTCACTACAGAAGATGTGTTGAAGGCTTTTGTGATCGGTGAAGATAGTACTCTTGGTTCCATAAAGATAGTGTCTCCACATTTTAAGTGCAAAGACAACGGCTCCGAGTTCGAGATCATGAGTCGTGTAATTTCGTTCATGAATTTTTAGTTGTCGAGAGGCATAAGCAATGACTTTCTTCCGTTGCATCAATACACACCCAAAACCATGTTTCGAGGCATCGCAATATACAACAAAATCATCATTGCCTTCGGGAAGTGACAAGATAGGAGCGGTGGTTAGCTTTGTTTTCAAGATTTGAAACGGGGATTCTTGCTCGGTCGCCCAAATGAATTTCTTTCCCTTGTGAGTTAATGCGGTTAGAGGACGTGCAACCAAAGAGAAGTTTTCGATGAATCTACGATAGTACCCGGCGAGACCCAAGAATTGACGAATGTGAGTAGGAGTAGTAGGAGTCTCCCATTTACTAATGGCTTCGATTTTCGTGGGATCGACTTTAATACCTTGATCACTTACAACATGACCAAGAAATTGAACTTCCTTCAACCAAAATTCACACTTGGAGAATTTGGCATAAAGTCGTTCTTGTCTCAAGAGTTCAAGCACAAGTCGGAGATGTTGTTCGTGCTCTTCTTCATTTTTAGAATAGATCAATATGTCATCGATGAACACAATAACGAATTTATCGAGATACGGTTTGCACACACGATTCATAAGATCCATGAACACCGCCGGTGCGTTAGTGAGACCAAATGGCATGACAAGGAATTCATAACTACCATAACGAGTCCGGAAAGCGGTTTTGGAGACATCTTCCCCCTTAACCCTCAATTGATGATAACCCGAGCGGAGATCGATTTTTGAATATACACAAGACCCTTGTAATTGATCAAAGAGGTCATCGATGCGAGGAAGAGGATATCGGTTCTTAATTGTCAATTTGTTTAGTTCACGATAGTCAATGCACATTCGTAGGGATCCGTCTTTCTTTTTAACAAACAAAATCGGAGCGCCCCAAGGTGAATGGCTAGGTTGGATAAAACCACGATCAAGTAGTTCTTGGATTTGACTTTGCAATTCTTGCAGTTCGGATGGAGCGAGTCTATATGGTGCACGTGCTACAGGTGCGGCTCCCGGAATAAGATCGATTTGGAATTCAACCGGTCGATGAGGTGGAAGACCCGGCAATTCGTCGGGATATACATCGGAATAGTCACTAACAATTGGCACATCATCGATGTGCTTCTCATCGGACTCGACTTTCTTAACGTGAGCAAGGATCGCAAAACAACCCTTATGGAGTAGTTTTCTAACTTTAATACACGAAACGAGGTTGAGTCCGGTGCAACTCTTATCGCCATAGACGATCAAAGGTTCACCATTCTCGATAGGGATTCGGATTGCGTTAAGATCACAAAGGATGTGAGATTTCGTTTTGGCTAGCCAATTCATACCGATTATTACATCGAAGCTACCTAGTTCCATGGGTATCAAGTCGATTTCAAACTCATTACCCAAAATGTTTAACGTACACCCCCGGTAATATGTGTCGGCACTCAATAATTTTCCGTTGGCCACTTCAATGGTATAAGTGGTATCTAGTGGACGTGATGGAGTATTAAAAGAATGAGTCAAAGTCTTGGATACAAAACTCTTATCGGCACCCGAATCGAATAAACAAGTAACATAAGTGTTGTTGAGAAGAAACGTACCTGTGACTAATTCATTATCATCTCGGGCTTCCTCAGTGTTGATGTTGAAAGCTCGGCCGCGCGTATTGGGGTTATCTTTCCTCTTCGGGCATGCATTTCTATAATGGCCCGTTTGGCCACATTCATAACAAGTGCCCGTTTTTGGTGCATTGGGCCCCTTTCGAGCGATGGGGGCAACACTTTTACACTCATTGGCCTTATGACCAACTCCTTGGCACCGGTGGCAAATTAACTTGCCACATTCACCAAAGTGATGTTTGTTGCATTTGTTGCAAAGAGGTAGGTTCCCGGCATAACCCTTCTTGCCGCCGGAGGTGTAAGGCTTCTTAGCAAAGTTGTTGTTGCTTGATTGGGAGGGTTCCCACTTTCTTTTGTTGCCGCCCGATTTATCCTCGGCCTTAGGTGCCGGAACTACGATTTCATCAACCGTTTCTATCAATTTGCGGGCCATGTTCAAAGCTTCTTGATGATTAGTGGGTTTGGATGACATTACTCCATGTTTGATACTCTTTGGAAGACCATCCATGTAAAGTTCAACCCTTAAAGCTTCGAGGTTCACAAGATTTGGGCACATCAAGGCTAGTTCGGAAAATCGTTGATTATAAGCCTTGAGATCATTTCCGATCGCCTTTAAAGTTCTTAGCTCTTGTTCGAGCCTTCGGGTTTCTTCACGAGGGAAATATTCGACAATCATCCTTTCCCTCAAATCGGCCCAAGAGAGGGCGTGAGCTTCATCGGTACCCACCGATTGTACATATGTATTCCACCATGTAAGAGCGACACCGGCGAAGGTGTGAGTGGAGTATTTGACTTTGTCTTGGTCCCGACAACCGCTTATGCTAAAGACGGCTTCCGTTTTCTCAAACCATCGGGTGAGCACGACCGGTCCCCCGGTTTCATCAAAAGTGTGAGGTTTGCACCCCATGAAGGATTTATAGGAGCACCCTTCGTTTGAGTTACCGGCTCCATTGTTGTTGTTGTTGTGGTTGTTATTATTATTGTTGTTGGAAGAGTGACCGGCCATGGCCGCATCCACGGCGGTGGCTATCATTCGTTGTAGAGCTTGTTCAGGAGTTTCGGGAGGGGCGCGTCGACGAGCCATTGTTCCTTCAAGACACAAGAATACCGTTGGTTAGTATTCTAAATAACACTAACCGTGATATGGAATAAAGATAGAGAGAAAATTTTCGTTGACTCGCCTTAAATTCTTTATGCCACAATGTCGGAACGTTCATATGAGTCACCGTAATATAATCCCGGAAATTATATTACCCTGATTCATATGTGCATTCGACATCATTTCATATAGTCAAGGTGGCGTGTCAATCAAATTAAACAACGTGAGATTAAGATGAACTAAGAGTAGATATGAGTAGAAGCGTTCGAGTATAATTGCACAAGTAGTCAAGTAATTCCTACTTCAAGTCTATATGCCGGTTGTAGTCTAGACTCACCAATGTACCCTATGACTCGAGGTTGACACCAATGAACTCTAAATCCCTACAACCAACGCTCTGATACCATCTGTAGCGACCCGACAAAATCGTCATTGACGGCGCCGTCTACTTAGGTCCCGTTACTTGGTCATAAGTCTTTAAAACAACGTTTGACCAAAAGATATGTCGCATTCATTTCAAATGTAAAGATTGTTCAAAGTTTACAAGAATAGTTCCACCACAAGTTACGTTACAAAGTTATAAGTACAAATGAAACTTATGCGACACAATTTAAAAGTAGCCAAAAGACGCTCCATGTATGCATATATACTCGACATCCAATGCAAGTATCAAAATAATGAGCGGAAGCATGTATCATGTATCGTTCAAGGACCTGAGAAAAACATAGAAATCTATCAACGAAAACGTTGGTGAAATCATAGGTTTAAGTAAGTAAATACAAGTGAACCACAAGATTTGCAACAATTAGATAATAGTAATACATTCCAAAAGTTTGTTTCACGAGCACCCAATTATCAATGCTTAACATTCCTTCCATAGAACCTCATCACAATAGTGTTAGAACATACACTGTTTCTCGAAAATACATTTCATTCGTAAACGGTAGCGAACCGTTTGAATGAGGGTTTGTCAAACCCATATGGCCATATAACATAAGTTCTCGCTTACACCCGGCAAGTGTAACTAATGATAATCGAATTGAGGATTTTTGTTCAAACTCGTATGTAGAATGTTTGTTTTCCTGTACTTGTGTTCACTTAGTAAAAAGAAACGTTTATGTTTTCTCATCCCAAATGTAGCGACCCCGACAAATCGTCAAGTGACGGCGTCGACTACGTAGGTCCCATTACCTGGTCATAAGTCTTTAAAACAGACGTTTGACCCAAAATATGTCGCATCCATTCAAGTGTAAAGATTATTTCAAAGTTTACAAAGATAATTGACCACAAGTTAAGTTACAACGTTATAAGTACAAATGAAAACTATGCGACACAGTTTAAATAAGTTCAGAAGATGCTCCAAAATGCATGTATACTCGACATCCAAGCAAGTATCAAAAGAGTGCGGAAGCATGTATCACTAAGCATTCAAAACCTGAGAAAACATAGAAGAATCTGTCAACAAAAACGTTGGTGAAGTCATAGGTTTAGTAAGTATTAAACGTTGTTTTTGAACCACAAGATTTTGTATTTCCATAACGTAGATTATCCAAATCATTTGCATTCCAAAAGTGTTGTTATACGCGAGCACTCAATTATCAAAACTTAACCAACGTTACCCCATCACACAGTGCTAGAACCCACACTAAAACACAAAAATATATTTCATCCGCATAACGGTAGCGAACCGTCCGAATGAGGGTTTGTTAAACCCGTATGGCCACACAATATAAGTTCTCGCTTACACCCTGCAAGTGTAACTAATGATAATCGAATTGAGGCATTTTTGTTCTAACTCGCACGTGGAATGTTTGTTTTCACACTTGTGTTCAAAACATAAAAGTAAGTAGTACAAGATGTAACAAAGTATATGTTTTCTCAGCCCACGATTTAAAAGTATAAAAGTTGTTGAAATGGTGGGACTATGATCTCACCTTGAGCGCGAGAGTTAATAAAGTACTTCAACAAGTAAACGCGTGCAAAGACAAAGCTAGTCTTGACCTAAACATATAGGTTATATCAATATCGGTAAGCACAAACGGTCAAAGATGTTCAATTAGTCCTATGGCTCAATACGACTCGATTAATATAGCATGTGAAGCAAATTGTCAAGTTTCATGCAAGATACAAGTATAAAAGCATGTTAGTAAGATTGCATAATTAATTGGTTAAGTTTGACAAAAAGTCAAACTTGGTCGGGTCAAAGTCAACGAAAAAGTCAACATGTTCGGGTCGGGTCCCGGACAAATTTTCCATGCTAATTATTCATATACAAGTATATTAAAACAAGTTTCATGTGAATCGGAGGTCGGTAGCTAGTCAAACATTTCACGTTAAAAGGGACATGGAGGTCAGAATCTGTCCAGGCCATTTGGCGCGCCGCGCGGGGTAGGGTGCGCGCCGCGCGACCATCTGGGCAGACACTTTTCTGTTTTTCACAAGTATGCACGAGCTAAAAACCAAATAACCACATTTTATGATCCGTAAACAATTAGAACATGTATCTTATATCATCGGAAAGGTAATTTGACGAGGAAAACACCTAGACACATTTCATCAAGCAATTCAACACTTACAACAACCCAAAACCGCATTAAACGTTCATAATCAAAGTTTCAAGTTCTAAAAACGCATTTCATGATTCGGGCAACCAATTTACATGTATGATATGCCGTTTCGAAGGTAATCAAACACACATTGCAACTAAACACTTATCAACAACAATTCATAGCATTTGATGCACCAAAAGTTCATATAAAGCTTATCAAACCCTAATCCAAAATCACCAAAATCACTAATCAAGTTTATGAAGTTTTACAAATCAACCTACACATCAAATTGAAGCTAGTGACACTAGGAACACATCTAATACTTGCACTTTAACATATTAACAACATTTAAGCATCCAAATCATAGGATTTAGCAAGTAATTTTCATATTGAACTAGTTACACCAAAAACAACGAATCGAGCATACAAATTACATACACGACATCACAATGAGCCATAGACGCTAATTAACAACTTTATAAGTCAAGAACACGAATTTAAAGAAATCTAGTGTTTTAGAAATGTTACCCAAATGAGATGAAGTTGGTACCAAAACGAAGAGGAAGTTGTAAGGAGCTCAAATATGTAATTTGTTTTGCAAAATACCCGCTAGATCATAAATGGATGATGAATCTTTGTGTTTGGAGTTAGAGAGAAAATGGAGGAAGTAATAAAATGGAGGAGGTGATAATGAAAGGGTGGAAAGGGTTTGACCCTTTGACCTAGTCAAAGGTTTGAACCCTTGGCAAGTTTGGTCCCTCAACTATGAATCGGGTGCGGGAATTAACCGAACGAATTATTTTAAATTTCACGGGAGTACGGGAGATATTAAATTCCGATAACGAGAATATTTAAAAATGTTACTTAACAAAGGATACGAATCTAGATACGAAGGGTATTATTTAAAAATAAAAAGACGGGCGTTAAAATAATTTAACGGAAAAATGCGGGATGTTACATTATCCACACCTCAAAAGAAATTTCGTCCCGAAATTTAGTTGAAAGTAGTAGTCGATATCTCCTACTCGAGACTTTACGTTGTCAATGCTATGAATAAGTGAAAGTACGTCCTTGAGTGTTCTCATGAATTTGGATAGTCAGGGTTTTACGTTGTATTAAGGATTGGTTTTATGATCCCCAGTTTCAATTGGTTTTCCCCTATGAAGAGAAGTTTGTCATCAATAGTTGATGTATCTAGCAGGATTGCACGTTCCTGTTCCGCAGGACACGTTTCTAAGTTTGTTACACGAAAAGTAGGGTAAACGGAAACTTAATTGCATCGGAAGTTCTAAACGGTAGGAAGCGGTTCCAATACGCCCCAAGGTTTCAAAAGGTTCAATATTGCAGATATAGCCTTTCTCGATTTCCTAAAATGGATTTCACCTTTCCAAGGTGCGGTTTCTCAATATTACGCGATTACACACTGGGATTTGTGAGGTTTTCATCTAAGTTTGGTATAACTCTTTTGGTGACTATGGGTTGTCTCGAGCCCTTCTCGGACTTGAATGATCTCAATTGTTGTTTCTTGATTGAGTTCAGATTCTGTGTTTTGTTTGCCACATGCGTTGGTTAAATGAACAGGGGTATGACATTAGCGGTCATATAGGGTTTCGGAAGTGCTGCGTTAATATACGAGTGATAGCTGTCGTCGTAAAAAGGAACTACTAAAGGTGACAATACCAGTCTGTAACATGTCTTTCCAAGATTGAATCGTACGTTTGCTCGGTTCATCGGTTGTGGGAGATACGCGGTACGTATGTCCAAGTGGGTTTCCAAGGTTTCTTGCAAAACTAGAAGCGATACGATTATTTTGATCCGAGGTAATTGGCAATGGTACACCGTATTAGAATAGGGTCTCTTAAGATAGGTTTGAACAAGTCAGTTAGGGTTCGAGAAAAAAAAAATGTTCGTTAGGACTATTCACCCTCATGGCGAATACTAAGGTAATATGAGGAATTTCTCTATCCCTTAAACGGAAGTGCGAGCGATAAAGATAGGAGTGAAATGAGGACTTAGAATAGGATGAGCTTACATCTCGAGGTTGCCATAACGTGCCTATAGTTGTCAAAAAAAAAAAATGAAGTCTGAAAGAGAAACGAGATAGTACACGTAATTGTATAGTTCGGGGTTGAATAATGATTGGACGATTATCAGCGACGCAAGGGCGTTAAGTCAAAGAAGAGTGAAGTATCGTTGGATTGTGTGTTATCTTAAATTCCAGTAATATCAGACAGTAACGGTGAAATAACAGAGGTATGTGTGTGGTACGTGATGACGAGAAAGTTGATCGGATCTACAGTTTAGTATTCGAATTCTTCGTGCAAAATAACGAATTTTAGTTACGTTAATTTTGAGTCGAGAGAGTATGCCTTTCGGCGTTCATGTAGAAATATTTCCATGTTTGAGTTCCATCTGTTGCTATACGATTTTAACTAGAAATGTTGGTGTGAAGAATCACGCTCAAGGTTCGAACACGGAGAGGTTTAAAGTTTTCCCTTAGTGAGTTAACGAGTTTAAAAGTCGGGTAACACGAGAAAAGTCAGAAATGAATCTTCGGTGATAACAGGCGAGATCTAAGATTTTACGAATACAAGTCTGAGTTGAGAGAGTTTCATGATTACGTGTGGCTTGATTTCGAGATTGATTGTAATGCCTTGACCATTAACATCATGGTCTAGAAAATTTGACTTCGTTTAGCAGAAATTCTCACTCGGAGAATTTGGTATAGAGTTGCTCTTTTCTCAAAGTTCGAGCGTAAGATGATGATGTTGTTCGTTTGCCTTCTTTACTTGAATAAGTTAAGATGTCATCTATAAATATGATAACAGATTTGTCTAGATAAGTTGCATACGTGGTTTAGGAGGTTCATGAATACGGACGGAGTCCTAAATAAATTAAACGGTACTAAGAGGGATTTAGAACTAACTTTGCGAGCTCGGAAAATGGCTTAGGAGACATCGTCTCCCTTAACCCCCAATTGATGATAACCAGAACGGAGGTCGATTTGGAATACACGGGATCCACGCAAATAATCATGAGGTAATGGATACGAGGAAGAGAGTATTGGTTTCCAACCGAAAGTTACTTAGTTCACAATAATCTATACATAAATGTAGGGCAACAATTTCTCCTTAATGAATAGGTTTTGAGTTCCTTAGTTCTATAGGTGTCGAGTCCCATTTCTTAATGCATATCCTCCGATAAAATTTATAGGCACACAATATTTTCCGTCGGTCACTTAAATCGTCTAAGTAGTATCTGGGGGAAAGAGGTGGAATATAAAGAGCACGAGTCAAATCCTTGGTTATAAAACGTCTAACGGTACTCTAATCGAATAAGTATGAAATATACGGTTTGTTGTGAAGAAACGTACCCGTGACTAGTCCATCATCGTCTCGGGCATCCTAGGTGTCGATGTTGTAAGTTCAACGGCGCGCGTTGGTTTTTGCTTTATTCTTTGGGCATTCATTCCTAAAATGACCCGATTGGCCACATTTGTAGCAACTACTCGGCTTTGGTGCGTCGGGCACCTTTTGAGTGACGGGGGCGGTACTTCCACAATACTTGGCAATATGACCACTACCTTGGCACCGATGGCAAATTAGCTTGCCACATTCACCAAAATGATGCTTGTGGCATTTGTTGCAAAAAGGTCGTGTCCCGGCATAACTTTTCTTGCCGACGGGGGTGAGAGGTTCCTTGGCAAAGTTGTTGTTGTAGTTGCTCGATTGGGGGGCTTCCCATTTTCTTTTGTTGTCACCCGACTCATCCTCGGCTTTAGGTGCCGGCACTTCAATCTCGTCTACCGTTTCGATCAATTGACGGGCCATATTCAGGGCCTCTTGGTGATTACTGGGTTTGGATGACATTACTCCTTGTTTGATGCTCTTGGGAAGACCATCCATGTAAAGTTCAACCCTCAGAGGTTCGGGGGTCACGAGGTTTGGGCACATCAAGGATAGCTCAGAAAATCGTTGATTATATGCCTTTAGGTCATTCCCGATCGCTTTTAAAGTTCTTAGTTCGTGTTCGAGCTTACGGGTCTCTTTGCGCGGGAAGTATTCGGTGATCATCTTTTTCTTTAAGTCGGCCCATGAGAGAGTGTGAGCTTCATCGATACCCACCGACAGCACATACGTATTCCACCATGTGAGGGCGATACCGGCGAAAGTGTGGGTGGAATATTTGACTTTGTCTTGGTCCCGACAACCGCTTATGCTAAAAACGGCTTCTGTTTGCTCAAACCATCGGGTGAGCACAACCGGTCCTCCGGTCCCATCGAAGGTGTGAGGTTTGCACCCCATGAAAGTTTTGTAGGAGCAACCCTCATTTGAATTACCGACTCCATGGTTGTTGTGGTTGTGGTTGTTATTGATGTCGGAGGAGATACTAGCCATAGCCGCACCTATGGCGGTGGCTATCATGCGTTGAAAAGCTTGTTCGGAAGTTTCATTACGTGGCCCGCGACGGGGAGGCATTGTTCCTTCAAGACACAAGAATATCGTTGATTAGTATTCTCAATAATACTAATCATGATAGGGAATGATGATGTAGAGAAAAATTTTCCTTGACTCGCCTTAAATTCTTTATGTCATAATGTCGGAATGTCCATATGAATCACCGTAATATAATCCCGGAAATTATATTACCCTGATTCTCATGTGCATTTAACATTACCTCCTAAAGTCAAGGTGGCGCGTCAACAAAATTTATCAACGTAAGATCAAGATCGAATACGAGTTAGATATGATAGAAGAGTTCGAGTATAGATGCACAAATAGTCAAGTAATTCCTACTTCAGTCTATATGCCGGTTGTAGTCTAGATTCACCTATGTACCCTATGACTCGGGGTGGACACAAATGAACTCTAAATCCCTACAACCAAGGCTCTGATACCACTTGTAGCGACCCCGACAAATCGTCAAGTGACGGCGTCGACTACGTAGGTCCCATTACCTGGTCATAAGTCTTTAAAACAGACATTTGACCCAAAATATGTCGCATCCATTCAAGTGTAAAGATTATTTCAAAGTTTACAAAGATAATTGACCACAAGTTAAGTTACAACGTTATAAGTACAAATGAAAACTATGCGACACAGTTTAAATAAGTTCAGAAGATGCTCCAAAATGCATGTATACTCGACATCCAAGCAAGTATCAAAAGAGTGCGGAAGCATGTATCACTAAGCATTCAAAACCTGAGAAAACATAGAAGAATCTGTCAACGAAAACGTTGGTGAAATCATAGGTTTAGTAAGTATTAAACGTTGTTTTTGAACCACAAGATTTTGTATTTCCATAACGTAGATTATCCAAATCATTTGCATTCCAAAAGTGTTGTTATACGCGAGCACTCAATTATCAAAACTTAACCAACGTTACCCCATCACACAGTGCTAGAACCCACACTAAAACACAAAAATATATTTCATCCGCATAACGGTAGCGAACCGTCCGAATGAGGGTTTGTTAAACCCGTATGGCCACACAATATAAGTTCTCGCTTACACCCTGCAAGTGTAACTAATGATAATCGAATTGAGGCATTTTTGTTCTAACTCGCACGTGGAATGTTTGTTTTCACACTTGTGTTCAAAACATAAAAGTAAGTAGTACAAGATGTAACAAAGTATATGTTTTCTCAGCCCACGATTTAAAAGTATAAAAGTTGTTGAAATGGTGGGACTATGATCTCACCTTGAGCGCGAGAGTTAATAAAGTACTTCAACAAGTAAACGCGTGCAAAGACAAAGCTAGTCTTGACCTAAACATATAGGTTATATCAATATCGGTAAGCACAAACGGTCAAAGATGTTCAATTAGTCCTATGGCTCAATACGACTCGATTAATATAGCATGTGAAGCAAATTGTCAAGTTTCATGCAAGATACAAGTATAAAAGCATGTTAGGAAGATTGCATAATTAATTGGTTAAGTTTGACAAAAAGTCAAACTTGGTCGGGTCAAAGTCAACGAAAAAGTCAACATGTTCGGGTCGGGTCCCGGACAAATTTTCCATGCTAATTATTCATATACAAGTATATTAAAACAAGTTTCATGTGAATCGGAGGTCGGTAGCTAGTCAAACATTTCACGTTAAAAGGGACATGGAGGTCAGAATCTGTCCAGGCCATTTGGCGCGCCGCGCGGGGTAGGGTGCGCGCCGCGCGACCATCTGGGCAGACACTTTTCTGTTTTTCACAAGTATGCACGAGCTAAAAACCAAATAACCACATTTTATGATCCGTAAACAATTAGAACATGTATCTTATATCATCGGAAAGGTAATTTGACGAGGAAAACACCTAGACACATTTCATCAAGCAATTCAACACTTACAACAACCCAAAACCGCATTAAACGTTCATAATCAAAGTTTCAAGTTCTAAAAACGCATTTCATGATTCGGGCAACCAATTTACATGTATGATATGCCGTTTCGAAGGTAATCAAACACACATTGCAACTAAACACTTATCAACAACAATTCATAGCATTTGATGCACCAAAAGTTCATATAAAGCTTATCAAACCCTAATCCAAAATCACCAAAATCACTAATCAAGTTTATGAAGTTTTACAAATCAACCTACACATCAAATTGAAGCTAGTGACACTAGGAACACATCTAATACTTTCACTTTAACATATTAACAACATTTAAGCATCCAAATCATAGGATTTAGCAAGTAATTTTCATATTGAACTAGTTACACCAAAAACAACGAATCGAGCATACAAATTACATACACGACATCACAATGAGCCATAGACGCTAATTAACAACTTTATAAGTCAAGAACACGAATTTAAAGAAATCTAGTGTTTTAGAAATGTTACCCAAATGAGATGAAGTTGGTACCAAAACGAAGAGGAAGTTGTAAGGAGCTCAAATATGTAATTTGTTTTGCAAAATACCCGCTAGATCATAAATGGATGATGAATCTTTGTGTTTGGAGTTAGAGAGAAAATGGAGGAAGTAATAAAATGGAGGAGGTGATAATGAAAGGGTGGAAAGGGTTTGACCCTTTGACCTAGTCAAAGGTTTGAACCCTTGGCAAGTTTGGTCCCTCAACTATGAATCGGGTGCGGGAATTAACCGAACGAATTATTTTAAATTTCACGGGAGTACGGGAGATATTAAATTCCGATAACGAGAATATTTAAAAATGTTACTTAACAAAGGATACGAATCTAGATACGAAGGGTATTATTTAAAAAGAAAAAGACGGGCGTTAAAATAATTTAACGGAAAAATGCGGGATGTTACACCAAATGTAAGTGCAAAAGAGTAAAAGTGGGACTATGATCTCACCTTGAGTGCACGAGTAGTAAAGTACTTCAACAAGTAAACGTGTGCAAAGAATAATGCTAGTCTTGACCTAAACAATAGGTTGTATCAATAACGGTAAACACGATAGGTCAAAGATGTTCAATTAGTCCTATGGCTCGTTACGACTCGAATACTACAACATGTGAGTCAAATTGTCATGTTTCATGCAAGATACGAGTATAAAAGCATGTTAGAACGATTTGCACAAACATTTGGTTAAGTTTGATTAAAAGTCAACTTGGTCGGGTCAAAGTCAACGAAAAAGTCAACACATTCGGGTCGGGTCCCGAACTATTTTTCTGAGGTTTTTAATCATGTATGAGCATGTTAGAACAAGTTACATGTGAATCGGAGGTCCATAGCATAGCAAAAATTTTCCGTAAAATGACCAGCGAAGACAGAGCCTGCCAGTGTATCTGGACGGCGTCCAGCTTTGAAGACTGGGATGGCGTCCAAGTATCTGGACGGCGTCCAGCCTTGAAATCTGGGATGGCGTCCAAGGGTCTGGACGGCGTCCAGATTGGTATTCCAGTCTGATGCAGTAAACTTCTAAGTACACGAACCAAGAACCAAATAAACACAATTTATGATCCGCAAACAATCAAGTCAAGTATTTTATACCGTTGGGAAGGTAATTTGACGAGGAAGACAAATAAACACATTTCATCAATCAATCTACCTATTATAACAACCAAAACCGCATCTAATGCTCAACATTAATCGCATACAAGTTCATAAATGCAATTCAATGATTCGGGCAACCAATTTATATGAATGATATGCCGTTTCGAAGGTAATCAAGCATACAATCCAAATAAACACTTACCAACAATAATCCATGGCATTCAATGCATCAAAAGTCCATTTCAAGTTCATCAAACCCTAACCCAAATTCACCAAAATCATAAATCAAGTTCATGAACTTTTCTAAAGCAACCTACACATCAAATTGAAGCTAGTGATACTAGGAACACAATTAGAACATGAACTTTTAACATCTAACAACATATGATCATCCAAAATTCAAGAACAACACACCAAAATTCAAGTTCATGCTAGTTACACTAAAACAACGAGATCGAGCATATAAATCATATAATCATGTTAGACTTGAGCCATAGACACTAATTAACACTTTTATAAGTTAAAAACATAAAGAACACAAAATCTTGTGATTTTAGAAAGTTACCCAAATGTAATGAAATCGGTATGGAATCGAAGAGGAAGATGCAAGGATCACGAATTTGTAATTTGTTTTGTTGCTAGCTTCCTAATCCGAATTTAGATGATGAATTCTTGTTGGTGTTCTTGAGAGAAAAAGGGAGTAGAAGAAAGATGGAGATGTTGAAATGAGAGGAGGAGGTTGAAGGTTTGACTAGTTGACCTAGTCAAATCTTTGGCCTCTTGGCAAGTTTAGTCCCTCTAATTTGAGTCTGGTGCATGAATTACCTAAACGAGATAATTTAAAACGCGTATTAACGATATGTGTTATAAACATATAACGGAGTTTAAATTAGTATAACGGAAAAGTAAATGGAAAAAGGCGGGATGTTACACACTACTCGTTGAGTAATCGAGGCTGAAAGAGTGTGGACGTGATATGGATTTAAAGTTCGATGTTGACCATGCCATATCACTATTGTAGTGATGTGTGATGAGGGTTTAAAGTTCATTGTTGACGATACCTCGTATGTGGATTTTAAGTTCGATGTTGACTATACCACATCGTGTTGGCATTTGATATGGGTTTAAAGTTCGGGCGTTCGATACCATATCATCATGTGAGCGTGGGCGTGTTAGGTGGGCTTAAGTTCGCGAGTTCGATACCACCTAGGTATTAGTGATACGCGGTGGTTAGTATACTAATGGGTGTTGTAAACACCGACAGTCATTGTGCGAGTACCGTTCCTTTGTGTGCGCGTGTTGTTGGGTTAGTTGTACAGGGTGTTTTATTACCATGTGAGGGTACGTGAGGTGATCGTCTTATTTAGAGCATTGTATTTTGATGCTCGTTGTGAGTGAGGTGGCGAGTGACATCCTGGCGTAAGGATTCACTTTTGTTGGCCACTTGATGTAGTGTGGTGAGTGATCCCGTGGGATTTAACACTTCGTTGACCACGATTACAGTTTGAGGTGCGTGTGGCGAGTGTTGTTCACTCTTCGTCGGCCACTTTTGCGTGTGAGTTATGTGGTGAGTGTTGTACACTCTTTGTCGACCACTCTTCCTAGTGTGTATGTGTGGTAGTGCCATGTTGGGGCGCTTTCGTCAGCCACATACGTGTGCGGGTAGAGTCATGGTTGTTGACTAGATTGGGTGTGGGAAGTAACCGTGTTAACGGTTGTGACGGTGTACGGAAGGGTGTAAGTCTTGGTGTTCCTAAGCATCTCCTTAAGGGATGAGTGGAAGACTACTAGGCTAGCTGTGCGGCCTATGTGGTTTGTGACTAGCGGGCGCCGCTATAAAGTTGTGGGCATTGAGCCATAGGGTTCGTTGGATTTGTGTGACTTTGAGTAGTCAGGTGACGTGTGACACGGGGAGTAGACCCCGTATGGGTCGAGTGTTGAGTCTCGGTGGTAGTGATGGGAGTTGCATAACACAGCATCAGGTGCCTCCTTATACCTGCTAGTGAAATACTTCACTCCGATGGTGTGGGTACCTTGTACTTGGGTACTGGTGTGAAACTCGAGGATACTTCTGTGGTTTATGAAGTTTAGCGGGCGTTAGTGACTTGACTGGTTTAAAACGTCGAGGTTCGAGTGCCTTATAGTAAGTCCGCGAATAATTGTTGCGTATGACCAACGTCGAGACCGGTCATGTGTGTTGTGGAATGTCGAAATCCCGCAAGATGTTATCATCTTGGTGGGGAAAGTATGGGGTTAAAACCCTAAGTGGGGGAGTATGTACCCGGAGGGTACAGAATTGCCTAGGTCTGGTAGGCGTGTTCAAGCGGTTGTTGGAAGTCGTCTCATTTGATGAGCGAGCTCGGGACGTAGAGTGTTGATTTTGATTGTCTCGTGTAGAGATATGTTAGTGTAGAGCGCGTTCGAGAGTGAGTTCTCTAGAGTATTGAGGACTTGTACGCACGAGAAGTGACAAGATCATCCTTAGTGGACGATCGAAACGATGTTCACGGAGAAATGGTGGACGGGTTGTGAGTCGTGCAAGGTTGCGTGTCGGTTGGAGTTACCGAAGAGCTTACGAGAAATTCAATCACCGTGTGCATGGTGTGGATGACTCAAATTAGTTAACGGTTGGCGAGGATACTCTAAGTTGCAAATTAGAGCATGCCAAAGAATCATGGAAAATAGTTGGGCGTTTGGAACGTTGCGTGGCGAGAAAGTGTGATTGATAGGATGCAAGGGTGGCATCAAGGAGGTGTAGAGTTGTGTGAGAACTCGAAAAGTTGAGGAAGGCGTACCTTCCTTGTCCGCGATGAGGTATAGATCGCGAGGACGCGATCCAGTTTAAGTGGGGGAGAGTTGTAACATCCCAAAATCTGTCTCAGACCCAAGCCGCGCCGCGGGCCTTCAAGCCGCACCGCGGTCTATAACTTGAGCTGATGGTTGGTTCTTTTCAAAGGCTCGACATGGTTTTTCAGCTTTAAGCCGCGTCGCGGGCCGTGGAGCTGCGCCGCGGCCTATAACTACAGAAAGTGCTGTTCAGCGATTTAAAAAGGATTAAATGAGGGGCAGTTTGGTCATTTCACATGGGATTCGGATTTTTAGCCACAAAACTGATTCCTTCTAAATCTTATCTTCATTTTAACCCATCATTTTCCACCCAAACACTCTCAACCTTTTTAGAGTGAGAAAGAGAGTTTAGAGAGAGAGAGCTCTATTTGAGGAAGAAGAAGAGTGAATCGGGTCAAGTCTCAAGAGTTAAAGTTGTTCACCTCATTCACAGCTACGTTGTGGTAGTGTTGGTAAATTCTAACTCCGAATTTCATTGTTTGATTTGATATTCAAAGTTAGGGTTTGAACTTGAATTGTTGAAGAAACTCATTTAAACTCATGAAGTGAGTTTATTAGTGCAAGTAATCGGGTTTAAAATTACTGTTGGTGGGTTTTGGGTTGGTGAATGAATAAGCCATGTTTAGGGCTTGTAAATGGTGTATAATCACTAGTGTTAGTGATTATAGAAGTGTTGAAAACCATATTGGGTGTATTGGGTTGACTAATTTTGAAATGGGTTAAAATTAGAGTTTAGGTGTCATTTTGGGTAAGATAAGTGTTTAACACTTATGTTTTGGTTTAATTGGTGTATTAGAACCATTCTCACTAGTGTTAGTGATTATTGGTTAGTTTGGGCGTGGTTTATGCTTAGAAGTGCATTTGGGTCGAAATTGCACTAAGTGTCAATTTGGGTTGGTTTGTAAATTCACCCTAATTGTGTTGTTTGTCATGTGATAATGGAATAGGTACTTTCCATTGATGTGTGGCGGATTATTCGGTTGCATTCATCAAGGCGTTAAGGTGAGTGTAAATATATTATATGTGTATGTATGCATAGAATGGGTGCGGGTGGAGTATAGTGATCTTTGGGCGTTCGGGTTCACTTTACACGTGTATGAGATGATGGACTCTATGAGTTTTGGATCCTTGAGGCATGTTTGTGCATTTTGGGTTACCACCCTTGGAGTAGTTAATTTTCGGGCGATAGGAATTCACGTCGACAAGTAGGTCAACCCCGTGATATTGTTGAGGTGATGTGGGTAGTGATTCGCGTGTAGTTCGGCTTCACTAGTGAATCTCGTGTAGTTCGGATTCACGATGTCGCGTGTAGTTCGGGCGTTCCCATTGTTGTTGTGTTGCGGCATAGGGTAGTGATTCTCGTATAGTTCGGCTTCACTAGTGAATCTCGTGTAGTTCGGATTCACAATGTCGCGTGTAGTTCGGACATCCCTATTGTCGTTGAGGTGAAGGTAGTGAATCGCGTGTACTTTCGGATTCACTTAGGCACGTGTAGTTCGGCCAACCTTCATGTGTTTAGGGTTAAGGGGTTAACCTTGTTGTATCGGTTATATATTGTATATGCGTATATATACATTTTGTATGTTGTAGCTAATTTTACGGATTTGGCTTGGTGGTACGTTACGTATAGCTTTGCTTAGTTATACTTGGATTGTGGTATGTGTTTACTAATTGTGTTGGTGTTACGTATTCATTTTATGCATATGTATGTATATAGTATGTTTATCCTCACTAAGCTTTCATAGCTTACCCTCTCGTTGAAATTATTTTTATAGGTTCGCAAGGTGGTGGCTCGGGTAAGCGTGGGAACTAGTGGACTCTTGTAGGTGGCTTTAGAAGACTTTGTCTTTGGATCGAATTAGGATTGGGTAGTGTTTTCCCAATCACCATGCTCGGTTTTGTTGAAGATTAAACTAGTCGGGTCGAAACTATCTTTTGATAATGTGAACGGGTTTTGATGTGTATGCCCGTTTGAATATTTAAACTTATGTATTAAACCTTTTAAAGTTGTCTAAACTTATTATTGTAATGGAAGTGTTTTGAAAATATAATTGGGACTTTAATGTTACTAATATTAATGTATTATAAAGGAAAAAAATTATGAGCCGAAATACGACGGATTGGGTTGTTTCAAAGTTTACTAATTGTCACCGACGGATCATGTGTGAGCTAGATCTAATGTCGTTGGGTTAGTTGTATTGAAGTGGCATGAAATTCTTATCATATATTTCTTTATTTATTTTTGTTAAACGTGATCCGTGGTAATGATCAAATTGTTAGAACACATCTAAAAAATATTAATAATATAATAATAATATATATAAATAATCATAAATAAATTATAAATTACTGCATGATAAACAACGGAATATAAATTATAAATTTTATAAATTATGGTAATAATAAAGGAAAACGGTTTGTTTTAGAAACAAGTTAAGAACACTACAGTTAAGTAAACTGTAAAACATTTAAGGGCATACTTCAAAAACACAGTAACGGAAACTAGTTAACTAACTGGTTAGGTGATGGGTGTCGAAGTACCCGTCAAAAATAACTTAATTACCTTAAACTAGTTAGGGCAAGTAAGGTTCGTTCCACGTGAAAATGTGGTTCAAAGTAAGCAATTTGAAAGAGTTGGTTTGATTAAACTAAAGCACGTTTACTAATTAAGAAGAATAAACTAGAAAAAAACTTAAGCTTTAATGGTTTAAAGCAAAGAGCATAAGCAAAACACTAAAAATGTAAAGTTTTATCAATGGAATAAAAACTTTTATCCCTCCCAAATACCAATTAGGTATCATTCATTCAAACAAACATGTGTCCTTATCAAGTTACTATCTAAATCACATAGAAATGAATTCTTAAATTCGTTAAAGCAACTACCTTGGGAACAATTATGTAACATAAACACTGTCTTTATCCTTAATTTAAGTTAACACTAAGTGGAATAATCACAAATGCTAAATCACAATAATACGTCTTGCAATAGTCAAAATAACAAAACTTGCATTAAACAATCACTTGAACGATTTACAAAATTATAATTCCAAAGATATAATCCTTACAAAATCATAATCCACACACCCTTGAATGAATAAATAATACACTAAAAGTTCATTGGAAGGAATAAAGAAAAGAACTTAGCCGAGCATGTTGGTGATGATGAACACGATGAACATTCAAAGAAACATGATGAACATGCCTTTAATCCTTGAAAAGATGAGTGTTTTGGTATTAGGTTTAGTTTTATAGCTCAAAAACTGAGTTGGGAGCTCCCCAAATTTGTGGCCTGCGGGTTCCTTTATATAGGGAACATGTAACTTCTTCCCAAAACCACAATCCCTCAAAAATCGGCCTTCCAAAAGTCAAAAGGCCGCAATTTACGGCCTGAACACCGTAAATTACGGACCTCCGTAAAAAGGGGCCGTAATGCTATGCTGATTTGGGTTAGGTTAAGGTTAAAAATCCACAAGGCCGTAATTTATGGCATTAGGGCCGTAAACCACGGCCTACTATAAAAATCAAAGTTGTAGATATCTGAAATACGAACGTCTGGAAAATCAATTCACCTCATACACAGGTCGTATAATCGAGTTATGGCCAATTTCGTAGCAGCTCGCAGGAGACGAATGTTTTTCAGCATTTTCAACTTCTTTTATCTTCTTTTTGCGCAATCTTCTTCAATACTTGATATACATGAAAACCCACAAAAACACTTTGTTTCCACCATTAAAATCAAATAAAATCCTTGTCAAATAACATCATTGTGAACACAAATCAGAGATCGATCATTAATTAGGAGTATATTAAATTGATGCTAAAATCATTACAAGAAAAAAGGGTTTTAGTGACAAAAGTTATTCGTTACTAATAACAGTAAATTGGTCACTAAATCAAGTTAGTGACCAAAATAGGTTGGTCACTTCTCGTCACTACAGATACGTCACAAAACGTTATTAGATACCAAAATACTAAAACTGGTCACTATAGTTACCACTTTTTGGGTCACTAGTGACCAAAATATAGTGACGAATTTTGTGATGGTAACTAAATAACATTATTATTGATCAAATAACAAGTCGTCACTTAAAAGATTGTCACAAATGACATTTTTATTATAATGAATTATTTTTTAAATAAAATAGCACAAAAATTTTTTTACTACTTAATATAATGTGGTTTCCTACCCTTGTATACACATGCTAAAAAATCACATTGATCTTCTTTGACATTGTTTGCTAAATGGAGTGTCAATTAAGTTGTAATCATCAACATTAACTCTTGTGATTAGGGTTCTAAGCGTGTAATATTAGTATGTTACTGTATCGATGCAAATAAAGGCTCACATAATGATCTAATTAACTCCAATTGGTAGTGACCACAACTCCACAATGTGTGCAAATAGAATAAGAGACTTGTCTTTTGTAGTGTCCCATGTAAATGGCTTCACGCTTTCAACTGGTTGTTTGGGGACCAAAAGTCTCTTCCCCTTCAATTCATATATTTTGTGTGGTCTTTTGATCTTTTGTACCTTATCTTCATCTCATTATGTATCTTACAACTTACAACCCATACCAAAAACATACTAAAACTTAACAAGTGGGTATCTCTACTTGACAATTCATTTGTCTTCCACGTAATAACTTGTCATAGTTGAGGTTGCCTATCCACCATACTCATAAACTGTTGAAAAAAAAAAAACTAGCTTCCGATTCATAATTTTATTTTTCAAAAGGTTGATAATCAGACACTTAAACTGGTCCAAAATCGAATGTCAATTTTACAATATATGGGCATACTTGACTCACTTAACAATTGTGACTATAAGAGTGTAAGTTTAAATCGAATGTCCTATTGAACTTGCGGACATAGCTCAACGGTTATCCCCATGTACTTTGTGTCATGGGATAGGCAGAGGTCATGAGTTTGATCCTTAGGGATGACATGATTTTCTTTAAACCAATTGAACACCAATAATGGTGGTATATATTGACCCTATAGAGAGATTTTACCGGATTCGTTCACGGACCCCTACCAGGAACCACTGCCCGAATGGATGTGTTCCCGGGTACCGTCGATCGGGTTCAAGTTTCCGCCCGAACGTGTGTGTTACGTGCAAATGATGAGGGTCGTTGAAAGAAATAATCTACTGATGCCAAAAAAATCGTCTTTCAAAAAAAAAATCGAATGTCCTATTGTGGCAACATGAGCTCACTAGTTACTAAGTGAACGAAGTGTCATTAGCATAACTTCCTAGTTACTACCTGAGTTACGTGTTATCAAGTAACTTCCTACTTAATACCGCGATGAATATAGTCTAATTCAAAAGTGAGAGTATCTAGACCCGATGGGGCATCGCATTCACGAGAATTTGGCGGCTAAGAACAAAAAGAAGAACAAGAAGAAGCAAAAGTTAATACGTCACGTTTGTTTAGCGAGATCAAGATGATGAGGTTAATTTTAAATAGGGCAATGGCCCGAAAGGGTAACGTTTGTTATTAAAATTGACAATAAAATGTAACGTAGGTTATCATAATTGAATATTTTTGTTTATATTATATAATATTTGATGAAAATTATAACAATAAATTATAATTGTGATTCTTATTTTAAAAGTTTTACGGAGTAATCTTTATTTTATTATTAATGAAGTTATTTGAATTGTATTTATGAAATGTTTTAATCACTATTGTAAAAAAAACTCCGATTCCCGACTAATCCATGATTACTCCTCTTTCGGAACATAGCGTTTCGATTTTTTAAAATCTGTTTAATTAATCAGTCAACGTTGGTTATTAGGTCAAAATTGAATTTGTTGGTCAAATTCCAAAAGGGAAAATTATTTGAAAATGTACTGAATTTTCGCCAAATTTCTATTGTATGCATTTAACTTTCAGATTTTCTATTGTATGCATTCAAATTTTTAAATTACTCTATTGTATTCTATTGTATGCGGTTCACCTGTTGTAGCAGGTAAAGTTTCAGTCACCTTAATTTCATTTTTAAAGAAAATTACATCATTGGTCCCTCGTGTTTGTAAGCTATTACATGTTAGTCATTTTTATTTATTTTTCATGATCCCTCATCTTACCCTCATGTTAGACATCATCTTCATCAACATCATTCATCATCATCATCATTTATCGTTTATCAGTCATTAAATTTTCATTCAACAACGTGACTTAAACCCCTTATGTTTCTTAAAGCCCATTAAATTTTCATTTAACATATATAAATCAACAGGACCTAATCAACCATCCATATATCCATTCAACAACATGAATTAAAAACATAACACAAAATCTTCTTGTGCTGCTAATAACCGAATCAATTTTTTTTTTGTTCATGTTATAAGAATTGATTTAATTTAATGAGTCAAACTTTACTTCATAGAATTGAATCGATTTGCTTCATTTTCCCCAATAATGGGTCAATTTATTTGTTCATGCTATAAATCGTTTAGGTGGTGACCCGATCTAACCGGTTGTTGCCGAATTCGACTAGATCTGACTGATTGTTGCCGGAATCGACCCGATCCAGATCTTTGCCGTCTCCGCTGTCGAAAAATATGAACCTCCGTTATGAACATCGTTGTTGCAAGAGGTCTTCCAGACGAGATCTTCCATAAGACGAGATCTGTGTCACTCTTTTGTCTTCTTTCCTCGTCTGTTTACTTTGATTTGAGTGTTGGCTTTATGGGTTTTGTTTAGTTCAAGCTTTAATGTGGCAAATGGTTTATAGTCCACCTGGTATGCCCAATTTGTTATGATTTTAAAGGTCTATGATATAGTAGCCAAATCATTCAAAGCAACTACAAATATAAATGAATTTATAAACTCAAAAGGTGTCCCATTTTAATTTAAGCTCCATTGGTGCTGGTGTCCTCAATGTCGTCAGCATTGAGACAAATGGCTAAATTGTTATGATGTTAAAACTTTAATGTGACAAATGGTTTAGAGTCCAACTGTTGTTATGATGTTAAAATTTAGGGATCCAATAAAAAAAATGATATAAATCACAAGGACTACTTCTTTAATTATTTATACATATTTATCTGAAACCTGATGTACAAGTTATTTAATGCATACAATAAAATAATTTAGAAAGTTGAATGCATACAATAGAACATCTGAAAGTTGGATGCATACAATAGGAATTAGGTGAAACTTCAATGCATTTTCAAACAATTTTCCTATTCCAAAATGATTAACATTTTAATATGAATTTAAACTAGAATTTTAAAGTGTTTGAACAAATGAACGATTATGTTTATGATTTTAGACAATTAAGTTAAAGTTTATGTTTTTGTTTAACGTTTTTTTTTTATATTTATACATATAATTTTAAAATTTATTATTTAAATTACAAAAGTCGATCCGATTAATCCCCGATTTGTAGCACCTTATATTTTTTATTAAACCACACAACAAATATATTAAAAAATATAATATAATGTCATTAACGACAACAACTAGAGTTACTTTTAAAAAAAATGTATCAAAATATAATAATTACAAAAATCAGAGTTTCGATGTACTAGTCAAACATAATAAAAGCAAAACGAAGCTTCTGCCGTCCTAAAGCATGCAAAACCATGTAACCTGCATGGGGGAAATTGTGAGGGATTAGTATAATCGCCAAGTAAACAAGATATCTAGACGGATATAACTATACAGCCACAAGCTCATCTTCTATAAAAAACAGATAACATACATATATCATTACAAGAGGATCGGCGGCCTGGTCGGGCCTGCAACCACTAATTGATCGCGCTAGAGTTTATCGATGGTTCCTGCTTCTGACTCTCTAACATAGTCTTACCGACGCAACTCTTGCGTCATTTGAACTATACTACTCAAATAGTAGCAATCGAACCCAACCTACCCAATCGAAGGTGACCACTTGTGCACATAAAACCACATAACGACTTTCAAGAACATATATCGGCAATATGATGATGCAATCATGGCATCAGTAACACCACATGTGACTCTATTATAATATCCATAAGGGTAGTTCCACTCACCTGATATCACAAAGACAAGAACTCGGAGATCTTATATTACTGGGCTTTCTTCTTTCCTTTTATCACCTGAGAATATTATATTTCAAGTGAGTACACTTCTCTAAATCATATTCTAGAAGTTAAACAATTTCAAACATACATATACATTACGGATCAAGATTGCACCTGAACCATTCACTGCCAAAACATATACGCGCGAGTCACTCATGCGCGCACTTGAATCAGTTACGCATGTGTGTGAATGGACACGCGTACATGAGATCCAATCAAACACAATAACATGTAATGTTTACATACACGCGGATGAACAATAGACGAGCACGTAAGACTTGACATAAGTGTCTGACTAGGTACATAAGTGTCTGGTGGAGACTTAAGTGTCTGGTGGAGACATAAGTGTCTGGTGCAGAGACATATGCATAGTTGTAGGGTACATATGCGCGGATGCAAGGGGCATACGCGTTTGAGCTGAAGAACAGTAGCAACAACTGCTGTTACGAATTCTAAACATCAAATTCAAGATTTGACATGTTTTGATCAATCTAACAGTGCTAAAACATTATATAACATGTATATGAATTATTTCTAACATCATATTACCAAAAACAACACCTTATAAGCAAGATTTATGTAACACCGTATTTAAAAAAAAAAAAATCACAGCGAAAGACTAATTTGGACCCATTATATATATATATATATATATATATATATATATATATATATATATATATATATATATATATATATATATATATATATATATATTTGAAACACCCAAGTTTTTTTTAAACACAATGAAACCTTACTTTTACAAAACTATCCTTTTATACATCCATCCAAATTAGTACAAACTTTTCTTTAATTACGTCATTACAGAAACAACTGTTACATTAATATCCGAATACATATACAAAACAACATCAGAGTTCTTGTCTTGTCGAACATAGCCCCATATGTCCAACTTCTCCCAAAACTACGCATGCACAAGACTTACAAACTGCAAGGGGGAAGGTGGATGAGTTAGCACGAAGCTAAGTGAATGAGATAATCTAACAGCTAAAGCATACAGTTACAATCACTAGATCAAACAGCAACATCTCAATCAGACAGTCAACCCAATCATACAACCAACCAAAGCATACAGATACAAAAGCAATTGATCACAAAAGCATACAGTCTCTAAAGCATAAATCAACAAAAGCATGCTGTCTCAAAAGCATACAACAGTCCATATCACAAGGTTAATCCAAAGCAGCCATAAGTAATCAAAAGCAACGGTCAATCCAAAGCAACCATAAAAAGTCAAAAGCAACAATAAATCCAAAGCAAGCGTAAACAGTCAAAAGCAATGGTCAATCCAAAGCAACTCGTGTAGTTGAGCTCACTCGCATGGCCAAACGTGCGGTTGAGCTATCAAACGCATGGTCAAATGCGCGGTTGAGCTCACACATGCGGTTGAGCTCACTCGCGTGGTTGAGCTCACTCGTGTGGTCAAATGCGCAGTTGAGATGTCAAGCACATGGGAGCTGAAGAACAGCACCGGTTCGCTGATTTTGGGTTTTTACGCCCAAAAGATTTTTGCTAGTTCTGACAACAAAATCACTTCAAAAGTATCACATAACACCTATACAAACTATTTCTAATAACAATTAAGCATTTCTAACACATTTAGATCAAGAATCATGCATGAACTCAACCAAAACCCATTTTCAATAAAACTCACTTCAACAAGAATCAGAGCATGTAAACGAATATAAACCTGGAGATATGCTTACAAGAATGATCGAAATAAGTTTCTAGAGTCACACAACCCTAATTTTAAGCTTGATTCAAGTTAGGGTTTCAAGGAGCAAGATTTTAGGTGCGGTTCTAATTTTTTGGAAATAAGAGGAAAAGTATAGAACAAGGCTTAAATAGGTTGGTTAAAAACCCATACTCCCTAACACACTGGTATTTAACTGTTATCTGAACTCTTATGCACCTTGTTAGATGACTCTAACGGGGTCCAACTCTAACAAACAAACTTGTTCGGTGACCCTTGTCACAAAACGAATCTAACAGTATAACTAATTAATTAAAAGATATAATTAAATTAAAAGCCTATAAAACACACTTAATCAATCTTAGGACAAAACAGTAATCTTACTGCTAGATAGGCCCAATTCGAGTATATATATATATATATATATATATATATATATATATATATATATATATATATATATATATATATATATATATATATATATTACAAACACACAGGTGTTACGTTATATTACAAACCACAAGTTTCTTATTGTTTATTTAAACTATATCAGAGTGTGCAAGGTGTCAAACATCACTATCATCTCCTGCATCATCCATTATAAGCATGCTACAATAAACCTGCAGGACAAAACACTGTGGGGAAATAATAGCGCACCGCTAAGTGAACGGAAATATCTAATAGGAATCACTATAAGCTAAATCATATCTAGTTCTCTTGAGTCACTGGTCACTGGATCACTAATCACTTAACACAAACAAAGGCAGGCATAACCAGCTAGTCATGGTACACACATTCAGAACATTTACATCATAACAACACCAATGATGGAAGAGTTTCTCATCGTCAAGACAACACCATGACGGAACATTCCATGTCAAGACAACACCATGACGGGAATCACTGGGCACTCACATTGTCATAAATAGTCACTTATACAAAATACCGACTGTAAGTAACTAGAGGGGGGTGAATAGTTACTTAATACGTTTTTAACACTTTTTCGATTGTTCACCAAATTTAATTAACTATGATCAACCAATTCAACTCAAACTTGATGTGTGTGGTGTATATGTTCAAAATGATAAGTAAAGTAATGTAAAGAACATAGACACAAGGATTTATAGTGGTTCGGGTGGATGTTAACTAATCCACCTTAATCCATTTCCGATTACACTAATCGGGATTTCTTGCTTCACTAAGCACTTTTCTCCAAACCCGATGGAGATCCGATTTACAAGGCTTCAACTTCTTTGGTAGACAACAAACATAATCTTTCTATCCCTTTGAAAGACCAACTCCAACCTAGATCAACTTGTCTTCACCTTGGATAAGTAATAATCTTCAAATAAGATTAATAAAGTTCCTAAGTCCCTTTAAGGAAGTAGATCACTAAGCTAGCCTATGCTTCTACTAATTGAAGTTACAAGACTCATACACTTTGCAATGATGATCCTAAGACAATACTAGGACATACATTACACTAAGTAAACTCACAAGATAAATAATTTTGAATAGTAAGTTTACAACAACCAAATTCTATATCTATAAGATCATAGAATCTTCTCTTGCTTGATCACATTTGAGTAGTAATTAAAGCACTTGTGATCTCTAGAAATAAGCCTTTGAAATATGTAAGAGGGTCAACTTCAAATGCTCTTCAATGCTTGCTATTTAGAGTGAGATTCAAAAACTAGCCGTTGTCACACGGTCACCAGCACGGTCGACCGTGGTTCGACCGCGCGTACCCCAGTCCAAAATATGTATCCGTTGTATATCCGTTTGACTCAGATTTGAACACCAAATTTTGGAATCTTTACTCCATCTAGAACCTGCAAAAGAAACCCAATATCCTATACAAGTACTATATGCATTAAGTGTGTGAGATTTGGTCTTATTGAGTGAAAATGACCTAACACTCCAAATGTGGTAAATCCAACATTCTTGGAGAAGTGTCTTAATTGACATTTAGGGTAATCTCATTTATGGTCAAGACGTAGTTAGGTTCATTTATGCATTTGGTTCAAATCTAAAGACTAGTCAACATGTCATTAGCTTCCTAGTTTTAATTAATCACAAGTCATATTCATTTTAAGACTAAGTAGAGATCAATTGAATGATGTCTTTCTAAATCAACATTAAGTGTATAAAGACATCAATGTTAAGTTACACTTGGATATGTTACATAATGTGTTACTTAGACAAGACCAAATAGATTATTGACCATTATTCTTTTGTGAACCATTTTACACTTAATTCATTGAGGTAAACTAGTTACTTGAATCCTAATATTCTAACTAGTAGCACATAGCAAGCATGTTAATCAAGTTGGTAAATTAATGAGTATTAAACATATTTGCAAGTAGCAAGTAATACTCACATATAGTAAAAGATAGTTATTCTAAAATCAATCATATGAATATTTGCACAACACTATGGTTTAAGCTTTAGCAAGCTTACTTGCAATATGACATATTGCATGATTAATGTGTAAGCACACATTAATGTCCAACACATGCACAAGGGAAGATCAATCTCTAGTTGGGACTTGGTGACCATCCTAAATGTATCTAGTAACCATCCTAAATGTATCTAAGTGTGTTTTAGGATTACAAGTCTTTACTAGTTATACTCAAAAGTATTGTTCTTCATTTAGCCTTAGTTTGTCACTAAGTAATCTTTAATTGTAATTAGTGTTCTAGTGACATTAGCTTATGTGTATTGGTACTTGGTGATCATCCTAAGAATGTCTAGACAAGTTTTAAGATCACAAGTTTTTGATTAACACTTATGTGTTATGCCTAATTATGGTTAATTTGTCATTAAGATGTAATTAAGCTTAATTAAACAAGATTAGTGTTTTTATGACCAAGACTCAATTGAGTATGAAAAGGACATCTATTCTAAGCGTGTTTAAAAAATTTTCATGAATTATAGATGTCGGGAAGTGGTCAAACTAAATTTGATCAAAAATGGTGACAGAGGATTATGCGGTCGCACTACGGTTGACCGTGGTGGCAGCCGTGCAACTTGTTTTCACAAAACGGTGTTGCAGATTCAGTCTGGGCTTCTACGGATAAGTGTACGGTCGACCGTACTTTGACCGTGTATTTTAATGATCTTTATTTTCATTCTATAAGTTGTTTGACTTGGTTATTTGTGAGATCAAGTATGAATTAGTGAACTTGCGTGTTTTATGTTAAGATGTTGATCATCACTTATGCGTATGTATGTGTCATCATCAAAACATATTATTCGGTTAAGCATCATACTTAACTTTGTCGGTTAGTCCATTAACCAACATTTAACCAACACCGACTATAAGGTACAGTCTACGCATAGCATATCACTGATCACTAACATATAACACTGATCACTAATCACTATACTTATCATTGTAGAATCATATCTGAAAAGATAGCCCCACTCACCTCAAAGCACAAGAACTCGGTTGTCTTATATCACCGAGCCTTCACCTTTCCATTTATCACATGAAAATCATATAAAAAGTTAGTATAATGTTCTATACACCACTGGACACTCAGGCGCATAACGACGTAGAAATAACATAAAATGGAACAACACCTCAGCTGATACACATCTGTACGGATCTAGCCCTATCCGTAAGGATACAGGTCTATCTGTACGAGTATAACTCTATCTGTAGGGATGCAATGGTAATCGTAATAGTCTAACGGTAATTGTAATGATTATTAGGGTGTGTTTGTTTACCTTTTAATTTGAATGGTTCAGCGTTGAATGCTGAACAATTCATGATTTGGCGTTTGTTTCTGAAATCTGAATGACATATGATCCTGAATGGTTCAACATTCAGCGTTGAACCATTCAGAGCTGAAACACTCCCTTAACTATTAAATCGATCACCCACTTGCGACCCGTCAGCGGGTACAAGATTACATCCATCACCCATTCGCGGGTAAATATTTTTTATTTTAGCCGCGCATCACGGGCGTGGGTACCTGTAGATCTCGAAATTTTTTTAGATCCATTTCCATCCCTATAATATCATCCTCAAATCATATTCAGAACATTTAACAAACTAGTATATTGATTATTATTCATGTAACACGTTAATAATGTAATTTTACCAAATTCATATCGTTCATTTAAAATGATTATCAAACAGCTTATTTTTATACAGAACTAAGTTTATTCAGAGACTTTAAATCATTCAAATTATGAATAATTCAATGCTAAATCATTTACTTTCATTAAACGCAACCTTAGAAGGTTTTGGTTGGGATTTCGTTTTTGTCGAGTTCAGGATATGTCAGGACTTCACGTTATTTTGAATCTTATCTTGTGGTTGTTTAGTTGACTGATAATGCTAAAAACGAACATATATTTCATAGCATTATTCCTCAAGAAAGACAAGCTTTTAGTTGCAATTGTTCTATTTACAAGTGATATTCGTTTGTATAATAAAAGGTGAAGACAAAAGACAGATTCGACGAATTGAAGACGCAAACGACCAAAAAGCTCAAAAGTACAAAAGACAATCAAAAAGGTTCCAATTATTGATAAGAAACGTCTCGAAATTACAAAAGTACAAGATTCAAAACGCAAAGTACAAGATATTAAATTGTACGCGAGGACGTTCGAAAATCCGGAACCGGGACCAGAGTCAACTCTTAACGCTCGACGCAACGGACTAAAAATTACAAGTTAACTATGTATATAAATATAATATAATATATAATTAATTATATTAATTATATATATATTATATTTATATATATAAAACCGTCGGCAGAGAAAACTCCAAGGACTGAGCTGTAATTTCTATCTCCGCGACTCGCGGAGTTTGAAGAGCATTTTGCCGCGAGTCGCGGAGCCCCAAAAATCAACTCTGGCTATAAAGCCAACCGAATTCTGATCAAAAATCATCATCTTTTCTTCCTCATTCATACGTAAAACTTATATATATATATATATAATTTATATTTTAATTTTAATTTTAATTCTAATAATAAGGGTATGTTAGCGAATGTTGTAAGGGTGTAAGTCGAAATTCTGTCCGTGTAACGCTACGCTATTTTTAATCATTGTAAGTTATGTTCAACCTTTTTATATTAATGTCTCGTAGCTAAGTTATTATTATGCTTATTTAAAACGAAGTAATCATGATGTTGGGCTAATTACTAAAATTGGGTAATTGGGCTTTGTACCATAATTGGGGTTTGGACAAAAGAACGACACTTGTGGAAATTAGACTATGGGCTATTAATGGGCTTTATATTTGTTTAACTAAATGAAAGTTTGTTAATGTTAATATAAAGATTTACAATTGGGCGTCCCTATAAATTACCATATACACTCGATCGGACACGATGGGCGGGGTATTTATATGTACGAATAATCGTTCATTTAACCGGAAACGGGAATGGATTAATAGCCACTAGAATAATTAAAACAGGGGTGAAATTACATTCAAGGGTAATTGGTGTAATTGTTAACAAAGTAGTAAAACCTTGGTTTACACACAGTCGATAACCTGGTGTATTCATTAAACAAAGTATTAAAACCTTGTTACAATTCGAATCCCCAATTAGTTGGAATATTTATCTTCGGGTATAATAATAATTTGACAAGGACACTTTCAATTTATATTTATGACTGATGGACTGTTATGGACAAAAACCAGACGGACATATTAAATAATCCAGGACAAAAGGACAATTAACCCATGGGCATAAAACTAAAATCAACACGTCAAACATCATGATTACGGAAGTTTAAATAAGCATAATTCTTTTATTTCATATTTAATTTCCTTTATTTTATATTTAATCGCACTTTTAATTATCGTACTTTTTAATTATCGCAATTTTATTTTATCGCATTTTTATTATTCGCAATTTCATTATCGTTATTTACTTTACGCTTTAATTTAAGTCTTGTATTTATTTTATATTTTACATTAGGTTTTAACTGCGACTAAAGTCTTAAAATCGACAAACCGGTCATTAAACGGTATAAACCCCCCTTTATAATAATAATATTACTTATATATATATATTTGTATTTTTATAAAAGTAAACTAATATAGCGTTGAGCTTTGTTTAAAGAATTCCCTGTGGAACGAACCAGACTTACTAAAAACTACACTACTGTACGATTAGGTACACTGCCTATAAGTGTTGTAGCAAGGTTTAAGTATATCCATTCTATAAATAAATAAATATCTTGTGTAAAATTGTATCGTATTTAATAGTTTTTCCTAGTAAAAATTAATAGTATTTTATACCCCTCTGCTTTGACATCAAGTTATTTTTGGCGCCGCTGCCGGGGAAACTCTTAAACGCCGGAAGCGCAACGCTAATATAGAAAAAAAAAAAAAAAAGATTTTTAGTTACTTTTATTAAAAGTCGTTTTTGTAAAAATACGTTTTAAATATTCGAAAAATATAAAAAGAAAAACAAAAATATAAGTATTTTTAAGATTTTGTTAAATATTTAAGTTTTATAAGTTTCTTTATTTCTATTTTAGTTTATAAAAATATAAGTTTTATTTTAAAATCTTTTATTTATGTAAAAAACAGAAAACATAAAATAAAAAAAAAAAATAAAGAAAAACGCGTAAAAATTACAACCTGTCAGCTGAATTTCTGAACCCCGCGACTCGCGGGGTTTTCTTCATTAATTGCCGCGACTCGCGGAGCTTCTCTGACACACGAACAGGAAGCCCTAATCGAGCATTAATTACGGTAATTATTAATTATTATTATTTTACCCTAATTATTATTATTATTATTATTAGTTTTAGTTTTATTTTTACTTTTTATTTAATTTATGTATTTTGTTTAATTAGTTTTATTAAAATTGTAAAATTAATAGTTTAATAAAATAAATAATATAAAAATAATGTTTTTATAAAAAATTGTACTTTTTACAACTTTTTGTATATTTTTATATTTTTTCCCTTTTTAATCGTTGTAGCGTAATATTTGTATTTTTTAGCTCATAATTAATTTTAAACTTAGTTTTTGCTTTAGTTATTTTTACTCCTAGATTTTTAGGCTTTGCCGTAGAATTCCTTAAGTGCTTTTTCTTTAGACTAAGATTTAGGTGCTTTAGAATTTTGCGACGCCATTTTAAGTTTTAGTTTCTTTTTAAGTTATTTCCATTTGGGATTTAGTTTTTCCTGTAAGCTTTAATATTTTTAGACCTTTTACTATGTACCAATTATCATTCCAATTAGTAATTTCAATTTGCGATTATAATTTTAAGTTAGTTGTAGTAATAAGGTTAGGTTAGTAAAGTATTTTTAAGTTTTGATAAGTTTCTTTTATTTTTTTTCCGTCACCTTTTATTTTTCAACCATTTTTTTTCTTTTTCAACCTTTTTCGACGAACTCTTTTTCTCTCTTATTTCTCGCTATTCTAGTTTTTAGGACTTAGAATTTTTTCTACTTCTTATTTAAATTTCTTAAAATTACGAAAATTTATTTTAAGTGGTTAAATTGATAGACATCAAAATTTTCTGGTTCGTAGTAATAGTTGGATTTGTACGTGGACCGGGTTATTGGAGCCAAACAGTCCTCAATTATATTGAGACCAAACGAATCCTGCCCCTCTGCTGCATCTTTTGGCTATTCGAAACGTGGGCAAAATCAGAAAAGTCTATTGATTGGATAACTTATTATAATTTTTCTTTCCTTTTAAAAACTAATAGGATATTCAGTGAATGCACCGAGCAAGACGTTCATCACCTTTTGTACGTTCACCACCTGTAACTCGATCAAGACATCGTTTAACAAATATAACCGCCGTTGATTTTTCTTTAGAATCGTCATCCAGTCAACCAAGTACTTCAGTTCAAATTTCCGATAATCCATTTTTTGAACCCAACCTCACAATTGAGAATCCGGAGAATATTCAGGAACGGTACATAGATCCTGAACCACTAAACTTTCCTCCGGAACCACCAATCATTCAAACAGAGATTGTTGAGGAACGAACCATTAAATCAGAATCATCTAGTGATTCCGATTCAACAAATTCAATTATGGAAAATCTGGAACCTTTAAGTATGGAAGACCGAATGAGAGCTAAACGCACTGGCCAAGGTCACGCAATTACTCATCCAGACATTAATGCACCAGATTATGAAATCAAAGGACAAATTTTACACATGGTAACTAATCAATGCCAATTTAGTGGTGCGCCGAAGGAAGATCCAAATGAACATCTACGTACCTTTAATAGGATCTGCACACTATTTAAAATCCGAGAAGTGGAGGATGAACAGATATATCTCATGTTATTTCCCTGGACTTTAAAGGGAGAAGCCAAAGATTGGTTGGAATCGTTACCTGAAGGGGCGATCGATACATGGGATGTTTTAATTGACAAATTTCTTAAACAATTCTTTCCTGCATCTAAAGCCGTAAGACTTCAAGCAGAAATTGTTACGTTCACACAAAAGCCAAATGAAACTCTATATGAGGCGTGGACAAGATATGGAAAGTTGTTAAGAGGATGTCCGCAACATGGTTTAGACACCTGTCAAATAGTACAAATATTCTACCAAGGATGCGACATCACTACAAGGAAAGATATAGATATAGCAGCTGGTGGTTCTATTATGAAGAAAACCGAAACTGATGCTTACAAAATTATTGATAATACTGCTTCCCACTCACATGAGTGGCACCAAGAAAAAGATATCATTAGATCATCTAAAGCAGCTAGAGCCGATTCTAGCCATGACTTAGATTCCATTTCCGCAAAGATAGATGATGTGGAGAGACGAATGGAAAAGATGACTAAGGATATTCACTCAATACGAATTAGTTGTGAGCAGTGTGGAGGACCACATTTGACAAAAGATTGTCTCAGTATTGAATTAACAATGGAACAAAGAGAGAATATTTCATACATAAACCAAAGGCCTGGAAATAATTATCAGAATAATTATCAACCGCCAAGACCGATTTACAATCAAAACCAGAATTATAACCGAAATATTCCATACAACAACCAACAAGGTCCTAGCAATCAACAAGTATCCAATAATACTTATAATCAGCAAAGACCAAATTTTCAAAACAAACCACCACAACAAACCGATGATAAAAAGCCGAATTTAGAAGATATGATGACGAAGCTAGTTGAAACTCAAACGCAGTTTTTCACATCTCAAAAACAAACCAATGAACAAAATGCTCAAGCATTTAGAAATCAACAAGCTTCTATTCAAAATCTGGAACAAGAAGTGAGTAACCTAGCAAGGTTGATAGGTGAAAGAAAACCGGGAAGTCTACCTAGTGATACAAACGCTAACCCCCGGAATGAAACAGCTAAAGCTATTACCACAAGAAGTGGTACAACACTTAAACCACCTGAAATACCTGTAACTTCTGATGAAACTATTCCTAATCCACAAGAACCACAACCTGATCAAGATAAGGAAAAAGAACCGATAGTTGAAAAGGTTAATGAAAATAACACAGTTAAGGATAAACCTTATGTTAAACCATACCAACCACCACTTCCTTACCCGAGTAAAATGAAGAAAGAAAAACTTGAAGCCGAGCAATCCAAATTCTTGGATATGTTTAAACAGATAAATGTAAATCTTCCTTTCATTGATGTAATTTCAGGAATGCCAAGATATGCTAAATTCTTGAAAGATCTAATCTCAAATAGAAAGAAAATGGAAGAACTCTCGGCTGTTACTATGAATGCCAATTGTTCAGCAGTGCTGTTGAATAAGATACCAGAAAAACTATCTGATCCAGGAAGTTTCACAATTCCATGTTTTCTGGGTAGTCTTAGTTCAATAGAAGCATTGGCAGACTTAGGTGCTAGTATAAATCTAATGCCGTATTCACTATACGCTAAACTAGACCTTGGAGAATTGAAACCAACAAGAATAAGTATACAACTAGCCGATAGATCAATAAAATATCCTAGAGGGATAATGGAGAACATGCTAGTTAAAGTTGGTACTTTAGTATTTCCAGTAGATTTTGTTGTTTTGGACATGGAAGAAGATTCTCAAGTTCCTCTCATATTAGGAAGACCATTCTTAAACACGGCTAAAGCAATGATAGACGTGTTCGGTAAGAAACTGACCCTAAGTATAGAGGATGAGAGTGTTACCTTTTCAGTTGATAGAGCAATGCAACAACCACAATCTGCAGATGATACATGTTATTATATTCAAACTATAGATGCACATGCAGAATTATTAGAAGAATTTCCAGAATTACAAGGAACAGGAGAATGTTCTTTAGGAGAAGGTAATGAACCAATTGATGAAGCTGAAATGTTAGCTACACTTATAGCTAATGGATATGAACCAACAACAGAAGAAATTCAAATGCTAAAAGAAGAAGACAGATATCGATACAAATCATCGATAGAAGAACCTCCGAAATTAGAGTTAAAGCCACTTCCAAACCATTTGGAATACGCTTATTTACATGGTGAATCTGAATTACCTGTAATAATATCGTCTTCTCTTACTGAAAATGAGAAATCACAACTCATTTCTGTGTTGAAAGCTCATAAACCAGCCATTGCATGGAAGATTCATGATATTAAAGGAATAAGTCCTTCGTATTGCACACATAAAATCCTTATGGAAGAAGGTCATAAAACGTATGTGCAACGCCAACGAAGACTAAATCCTAATATGCAAGATGTAGTTAAGAAAGAGATTATTAAACTGCTAGATGCAGGTTTGATATATCTAATTTCTGATAGTCCATGGGTAAGCCCAGTTCAATGCGTGCCTAAGAAGGGTGGCATGACTGTCATTACAAATGAGAAAAATGAGCTTATTCCTACTAGGACTGTAACAGGATGGCGTGTATGTATTGATTATAGAAAATTAAATGACGCCACCAGAAAAGATCACTTTCCCTTACCTTTCATAGATCAAATGTTGGAAAGATTAGCCGGAAATAGTTACTATTGTTTTCTAGATGGATTTTCCGGATATTTTCAAATTCCAATAGCACCCGAGGACCAAGAGAAAACCACATTCACGTGCCCTTATGGTACTTTTGCTTACAAACGCATGCCATTTGGACTTTGTAACGCCCCTGCAACCTTTCAAAGGTGTATGATGGCGATTTTTCACGACATGATAGAAGAATGCATGGAAGTATTCATGGATGACTTTTCAGTCTTCGGTGATACATTTAAATCATGTCTAGTTAATCTGGAACGAATGCTAATTAGATGCGAAAAATCAAATCTAGTACTTAATTGGGAGAAATGCCATTTCATGGTTAAAGAAGGCATCGTTCTTGGACATAAAATTTCAAAAGAAGGGATTGAAGTGGATAGAGCTAAAGTAGATGTAATTGCTAAACTTCCACATCCCACCAATGTTAGAGGAGTTAGGAGTTTTCTAGGGCATGCCGGTTTTTACCGACGTTTCATAAAAGATTTTTCTAAAATTGCCACTCCTATGAATAAACTCCTAGAAAAGGATGCGCAATTCATCTTTTCAGATGAGTGTATCAAATCTTTTAATATTCTTAAAGAAAAACTCACTAATGCGCCGATCATGATAACACCAAATTGGAATCTACCATTTGAACTAATGTGCGATGCAAGTGATTTTGCAATGGGAGCCGTTTTAGGACAAAGGATTGAAAAACGATTTCAACCTATATATTATGCTAGTAAGACATTACAAGGAGCACAAACGAACTATACAACTACTGAAAAAGAACTCCTTGCTATTGTTTTTGCTTTTGACAAATTTCGATCATATCTCGTTCTAGCAAAAACGGTGGTCTATACCGACCATTCTGCTCTTAGATACCTATTTTCAAAACAAGATGCTAAACCAAGATTAATCCGTTGGATCTTACTCTTACAAGAGTTTGATATTGAAATCCGAGATAAAAGAGGAGCAGAAAATCTCGCCGCTGATCATCTTTCTCGTCTTGAAAATCCCGAATTAGAAGTTCTAAATGAATCGGCCATACAAGACAACTTTCCTGATGAATATCTTTTGAAGATAGATTATAAAGAAATCCCATGGTTTGCAGACTATGCAAACTACTTAGTTTGTGGATTCCTTGAAAAAGGATTATCGTACCAAAGACGAAAGAAATTCTTCAGTGATATAAAACACTATTTCTGGGAAGATCCACATCTGTTTAAAAGTTGTCCCGATGGAATAATACGCCGATGTGTATTCGGAGATGAAGCTAGTAAAATTTTAAACCATTGTCACACAGGACCAACAGGAGGGCATTATGGGCCTCAACTAACAGCAAGAAAAGTTTATGAAGCTGGATTCTATTGGCCTACAATTTACAAAGACGCACACCTTCTTTGCAAATCCTGTGATGCATGTCAAAGGGCCGGAAAAATAAGTCAACGTGATGAAATGCCACAAAATGTCATCCAAGTATGTGAAGTATTTGACATTTGGGGTATTGACTTTATGGGTTCATTTCCAAAATCTCATAATAATCTATATATACTCGTAGCCATTGATTATGTATCTAAATGGGCGGAAGCACAAGCTCTCCCAACTAACGATGCACGAGTTGTAGTCAACTTTTTAAAACGTCTTTTTGCAAGGTTTGGAACACCGAAAGCTTTAATAAGTGATCGGGGTACTCATTTCTGTAATAATCAACTTGAGAAAGTTCTTAAAAGATATGGAGTAACTCATAAAATCTCCACCGCATATCATCCACAAACAAGTGGACAAGTTGAAAATACCAACCGAGCTTTAAAACGTATTCTAGAGAAAACCGTAGGATCAAATTCGAAGGAATGGTCCATTAAATTGGAGGATGCACTCTGGGCTTTTAGAACAGCCTACAAAACTCCAATTGGAACCACACCTTTTAGACTTGTTTATGGAAAAGCATGTCATCTTCCAGTAGAAATTGAACACAAAGCATTTTGGGCTTTGAAGACATGTAATCTTGATTTACATGAAGCCGGACGTCTACGATTAAGTCAACTAAACGAATTAGAAGAATTAAGACATGAAGCATACGAAAATTCGTTAATCTATAAAGAAAAAACGAAGAAATGGCATGATAAAAGAATCAGAAGTTCAAAAGAATTTAAAGAAGGAGACAGAGTTCTTCTTTTCAATTCACGATTCAAGCTATTTCCTGGAAAATTGAAATCAAGATGGTCTGGACCATTCATAGTCAAAAGAGTTTTCCCATACGGAATGATAGAATTAATAAATTCAAATGGGATTGAATTTAAAGTCAATGGTCACAGAGTTAAACATTACATACATGGTCCGATGGAAGTCGACAACGAAGTTAATCACAATTTCGACACCACAGCTAACTAAGTGTGGGGAGAATCAAGTCTTTAAAGGATAATATATATTTCTGTTAGAGTTAGATTGTCTGTTTTCGTGTAGTTCTCGAAAATGGAACACGTATGGTCTTTCCCTAGCAGACCCTAAAGAACTAGTCTTCTCCCCCCATTCTGAATTTTTATTTTTTTAGGTTTTTACGAAATGAAGACTGCCTGTGAACTAAACCATGGTCTAATGCTACACTCTTTGATCACTAAACGTAATAATGACATACTACCGAGCGAATTAGTATCAGTAATAAGAGAAAGAATGGACGGAGTTAGAAAAGAATCCAGATGCGAAGATAATAAGTTACAATTTGGTAAAGGAAAATCAAAATCCGCAGCGAAAAGAAGAGCACGACACCTAGAACGATGTCACAAATGCGGAAAATGGTCACATGGAGGTAAATGTTCAAATAATCAAACCTATTCAAATACCGAATTTGTTACTTTATGCAGAGACGGACCGTTCATATGTTTAGAAGAAAAGACACTGAATGCTCGGGGTTACGCCTTTGGAGCCATGGAAAACCAATTAAACCGACTATCTTATGAATGGAATAGATCATATAACTAAGATCTATTTCACAGGTATGTCTGTACAGTTTTTATTTTTTTTATTTTTAACCTTTTGATAATAAACGCTAATTTGTTCGCTAAAAAGTATTAAATTGGTATTAAATAAAATTAGGTTTGGCGACCGAAATTATTGATATCATTCAAAAATTTATTACATCACTGCGAAATTTAACGTTTATTCTTAAGGTATAAATATCTTTAATCAATCAACCCAAAATATTTCAAAAATTTGTCATGAGTTAAATTAGGTCTTGGAACCGAAATTTCTTTACCGAAAAGAGGGGCGCATATTTTTGATAATATTTGATTGATTAAAGTGGGAAAAAAAAAAAAAAAAAAAAAAAAAGATTTTTAATTTTATTTTTACCATATTTTTAAAATTAATATTTAAATCTTAAATTAATATTGTAAACTTTGTAAAAACAATATATTTAAAATTGTAAAAATTTGAAAAATTAATATAAGTTTGGTGTGAATTTTTAATTTTTAAAATATGAAATTTTAATTTTATGCATTTCAAATTTTAAGTTTGGTGTGAATTTTTAATTATTAATTTTTAATTTTGAATTTTATATTTAAGTTGTGTGAATTTAAAAACAAAAATTTACTTTATCTCATTAAGTTAAGAATATGATTTTTAAATTCGTCGTAAGTTGAAGACTAGGTCTTTGAACCGAAATTGCTTTACCCAAGGGAGGGACGAGAACTTTTATTATCATTATTTTTAATCTTATTCATTTAAAGTATGCCAAAAAAAAAAAAAAACCCAAAAATCTTAGCTTTTAAAACAATCGCTACAAAAAGACAAATTTTAAAATTTTGTCGAAGGACGGACTAGGACATCGATCCGAAACGACCTCGTCCTAAATAACAAGGGAAACAAAATTTTAAAATTAATTTCTTAATTGTTTTCAAAAGTTAATTATTATAAAAAAAAAAAAAAAAAAAAAATACCAAACTCCGCGACTCGCGGAGTTTAGAGCTTAAATCTCCGCGAGTCGCGGAGATACTAAAAACCGGAAAAAATATAACTGAACAACAGATCAGTCCCAACTCCCCCACACACAAAACAGAAAAATACTGCGAAAAAAGAATCCGAAAAAAACCCGAAAAACACCCCCAAAAATCACAATTTTTAACCGTTAATCACCAAATTTTTTGCTAAAATCATGTTGAGAAGGATGCTATCTAAGAATTACTCAAGAAAAACGGTAAATTTCTACACCTAAACACCATTTAATTCGAAATTAGGTGTTCTTGAGCTATTTTTTCCCCAATTTGATTTTGATGCTTTTTAGTGTAATTAGACTTAAATTGTTTATGTATTATGCTTGTATAACCTAGATTGATGCTGTTTAACATGATTAGAAGCCTTAAACTTCAAATTTTGAATAATCTAGGGTTTGTGTTCTTGAGCAAATTTGGGGCTTTTTGATATAAACAGGTTATGGCCGATTTTTGTCATGAATTGTTGCTAAATTGAGTAGTGTAACATGTCTAGGTAGTTAAATGATCCAAACTTTGAGCCTAAACATGATTTTGAGAATTAAAGTGGACTTTTTCAAGTCTAAAATTCATGAACTTGATTTTTGAAAGATAATGCCATTTGAGACTTGTTTGATTGCTAGTAATGATTATTTTGACATGTTATTTGAGTTGAATGCTTATGAACTTGGCGAAAATTTTCGTATATGCTTATTTGAAAAAGTGTAGATTTGATAAAAATGTGAAAATAAGCTTAAGTTTGATATAAATTGATAATGTCATTGTAATTATTTTGATTGATGATTTTGCTGACACTAATGCATATTTGGATGCACAAAATTTGTGTTTGATGTGTTTTGCAGAATGAAAGGGGTGAATCTTCATCCCAAGCCCGCAATGCTCCTGCTGAGAATTTGGAACAACAGGAGGTAGATAACTACTACAAGCAGGATGTACCTCATCCAGTCATGACCTTTTCCGATATGCATTTGGAAGAGTTGCACCCGAACCTGAGATTTGACAGACATTGGATAGATTATCCAAAATATCAACGGGGTTTGCATACTCTTCATTCCAAGGTTGTTGAGGTACCGAGGGTCATAGAATGGGGACCCTTAGAAGCTGTAGAATTGGCCGGGCCAATTAGGGAATTACTTGTACAGAGGTATGGTAGTTCTTCTTTTAATGACTGGATATGTTTATTCACCATACGTAGACCTGTATATAAAGTATGGTGTGAAGAGTTGTTATGTAGTATAGAGTTGAATGATCGGGTAGCTAGTTTAACCGATCGTTCTTTTATTAGATTTTTGTTAGACGGTTCGATGCGCCACATGTCTTTACTGGACATGGCTCAGGCTTTACGTATATATACGCCTGAGGAGTTAGCGTCTGCCGATTGTAGAGGATTGATACTAAACGGTAGAAAGATAGATGAGAATTTTGATACACACGGTGTGTGGAGTCAAATGACAAGCCATCACCGTTTCAAAGGGGGAAACTACTCTTATTTGGATATAGATAGAGCCGAATTAAGAGTGATACATAGGTTTTTAGCTAATTCGATTACACAAAGGGGTAAGAACAAAGAAAAAGTAAATGAACAAGATTTGTTTTACCATATGTGTATTCGAGACCCACAGAGCGCTGTAAGTATACCATATTGTGTGGGTTATTATTTATCAGCTATGGTTCGGGGGATGCGACCACATAGCATAATAGGAGGTGGTATTTTTATTACTTTGATTGGTGAATATCTCGGTGTGGATATAAGTCGGGGGGGATTATTACTAGAAGAGTCGGAACCCCGCGATACTATAGGTTTAAATGTATACCATGGTGCGAAAGTTTTGAAGAGGCGAAATAACGCCGCAGTACGATACCATGGTAGACATCCACAGGTGGAGAGAAACCAGCAACAAGGTAATGTAGGAGGGGGGAATGAGATGCAAGAAATGCATAGGTTTATAGCTTCTCAGGAATACGAAAATGCTAGACAGAGAGCATTTGAGGATTGGCAAGTTCATCAGAACCAGATCATAGCGCATTGCCAACATATAGGTAGAAACTATATTCCTACACCGAAACCCGTCTTCCCTCCTTGGTCTATAGAGATGCAGCCACCATATCCTACGTATGACCCTGCCGAAGCATTCTATAGCACTTATGGTTATGCCTGGAACCCCTATTGGTACCAATATCATCCTTAGTTTACTTATTATTTTTTATTATTTTGTAATTTGTAATTATTGATATGTTTAATACTTTTGTTAATATTGTAATCATTTTTATAATTATCTAACTTTTATTCTTAAACTTTAATAATTTTTGAATGTGGGGTAATATACCAAACTTCAAAAATATGTATATATGTTTGCAGTTTATCTTATGTACACAACAGGGTAAAACAACGCATTTTCAAAGACTGGCATTAAGTTCAGCAAAAGCAACTAATTTTGACGACAAGATGCAAAATATATGTGAAATAACAACAAGACGGAATGAACAAATGATGTGCACCATTTATCATTCAGCAAACAAACGCCAATATATTTGGAAACTTTGGTAAAAATTTAATCATTTTCACACAAATCACCCTCAATAATTTAAATTGTTACTGATTTCTTGCAAATGAGGGCATTGCAAGATCTTAAGTGTGGGAAGGGGTTAAATTCTTTCGGATTTTAAAATTTTTATATTAAACACTTGGTTACCATTAAAAATACTAGTAAAGCAGTAGTTGTATTAGAATCTAGTGCTCTCTGATAAAAAAGAACAGCCCTAGTCTTATATACTGACTACCCAATTCTAGTAAAAATTTTTCAATTAAATGAATTCAAATCATGTTTATACATATTTATGAACGATAAAACTAGGTTTTAACACCGAAATTATTGTTACCTCGGAAAGGACATATATTGAGAAACAAACTAAAATGTTAAAATTCATTTAAAATGGAATAGAGGACGATAAAAAGAAAAATAAAAAGCCAAGTGTGGGAAAATTTACCAAGTTATTTTAAACATATGTCACATATATCTGTAACAAATAACTGAAAATACTTTTGCTTTGGACTAAACTAAACTGTTTTACCCGATGAAAGAAAAGAAGAGATGGATCTACACGATGAATCAATTCCATCATTAAAAGGAAGTCAAGTCTTCCGAAAAAGACACGCGCTCCTTGATTTAGGTCATGAAGTTGTCGTTCAGACCAGCTGTAGGTTGACGAAAAATCTAGAAAAGTCATCACTAAAATCAGCAGGAAATCCACGGACCTCAGCATTAAACAGGGTCGCCAAGTGGTCAGATTTATCCTAACCATGAGAAGGATTTATCTCGTACAATGGGGGGGCACCATGCAAATTAGCTGGATAAGACTAATGAATCAGATCCCCAGAAAGGATAATCTCCTTAAAGATTAAAAATCAGCTTTTAAGACTGATATTACTCAATCCTAGAGATTGACCTTAAAGATTGAGAATTACAAACTCATGGAATTCAATGATATCTAAACTCGAGCTTAAACGAGAAAATATTTTGATCAAAATTACAAACCGATTTGTTTTCTGAAAACTCTATTTTCAATGCGTTCATTACCATTGAACGTAAAATCCTAGGAATTCACCTGGAATTCATTAGGTCACCTGAACCAAATCGGGTGTCAACCGTAAGAACGGTGGTTGCATAGTGGTCAAAGACAGGACCTTGTGCCAAACCGACAAATTATAAGGGTGAGCTTTACTATTGCTCCTACCAAGGATAGTAATTGCGTCCGACACGTTATAGACCATAATCAAAAGCATGTCACGGGACATTGCCTTAACAGTTGCTTGTTCAACGCTTTCCTTTCAACCGGACGGTAGTTTGCCGAAAGGTAATATACGGAACAAGTAAACTGGACGTGTTGCTTTCCTAATACAAGGTTAGCAAGTGGGTGACACAAAACCGCAAGTTTTGAGCTAAAATTTTCAAATCTGAAACCCACCAACCCCACAAAAATATTTTGCAAACACCGGTAAAGGGTTATTCCGGAAAACTTATCTAGGGTAAAAACTAGATTTCAAAAGATCAAATGTTTTCATAAAGATCCAATTTCCTTAATGGATCTAAATTTTTATAGTCATGTGGGACTGTAAACCATATCGTTACTACCATTGTTTATACCGCCGTATAGAAATCACTGATGTACAAAGTGTGAAGAATAAAGAAGTGATTCTAGTATTTCAAGACAATATTGCTTGAGGACAAGCAACGCTCAAGTCTGGGAATATTTGATAATGCTAAAAACGAACATATATTTCATAGCATTATTCCTCAAGAAAGACAAGCTTTTAGTTGCAATTGTTCTATTTACAAGTGATATTCGTTTGTATAATAAAAGGTGAAGACAAAAGACAGATTCGACGAATTGAAGACGCAAACGACCAAAAAGCTCAAAAGTACAAAAGACAATCAAAAAGGTTCCAATTATTGATAAGAAACGTCTCGAAATTACAAAAGTACAAGATTCAAAACGCAAAGTACAAGATATTAAATTGTACGCGAGGACGTTCGAAAATTCGGAACCGGGACCAGAGTCAACTCTTAACGCTCGACGCAACGGACTAAAAATTACAAGTTAACTATGTATATAAATATAATATAATATATAATTAATTATATTAATTATATATATATTATATTTATATATAGAAAACCGTCGGCAGAGAAAACTCCAAGGACTGAGCTGTAATTTCTATCTCCGCGACTCGCGGAGTTTGAAGAGCATTTTGCCGCGAGTCGCGGAGCCCCAAAAATCAACTCTGGCTATAAAGCCAACCGAATTCTGATCAAAAATCATCATCTTTTCTTCCTCATTCATACGTAAAACTTATATATATATATATATATATAATTTATATTTTAATTTTAATTTTAATTCTAATAATAAGGGTATGTTAGCGAATGTTGTAAGGGTGTAAGTCGAAATTCTGTCCGTGTAACGCTACGCTATTTTTAATCATTGTAAGTTATGTTCAACCTTTTTATATTAATGTCTCGTAGCTAAGTTATTATTATGCTTATTTAAAACGAAGTAATCATGATGTTGGGCTAATTACTAAAATTGGGTAATTGGGCTTTGTACCATAATTGGGGTTTGGACAAAAGAACGACACTTGTGGAAATTAGACTATGGGCTATTAATGGGCTTTATATTTGTTTAACTAAATGAAAGTTTGTTAATGTTAATATAAAGATTTACAATTGGGCGTCCCTATAAATTACCATATACACTCGATCGGACACGATGGGCGGGGTATTTATATGTACGAATAATCGTTCATTTAACCGGAAACTGGAATGGATTAATAGCCACTAGAATAATTAAAACAGGGGTGAAATTACATTCAAGGGTAATTGGTGTAATTGTTAACAAAGTAGTAAAACCTTGGTTTACACACAGTCGATAACCTGGTGTATTCATTAAACAAAGTATTAAAACCTTGTTACAATTCGAATCCCCAATTAGTTGGAATATTTATCTTCGGGTATAATAATAATTTGACAAGGACACTTTCAATTTATATTTATGACTGATGGACTGTTATGGACAAAAACCAGACGGACATATTAAATAATCCAGGACAAAAGGACAATTAACCCATGGGCATAAAACTAAAATCAACACGTCAAACATCATGATTACGGAAGTTTAAATAAGCATAATTCTTTTATTTCATATTTAATTTCCTTTATTTTATATTTAATCGCACTTTTAATTATCGTACTTTTTAATTATCGCAATTTTATTTTATCGCATTTTTATTATTCGCAATTTCATTATCGTTATTTACTTTACGCTTTAATTTAAGTCTTGTATTTATTTTATATTTTACATTAGGTTTTAACTGCGACTAAAGTCTTAAAATCGACAAACCGGTCATTAAACGGTATAAACCCCCCTTTATAATAATAATATTACTTATATATATATTTGTATTTTTATAAAAGTAAACTAATATAGCGTTGAGCTTTGTTTAAAGAATTCCCTGTGGAACGAACCGGACTTACTAAAAACTACACTACTGTACGATTAGGTACACTGCCTATAAGTGTTGTAGCAAGGTTTAAGTATATCCATTCTATAAATAAATAAATATCTTGTGTAAAATTGTATCGTATTTAATAGTTTTTCCTAGTAAAAATTAATAGTATTTTATACCCCTCTGCTTTGACATCATTGACGCTCAGTTAGATATTTTGGAAGAGGCTTTTGAGTGTGTAATATTGATGTGTGGGGTTGATTTTATTGGTTGGTTTTTTCTTTATTAGTTGTATTGCAAGCTTCTTCCTTAATTTATTTTTATTTATATATTATTTTACATTAAAACATTACCTCTACAAACTAATTCCCATAGTTTCAGAATAGTAAGTGGATAGTACCCCCTTTTCACGCTTTATCGACTTGTACACTTCGCAGAAACAGTTGTATCCACAAGGGCCACTACTACGCTACATTATTTTTTTTTTCTTTTTTTCCCCTATTTAATACTCCTCCTCATTCTCCCCTACAAATTTTACTAAAACACTACACAAAAACGTTGCCCCGATTTTTTTAACTAATTGTCCCTAAAATAACGTTATGCTTAATTCTTATTTTGCTATTGTTATCCATCTTTTAACCTAAAATTTTTCCTAAACGGTGCTAAAAAATGTCTACACGATGACGCGACATCGCGAGTCCCCTATTACTAGTTTTTAACGAATATATGGGTATAGACTCTAACCTTATTATTTCATCAGCTACACACATTAAAATACAAGAGTTTTGTCGTCTAGGTTCACTAACAACAAATAAAATTGCATGGATAAAGGCGCAAATTGTTGTTTGGAGTTCACCAAAAACAACATTCTCATTCTAAACACAAGAAAACATTGGGTGATTAAGGAACTCCTCGCATGCATAAATAAGACACGATTATATATAGTAGTAAGAATAGTCAATTGAGCCCATTTCCCCGTTTGTTGTCTATCATTAATATTAACATTTTATTGTTTTAATTTATATAGTTTAATATATACCATAGAGTACTCTTTATTCTCTTTGTCTCAATTTATTAACTTCTGTTTAATTTTTCAAAATTTTTCTTTATCCACTTTGACTTAATTTTTTTTTTTTTTTGACAGCGATTGAGATTATTTATGTTATGTATAATTTGATGAAAATTTATATAAATGTATTAACCTTTAAATGTATTTTCATTTATATAAATATCATTAAATAATATATAACACAAATAAAAATATTTTAGATCAAAGTTAGTAAAGAAAAACTTGAAAAGTAAAGGAAAGACTATTAAATTTAGACGGATAGAATACTATTTAACGAACAATGTAGTTTAAGATAGGAATGACAATGGATATTAGATCACTCGATCCGATCCATTAAGGTGAATATGGATGATCTAAATGGAAGTTAAGTATGTGGATATGGATATAGATGATGTGAAAAATTAGTAGATCGGATATGGATAACAATTTATTATTCACGAATATATCCATTTATCACCCAAAATACATATAGACATATAAAATATATATTTACTAAAATTTATGCATATACATTTACATATCCTTATACATATACACTATAAACCAGTGTTGTAAAAAACCCGATTACTCGCCGATTAATCTCCGATTAATCATTTTTAGGAGCAATCCATTCTGATTTCCAAAAATCCGTTTAATTAAACGGTCAACGTCAATTGATGGATCAAAATCAAATTTGGTAATCGAAGTCAGTCAAAGTCAAAAATAGTTAACATTTTAACATGAATTTAAACTAGAATTTTATAGTTTGAAGCAAAAAGAACAATTTAGAAAATTATGTTAAAAATTATCTTAATATTTATGGTTTTTTTTCTATAGTTACACACATAATTTCTAAAATTTAACATTTAAATGTATACAGTACAATTCGATTAATCTCCGATTAATCCCCGAATCTCCGATTAATCCTTCCAAATTCCCTACCGATTAATCCCCGAATAGCGAATTCTGCAACCTTGCTATAAACTATAGATTATGAAGATATAATCATGTAAATATTATTAAATTAATACATATCTAATGTTATTTAAGTTTTCTTTTTATTTTGGACATCCAACAAATCAAAACGTACACATTAATCTTTAATCTTAATGTGTATTTTTGTAAACATATTTGTGGATATGGATAATATCTATTAACTCATTTAGTCCACGGATATGGATATGGATATAGATAGATCAAATTGAATTTAATTGGATATTGATATCAATTTTAAAAAATAAATGATTGTGAATATGAATATGAAATCATCCTAAGCGAATCTGATTCATCGTCATCCCTAACTTTTTTAGAGGGGCGGTATATATTAATCAAAGGTTCAGAGAAAACAATGTAGTTCAATGTCCCATTCAAAATGTCTACTATTCATAACTTTCACGACTAAATATCGTATTTATTTACTTAGATAAACAACAAATTAAATATTATTATGGAACGATCAAAACATTTTAGACACTTTAAATGAGATGTAAGATAGAACTGCTATCGTTGGAGCATAACTCAAATGGTGCCCGTCACCTTTGAAGATGTGAGCTCTACGTGGGAAAGCCATTGAAAAAATGGCTCATGTTCCATCCATGGGTACGTTTGAATTTTAACTTTGACTCTCAAAATGTAATCAACTTGATTGTAAAAATTTGATCACCAAGTATGTCGGGTATTCTTCTTAGACTCTCGGGTATTGGTGGAGCTATCACATATGATGTTTCAGTGGAGGTGTTTTGCAGACATCTGACTTTTACAGGTTGAGTTGGATGGATTGTCAAAAATATCACAAGTGTTCCTGTCGATCTACATTTTGGAGAATAGAAATACAACAACAAAACTAAGTAAACATGAGATCGAAGGGGTAGAAAATAAATTCAATATCAAAATTTTAAAAAATTTATAGATAAATATTTACAAAATGACATAAAAGTTTAACCAATCAAGTTAGATATTTTTTTCAAATTGATTGGTTCATTTTATTTTGTATAGATTAGTTTATAAAATATTTGTAAGGCCATTTTCTATCCAAACATCTTTTAACTGAACTTTTATCTGACGGATTCATTTTGGTCTACTTGAAATCAAGTGGTTCTGTTAAGGTGTTTGGCGGGTGAAATTTAACAAAGGTAGGGAAAGGCAAGTCTTGCTGGCAATAGAAAGGCTAATCTAGGGATATGTGGTGTTTGAACTAATATTGTAGGGTGATTTTGTTATATTGATATTAAATATTAAGAAAATGATAAACGTAGTCAAGCATTTCATGTATAAATTAATTTCATATTTAAAATTATTTGCTTCCATGAATAACACTAATACCAAAATTATATAAGGAACGTAGATCTTAACAACGAAATATTTATGTTTTGCAATTAATTCAACAAAGTTTAATTTTAAATATGGTATGCTTAAACGTTGTCTTAAGGGCTACCTTTAGCATTTTCCTAAATATTAATATAGGTACTAAATGATTTTGTTATATACGGTATTCATTTACATTGCGTTATACAAATTTATTTCCGAGAATTTTGTTATATGCGGTATTCATTTACATTGCGTTATACAAATTTGTTTCCGAGACAAAGGAAAGAAAGTGGAAAGAAGCTAATTGTTTTTGTATTTTTGATTGTTGATAGGAAAGAAAGAAAAGAAAGTGGATAGATGATTTTAATAATTTTCCTTCTATTTTTTCATTCCAAATTGAAAAGATCCTACTTTATTCCCTTTCATTTTTCTTTTTTTTTTTCTTTTTTTGTTCATTTCTTTCGTCAAAATACTTCGAATCAGAGAGAGCATGAGTTTAAATGAAAATATGTGTCAACTTTTTGTAGAAGGTTATTGAGTATTAATTAGTATAAGTTTTTGGTAAATTAATATGGACAATTGATTTAGTGTTTTTCTCCTGGCCCTGGAAATAAAAAGAGTAGTTGATATCGGCTAAAAAGTCACGTTTTTACCCTCTATATTAGCCTCATTTATGATAAAGTAATTGACTTTAACATCTAAATAAGCATTTATTTGCTTCATTTGGTAGATTATGTCATTACGAAGGCTATGTTTCAAGAATCACTAAAAACGGATGAAAAACGAAGAAAAATGAGCAAAATCGGCTAAGACGATTAACTCCTTTAAATAACTCATTTTATAATTTTTTGGAAAAGTTTAATTACTTAATCTCATGTTGTAGGATATTCAATTACGAATGGGTGGGCGCAAGAATCGTCAAAACGGAGCTAAAACGAAGATTCTAGAGCGAAAACGGTGAAAGACAAGTTACGATCCAGCAAACGGCTTGCCAAACGGTTTGCCATAAGGAAAAATGGTCTGCCAGTAAACAGGCACCAAAAATGGCTTATCCTGACAAACGGCCTTGACAAACAGCCTGCCAAACGGCCAGCCAACCGTTTGCCAGGAAATTTTTGCCTATATAAAGAGCTTTTTGCATTCATTTCAACACACACCAATTCTTCACTTCTCTCTCTAAATATCTCTCTATAGTCGCTCTCTAGTGATCTATAGGGGATTAGTTCTCTCTCTCCTTTCTCTCTCTAGATTCTAGAGAGAGAAATGTACAGAGATTAGGAAAGTAATTATCTCTCTATTGTCGCTCTCTAGTGATCAATAGGAGAATAGTATGTAGTTAGTAGTAGAAGCTATCAAACATTATAACGCTATGGATATTATGAAGAAGTACAAGTGTTATTCTGCCGACATTATTCGGTAACATCTATCCTTTCTTTTATTAATTTATTATAAAATTATTGTTTGATGTTTGTGATTTATTAATATTAGAAATGCTTGTTGCCATGATGTGTGAGTAATTGCTTGATTGTTTGCCATGATTTAATAATGTTAGTTAAGGATGATTATCGTTTCGTACTCACTTTCTGTCTATGATATTAAACCTCGTTATTATCGTCCTTCCACCAATAAACGTGATTAAAACCTTTTATAAAGTCGACAATTATAAGGTAATTAATTATCTGTGTTTATACATTGGTCAAGGTATGAACCCATCAGAAATACTATAAAGTACATGGGGAATTACCATAGGACTAGATCAAGACATTGGTCAAGAGTATAAGACTCGAGGAAATACTGTTGCAACAGTAGAGTACAGTGTTGATGTACTATAGGACCACTTGAGCATGGTCAAGGTTAGAAGGTATTGAACCATTATAAGTCTAGTACATGGTGGATAACTAAGGGATTTATTGGGTAGATTTAAGTAAGGGCTGGTTTAAGTCATAAATGGGAGTTTAACGCACAACAATACAAACTAAGCTTATAAATATTTAAGGATGACTGAGAACTATCAGATGTTCTAATTTGTCTACAAATCCTTAGATTTTACCAAACCATTGACAGAAAGGAATTCGAACACAAACATAGCCACTCACTTGGGTGATACACTAAGGTGTTAAGAAAGGTTGGATATTATCTATATAAGGCTATGCTACTTTATTCGTGCGCCCAAGGTATGCATTGCATCCAAGATGGGCCACTTATATCCTTAAACCAGATAAAGCGTCGGGAGTTGAACATAGTCCATCCGATCAGAATCTTCAAAGCCTAGTTTCTCGTGACATGCTAATCGGGAAACCGCTTAGTAGGGAATCTAGTGTTCACACCAAGGTATATCTATCCAAAGTGTGTCTCATAATCATCCCGACACTACGTTAACTTAAATCATGGTGAACCACGTCTTCTCTGTCCTTAGCTGTTGCATGCTAGCTAGCTTATTTTAATTATATTGCTCTAATATTTTAAATACAATTATAAATCAAATCAACCCAACTATTGCCTTTACAAAATTTGATATTCCGGATATAAGTGGTGTCTACAATAAACCGGTTGGACTTGGTTGTTGGATTTTACGAACAGTCACCAATTTATTGGGACCAAAAGGATCCTGCCTCTCCACACAAGGTGTACCTGGCCACTAGTCTTGGATACTAAATTGTGGACAAACCCAATCTTAATTACTAAATTATCTGAATAAGCTCCGTTTCAAATTCGACCGCTCAAGGAATGACCCTAGGTCATATTTGCCCTTGCTAACCCATAGGAAGGAATAATAGATTTAGGCCCAGCATATATAAATTAAACAATAAACTTCTTCTGTTGATATCCTGAATTGACGTCTAGAGACCTAACGACACCGCATAAATAAACCGTCCGATTCGGGCATATCATAAGGAATAGTTAAATTTTTTGCGCCACTGCTAGGGAGCGGTAGTACGATTTGGAGCATGTTTAGATTAAGTTAGTTTTTAAGAGACCCTTTTGACTGAGACTAGCTTTGTCAGAAGTTACTAGTTTACCATAGTTAGGTTAGATAATTTTAACTTAATTTAGATTAACTAAAAAGTTTAAATGGACTTCCTTATTAGTGAACCTTTAGGATGGTTTAACCTACTTAGACCGCTAAGAATTCTTCCGAAACATCCTTTCTTTTATCCGATATCATACATTGTACCCATCCGACGAGATACACACTTACCTGCTGATAGTTCAACGATGGCCGCACGCATCACTCTCGATGACATCACCAAACCCTCGTTAGAAGGACGAGGAGGACCGATACTCTATCCAGAGGTTAACGGAGCGTCTTTTGTTCTTAAGCATAGCATCATACAACTCATTCAGAATCACTGTCTATTCCATGGCTTACCAATTGACAATCCCAACTCTTAATTAGATAGATTCCTCTCCTTATCCAAATGATATAAGCAAAAAGGGGTTGAACAAGATGTAGTGCGTCTGTATCTGTTCCCTTATTCCTTAACTCTTCATGCAAAAACCTGGTTTGAGGGGTTAGAACCCAACTCTATCACCTCATGGGAGGAAATGGCAACAACTTTCTTAATCAAGTACTTTCTCCCATCAAAACAAATCAGACTTAGGAATGATATCGTAAACTTTCAACAAGACTACGATGAATCACTCTACACTGCATGGGAAAGATTCAAACATTTGCTTCGAAGATGCCCGAACCACCGTCTTGAGAGCTCTGTTCAAATTTTAACCTTCTACGAAGGTCTAAATCAGAACAATAAGTCTACTCTTGATGCAGTTTCTCAAGGTAACTTCATGAACTTCACTGCTGACGAGGTCTGAAAATTGATCGAGGAGATGACTATGCACCATCACAATTGGAACATGGAAGAGCAAATTTCATCAGCAAAACCGCTTTCCGCCTCCAATCCTATTGAAAATAAAACCATCAAATTTCTCTCGGACCAAATAGAAAACCTCACCAAAGAAGTCGGTGAGCTAAAGAAACTCCCGCAACATGTGTCTCAAGTGCAATTATGCCAGAATTGTACTGACCCACATCCTGCAAAGGTATACGAGGCTGAATATGAGAACTCTGTTGTCTACTCTGATAAGATCCTAGCTCATCCGCACAACTCACCTACCAAACCCACTACCCCACCAGAGACAAGTCCAGACGATGTCCTACTGCGTATCATCAACATGATCACAGCAAGACAAGACGCAGCTGACTTAGCCATGACTAATCACTTGAGTAGTCTTGAAAATCAAATAAGCTAGCTAAATCAATGTCTCGATTCTCTAGGTTGTCCTAAAAATGACTCAAAGGTGGCACATAGCCAACCTTCAGTTTCTTGTAAGGAGAAGAAACTAACTAATACCCGTTCGGTAGTAGTCATTGAGTCATCACCTAAACCTACTAGGAAAACACCCATTCCATTCCCAGGCCGTCTCAAGCAAAGACATAACAAGATGAAATCTTTCAAGCTTGACGGTAAATTTTTGGACACTGTGTCTAAAAATCCTCATAGTAAGAAGTATTTTAGGAAACTCCTATCAACCAAGGATAAGGTACCCGAAGTACCCAATGTCCCGCTGAACGCGGATTGTTCAGCCATTCTCTTAAATACTCTTTCTAAAAAACTAGGGGATACCGGACGATTTACCCTTCCTTATTCTATCTACCAATCTGGTACTATCTATTCTCTCGCTGACCTTGGTGCCAGCATCAATCTCATGCCCTACTCACTGTTCCAGAGACTCAAAATTGGAAACATTAACCCTACCAAAATAAGCATCCAGCTAGCTGACCAATCTACTAGATATCCTAAGGGAATATCTGAGAACGTCATGGTTAAGGTCGATAAATTCCTCTTTCCGACTGACTTTGTGGTTATGGACTATAAAGAAGACATGAAAACCTCTATCATCTTAGGAAGACCTTTCATGAATACAGCCAAAGCGATCGTTGACGTTTATTCACAGACTATCACCCTGAGAGCCCGTGGAGAAGAGGTCACTTTCACGATCGAGGAGTCTGTATGCCCTTCTGATGGGAACGGTGAAGTAAATACCATCTCCACTAGAAAAGTTAACTTATATTACGAGAATGAAGAGAAGAAGATAGAAGTAGAAGACAAGAAGAATAACCACTCCACACCAACCCAATCTTCACTCCCACCTTATTTTGATCTTTTAATGACTGGAGAGGATTTCGTTCTAAAAGAACTCTCCGAACCAATTCCCGACCAGAGTGACAAGGAGGTGGATGAAGAAATTGAAATGGAAAGCCCGGATGAAAAGAAAGAGATGGAGGATTCTAGCATCGAAGTAGTTGTTAATGTTGCTACCATATTGGAGACGTCAATGGACATCGTCCCACCTCCATCCTTTGATTACAGCATTATGACCAACCTGAAGTCACATGAAAGAAATATGGGTTTTGTGTCAGGGCTACCTTATAAACCATCACTTAAATACATAATGACATACACATCATTGAGTGATGAGGACCCCTTTTGTGACGCCCCGTACAAAAATCAACGTGTACGGATCATCAACAACAGGATCATTACACGGTTACAACACTATATGCTGTTTAAAAACAAGTTTTGCATTCATGAAAAGATAACGTTTTTACCAACGTCAAATGTTTTACAAAATATAATGTGCTTCTATGAATAGAAAGCATTAACATAAGTACGTGACACAAAGGTCATTACAAAACAATTGTTCATATGTAACATAAGTTGTGAATGCAAAGTAAAAGTTCCATGATTGAGACATCTCTAAATAATGCAGCAGAAGTCTAGCACAGTGAGTCTGTAACAGCAAGTCTATAACATCAAGACTATAACAGCAAGTCTAACAGCGGAAGCAACAACGTCTAAGCACCTGAGAAATAGATGCTTTAAAATGTCAACACGAATGTTGGTGAGCTATAGCTTTATTGTAAACAACAATGTAATGTATACCACGAGATTTCGTATTCAAAACATTATCTTAAATCCGTATGATAAAGTATATGCTTATCCGTGGCCTTCGGTAACTAACTTAACGTAAAAAAAAATATATCACCCCCTAAAAGTACACTTGGCGAGTGCGTATGTTCTCGAAGTATTAAACACCCGTTAAATGCTAGCGCGACTAGTCTGAGTGGGGATGTCAAACCCTATGGATCCATATCTAAGATTCGCGTCTACCGGTCAAAAACTAATAGTTAAACATTATCGAGCTAAGGGGAAAATTTGTGCCGTTATATCACCCACACATATATAAAGTTTAAGTTCTCGTGTCTAGTATGTAAAACATAAAAAGTGCATGTAGTCTCAGTCCCAAAAATAGTTAAAGTAAAAAGGGAGCTATAACTCACAGTGAATGTGCGGTAAAAGTCGATATGAAAAGTATGCAAGTAGTAAGTCGGTCCGAAAGGTCCTCAACCTAAGTCAAAGGTTACTAAGTCAGTAAATTGTCCCCAAAAGTTTAAAAGTGAATAAATTAAGTCTTAAGTATCATCATCATCATCATCATACGTAAAGGATAAGGTAAGTTTTCAACAAGAATAGAGATCGAAACAAAGGGCTGACTTCGGACAGCTGCTACGACCTCTATACAATCTGAAAAGACGCGTGGTCAGTGGCCAAGGCTCCGTATGTGAGTCCTCTTACCGCTGTCAAATTTTCAGATCCTAACTCGATGTCGTTTGACCTTGGCGACGGTTCAAGCGCGAGTAGGTTAGAAATTTCAGCACGACGTTACAAAGGCGTAGTGATTTTCGGAAGGCTATAAATCCTAAACCGTATATCGGGTTTAGGTGAGTCTTAAATGAAAAGTCATCTAGTCGAACCAAACTATCTGAAAATAAACTTTCCAGAAGTCCCAGGTGTAGTAACCCGAACTTTTCCATGTTTATATATATTAATTGAGATTGATATTTACATGATTAAATGTTTCCAACATGTTAAGCAATCAAACTTGTTAAGACTTGATTAATTGAAATATGTTTCATATAGACAATTGGCCACCCAAGTTGACCGGCGATTCACGAACGTTAAAACTTGTAAAAATGACATGACGATATATATATGGATATACATATGGTTAACATGAGATTATGATAAGTAAGTATCTCCATAAGTATATTAACAATGAGTTATATACATATAAACAAGACTACTAACTTAAGGATTTCGAAACGAGACATATATGTAACGATTATCGTTGTAACGACATTTAAATGTATATATATCATATTAAGATATATTAATATATCATAATATCATGATAATATAATAATTTAACATCTCATTAGATATAATAAACAATGGGTTAACAACATTAATTGAGATTGTTAACTTAAAGGTTTCAAAACAACACTTACATGTAACGACTAACGATGACTTAACGACTCAGTTAAAATGTATATACATGTAGTGTATTTAGATGTATTAAAATAATTTTGGAAGACTTCAAGACATATATCAAAACACTCATACTTAACGAAAATGGTTACAGTTACTTTCCCATTCTTTTCTTTCATCAAGAATTCTAGTCGTATTCTTACCCGTATTATACACAGCTTCAAAACGTACTTACTATGGGTATATACCAATAGGAACTAGCATGGGATTCCACTCTTGATTATGTCATGTATGACTAATCAATTTTAACTTCTACCATGAGCTAGTCAACTAACTAGAACTCCTTTTAACCCCACTCACCACTCACCCATTTACCACTCATCATTCACTCCATTTCACTTCCAATTCTCTTTCTAATTCTCTCTCAACACACACACACACACACACTATCATGAACGTATTTTTCCAGTAGTTAATCATCATCTTCATCAAAAATCACTTCAAGAATCAAGCTATAATCATCATAGGAAGAACACTTCAAGAACACTTCAAAAATCCCTTCAAGTTTACTAATTTACTTCCAAGCTTTCTAATCCATTCCAAATAATCATCTAAGATCAAGAAACCTTTGTTATATACAGTAGGTTATCTTTCTTATTCAAGGTAATATTCATATTCAAACTTTGATTCAATCTCTATAACTATAAACTATCTTAATTCGAGTAAAAATCTTACTTGAACTTGTTTTTGTGTCATGATCCTACTTCAAGAACTTTCAAGCCATCCAAGATCCTTTGAAGCTAGATCATTTCTTGTCACTTCCAGTAGGTTTACCTACTAAACTTGAGGTAGTAATGATGTTCATAACATCATTCAATTCATATATATAAAACTATCTTATTCGAAGGTTTAAACTCGTAATCACTAGAACATAGTTTAGTTAATTCTAAACTTGTTCGCAAACAAAAGTTAATCCTTATAACTTGACTTTTAAAATTAACTAAACACATGTTCTATATCTATATGATATGCTAACTTAATGATTTAAAACCTGGAAACACGAAAAACACCGTAAAACTGGATTTACGCCGTCGTAGTAACACCGCGGGCTGTTTTGGGTTAGTTAATTAAAAACAATGATAAACTTTGATTTAAAAGTTGTTATTCTGAGAAAATGATTTTTATCATGAACATGAAACTATATCCAAAAATTATGGTTAAACTCAAAGTGGAAGTATGTTTTCTAAAATGGTCATCTAGACGTCGTTCTTTCGACTGAAATGACTACCTTTACAAAAACGACTTGTAACTTATTTTTCTGACTATAAACCTATACTTTTTCTGTTTAGATTCATAAAATAGAGTTCAATATGAAACCATAGCAATTTGATTCACTCAAAACGGATTTAAAATGAAGAAGTTATGGGTAAAACAAGATTGGATAATTTTTCTCATTTTAGCTACGTGAAAATTGGTAACAAATCTATTCCAACCATAACTTAATCAACTTGTATTGTATATTATGTAATCTTGAGATACCATAGACACGTATACAATGTTTCGACCTATCATGTCAACACATCTATATATATTTTGGAACAACCATAGACACTCTATATGTGAATGTTGGAGTTAGCTATACAGGGTTGAGGTTGATTCCAAAATATATATAGTTTGAGTTGTGATCAATACTGAGATACGTATACACTGGGTCGTGGATTGACTCAAGATAATATTTATCGATTTATTTCTGTACATCTAACTGTGGACAACTAGTTGTAGGTTATTAACGAGGACAGCTGACTTAATAAACTTAAAACATCAAAATATATTAAAAGTGTTGTAAATATATTTTGAACATACTTTGATATATATGTATATATGTATATATTGTTATAGGTTCGTGAATCAACCAGTGGCCAAGTCTTACTTCCCGACGAAGTAAAAATCTGTGAAAGTGAGTTATAGTCCCACTTTTAAAATCTAATATTTTTGGGATGAGAATACATGCAGGTTTTATAAATGATTTACAAAATAGACACAAGTACGTGAAACTACATTCTATGGTTGAATTATCGAAATCGAATATGCCCCTTTTTATTAAGTCTGGTAATCTAAGAATTAGGGGACAGACACCCTAATTGACGCGAATCCTAAAGATAGATCTATTGGGCCTAACAAACCCCATCCAAAGTACCGGATGCTTTAGTACTTCGAAATTTATATCATATCCGAAGGGTGTCCCGGAATGATGGGGATATTCTTATATATGCATCTTGTTAATGTCGGTTACCAGGTGTCCACCATATGAATGATTTTTATCTCTATGTATGGGATGTGTATTGAAATATGAAATCTTGTGGTCTATTGTTACGATTTGATATATATAGGTTAAACCTATAACTCACCAACATTTTTGTTGACGTTTTAAGCATGTTTATTCTCAGGTGATTATTAAGAGCTTCCGCTGTCGCATACTTAAATAAGGACGAGATTTGGAGTCCATGCTTGTATGATATTGTGTAAAAACTGCATTCAAGAAACTTATTTTGTTGTAACATATTTGTATTGTAAACCATTATGTAATGGTCGTGTGTAAACAGGATATTTTAGATTATCATTATTTGATAATCTACGTAAAGCTTTTTAAACCTTTATTGATGAAATAAAGGTTATGGTTTGTTTTAAAATGAATGCAGTCTTTGAAAAACGTCTCATATAGAGGTCAAAACCTCGCAACGAAATCAATTAATATGGAACGTTTTTAATCAATAAGAATGGGACATTTCAGTTGGTATCCGAGCGTTGGTCTTAGAGAACCAGAATTTTGCATTAGTGTGTCTTATCGAGTTTGTTAGGATGCTTTAGTGAGTCTGGACTTCGACCGTGTTTACTTGAAAAATGATTGCTTAACAAATTTTGTTGGAAACTATATATTTTAACATGTGAATATTATGTGATATATTAATCTCTTAACGCGTTTGATATTATGTGATAGATGTCTACCTCTAGAACAAGTCCCATTGACTCACCTAATAATAATGAAGAGTCAAATATAAATTGGAATGATTCGTGGACTGATTCACAAGTTCCCGAAGAGGAACCGGAAGAAGAATCGAAACAGGAAGAAGAATCGGAACCGGATGAAGAAATAGAACCGGTGGGGGAAATAATAAAACGTTTAAATAAAAGAAAATTCTCAACCAACCGACCAAGGTTAATTATGGTCAATGGTGTTTCCGCCAAGGAAGCAAAATATTGGGAGGATTACCAATTCTCCGATGAATCGGATTCCGACGAGAATTCCGATGATGTTATAGAAATTACCCCAACTGAATTTAAAAAGGCAAAAGAAAATAATAAGGGAAAGGGCATAAAAATAGAGAAATCTAATTCCAACCCCGATGAACTTTATATGTATCATCAACCTCGAAGTCCTTAAGTTGTAACAATGACCCGGGAACCTCTAAACCACCAGGTTTTTCTAAACCAATGTGGAAAATGACGGCTCGCATTAGGGGAACATCATATATCCCTAGAAACTTGGCAAAACGAACCAAAACCGAAGAAGAAGAAACAAGCAAGTCGGAATAAGATAGTTGTATTCGTGTGGTATAATATATGTAATATAGTGTGCTTATGCTTTATGATATATGTAAAAATTGCTTGTATTAATAAGTATTTTTTTTATGAATCTAACTCTTGTTCTATTTTACAGTATAAAAACAAAAAATGGATAGACAACCCAATATTTTAAGAGACCTACCCGGAGACATGATTGATGAAATCTTGTCTAGAGTCGGTTAGAATTCTTCGGCACAACTATTTAAGGCGAGATCAGTTTGTAAGACATTCGAAGAACGTTCCAAGAATGCCTTGATTTATAAAAGGCTTTCGTTTGAAAGATGGGGGATATCACATTGGGAAATCCATAAGTTACGATGTGTTTACTTTGACGCATATATTGCGGGGAACACAAATGCTATTTTACGCAATGGGTTAAGAAATTATTTTGACTCAATATATCCGAATATTGGACTTCGTGATTTAGAAAAAGCGGCTAACATGCAACATAAAGAAGCATGTTATGCTTACGGATTAGTAATGTTCGCTTCTCACCAAAGTGAGAACAAGAACATCGGGCTACAACTATTAAACAAAACATTCCCACAAGTGACGGAGTCGGTAATTGGGGTAAGAAATGAGGTTTTTAGATTGTTACGGGACTGTTGGACATTACGTAACCCTCGTCCCTTTGACGACGTTACAACACGCTGTCTTATCAACGGCCATAACGGTTATGTTCCACAAGACCAAGGATGGGAAGTAATCTTAGTAAAACCAGAATGCATGACTTGTTTCTGGACGTATGAATTACGTGTCTTTAGTGCCTTTGCTGAACGACTTGTGTACTAGCTAGAATTATCTTCACAACCATCTTGTATCAAATTTATTGTGTGCTATATTTCATGCTATATGTAAAATAAGCGGTATTGTAAGTTTGTAAAATATTGTGTAAAAGTTTGAACGCGAAATATTATTATAATCAGTTTTTCATATAGAATTGTAGTAGTTGAATTGTATATTAGCTACTAAGTATGAACTTAACGGGTAGGTACTACCCGAATTTAAACGTATAAAACGCTAATATGAAGAAAAAGCTTTTATAAATGAGTTCATATTATGCTACGAAATACTATTAACTACTCTTAATATTCTGTATGATTAACTTGTTCCATTTGACTATTTTGAAGGAAATGGCACCGACTACTCGACACACAGTGAATATGAATGAAGAGAAATTCCATACTTTTCTAGCTTCAAACATAGCTGCAGTACAGGCTGCGCTACATACCAACAATAACCTTGGATCTAGCAGTACAGGAAATCGTGTAGGATGCACCTACAAAGAATTCACTGCCTGCAAACCTTTGGAATTTGATGGAACCGAAGGACCGATCGGATTGAAACGGTGGACCGAGAAGGTCGAATCGGTGTTTGCCATAAGTAAGTGTACTGAAGAGGACAAAGTGAAGTACGCTACGCATACCTTCACAGGTTCTGCGTTAACATGGTGGAATACCTATCTAGAGCAAGTGGGACAAGACGATGCGTACGCACTACCATGGTCAGCATTCAAGCACTTGATGAACGAGAAGTACCGTCCCAGAACCGAGGTCAATAAGCTCAAGACAGAACTTAGAGGGTTACGAACCCAAGGATTTGATATTACCACGTACGAAAGACGATTCACAGAATTGTGCCTATTGTGTCCGGGAGCATTCGAAGATGAGGAAGAGAAGATCGACGCATTTGTGAAAGGATTACCGGAAAGAATCCAAGAAGATATAAGTTCACACGAGCTCGCCTCCATACAACAGGCATGTAGAATGGCTCACAAACTAGTGAACCAGATTGAAGAAAGAATTAAAGAACAGACTGCTGAAGAGGCCAATGTGAAGCAAGTCAAAAGAAAGTGGGAGGAAAACGGTGATAAGAATCACCAATACAACAACAACAGCAATTACAACAATAATCGCAATAATTATCCCAACAATCGCAACATCAATCGCAACTACAACAAACGGCCCAACAACAACAACAACAACAACAACAACAACAACATCAACTACAACAATCATCCCAACAACAATAATAACCGCAACAACAACAACAATCAGAAGCAGCTATGCCAAAGGTGTGAAAAGTATCACTCGGGGTTCTGCACCAAATTTTGCAACAAGTGTAAAAGAAATGGTCATAGCGCGGCGAAGTGTGAGGTCTACGGACCAGGGGTTAATAGAACGAAAGGAACAAATGGTGTCGGAACGAGTAATGGCGGAGCAAGTAGTGTCGGAGCAAGTTATGCCAATGTAGTTTGTTATAAATGTGGAAAACCAGGCCACATTATTAGAAATTGCCCGAACCAGGAGAACACGAATGGACAAGGCCGCGGAAGAGTTTTCAATATTAATGCGGCAGAGGCACAGGAAGACCCGGAGCTTGTTACGGGTACGTTTCTTATTGACAATAAATCTGCTTACGTTTTATTTGATTCGGGTACGGATAGAAGCTATATGAGTAGAGATTTTTGTGCTAAATTAAGTTATCCATTGACGCCTTTGGATAGTAAATTTTTACTCGAATTAGCAAATGGTAAATTAATTTCAGCAGATAATATATGTCGGAATCGAGAAATTAAACTGGTTAGCGAAACATTTAAGATTGATTTGATACCAGTAGAGTTAGGGAGTTTTGATGTGATAATCGGTATGGGCTGGTTGAAAGAAGTGAAAGCAGAGATCGTTTGTTACAAAAATGCAATTCGCATTATACGAGAAAAAGGAAAACCCTTAATGGTGTACGGAGAAAAGGGCAACACGAAGCTACATCTTATTAGTAATTTGAAGGCACAAAAACTAATAAGAAAAGGTTGCTATGCTGTTCTAGCACACGTCGAGAAAGTACAAACTGAAGAAAAGAGCATCAATGATGTTCCCATTGCAAAAGAATTTCCCGATGTATTTCCGAAAGAATTACCGGGATTACCCCCCACATTGATCCGTTAAATTTCAAATAGATCTTGTACCAGGAGCTGCACCAATAGCTCGTGCTCCTTACAGACTCACACCCAGCGAGATGAAAGAACTACAAAGCCAATTACAAGAACTTTTAGAGCGTGGTTTCATTCGACCAAGCACATCACCGTGGGGAACTCCTGTTTTGTTTGTCAAGAAGAAAGATGGTACATTCAGGTTGTGTATCGACTACCGAGAGTTGAACAAACTTACCATCAAGAACCGCTACCCACTACCGAGAATCGATGACTTATTTGATCAACTACAAGGCTCGTCTGTTTATTCAAAGATTGACTTACGTTCCGGGTATCATCAAATGCGGGTGAAAGAAGATGATATTCCAAAGACTGCTTTCAGAACACGTTACGGTCATTACGAGTTTATGGTCATGCCGTTTGGTTTAACTAATGCACCAGCTGTATTCATGGACCTTATGAACCGAGTGTGTGGACCATACATTGACAAGTTTGTCATTGTTTTCATTGATGACATACTTATTTACTCAAAGAATGACCAAGAACACGGTGAACATTTGAGAAAGGTGTTAGAAGTATTGAGGAAGGAAGAATTGTATGCTAAGTTTTCAAAGTGTGCATTTTGGTTGGAAGAAGTTCAATTCCTCGGTCACATAGTGAACAAAGAAGGTATTAAGGTGGATCCGGCAAAGATAGAAACTGTTGAAAAGTGGGAAACCCCGAAAACTCCGAAACACATACGCCAGTTTTTAGGACTAGCTGGTTACTACAGAAGGTTCATCCAAGACTTTTCCAGAATAGCAAAACCCTTGACTGCATTAACGCATAAAGGGAAGAAATTTGAATGGAATGATGAACAAGAGAAAGCTTTTCAGTTATTGAAGAAAAAGCTAACTACGGCACCTATATTGTCATTGCCTGAAGGGAATGATGATTTTGTGATTTATTGTGATGCATCAAAGCAAGGTCTCGGTTGTGTATTAATGCAACGAACGAAGGTGATTGCTTATGCGTCTAGACAATTGAAGATTCACGAACAAAATTATACGACGCATGATTTGGAATTAGGCGCGGTTGTTTTTGCATTAAAGACTTGGAGGCACTACTTATATGGGGTCAAAAGTATTATATATACCGACCACAAAAGTCTTCAACACATATTTAATCAGAAACAACTGAATATGAGGCAGCGTAGGTGGATTGAATTATTGAATGATTACGACTTTGAGATTCGTTACCACCCGGGGAAGGCAAATGTGGTAGCCGATGCCTTGAGCAGGAAGGACAGAGAACCCATTCGAGTAAAATCTATGAATATAATGATTCATAATAACATTATTACTCAAATAAAGGAGGCGCAATAAGGAGTTTTAAAAGAGGGAAATTTAAAGGATGAAATACCCAAAGGATCGGAGAAGCATCTTAATATTCGGGAAGACGGAACCCGGTATAGGGCTGAAAGGATTTGGGTACCAAAATTTGGAGATATGAGAGAAATGGTACTTAGAGAAGCTCATAAAACCAGATACTCAATACATCCTGGAACGGGGAAGATGTACAAGGATCTCAAGAAACATTTTTGGTGGCCGGGTATGAAAGCCGATGTTGCTAAATACGTAGGAGAATGTTTGACGTGTTCTAAGGTCAAAGCTGAGCATCAGAAACCATCATGTCTACTTCAATAACCCGAAATCCTGGAATGGAAATGGGAAAACATTACCATGGATTTCATCACTAAATTTCCAAGGACTGCAAGTGGTTTTGATACTATTTGGGTAATAGTTTATCGTCTCACCAAATCAGTACACTTCCTACCAATAAGAGAAGATGACAAGATGGAGAAGTTAGCACGACTATATTTGAAGGAAGTCGTCTCCAGACATGGAATACCAATCTCTATTATCTCTGATAGGGATGGCAGATTTATTTCAAGATTCTGGCAGACATTACAGCAAGCATTAGGAACTCGTCTAGACATGAGTACTGCCTATCATCCACAAACTGATGGGCAGAGTGAAAGGACGATACAAACGCTTGAAGACATGCTACGAGCATGTGTTATTGATTTCGGAAACAGTTGGGATCGACATCTACCGTTAGCAGAATTTTCCTACAACAACAGCTACCATTCAAGCATTGAGATGGCGCCGTTTGAAGCACTTTATGGTAGAAAGTGCAGGTCTCCGATTTGTTGGAGTGAAGTGGGGGATAGACAGATTACGGGTCCGGAGATTATACAAGAAACTACCGAGAAGATCATCCAAATTCAACAACGGTTGAAAACCGCCTAAAGTCGACAAAAGAGCTGCGCTGACATTAAAAGAATAGATATAGAATTTGAAATTGGAGAGATGGTCATGCTTAAAGTTGCACCTTGGAAAGGCTTTGTTCGATTTGGTAAATGAGGGAAATTAAATCCAAGGTATATTGGACCATTCAAGATTATTGATCGTGTCGGACCCGTAGCTTACCGACTTGAGTTACCTCAACAACTCGCGGCTGTACATAACACTTTCCACATCTCGAATTTGAAGAAATGTTTTGCTAAAGAAGATCTCACTATTCCGTTATATGAAATCCAAATCAACGAAAAACTTCAATTCATCGAAGAACCGTCGAAATAATGGATCGTGAGGTTAAAAGACTTAAGCAAAACAAGATACCAATTGTTAAGGTTCGATGGAATGCTCGTAGAGGACCCGAGTTCACCTGGGAGTGTGAAGATCAGATGAAGAAGAAATACCCACATCTATTTCCAGAAGATTCGTCAACACATTCAACAGCTTAAAATTTCGGGACGAAATTTATTTAACGGGTAGGTACTGTAGTGACCCGAACTTTTCCATGTTTATATATATTAATTGAGATTGATATTTACATGATTAAATGTTTCCAACATGTTAAGCAATCAAACTTGTTAAGACTTGATTAATTGAAATATGTTTCATATAGACAATTGACCACCCAAGTTGACCGGCGATTCACGAACGTTAAAACTTGTAAAAATGACATGACGATATATATATGGATATACATATGGTTAACATGAGATTATGATAAGTAAGTATCTCCATAAGTATATTAACAATGAGTTATATACATATAAACAAGACTACTAACTTAAGGATTTCGAAACGAGACATATATGTAACGATTATCGTTGTAACGACATTTAAATGTATATATATCATATTAAGATATATTAATATATCATAATATCATGATAATATAATAATTTAACATCTCATTAGATATAATAAACAATGGGTTAACAACATTAATTGAGATCGTTAACTTAAAGGTTTCAAAACAACACTTACATGTAACGACTAACGATGACTTAACGACTCAGTTAAAATGTATATACATGTAGTGTATTTAGATGTATTAAAATACTTTTGGAAGACTTCAAGACATATATCAAAACACTCATACTTAACGAAAATGGTTACAGTTACTTTCCCATTCTTTTCTTTCATCAAGAATTCTAGTCGTATTCTTACCCGTATTATACACAGCTTCAAAACGTACTTACTATGGGTATATACCAATAGGAACTAGCATGGGATTCCAATCTTGATTATGTCATGTATGACTAATCAATTTTAACTTCTACTATGAGCTAGTCAACTAACTAGAACTCCTTTTAACCCCACTCACCACTCACCCATTTACCACTCATCATTCACTCCATTTCACTTCCAATTCTCTTTCTAATTCTCTCTCAACACACACACACTATTATGAACATATTTTTCTAGTAGTTAATCATCATCTTCATTAAAAATCACTTCAAGAATCAAGCTATAATCATCATAGGAAGAACACTTCAAGAACACTTCAAAAATCCCTTCAAGTTTACTAATTTACTTCCAAGCTTTCTAATCCATTCCAAATAATCATCTAAGATCAAGAAACCTTTGTTATATACAGTAGGTTATCTTTCTTATTCAAGGTAATATTCATATTCAAACTTTGATTCAATTTCTATAACTATAAACTATCTTAATTCGAGTAAAAATCTTACTTGAACTTGTTTTTGTGTCATGATCCTACTTCAAGAACTTTCAAGCCATCCAAGATCCTTTGAAGCTAGATCATTTCTTGTCACTTCCAGTAGGTTTACCTACTAAACTTGAGGTAGTAATGATGTTCATAACATCATTCAATTCATATATATAAAACTATCTTATTCGAAGGTTTAAACTCGTAATCACTAGAACATAGTTTAGTTAATTCTAAACTTGTTCGCAAACAAAAGTTAATCCTTCTAACTTGACTTTTAAAATTAACTAAACACATGTTCTATATCTATATGATATGCTAACTTAATGATTTAAAACCTGGAAACACGAAAAACACCGTAAAACCGGATTTACGCCGTCGTAGTAACACCGCAGGCTGTTTTGGGTTAGTTAATTAAAAACTATGATAAACTTTGATTTAAAAGTTGTTATTCTGAGAAAATGATTTTTATCATGAACATGAAACTATATCCAAAAATTATAGTTAAACTCAAAGTGGAAGTATGTTTTCTAAAATGGTCATCTAGACGTCGTTCTTTCGACTGAAATGACTACCTTTACAAAAACGACTTGTAACTTATTTTTCTGACTATAAACCTATACTTTTTCTGTTTAGATTCATAAAATAGAGTTCAATATGAAACCATAGCAATTTGATTCACTCAAAACGGATTTAAAATGAAGAAGTTATGGGTAAAACAAGATTGGATAATTTTTCTCATTTTAGCTACGTGAAAATTGGTAACAAATCTATTCCAACCATAACTTAATCAACTTGTATTGTATATTATGTAATCTTGAGATACCATAGACACGTATACAATGTTTCGACCTATCATGTCGACACATCTATATATATTTCGGAACAACCATAGACACTCTATATGTGAATGTTGGAGTTAGCTATACAGGGTTGAGGTTGATTCCAAAATATATATAGTTTGAGTTGTGATAAATACTGAGATACGTATACACTGGGTTGTGGATTGATTCAAGATAATATTTATTGATTTATTTCTGTACATCTAACTGTGGACAACTAGTTGTAGGTTATTAACGAGGACAGCTGACTTAATAAACTTAAAACATCAAAATATATTAAAAGTGTTGTAAATATATTTTGAACATACTTTGATATATATGTATATATTGTTATAGGTTCGTGAATCAACCAGTGGCCAAGTCTTACTTCCCGACGAAGTAAAAATCTGTGAAAGTGAGTTATAGTCCCACTTTTAAAATCTAATATTTTTGGGATGAGAATACATGCAGGTTTTATAAATGATTTACAAAATAGACACAAGTACGTGAAACTACATTCTATGGTTGAATTATCGAAATCGAATATGCCCCTTTTTATTAAGTCTGGTAATCTAAGAATTAGGGAACAGACACCCTAATTGACGCGAATCCTAAAGATAGATCTATTGGGCCTAACAAACCCCATCCAAAGTACCGGATGCTTTAGTACTTCGAAATTTATATCATATCCGAAGGGTGTCCCGGAATGATGGGGATATTCTTATATATGCATCTTGTTAATGTCGGTTACCAGGTGTCCACCATATGAATGATTTTTATCTCTATATATGGGATGTGTATTGAAATATGAAATCTTGTGGTCTATTGTTACGATTTGATATATATAGGTTAAACCTATAACTCACCAACATTTTTGTTGACGTTTTAAGCATGTTTATTCTCAGGTGATTATTAAGAGCTTCCGCTGTCGCATACTTAAATAAGGACGAGATTTGGAGTCCATGCTTGTATGATATTGTGTAAAAACTGCATTCAAGAAACTTATTTTGTTGTAACATATTTGTATTGTAAACCATTATGCAATGGTCGTGTGTAAACAGGATATTTTAGATTATCATTATTTGATAATCTACGTAAAGCTTTTTAAACCTTTATTGATGAAATAAAGGTTATGGTTTGTTTTAAAATGAATGCAGTCTTTGAAAAACGTCTCATATAGAGGTCAAAACCTCGCAACGAAATCAATTAATATGGAACGTTTTTAATCAATAAGAACGGGACATTTCACCAGGAGTCTGATCAGACCCTGAAAAACAGTAAACAAGTGCTCCAGTGGGTTTCTTGGTGTTTGATGCTCATCACGGTTCTCATCCTTAATGCGTATAAGCCTCAAGTGTACAACTCTTGATGTTTTAGCATCACTTTGACCAAGTTTCAACCATCAACACAATGTGAAGACTAAGAAGAAATACAACTCACTTAAGAGTTTTAGAAGGATGATGAACCAAGGTTACATCATGTTCTTAGTCTTAATACAAATACAAGTTCTATTCAAGATTAAAGCTACAAATATTGATTCAAATCAAGCAAGACCTTAAGTCACATAACTTAGATCAAACAAAGTAATGAAACCCTAAGCTAGAAAGCTTGGATCCCTTAACAATAATTATGAGATTTCAAAGCTAGAAAGCTTGAATCTTTTATGTTCTTGAAGATCTTTAAAGCAAAAAGCTAGATCTTCAAGTTTCATGAAGATCATAAACACAAGTTTATATCTTTTAACAAAAACAAAGTGATATTAAGCTATAAAGCTTAGATCCATCAAACTAATGAAGATCCAAAGATAGAAAGCTTGAATCTTTTATGTTCTTGAAGATCTTTAAAGCAAAAAGCTAGATCTTCAAGTTTCATGAAGATCATAAACACAAGTTTTGATCTTTTAACAAAAACAAAGAGATCTTAAGCTATAAAGCTTAGATCCATCAAAGTAATGAAGATCCAAAGCTAGAAAGCTTGAATCTTTCATGTTCTTGAAGGATTCAAATCAAAGTTTGAATCTACGAGATATAACAAGATCAAAAAACTAAAAAGCTTGATCTTATGATGATGATGAGAACTCCTAAATTATACAGTTTTTTGATAACATTTTGAGGAGTTATCTTAGTATTTTTGAGTCATTTTTATGCCAAAACACACTAAAATGGGTAAAAATGGGAAAAAGATACTTCTAAATGATTATGTCCAAGTTATGTATTAAATAGGATTTAAAATAAAGAAAATTGCAAATTGGCTAGATGAAGCCGCCAGCATGGTTATAATTAAGCCGCCGGCTTTGGAGCTGAAAGTACCAGAATGTTCCAGAATCGATGTAAAATTGAAAGAACTTGTTGATCACGAAAAAGGCAAAGGAAGCCTCCGGCTTCCCTATGAAGCCGCCGGCTTCCCTATGAAGCCGCCGGCCTGGTTGACACGGTTTCTCAACTTATTGACCAAGTTCAAGTAAAAATGGAAACAAAATCAAGATAAAATCAGAAAGATCCAGCGAATCAAGTGAAGCCGCCGGCCTGGCATGAAGCCGCCAGCTTCAGTATGACGGTTACAAGAGCTGGCTTGCGGATTAAGTTTAACTTGCACGAGGAGTCACCTACTCAAGGCAAGCTGCCGGCTTCCCATTGAAGCCGCCGGCTTGACCACCGCCCCAGAATTCTATAAATTAAGGCCTCTGGTCTCAGTTTTCATATGTTCAGAAGTAGACAGTTTTTCCAGATTTTGTTAGGTCATTTTTAGGGGTTTTCTCTAAACCCTTAGGTTAGATTTACTTTTTGTAATCAAGATTCAAGATTTAATTCAAGTCTTTTTACATCTACCTTCTTTTTGAGGTATGATTCTATCCTTATTTTATTGTTTTGTCTATTTTATTTTCTGTATTCGTTTCTGTTTGTCTTTTACTATGATCTAAACGTTTATAGTGATTACGTGGACGAAAGAAAAACTTTATCTGAGATTCAGATGAAGCTGTCGGCTTCACCCTCAAGCCGCCGGCTTGGAGTGAAGGAAGCCGCCGGCTTCGTGCTTTATTCTGTGCAATGTCTGGTTCTTTTCCAGATCTGTATGGTTGAGTTCCTGTAATGATATTTGAATTATTTTGAATCTATTTTGTTTGACTATACTTGTTTGCCATGCTTAATGATTAAATAACACGATTTTAGGGTTGATTAGTTCTTGATCCGATAATCTATTATTCGATTCATGCTACTTGTTTAGATCTAGTCCATCAAACTTGTTAAATTGAATTGCATGCAACTAAGTTAAAGAACTTAATAGTGATAAACTTATTTGATTTAAATTACGCTTATATAATAGAAGTTAATATTGTTAGGCTTAATCAAAGAACCTTCGTTTGGATTTGTTTAATTAATGATTGCATGAAAATTAGTAGTAATTGACTTTCAGCTAGTAACTTGAGTTGATCTACTTGGTGTTTAATAGCTTATATAATTTGTCAGTCTATTTGCATATTGATCTTCATCACTAGATTGGTAAGTATCATGTAATTGAATTGAATATGAAGAATTAAGATGTTAGTTATGCACATCACATATCTAGCATATGCTTTAAGTCCTACTTATTGATTGATATGCAACACTTAGTTTAACCTATTAAGGGATAATAATTGGTCTATGATTGTTATTCTACTTTGTGTTAATGTAAGTCATGAAACTTATCTAATATGATTCCCGAATGAATTGTTTGTCCATGTAATCACCTGTATCTTTATTTGTATTTTATTTTATTTTGAATCTTTAATTCCTTATTATACTTTGTTTATCTTTAAAAGCAAACTCTTTCATAAGAGATAAATCTATCCCATAAAAGAAATAAAAATATATCTTTAATTCTTTAATAAGAATTAAATAATAAAACAACTCTTATCCATACCTAGCACTTCCATTGGGACGATAACCTAAAATACTACCTCTGATCGGGTTTTGTTGCTCGTTAGAGTGTTAAAAGTGTAATAATAAAGGTTATATAAATTTAAAAGTTTGAAAGGCAAATTAAGCACTGCACACTTTTGCACATCAGATGATGATGTCGTGATTAAGAAGAGAAGAAGAAGAAGAAGAAGAAGAAGAAGAAGAAGAAGAAGAAGAAGAAGAAGAAGAAGAAGAAGAAGAAGAAGAAGAAGAAGAAGAAGAAGAAGAAGAAGAAAATTTAAGAACTTACAATTTTAGTGTGAGAAAGACTAGAGAGAAAATTAGAGAGCAAGTGTGTGTAAAATGAGAATGAAATCAAGTGTGAAATGGATGAATGAGGCTTGATATTTATAGTGGTGGAGGGGTGGTTTGGCCGTGGGTTTAGGGAGGGACAAGGGGACAACTTTTTGCTTTTTGCATGGTGGTGGTACAAAGGTGGTGCTTGTTGCTGGGATCCCATGCAACATGTGTAGTAATGGTTAACAAAAATGCTAGTATGTTGGCTCATCTTAATAGGTTTTTGTCCTACATCTTACAACAACAACAACAACAACAACAACAACAACAATACTCAATCCCACACTTGTAGGGTATGGGGGAGGTGAGACGTAGACAATCCTTCCTCTACCCTAGGACAAAGAGAAATCATTTCACCACCCCGAGTGAAGCACTCACAAGAGTAGAGAAAGTCCTCCCTCTCTATGTTGGACGGATAAAGAGATTGCTTGCAACGGACCTCCGGCCAAAAAAAAAAAATCGTAAAAAGTAAAAGCCATCGCCATGAAAATGGTGGAGCAAATTTCCATGGGTTTTAAAATGTTGCATGGGATTCGATTTAGGCTCTAAATGACAGTCAAGTCGCCAATAAGTAGACGCTTGCTGATGGCTCCCGAAACAGAGCCGTATTAAAAAATAAAAAAAATTAAAAAAAAAACCTACCTAAGAGTGTTCTGCGGAGCACAGGACGTATAAAGTAAAGCTGCACTAAATGGGCAATAAACATATATGTCCACATACAGATAAAATCACATCATAGCAAGCCAGTCTATAAGAAAAAAAAAAAAAACCCTACAAACATACAAAAAACCGTATCTACCAAAACCTACATAAACATACAAACGTACATTCATAGATATCCACCTACATGCATACATACGGGAAAACCTACATACGCATACATAGATAGTGTAGCGACCCCGACAAATCGTCAAGTGACGGCGTCGACTACGTAGGTCCCATTACCTGGTCATAAGTCTTTAAAACAGACGTTTGACCCAAAATATGTCGCATCCATTCAAGTGTAAAGATTATTTCAAAGTTTACAAAGATAATTGACCACAAGTTAAGTTACAACGTTATAAGTACAAATGAAAACTATGCGACACAGTTTAAATAAGTTCAAAAGATGCTCCAAAATGCATGTATACTCGACATCCAAGCAAGTATCAAAAGAGTGCGGAAGCATGTATCACTAAGCATTCAAAACCTGAGAAAACATAGAAGAATCTGTCAACAAAAACGTTGGTGAAATCATAGGTTTAGTAAGTATTAAACGTTGTTTTTGAACCACAAGATTTTGTATTTCCATAACGTAGATTATCCAAATCATTTGCATTCCAAAAGTGTTGTTATATGCGAGCACTCAATTATCAAAACTTAACCAACGTTACCCCATCACACAGTGCTAGAACCCACACTAAAACACAAAAAATATATTTCATCCGCATAACGGTAGCGAACCGTCCGAATGAGGGTTTGTTAAACCCGTATGGCCACACAATATAAGTTCTCGCTTACACCCTGCAAGTGTAACTAATGATAATCGAATTGAGGCATTTTTGTTCTAACTCGCACGTGGAATGTTTGTTTTCACACTTGTGTTCAAAACATAAAAGTAAGTAGTACAAGATGTAACAAAGTATATGTTTTCTCAGCCCACGATTTAAAAGTATAAAAGTTGTTGAAAAGGTGGGACTATGATCTCACCTTGAGCGCGAGAGTTAATAAAGTACTTCAACAAGTAAACGCGTGCAAAGACAAAGCTAGTCTTGACCTAAACATATAGGTTATATCAATATCGGTAAGCACAAACGGTCAAAGATGTTCAATTAGTCCTATGGCTCGTTACGACTCGATTATATTAACATGTGAATCAACTAGTCAAGTTTCATGCAAGTTACAAGTAAATAATCATGTTAGAAAGGTTGCATAAGTATTTGGTTAAGTTTGACAAAAAGTCAAACTTGGTCGGGTCAAAGTCAACGGAAAAGTCAACGGGGTCGGGTTGGGTATCCGACAATTTTTCTAAGTTATATAATCATATATGAGCATGTTGGCCAAGTTTCATGTTAATCGGAGGTCCGTAGCATAGCAAACATTTTACGTCAAAAGATCAAAGCAAACAGCCCATTTTAGTGTATCAGGACGGTGTCCCAAAAATCAGGACGGGGTCCTGATATGAAGAATGGGACGGCGTCCCAATTGTCAGGACGGCATCCCAATATGAAGGGTGGGACGGCGTCTAGGTGGTTGGGACGGCGTCCCAAAAGGCTTACAGGTCCTGTTTGCAGAAAACACAAGGCACGAGCCAAACTTCAATCAATCCTAGTTTATGATCCGCAAACAATCAAGACATGTATTTTATATCACCGGAAAGCTCTTTCGACAAGGAACACAACTAGATACATTTCCTAAATCAAATTTATCATTTTAGACAACAAAAATCTCGTCGAAAGTTCGTTAAACGTTCCAAAACAAGGTTTCAAGTTCATCAATTGCAATTCAAGTTTCGGGAATCCAATTTATACATATGATATGCCGTTTTGAAGGTAATGAAACATGTAATACAACTAAACACTTACTAACAACATTTCATGGCATTCAAATCATCAAAATTTCATTTAAAGTCTATCAAACTCTAACGAAAATTCACAAAAATCAATAGTCATGAGTTTGATGTTTCCTTAATCAACCTATACATCAAAACGAAGCTAAAGATACTAGTAACACTTTTAAAACATGCACTTTAACAATCTAACAACATTTGATCATCCAAAATCAAGGATTTAGCAAGCAATTTTCATAATGAACTAGTTACTCCCAAAAACAACAAATCGAGCATACAAATTACATACACGACATAACAATGAGCCATAGACACCAATTAACATACTTTTAAGTCAAGAACACGAATTTAAAGAAATCTAGTGTTTAAGAAATGTTACCCAAAATCGAAGTGGTTAGCATCAAATCGAAGAGGATGATGAGAGGATCAAGAATATGTAGTTTGTTTGGATTGAAGCTCGCTTGAACGGATTTGGATGATGATTTAAGGTTTGAATGTTGAGAGAGTTTGAAAGTATCAAAAAGGAAGAAGGAGGTGAAATGAATGGATGGAGGAGAAGGGTTGACTAGTTGACCTAGTCACTAGTTTGACCCTTTGGCGACTTTAGTCCTTCGAGTTCAAATCGGGTGCGGGATATAACCAAACGATTTATTTTAAGTTACACGGAAGTACGGGAGATATTGAAATCCGATAACGAGAATATTTAAAACGTTACATAACAAAGGATACGAATCTAGATACGAAGGGTATTATTTAAAAAGAAAAAGACGGGCGTTAAAATAATTTAACGGAAAAATGCGGGATGTTACATTATCCACACCTCAAAAGAAATTTCGTCCCGAAATTTAGTTGGAAGTAGTAGTCGATATCTCTTACTCGAGACTTTACGTTGTCAATGTTATGAATAAGTGAAGGCACGTCCTTGAGTGTTCTCATGAATTTGGATAGTTAGGGTATTTCGTTGTATTAAGGTTCGGTTTTTACGATCCCTGGTTTCAACTGGTTTTCCTATGAAGAGAAGTTTGTCATCGATAGTTGATGTATCTAGCAGGATTGCACGTTCCTGTTCCGCAGGACACGTTTCTAAGTTTGTTACATGGTACACAGGGTAAGCGGAAACTTAATTGAGTCAGAAGTTCCAAACGGTAGGAAGCGGTTCCAATACGCCCCAAGGTTTCAAAAGGGTTAACGTGTCGCGAGTTTAACTTTCCCTGATTCCCGAAACGGATTACACCTTTCCAAGGTGCGGGTTCTCAATATTACACTGTTACAGGGATTTTGTGAGGTTTTCATCTAAGTTTGGTATGACTCTTTTGGTGACTATGGGTTGTCTCGAGCCCTTCTCAGACTTGAATGATCTCAATTGTTGTTTCTTGATTGAGTTCAGATTCTGTGTTTTGTTTGCCACATGCGTTGGTTAAATGAACAGGGGTACGACATTAGCGGTCATATAGGGTTTCTGAAAGTGCGGGTGAACACACGAGTGGTAACTACTGTTGTACGAGTGATCTACTAAAGGTGACAATACGAGTTTGTGACATGTCTTTCCAAGACGTAAATCGTTCGTTTGCTCGGTTCATCGGTTAGTGGGTGGTACGTGGTACTCATGTCTAAGCGGGTCTCCAGGGTTTCTTGTAAAACTAGAAGTGAAATGAGTATTTCGATACGGGATAATTGACAAGGATACACCGTGTTGGAATAGAATCTCTTAAGATATGTTTGAACAAGTTAGTTAGGGTTCGAAAGCGTTTGTTGGAACAGGTTTCTTGTCGGCTACTGAAAAATGTTCGTAAGGGCTAGTCACCCTCGTGGAGAATACTAGTAACACGTGAAGGGTCTCTCTCTCCATTGAGAAATTATATAAAAAGGTTTCCGTATACGGAAGTACGAGCGAAAAGATAGGAGTGAAATGAGAACTTAGAATAGGATGAGTTCACATTTTGAGGTAGCCATATCGCACATCTAGTGGCCAAATGTTGATACTTGGTGGGAAACGAGATAGTACACGTAGTTGTATAGCTCGGGGTTGAGTAGTAGTTGGCCGTATAACAGAAGCACAAGGACGTTAAGTCAAAGAAGAAAGGGGTATCCTTGGATTGTGTGTTATCTTTGGTCCCAGTAATATCAGACGGTAATAGTGAAATAGCATAGCTATGTATCGTGGTACGCGATGACGAGAAGATTGATCGGATCTACAGTTTAGTATTCGAATTCTTCGTGCAAAATAACGAATTTTAGTTACGTTAATTTTGAGTCGAGAGAGTATGCCTTTCGGCGTTCATGTAGAAATATTTCCATGTTTGAGTTCCATCTGTTGCTATACGATTTTAACTAGAAATGTTGGTGTGAAGAATCACGCTCAAGGTTCGAACACGGAGAGGTTTAAAGTTTTCCCTTAGTGAGTTAACGAGTTTAAAAGTCGGGTAACACGAGAAAAGTCAGAAATGAATCTTCGGTGATAACAGGCGAGATCTAAGATTTTACGAATACAAGTCTGAGTTGAGAGAGTTTCATGATTACGTGTGGCTTGATTTCGAGATTGATTGTAATGCCTTGACCATTAACATCATGGTCTAGAAAATTTGACTTCGTTTAACAGAAATTCTCACTCGGAGAATTTGGTATAGAGTTGCTCTTTTCTCAAAGTTCGAGCGTAAGATAATGATGTTGTTCGTTTGCCTTCTTTACTTGAATAAGTTAAGATGTCATCTATAAATATGATAACAGATTTGTCTAGATAAGTTGCATACGTGGTTTAGGAGGTTCATGAATACGGACGGAGTCCTAAATAAATCAAACGGTACTAAGAGGGATTTACAACTAACGTTGCGAGCTCGGAAAATGGCTTAGGAGACATCGTCTCCCTTAACCCCCAATTGATGATAACCAGAACGGAGGTCGATTTGGAATACACGGGATCCACGCAAATAATCATGAGGTAATGGATACGAGGAAGAGAGTATTGGTTTCCAACCGAAAGTTACTTAGTTCACAATAATCTATACATAAATGTAGGGCAACAATTTCTCCTTAATGAATAGGTTTTGAGTTCCTTAGTTCTATAGGTGTCGAGTCCAATTTCTTAACGCATATCCTCCGATAAAATTTATAGGCACACAATATTTTCCGTCGGTCACTTAAATCGTCTAAGTAGTATCTGGGGGAAAGAGGTGGAATATAAAGAGCACGAGTCAAATCCTTGGTTATAAAACGTCTAACGGTACTCGAATCGAATAAGTATGAAATATACGGTTTGTTGTGAAGAAACGTACCCGTGACTAGTCCATCATCGTCTCGGGCATCCTAGGTGTCGATGTTGTAAGTTCAACGGCGCGCGTTGGTTTTTGCTTTATTCTTTGGGCATTCATTCCTAAAATGACCCGATTGGCCACATTTGTAGCAAATACTCGGCTTTGGTGCGTCGGGCCCCTTTTGAGTGACGGGGGCGGTACTTCCACAATACTTGGCAATATGACCACTACCTTGGCACCGATGGCAAATTATCTTGCCACATTCACCAAAATGATGCTTGTGGCATTTGTTGCAAAAAGGTCGTGTCCCGGCATAACTTTTCTTGCCGACGGGGGTGAGAGGTTCCTTGACAAAGTTGTTGTTGTAGTTGCTCGATTGGGGGGTTTCCCATTTTATTTTGTTGTCACCCGACTCATCCTCGGCTTTAGGTGTCGGCACTTCAATCTCGTCTACCGTTTCGATTAATTGACGGGCCATATTCAGGGCCTCTTGGTGATTACTGGGTTTGGATGACATTACTCCTTATTTGATGCTCTTGGGAAGACCATCCATGTAAAGTTCAACCCTTAGAGGTTCGGGGGTCACGAGGTTTGGGCACATCAAGGATAGCTCAGAAAATCGTTGATTATATGCCTTTAGGTCATTCCCGACCGCTTTTAAAGTTCTTAGTTCGTGTTCGAGCTTACGGGTCTCTTCGCGCGGGAAGTATTCGGTGATCATCTTTTTCTTTAAGTCGGCCCATGAGAGAGTGTGAGCTTCATCGATACCCACCGACAGCACATACGTATTCCACCATGTGAGGGCGATACCGGCGAAAGTGTGGGTGGAATATTTGACTTTGTCTTGGTCCCGACAACCGCTTATGCTAAAAACGGCTTCTGTTTGCTCAAACCATCGGGTGAGCACAACCGGTCCTCCGGTCCCATCGAAGGTGTGAGGTTTGCACCCCATGAAAGTTTTGTAGGAGCAACCCTCGTTTGAATTACCGACTCCATGGTTGTTGTGGTTGTGGTTGTTATTGATATCGGAGGAGATACTAGCCATAGCCGCACCTATGGCGGTGGCTATCATGCGTTGAAAAGCTTGTTCGGAAGTTTCATTACGTGGCCCGCGACGGGGAGGCATTGTTCCTTCAAGACACAAGAATATCGTTGATTAGTATTCTCAATAATACTAATCATGATAGGGAATGATGATGTAGAGAAAATTTTCCTTGACTCGCCTTAAATTCTTTATGTCATAATGTCGGAATGTCCATATGAATCACCGTAATATAATCCCGGAAATTATATTACCCTGATTCTCATGTGCATTTAACATTACCTCATAAAGTCAAGGTGGCGCGTCAACAAAATTTATCAACGTAAGATCAAGATCGAATACGAGTTAGATATGATAGAAGAGTTCGAGTATAGATGCACAAATAGTCAAGTAATTCCTACTTCAGTCTATATGCCAGTTGTAGTCTAGATTCACCTATGTACCCTATGACTCGGGGTGGACACAAATGAACTCTAAATTCCTACAACCAAGGCTCTGATACCACTTGTAGCGACCCCGACAAATCGTCAAGTGACGGCGTCGACTACGTAGGTCCCATTACCTGGTCATAAGTCTTTAAAACAGACGTTTGACCCAAAATATGTCGCATCCATTCAAGTGTAAAGATTATTTCAAAGTTTACAAAGATAATTGACCACAAGTTAAGTTACAACGTTATAAGTACAAATGAAAACTATGCGACACAGTTTAAATAAGTTCAAAAGATGCTCCAAAATGCATGTATACTCGACATCCAAGCAAGTATCAAAAGAGTGCGGAAGCATGTATCACTAAGCATTCAAAACCTGAGAAAACATAGAAGAATCTGTCAACGAAAACGTTGGTGAAATCATAGGTTTAGTAAGTATTAAACGTTGTTTTTGAACCACAAGATTTTGTATTTCCATAACGTAGATTATCCAAATCATTTGCATTCCAAAAGTGTTGTTATACGCGAGCACTCAATTATCAAAACTTAACCAACGTTACCCCATCACACAGTGCTAGAACCCACACTAAAACACAAAAAATATATTTCATCCGCATAACGGTAGCGAACCGTCCGAATGAGGGTTTGTTAAACCCGTATGGCCACACAATATAAGTTCTCGCTTACACCCTGCAAGTGTAACTAATGATAATCGAATTGAGGCATTTTTGTTCTAACTCGCACGTGGAATGTTTGTTTTCACACTTGTGTTCAAAACATAAAAGTAAGTAGTACAAGATGTAACAAAGTATATGTTTTCTCAGCCCACGATTTAAAAGTATAAAAGTTTTTGAAAAGGTGGGACTATGATCTCACCTTGAGCGCGAGAGTTAATAAAGTACTTCAACAAGTAAACGCGTGCAAAGACAAAGCTAGTCTTGACCTAAACATATAGGTTATATCAATATCGGTAAGCACAAACGGTCAAAGATGTTCAATTAGTCCTATGGCTCGTTACGACTCGATTATATTAACATGTGAATCAACTAGTCAAGTTTCATGCAAGTTACAAGTAAATAATCATGTTAGAAAGGTTGCATAAGTATTTGGTTAAGTTTGACAAAAAGTCAAACTTGGTCGGGTCAAAGTCAACGGAAAAGTCAACGGGGTCGGGTTGGGTATCCGACAATTTTTCTAAGTTATATAATCATATATGAGCATGTTGGCCAAGTTTCATGTTAATCGGAGGTCCGTAGCATAGCAAACATTTTACGTCAAAAGATCAAAGCAAACAGCCCATTTTAGTGTATCAGGACGGTGTCCCAAAAATCAGGACGGGGTCCTGATATGAAGAATGGGACGGAGTCCCAATTGTCAGGACGGCGTCCCAATATGAAGGGTGGGACGGCGTCTAGGTGGTTGGGACGGCGTCCCAAAAGGCTTACAGGTCCTGTTTGCAGAAAACACAAGGCACGAGCCAAACTTCAATCAATCCTAGTTTATGATCCGCAAACAATCAAGACATGTATTTTATATCACCGGAAAGCTCTTTCGACAAGGAACACAACTAGATACATTTCCTAAATCAAATTTATCATTTTAGACAACAAAAATCTCGTCGAAAGTTCGTTAAACGTTCCAAAACAAGGTTTCAAGTTCATCAATTGCAATTCAAGTTTCGGGAATCCAATTTATACATATGATATGCCATTTTGAAGGTAATGAAACATGTAATACAACTAAACACTTACTAACAACATTTCATGGCATTCAAATCATCAAAAGTTCATTTAAAGTCTATCAAACTCTAACGAAAATTCACAAAAATCAATAGTCATGAGTTTGATGTTTCCTTAATCAACCTATACATCAAAACGAAGCTAAAGATACTAGTAACACTTTTAAAACATGCACTTTAACAATCTAACAACATTTGATCATCCAAAATCAAGGATTTAGCAAGCAATTTTCATAATGAACTAGTTACTCCCAAAAACAACAAATCGAGCATACAAATTACATACACGACATCACAATGAGCCATAGACACCAATTAACATACTTTTAAGTCAAGAACACGAATTTAAATAAATCTAGTGTTTAAGAAATGTTACCCAAAATCGAAGTGGTTAGCATCAAATCGAAGAGGATGATGAGAGGATCAAGAATATGTAGTTTGTTTGGATTGAAGCTCGCTTGAACGGATTTGGATGATGATTTAAGGTTTGAATGTTGAGAGAGTTTGAAAGTATCAAAAAGGAAGAAGGAGGTGAAATGAATGGATGGAGGAGAAGGGTTGACTAGTTGACCTAGTCACTAGTTTGACCCTTTGGCGACTTTAGTCCTTCGAGTTCAAATCGGGTGCGGGATATAACCAAACGATTTATTTTAAGTTACACGGGAGTACGGGAGATATTGAAATCCGATAACGAGAATATTTAAAACGTTACATAACAAAGGATACGAATCTAGATACGAAGGGTATTATTTAAAAAGAAAAAGACGGGCGTTAAAATAATTTAACGGAAAAATGCGGGATGTTACAGATAGAAAACAAACAGACATACGAAAATACATACAACCATACATATAACTATACATACATATAGACATACAAACATACATATATACAAAAATACAATCATAGGCAAGCAGAAATGCAAAACAAGCGTACATACAAACAAACATACATAAACCTGCGTACAAACTTAAATACATACATACAAACACGAACATCCAAACAAACACATAAAAACCAACATGTCCAAACAAACACCATCCATGCATGGGTCAAGGAAAAAAAAAGTGAAAGAAGACACCCACACAGTCCCATAAAACGACATACACACAAACACACAAATAAAACCAAACAACCTACTCATCTATTCTAATTCTAGTCCTCCAAGCAACCCTATCAGAGGTCATGTCCTCGGTCAATAAGAGCTCCTTCAAGTCTAGCTTTATTCTATCTTCCCACCTACGCATAGGTCTACCCCTTCTTCGTACTCCGTCAACCGTAAGTGTCTCGACCCACCTAAAAGGGGCAGTAGGAGGTCGTCTTCTCACATGCCCAAACCATCGAAGCCATTCTTCTCTAAGCTTGTCGATGATGCTTCTGACTTTCAGGTTCTCCCTAAAAACACTATTAGGAATCATATCTAACATGGTTTTACCACATGTCAACCTAAGCATCCTCATCTCTGCCACCTCCATCCTCCTCTCTTGTGCTTTCGTCAAAGGCCAACACTCCGATCCGTATAACATGGCAGGTCTAATTGCCACCTTGAAGAATTTCCCTTTCAGCTTAAGGGGGATCTTCTTGTCGCATAAGACTCCAGTCGCTGCTCTCCACTTCACCAACCCTACCTTAATTCGATGCGACACGTCTTCATCTATCCTCCCCGATTTGTGGAGCACCGAGCCCAGGTATCTAAATGAAGTTTGTGGATGCAAGATCTGGTCTCCAATACGGATGTTCACTCCATCACTTTGTTCATCAACATTCCTATCAAAATCGCAACTAAGATATTCCGTCTTTTGTCTACTAATGTATAGACCATTACTTTCTAAGGCCACCCTCCATTGCTCTAGTCTTCTATTAAGCTCCTCCTTAGAATTCGAAACGAGCACAATATCATCGGCAAAAATCAGGCACCAAGGGATGCACTTTTGTATCCCTCGAGAAAGTTCATCAAGGATCAAAGCAAAAAGGAAAGGGCTAAGGGCCGATCCCTGGTGCAAGCCTACTTCTATTGGGAAAACTTCAGTATTTCCCACCGGTGTTCGAACACAAGACTTCGCCCCTTCGTACATATCCCTAATAACATTAATATACCTACCCGAGATACTTCTACCCTTAAGGGTCTTCCAAATCAAGTTTTATGGCACGCAATCGTAGGCCTTTTCTAAGTCTAAGAAGACCATCTCTAGGTTCTTTTGCTTATCTCTATACTTCTCCATAAGGTTCCTAATAATATGGATTGCCTCTATCGAAGCGCGCTTTGGCATGAAACCAAATTGGTTCTCCGAAACATTGGTTTCGCGTCGAAGTCTAGTCTCAATCACTTTCTCCCAAAGCTTCATAGTATGACTAAGTAATTTTATGCCTCTATAGTTACCGCAACATTGGGCATCCCCCTTGTTCTTATAGATGCTAGTATGTTGGCTCATCTTAATAGGTTTTTGTCCTACATCTTAATGGATCATAAATCCATTAAAGTTGGGCTAATTCAATGGTCCATTAACTAGAGTAGGGTAGGTCTAAGTCCATCAAGGTAAAAAGTCCCTTAAGACTAACTAGTGTGCATTAGTAAATTACTAAGCGTAATTAAGCAACCAATAAGCCAAGTAATTGTCATTAGAAAAATAACAATTAGTTTTAAGTAGCCATAATATTCCAATTACGACAAAAGTTTAACGTGTACAAAGTACATAGCTCGTTTTAAACGTCAAGTGACACTAACGGTCATAAATGCATTCGAGGATCAAGTTAAGTGATTACGTACTTAACAAAACGTTGTAAGATACTAACGAAAGTAATTAATCATGAATAAAGATCCTAGAGCATAAACTAGCTCAGTACACACATATACGCAGATGCTTGAAAGTATAGAGCACAAAAATATAAGTCGAAAAAGTCGGGTCGTTACACCTTTGACCAACCCGCACAAATCAAGGAGGTAAAAGAAGATGATAGCTTTGCTATACCTCAAGTTAAACGAAGCATTCACTTCAAACCACCTTCTCCTGTCATTGGACATACCTTATTCTATGTCCGCTTCAATCTCATCAGTATGTTCTAATATTACCTCTTGTGTCTACTGATGGATGCAAGGGAGACACCTAGATTTCCTGAAAAATAAGGCTAGAGTCAGGCTCGTGACTTGAACAAAAGCAAGCGCTTCTCGGGAGGCAACCAATGTGTTTATTTTTCTATTGCTTTAGTAGTAGTTAGATTAGGATAATTAGCTTAGTTAAATAAGTGAGAAAGTGAAACTTAAAATGGAATTTTCAAAGTTTCTTACTTGTCATGAACTTAATTAAAATATTTCAAAAGTCTTAAAATTAAAGGCAGTCAACACTTTAAGCGTGAGATTAAGCTTTTTAGTCATACACTGATTTGTTGAATTTTCAAAAACCTAATTTTTAAACCCTCAAGTTTTCAAATAACTTTTTCATCAAAAACTCAAATCAGTGAGTCTATGGCCTAAAGCTTAATCACCTGTCTAGGTTTAATCTTTTACATTTTTACAAGTAATAGATAATTATTGATGCTTGAGGTGGAGACTCTTTGAATAATGATGAAACAACAAGGAAACTCGTTGATTATTTCATTTCAAGTATTGGTGGATGTTGTACGGAGGATGAGAACGCCCTAATGAGCTAAAGTACACTTCAAGAAGATCGATTCAAATTCAAATCCTCAGCTCACAACCGCACCCAATGGGAGTAATTCGTTTCTTGCTCTTCGTTTGTTTATTTTGCTTTGTTATATCCTTAAACTATATCCTATCCTAAGCTTATCACTAAGTGTGGGATTCCAACCCAATATTGAGCTTAGATACATTTTTCGACATGTTCAAACTCTAAGTGTGGGATTTTAGCTCCCTAAAATCTAAGAATGAACATTAGGGACAATGTTCCTCTAAGTGTGGGATAGCGGTGTAGTACACCGTAATTAGCTATGGGATGCTCGGAAAATGTTCTTAACTTAAAATTTTACTAAGCTTTTCGAGTATACCTACTATTTATATTCTTTGTCCTCAACGTAAATTTTTCAAAATTTTGACTAAATGATACTTTCTGAAAAAGTACTTTCGAAAATCAAGCATGTTTGTTCTAAAATTAAGACAAATGAGGACATAAATCTTCTTAAGGATGAACCGATCCTCTAAAAGAGCATTGCGTGACTAGGCATTATCGACCCAATATAATTCTTGTGAGGCACCCCAAAAATGGCCCAATAAACATTCATTTTTAATGCTTCACTATCTTTTCCGTTGAGAGTGCCGATGTTATCCTTTAGAGTTAGAACTTGACCTTGACATACATTTCGAGGCCAATGGTTAGTAAGCGCCATACATGGTGTAGGTGCGATACTCCTTCCGAAATCATTCTGAATAGAGAAGACAAAAACCATTTGTTTCCGTTTCCACTTCACGCATTTAAACAGACCAACTCAAGCCAAAGAGTTGATGAATTAGAAAATACTCACCCCCAAATTCACTATCAAATACGTTACCCTTTCCACCCGCTTTCCTTTCTCATTTCCAAAATCTAAAAATTCCAAGAGATAGATCGACCAAGTTTACTTCAAACACTTGTCGAAAAATTCCGAAATCCCAGACTGTTTTTGATAGGTCAAAAAGACCTATTTCTGGTAAAATACATTTCTCTCTGGGCACAAGAAGAAATAGACAAAGTTATGAAGCCGAGATATGCAACAAAAAAAAAATGTTGATCAAAGTCTCCAAAATAAAGAAGAGAAAAGTCTTCAAATAAAAGCATATATCCCCCAAGAAAATGAAGATTGTGACCCAGGAGGATTGCAAAAAAGAAGCAAAGTCTTCGCTGAAAATCAGCACTCTCTAAAGGAACTCTTTAACAAAAATAAGAGTACCATCTTTTCTAGAAAAAGTATATCTTCATGAAATAGAAATCTATCGAATCTTTCTAAATTTCAATGATTCGAAAATCACCCTTTTTGTCATATCAAAACCTTCACTTTTCTCCGTAAACCAGCCTTTAAACCCGCTCTTCCTCTTGAAAGAATGATTAGGGAGAAGATCAGTGCCGTCCTTATCTAACAAGTGGAGATTTGATTCTTGGACAAGCCTATAACAATACTTGCAACATGACTGGCTATGAGCGAATTCATTTCATAGATTGATAGGGAACCCCAAACACTTGAGTGATTTGAGTGATCTGTGTAAGGAAGCCAATGTCATGTAACCCCCCCTCATGCTTGCAAAGATAGTTTCTACCCCTTTTAGAAGACGGTTTGTCTGATTTTGCTCTTATAATAAATAACAAGCCACTTGAACAATAGAAAGGAAACCTCAGAAGCATCCTTGAACTCAAAATAAAACAGAGGTTTGCTTGAGGATAAGCAAAGTCTAAGTGTGGGATATTTGATATCGGCCAAAAAGTCACTTTTACCCCCGATATTAGCCCCATTTATGATAAAGTAATTCAGAGCGTCCGGTACCCAGTCCCAGGATATCCGTATTTTAGCTCTTGACCGTTCGGTACCTACAGGCTGAAGTATTGAAGCTCTTGAGCGTTCGGTACCCAGGATATCCGTATTTTATCTAAATAAGCATTTATTTGCTTCATTTAGTAGATTATGTCATTACGAAGGCTATGTTTCAAGAATCACTAAAAACGGATGAAAAACGAGAAAAAACGAGCAAAACCGGCTAAGACGATTAACTCGCGTTTAAATAACTCATTTTATAATTTTTTGGAAAAGTTTAATTACTTAATCTCATGTTGTAGGATATTCAATTACGAACGCGTGGGCGCAATAATCGTCAAAAACGGATCTAAAACGAAGATTCTAGAGCGAAAACGGTGAAAGACAAGTTACGATCCAGCAAACGGCTTACCATAAGGGAAAACGGCATGCCAGTAAACGGGCACCAAAAACAGCTTACCCTGGAAAACGGCCTGCCAGCCGTTTGCCAGGAAATTTTTGCATAATTAAAGAGCTTTTTGCATTCATTTCAACACACACCAAATCTTCACTTCTCTCTCTAAATATCTCTCTATAGTCGCTCTCTAGTGATCTATAGGAGATTAATTTTCTCTCTACTTTCTCTCTCTAGATTCTAGAGAGAAAAAAGTACAGAGATTAGGAAAGTAATTATCTCTCTATTGTCGCTCTCTAGTGATCAATAGGATAATAGTATGTAGTTAGTAGTAGAAGCTATCAAACATTGTAACGCTATGGATATTATGAAGAAATACAAGTGTTATTCTACCGACATTATTCGGTAACATCTATCCTTTCTTTTATTAATTTATTATAATATTCTTGTTTGATGTTTGTGATTTATTAATATTAGAAATGCTTGTTGCCATGATGTGTGAGTAATTGCTTGATTGTTTGCCATGATTTAATAATGTTAGTTAAGGATGATTATCATTTCGTACTCACTTTCTGTCTATGATATTAAACCTCATTATTATCGTCCTTCCACCAATAAACATGATTAAAACCTTTTATAAAGTCGACAATTATAAGGTAATTAATTATCTGTGTTTATTAGGGATGGCATCGGGCCGGGTTTGGACCGGGTTTGAGTAATCCCGGACCCGGACCCGATAAGGAAAACTAGTCCCAAACCCGGACCAAATACCCGACGGTAAACGGGTTTACTAACTAGCGAGTAAACGGGTTTACCCGAGGGTAAACGGGTACCCGTTAACTTTTTTTTTTTTAACAAATAAATGCATTACCAAAAGCATATACAATTTATAAATCTGTAAATTATATGCTTTATTTATATGTTTATATTTGTATAGTATATATTATTTCCTATTTTCAATTATTATCACTATCAATTTTTAAATATTTTTATAAATCGGATTCTTGATTTGAATGCAGATGAAAATGTGAAGTTGATAGACGATAAATAAATATATAAATTCATATTGACCTTGTAATCAACATATTTTTTAATTTAATTTTTGTTATTATTCATTTTTAATTATTATTATTGTTATTATTATTATTATTATTATTATTATTATTATTATTATTATTATTATTATTATTATTATTATTATTATTATTATTATTATATTATTATTATTATTATTATTATGCAGGTATACGGGCCGGGTAAACGGGCCGGGTAGACGGGTCTTTATTTAAACCCAGACCCGAACCTGAACCCGAATATTTTTTGAAAATCAATCCCAAACCCGGCTCGAGAGCCGTAGACCCGGACCAGACTCGGCCCAATTATGTCGGGTTTCGGTTTTCCCCGTCGGGTTCGGGCTTTTTTGCTATCCCTAGTGTTTATACATTGGTCAAGGTATGAACCCATCAGAAATACTATAAAGTACATGGGGAATTACCATATGACCAGATCAAGACATTGGTCAAGTGTATAAGACTCGAGGAAATACTGTTTCAACAGTAGAGTACAGTGTTGATGTACTATAGGACCAGTTGAGCATGGTCAAGGTTAGAAGCTATGGAACCATTATAAGTCTAGTACATGGTGGATAACTAAGGGATTTATTGGGTAGATTTAAGTAAGGGCTGGTTTAAGGCATAAATGGGAGTTTAACGCATTACAATACAAACTAAGCTTATAAATCTGTAAGGATGACTGAGAACTATCAGATGTTCTAATTTGTCTACAAACCCTTAGATTTTACCAAACCATTGACAGAAAGGAATTCAAACACAATCATAGCCACTCACTTGGGTGATACACTAAGGTGTTAAGAAAGGTTAGATATTATCTATATAAGGCTCTGCTACTTTATTTGTGCGCCCAAGGTATGCATTGCATCCAAGATGGGCCACTTATATCCTTAAACCGGATAAAGCATCGGGAGTTGAGTATAGTCCATCCTATCAGCATCTTCAAAGCCTAGTTCCTCGTGACATGCTAATCGGGAAACCGCTTAGTAGGGAATCTAGTGTTCACACCAAGGTATATCTATCCAAAGAGTGTCTCATCATCACGACACTACGTTATCTTAAATCATGGTGAACCACGTCTTTTCTGTCCTTAGCTGTTGCATGCTATCTAGCTTATTTTAATTATATTGCTCTAATATTTTAAATATAATTATAAATAAAATCAACCCAACTATTGCCTTTACACAATTTGATATTCTGGATAAAAGTGGTGTCTAGAATAAACCGGTTGGATTTGGTTGTTGGATTTTTCGAACAGTCGCCAATTTATTGAGACCAAAAGGATCCTGCCTTTCCACACAAGGTGTACATGGCTGAAGCGACCCGTCCTAATCTATAAGGACGAATGCAATAACATATGGTTACATCGCGAGGTATTTGACCTCTATATGATACATTTTACAAATATTGCATTCGCTTTTGAAAGACAAACTTTCATTACATCGAAAGTTGACAGCATGCATACCATTTCATAATATATCCAACTATAATTGACTTAATAATATTCTTAATGAACTCAACGACTTGAATGCAACGTCTTTTGAAATATGTCATGAATGACTCCAAGTAATATCTCTAAAATGAGCAAATGCACAGCTGAAGATTTCTTTCATACCTGAGAATAAATATGCTTTAAAGTATCAACCAAAAGGTTGGTGAGTTCATTAGTTTATCATAATCGATCATTTCCATCATTTTAATAGACCACAAGATTTCCATTTCTAATAAATATACGTCACATACATAGAGACAAAAATCATTCATATGGATTGAACACCTGGTAATCGACATTAACAAGATGCATATAGAATATCCTCATCATTCCGGGACTCCCTTCGGACATGATAAAATCGAAGTACTAAATCAGTTCAAATTCTCTGACTAGGGCTTGTTAGTGCCCATAGATCTATCTTTAAGATTCGCGTCAATTAGGGTGTCTGTTCCCTAATTCTTAGATTACCAGACTAAAAAGGGGCATATTCGATTCGATAATCCAACCATAGAATATAGTTTCGATTACTTGTGTCTATTTCGTAAAACATTTATAAAAGCGCATGTATTCTCAGTCCCAAAAATATATATTGCAAAAGCATTTAAAAATGGAGCAAATGATGAAATGTCCCGTTCAAATCGATTATAAACGTTTCATATTAATTGATTTCCTTGCTAGGTATTGACCTCTATATGAGACGTTTTTCAAAGAGTGCATTCATTTTTAAAGCAAACCATAACCTTTATTTTATCGTTAAAGGTTTTAAAATCATAACGTAGATTATCCAGTAATGATAATCTAAAAGATAACATTTTTCACACGACCATTACATAATGGTTTACAATAATTTTACACGTCGATTTAAATCTCCGAATGCAGTTTTTAAAAAATATATTACAAGCATGCTGACTCCAATTCTTGTCCTTAATTAGCATGCAACAGCAGAAGCTCTTAATAATCACCTGAGAATAAACATGCTTAAAAACGTCAACAAAAATGTTGGTGAGTTATAGGTTTAACCTATATATATCAAATTGTAATAATAGACCAAAAGATTTCATTTTTCATAAACATCCATCTCATATCAGGCATTTCGCATAAACTGCATAGAGATAAAAATCATTCATATGGTGAACACCTGGTAACCGACATTAACAGAACGTGTCTAGAATATCCCCATCATTCCGGGACTCTCATCGGACATGATAAAATCGAAGTACTAAAGCATCCGTAACCCGGATGGGGTTTGTTAGGCCCAATAGATCTATCTTTAGGATTCGCGTCAATTAGGGTTTCTGTTCCCTAATTCTTAGATTACCAGACTAAAAAGGATGATATTCGGTAATAATAATTCAACCATAGAATGTAGTTTCGCATACTTGTGTCTATTTTGTAAAACATTTATAAAACTGCATGTATTCTCATCCGAAAATATTAGATTTTAAAAGTGGGACTATAACTCACTTTCACAGATTCTTAATTCGTTGAAAATTAGACTTGGGCACTGATCGATTCACGAACCTATAACAAATATATACATATATATCAAAGTATGATCGAAATATATTCACAATATGTTTTATTACATTTTAACGATTTAAGTTTGTTAAGTTAGTAGTCCAACGTTAGTAATCTACAACTAGTTGTCCACAGTTATATGTACAGAATTAAATCAATATATATTATCTCGAATCAATCTACGACCCAGTGTATACAAGTCTCAGGCTAGATCACAACTCAAAGTATATATATTATTTTGGAATCAACCTCAACCCTGTATAGCTAACTCGAACATTTCTGCATATAGAGTGTCTATGGTTGTTCCCAAATAATATATATAGATGGGTTGATATGATATGTCAAAACATTGTATACGTGTCTATGGTATCCCAAGATTACATAATATATGTTAGAATACATGTATAATACAATATAAGTTAGTTAAGTTATGATTTGTATAGATTTGTTACAAATTTCACGTAGCTACAACAAGTAAAAATATCCAATTTTGTTTTACCCATAACTTCTTCGTTTTAAATCCGTTTTGAGTGATTAAAGTTGCTATGGTTTCATATTGAACTGAAATTTATGAATATAAACAGAAAAATTATAAGTTTATAGTCGAAAATATAAGTTAAAAGTCATTTTTGTAAGAGGTAGTCATTTCAGTCGAAAGAACGACGTCTTGATGACCATTTTGAAAAACATACTTCCACTTTGAGTTTAACCATGATTTTTGGATATAGTTTCATGTTCATAAGAAAAATAATTTTCCCAAAAAAACAACTTTTAAATCAAAGTTTATCATAGTTTTTAATTATCTAACCCAAAACAGCCCTGGTTTCACTACGACGGCGTATGTCCGGTTTTACGGTGTTATTCGTTTTTCCAGGTTTTAAATCATTAAGTTAGCATATCATATAGATATAGAAGATGTGTTTAGTTGATTTTAAAAGTCAAGTTAGAAGGATTAACTTTGTTTGCGAACAAGTTTAGAATTAACTAAACTATGTTCTAGTGATTATAAGTTATAATCTTCGAATAAGATAGTTTTATAAATATGAATCGAATGATGTTATGAACATCATTACTACCTCAAGTTTAGTAGGTAAACCTACTGGAAGTGACAATAAATGATCTAGCTTCAAAGAATCTTGGATGGGTTGAAAGTTCTTGAGGTAGAATCATGACACGAAAACAAGTTCAAGTAAGATTTCTACTCGAATTATGATTGTTATAGTTATAGAAATTGAATCAAAGTTTGAATATGAATTATACCTTGAACTAGAATGATAACCTACTGTAAATAACAGAGGTTTCTTGATCTTAGATGATTACTTGGAATGGATTAGAAAGCTTGGAAGTAAACTTGTAAACTTTAAAGTGTTTATGAAGTGTTCTTGAGTAGTTATTTTGTATGTTGATCTAGGTTAACTAGATTGAGCTAGATTATGAAGAAAATGATGAAGAATACTTAGAACAATAAGAGAGGAATTGAGAGAGAGTAATTTGATGCATAAAAGTTGGAATGAAAATGTGTTTATGGTTGGTGAAGAAAAACGTGATCCTACCCTTGAATATAAGGTTCTATTAGTTTGTATTTTTGTTAGATATTTCATGCTAGTTGCCAAATGATGGTTCTTACATGTTTAGGTGACTCATTAAGGCTGCTAAGTGCTGATCATTGAAGTGTATATACCAATAGTATATACATTTAGAAGTTGTGTATTGTACGAGTACGAATACAGATTGAATACGAGTAAATAGTGTTACTGTAGTAAATAGTGATCACTGTAGTAAATAGTATTTTACTATAGCAAATAGTTTTTTATTGTAGCAATTAGTTTTTACTGTAGCGAATAGTATATTACCGTAGCAAATAGTATTTTACTGTAGCAAAGCAAAATTTACTGTAGCAAATAGTGTTTTACTGTAGCAAATAGTGTTTTAGTTGTACATCTTTGATTTAATTGTATTTCTTCTTATATATATATATATATATATATATATATATATATATATAATAAAAACTTACATCATAAAAAAATAAAATGATTATATAATTATCACAAGTTATGACGTTCGTGAATCATCGGGCAAACGGGGTGGTCAATTGTCTACATAAACTCATTTCAATTAATCAAGTCTTAACAAGTTTGATTGCTTAACATGTTGGAAACATTTATTCATGTAAATATTAATCTCATATAATATATAATCATGGAAAAGTTCGGGTCACTACAAATGAAACTCACAATACTGTATTTTGTAGTAAAAATACATATGACGACATTGAACAAGTGTAGGTTTGACCTCGGATTCACGAACTATATCATTTATATGTATATTAACACAGATAATGGTAATCGAACAAATTTTAGGTATTATTATTAATTGTTTTTTAGTAACTTGTACGTTTCATTAATAACTAAAATAACTATATTTATTTTTATATAAATTAAATAGGTAATTAATATTTAGACAAAATTGCATCGTTAGCCCTCGAACTTTGTATCAAACAACATAATTGACCTTTTTCTTTATATTTAATCTAGATGACCTTATACTTTTCGGTTGAAGCACGGATGACCCTAATAATAACAATTGTTAATATTTTCCATCAAGTAGGATCATGTGCATTACATCTGAGGGATATTTCTGTCAATTGGTGTTTCCTTTTCTTTCTCTTTCATTTACATCTTCCCTTTTCTATCTTCCCATTTAAAACCTAACTTCATCACCATTATTCAAATCAAAATATCAAAATATTTTCAAGAAGAAAAAATAAAGAATTTGAATATCCAAATAATAATCTAATCTAATATGTATATATGTGGATCACAGAAAAATTTAATTCGAGTGCTGTCGGTACATCACCATCCTTCAAATCAAAATATCAAAATATTTTCAAGAATATAAAATAAAGAATTTGAATATCCAAATAATAATCTAATCTAATATATATATGTGTATCACAGAAAAATTTCATTCGAGTGCTGTTGGTACTGACACACCACCACCAAATTGAAACAATTCCCAAATTGAAGAACAATTTGGTTCGAAGTCAAAACTGGTAGCGGCGATGAACTGTTACCAGCGCACAACAACCAAATTCAAGAACATGATGATTTATAGATGTTACGCATTTCCATTTCCAAATCGAAGAACGTGTTGTTCCTTTAGTTAGTCCATTACCAAATTGAAGAACCGTCAGTCCATTTCTAAATCGAAGAACACGTCAGTCCATTTCTAGATCGAAGAACTCGTTCACCTCCGTGAGTTGTTGCAGACTTGCAGTTGCTTCAATTATAAAGGTTATGATGCAAACCAAAAAAATCAAATATATAAAGTTTAGTTTTTGAGGAAAGTTAGGTTTCAGATTCGCACTATGAGTTAAGAATTAAATGGGTTCCTGTTGAGATTTTATTTTCTGAACTTTAGTTTTTTAATTATATATATATATATATATATATATATATATATATATATATATATATATATATATATATATATATATATATATATATATATATATATATTGTTTTTTATTTCCTTTCTATGACTTCGACGTGTAATGATTTAGAACTTAAAATGATGTGTGGGAAATCTTTGTTACTGTAATAATTTAGAACCTAATATTAATCAGGTGCTTAAAGTTATGGGTTGTTATGTAGGTTTTTATTGTTCAACTTGAACTTAAAATGGTGTATGAATTAATGTTCTTCAGTCCTGTATGAATTAGTGTAGGTTTTTAATTTTGAATTTAGTTAGGGTTTTTGAATTTGGCTAGGATTTTGATATTGGGTTTTAACAGTTTAGGGTTTTTAATGGTTTCGGGGAAGAAGAAGGTGGAGAAGAAATATAAAAAGATGTTTTTCCCCTCACATTCATTGCACATGTGTTGAGTTAATGAAGAAATACTAACGATCGTTAGTGTTAAGGTCATCAGTGAAATAATATAATAGTTTGAGGTCAATGAAGCCAAAAAAAAGGTTTAAGGTCACCTACGCTGTTTAATACAAAGTTTACGGACCAACTGCGCAATTTTGTCTAATATTTATTACAAACATAATAATATAGTTATGTTTTATGTAAATAATATATTTTTATATAGAAAATCTTTATTTGATATATTAATAATATTAATAATAATAATGATTAAAAAAATGATAATTTTAATAATAATAATGATAGTTCTAATAATAAAAAATAATTAGTTTCAATAATAATACTACTTACATTAAAAATAATAATAATAATAATAATAATAATAATAATAATAATAATAATAATAATAATAATAATAATAATAATAATAATAATAATAATAATAATAATGATAATAAAAATGAGTAATAAGTAAACTACCTCAAAGAAGTAGTCCTAAAAAAATGCCCAAGTCCGGGGTTTGAACCCGTGACGTCCCGCTAACCCGATAATATCCTTAACCACTTCTCCGATCACACTTTTTCTGATTAAACTCAGATTTATATTTATATAACCCATCATTCCTTAATTCCATCATCATTGTACCCCTATAATCGTCATCTCCCATTATCAACGTCAAAATTATTATCGAATAATATTATTCGTTTTCATGATCATAGACTTGCCATTTTAGGACTTCTATCAACCTCATCATACCCCTTGGCCCAACAATAAGACTTCAGCCCGCTAGATAAATTAGCCCAACAACTATAATATGAAATACGGCCCAACAAACACTTGAATCATTGTAGCCCAACAATTAAATAATGGCCCAAGCTTTCAACACAACCCACACAGCTTCTAATCTTAAGTAAAAAAATTGTGGTTGCCTAGATTCGAACTCAGGACCTCCTTTCTAACAAGTACATGCCCAAACCAATGATCTGCACATTTGCTTCTTGTAATAACTTGCACATATAATTGTTTTAGGAAGTCACAGGCTGTTCTCCTTGTCAAAACTAAAAAAGAAAACCCAAGCGATTATCACCAAATCATATCATCAACTTACTCTTATCATCATCTATATCATTATCATCAAATCATCATCATCATTCCTAATTCCTAACTTCAATTCTCGTTCATCATACAACATCATCATTTATCTAATCAACATAAATTCTTAACTTCATCATTATATTTATAATCTTTATCACTACACTAATCTCTCTATCACACGTCGTGATTTTATGTATCAAAAAAAAATATCGCTATCACTTATAAATATAACCATCATCATCTAAATTAACATGTAACGTTTTTTTACCATCATCATTAACTATTTTGCCCAACTAGAAAACTGGATCTCAGCCCATCGATTCAATTAAGCACACGACCCAAAATAGAATTTAGAAGTCTGGTGGCCCAATAGAATACGATCCATGCAACAAAAAAATTGGTTTATAAAATAAGAAACGAAATAGGATTTGAAAACAAAAAATGGAGCAGTTGCGAAAGAAAAAAAAAGGTAATCAAGTAGCTATCATCCTTTACAGCTCATTACCTTTTTCTTCGTTATCTAACAGTGAAGAAACAGAAATGTGTCTTCATCAATAAATTACTATTCATCATCGTCTAAATGTGTTTCGAAGGTTAAATGATAGAAACGAATAGAACATCAGATAGCAGAAGTTTAAATGGTGGAAGTGACGATTTCTGATTGATGAGATTGTGGTTGGTGAAAATTGTTGTGAATGGAAACGATGGAGGTTTCAATCATGGTGAAAGTGGTGATGGTTTATAGCTATGAGGAGGGGTTGTAGAGAGAGATAGAGATGATGGTTTGGTGTAACGACAAGATGGTTCAAAGGGCGGTAATCGTACATGGTGATGGTGGTGGTTATGGTGTTTGGCGATGGTAGTGAGTGGTGGTTTTTGTCGACAGCGGTGGTAGTGTGAAGGTGGTGGAGGTGACGGGTTGTGGAAGGCGATGATGCACATAAACAGAAAGGAAATAGAAACTTTTAGTAGCTATGATCGAGCATTAATCATTAGTAAACGATCGTGTTTAGTTGGTTTCGGTGGTTCACGAATGAAACAAGAAGATAGTTGCAGGTTTTAATATGAATCGATGATGATGAATAATGGTAGTTTAGTTTATATTGGTGCTCAAATAGTGGGTTCTGGGTCTCGAGCTCAGTTCAAGCAGAAAGCAATAACAAGATGATGGGTTCGGTTGATTTTATAAGCACAAATTGAATCAAGAATCGTAAAGAGGATAGCAAAGAACAAAGATACAAGGTGTTTCATGATGGTTGGCGTTTAAGTTTAATAACAGAGAATAGAAAGAGAAGGTGATAAGTGATGGGTATGGTTCACAGAAATCAGAAACATATATGAATGGTGGTGTTTTGTGGGTTTAATATATATCTTTATTGTATTAATATATATGTGTGTGTGTGTGTATATATATATATATATATATATATATATATATATATATATATATATATATATATATATATATATATATATATATATATGTAATATCATATAAGTAAGTTGTGGGAAAGGAACACGTTTGATGAACTGGAATCAATGATTTAATATTGTGTCACTAGTAAAGCAGCCTTATATTTTAACTTCATCTACCGACAGTTTTAACACAATAGTATAGTCTATTGCTAAACAGTTAACGTATAAAAGTGTTCCTAAAATTCCCAAATTTTTAGATTAACTATATTTATTTATTTTGGTCATTATGGTATAAAATTCGATCCTTAATTTGTTAAATAAAAATTACATCAACTGTCCCTCTCATTTCTGGGTAAAATATAAAAAGTGTTAAAACTTAACAAATAGTTCCTAAATACATTTTTAATAAGCCTAAAATTTATAGAACTCATTTTCGTATCACCGTTTATTTTAAAATTCCATAAGTTTAAATTTAACTTGCTTAATATCTTTGACGATCGCTCCAAATCCATATGGACGAACACGTCATTCATCGATTTCATTGCGCATTTGACCTCTATATGATACGTTTTGTAAACATTGCATTCTTTTGAAAAGGTACACCATAAATGAATATTTAAATCAAAGGTTTTCGACATCTGATGATTTGTACATATAGACAATCACCGTAATATAATAGTTTACAATAATACTTCCGTTGACAATGCAGTCAAAATATGATACATGGTGATGATTTTGTGAATGCAACGTTTCCTTGAAAAATATGCCCTGTATGACTCCATGCACATAGCTTGTCTAACATATAAGCAAACAGCGGAAGACTTCTAGGAACCTGAGAATAAACATGCTTGAAAGTGTCAACACAAAGGTTGGTGAATTCATAGTTTTAGTATTGCGCATAATCTGTATATAAAGGTAGATCACAAGATTTCGGTTGTTTCATCCAGAAACGTTTATCAAAATATTCTACAAGATTGAGCACCCTGGTAACTAAGCTTTAACGTATATATAATAAGTACCCCTATTTTAACATACATACAACCAACATGTACAATACACTTAATCCAACGTGTACTAAACTCAAATAGCATACGTCTGTTTTATAGTTTAGGCTAGAGTTTCTATACCTGGAACAGACGGGGATGTCAAGCCCTATGGATCCATATATAACTACTCGCGCCCACCAGTTCTTATAACCGGCAGTTACTAGTTACCAAAGCTAAGGGATTTTCAGTTCAAACTCGGTGTAGAATTTAGTATGTACTTGTATCCATTGCGTTTAAAATAAAGTGCATGTATTCTCAGCCCAAAAATATAGATTGCAAAAGCAATTAAAAGGGGAGCATATGAAACTCACCTTAGCAGCACATAAAGTCGTTCACCGAAATGTGACCGAAACTCAGAATACCAAATAACCGTAGATCTCAACCTAGAGAACATATGTTGGTCAATAAATGTCTAACAAGCTAGGTCTGGTCATAGTGTATCACAATCCTAATGCTCGAGATCGACATACAAAGGTTTATCAAAAGTCATTTCAAAAAGTCAATTTGACTCAATACTATAGTTGAATGATCATGGCAATCGAAACATTTTAACATTTCACATAGTTTCTCAATTCTGGTAAAAATAAACTATAGTTTTTTTATAAGGCTTTAAAATATGATAAAACAATCAATTTTGACAATTGTTCAACAAATCGAGACGTGCCTTATATAAGGATTCATTTACTCGGCTAGTAGTATTCAAAATCCACTTTATCAATCTCATAAACATGTTGTTTAATTATTACTTGCAGATTCAAAAGCAATTTCAATTACTGTCAATCATAATTTAGTTGATCATATCTTTTAATTCGTTCATCGAAATTACGCTATTTCTAAATGAAAAGTTATTGATTTTTCTCCAGCTTTCCAAAAACATGTATATCATATACCTCTTATCAGTAATATATGTATTTAATTCGTGATTCATCATAAACTGTTTAACGATGAAATTTAACATACAAGCATGCATAAATATATATACTCGGGCACTAGACATGGATACACAATTAATATATAAAAGATAATATATGAATGCTCACGTATCAATATTGTGATTCAATATTGCAGAAAAGTACGTAGATGCAACAGAGATGATAAACACTAGTTTGAATTGCGAACAAAACACATGAACATTACCCATAACCTCCATAGCTATAACCCATAGTTTCCTTAGCTCTATCCCGCTCAAAAAGCTTGTTTTGAGATCGTTCGAGCATACTCCCGTCGTAATATTTTATGTATAATAGTACTAATAATAATAATAACCCTAACTATAAGATTAATAATAATATTAATCTTAATTATAATAATAATAATAATAATAATAATAATAATAATAATAATAATATAAATAATAATAAAAATATAAATATCAGAGAGAGGGAGATGTATCGTATATGTGTGTGTAAATTGAACCAAACTTGACGCGTTTTATAGACTTTTGCTGAATCCATGTGCCATGCGATCGCATGGCTTGGTAGAGGGATTCCCATGCGATCGCATGGGGTCCTTTTCCAGCTCACATGATTTTTGTTATTTTCCTCGTCGACATAATATTAAATTAATATAGTATATATAATTTAAATTAATTAATTATATATTATACAATATTCTCGTGCCTAGTTAACTTGTAATCTTGGTTTCGATGTCTTGTACATTTACGTTCGACTTATGTCCCGCTTCCGGTTTCTCGAACGCATTTTCGTACGCTTAGAAAACTAATACTTTTCGTTTCGCGAATCGTACCTTTGTCAAAATATAGTCTTAAATTATTCATAAATTATACCACTCGAGATATAACTTATACATTTGAGTGTTTTGATCATTTACTTCTATAAATCATCGCCTTGTTATCTACTAATATAATAGTATTATCATACGTTTTATAACCAAATTAATATTACATTTTATCATATTATTAAATATATATTTTCAATATAAACACGTTTTAAAATACACATCGTACGTTATTCATATAACTAATTCTAACAGTTAATATTCCTTATTATTGTATGTGTCCAAATTACGTTATTTAAACAAACACCATTAATTAACAAATTCTATTATATCGAAAAACGTTTTCGCACGTTTGAAACAAAATCAATTAAGTATTATGCAGTTTAGTTTTCCATTAACTTTTATCTAACTTTCATTATCTAATACTTTACCATTTTCCGAATACCGTTAAAATGAACGATTTCCCAAATCAACGTGGACCTCACAACAGAGACCCGTAATAATATTATAATCCTTAAGGGACTCAATAAATATCTTATAATTCAATCGTTTGGCATAATCTTTTAAGTTCATAGTTAAATATATCAATCAGATAATCAAACCAATAAGTTTAACGCACAATATTATTTACCTAACACTTTGTTACGTTTTTAAGTTATAGTATATATATATGTATCTATTTACATATAATTGTTCGCGAATCGCTGAGAACAACCGAAGGGTAATTAAACCTATGAAAGTAGTTCAAAAATATTGAGATTCAGTTTTACAGACTTTGCTTATCGTGTCGAAAACGTTAATCATCAAGTTTAAATTTGGTCAAAAATTTCCGGGTCATCACAATATCAATCGAAACATCAAACGAGTATTACAATCATTTAATATGTATTTTTAATATACTTTATTTATATATAGAGATATATTTTAAATAATAATTATTATAATATCCTATTTTTTATTTTATTAATTTTTAATAACAAAACATATAATACTTCAAATTATATTTCGAATTATTATTTGTATATACATACACACATATCCATTTACGATTAATTGTTCGTGAATCGTCAAGAGCAATCGAAGATCAATTGAATATATGAAACAGTTCAAACTTTTTGAGACTCAACCTTTCAGACCTTGCTTATCGTGTCAAATTCATATAAAATTAAGTTCAAATTTAGTCAGAAATTTTCGGGTCGTCACAGTACCTACCCGTTAAAGAAATTTCATCGTGAAATTTGATTGGAATGGTCATGGCTGAAAATAAATATGTTTTCATGACGCATACGAGCTGAAAATTAGAGTTTTATCATCAGCGAGAAATATGGATAAAATAATTCGTTTATTCGAAGAGTACGAATGAAGCTATCACAAAAGAGTGAAATGAGAAAATAATGTTTCGTCATATCCTTTGACGTAGATATGGTTGATTTCCGTAGTTCAAGGGATTTGGAGAAAATCTTCGTGATAAGATTTGATTCTTCGTTAATTAAGGAAATTAGAATCCTCTTTGTTAAATGCGATGATCTGTTTTAATTGTTCTGTCGGATATTTCACTATAAATCCACCCTCTCCATTTCCTTTATATTTTAGAGTTCCATACTTTTATTTTCTCTTTCCGACTTTAAGTCAAGCGAATAATAGTCCAGAATTCATAGATATGAATTTCGAATGAACATGACTAACGTTCTAAGAGTGATATTGTAATAGCACGATCTTGATTGGTTAAATTACCAGAATTCAAGAGAAAAGATAGAATTATCAGGAAAATATGTTCTCGATATGATTGGAGATTAGGTAGAATGTAAGAGTCATGTAACATGGCACATGATGACGTTATAGTCTGTGAATCATCATGTTTCATTAGAAACTCAGCATGAGTTACTGTAATATAATCACGTTGATCAAGTGTCATTATATTATACTAACTCATGCTTCAGTTCCCAACACTACTTCAAAAACATCCATATTTTTAAATTCGCATTCTTCAGAATTTAGAAACTAAAATAGTTTCCTTTCTGATGTAACACTGATATTGCGAAAAGATAAATGATTTCAGATAAGAATAGTTATGAAAATATCTTCAATAATATCGAGGATATTTATAATGAAAGATACGATGATATCTTAGAATTTCTAACATCGTTGGATGATGATGAAGATTTGTTCGTAAAAGTGTAGAGTCAGGAGCAAGGTATTCGTTAATGACTTCAGCAGATACTGAATCATTTGGATTCTTTGAAGGCAGGTTTAGTCTTTATGATTTGTCCACAGCCTCCTTTATAGTTATGCATAATCCGCTTTCCAGTATTAATTTTCTATTGAGTGTTTCCAACACTCTATTCTTTATCATCAAACTTTTAGCCGTTAAGGTCATTTACAGTTTTTGCTGCTTCATCATCATTTTTTAAAAATTCAGGGTACTGATTCGTAGACTGGGTGCTCTTCAGAATTTCAGAATTGAAGATCATAATTCTAGGAGATAAATGTTATATGTATACATGTAACTGTTGATGTAGAAACGCTGCGAGATTTGAAATACTGATTGCTGATTCTCGGTAATTGGTATTGCAATCATCGTTACAAGATGCAGATGAGTAGATAATGGGGTTTCCATGAGTACATAAAATGATTTTTCGGAGAGGCTTACACCAAAGAGTAACAAAGTTGCTGGTACATCTGCTGATAATGTGGTGGAATATGAAAGGTTCCACGGTAACGATGGTGAAAAGACAACGTATATATCATGGTTATAATAAGGTTGTTTCGAACGAAAGTCAAAGTTGACTTGCTGGAGCTGTGATAAAATTGGCTATTTTGAAAAGGAATTGTAAAGTTAATTTCAGTAATAACAACGCCAAATGAGCTAGCACAGATACGTGTTAAACGTTTACTCAGGTTCTGAGTGTTTTCAGGTGCATAACTATATGCATTAGTCTTTTCTTTCGTAGATGAAGTGCGATTGGTTCATCCTCTCGATTGAGGTGTTTTCAAGAATCATGAAAGGTTTGAACGCAGATTGTAATCATCAAGATACAAATGAGGTTTAAGATGAAATCAAGTGGCAAATTTGAAGAAATGTTTAGTTTCATATGTTATAATCAATATTTTAATTCATTTTAATTGTCCAATGTTGGTAGTCCACAGTTAATAGTCCACAGTTAGTAGTTCCATAATTCATATGTAGTTTAATATATAATATTCGAATTAATTAATACGTATCGTGACCCATTGTATACATGTCTCAGACTCGATCACAACTCAAAGTATATATATTATTTTAGAATCAACCTCAACCCTGTATAGCTACCTCTATCATTAATGCATATAGAGTGTCTATGGTTATTCCAAATAATATATATAGATGCGTCGATATGATATGTCAAAACCTTGTATACGTGTCCCGATATTTAAAGTGCGTAAAATAAATACAGAAATTAAATGACAATAAATAAAATTGCGAGAATTAAAATTGCGAGAATTAAAATTACGATAAATAAATTGCGATAAATAAATGTAATAAGGAATTTAACAGTTAGCTAGGAACAGTTAGCTAGGATTTTGTTAGCGTGGATTCTTAACAAATTTCTCATAGTTAATTTGTTTGTTTCTAACAAATTTTATTTTTGTCCAATGTTTTCTTCATTATGCCACTTGTTGAATTCTGATAAGTTATAATCCAAATATGAAATTGAATGAAAATGGTTATTCTGTGGTGAATGGATTCGTATATCTGTGGATGTAAGTAGGATAGTAGATGACTGTTGAATCAGATTCGGAGAATGTACAATGTAACTTATTAATGTGAAATCTAAATATTCCTCGTGTATTACCTATCCTTTAAAATATTTTCACCATTAACAGTTCGTACAAAAGAATTTTAATTACAATCTTTATGAAAACATATATACATAAATATTTTCTTCAGATGTAATCATGGATTTAATGAGTTAATATGATATTAAACACATCTGATTTACGGATAGAACTAGAGTACATAATCTCTAAAACATTAGAGATTACATAATCGCCATGAAGGACGAAGATAATTGATGTAAAACAATACGTAGAATGATGATTATACTCGAGGTACAGAATGAGGTGTTGAGGCATGGATTGTTGATGGTACTGGTGCTGTTACTGATGGTACTGTTGGTACCGGTGATGTTGCTAAAGCTGGTAAATTTTGCACCATATTCTCCAAATTGATTACTCGAGCACGAAGTTCGTTAACTTCTTCTATTATTCCGGGATGATTGTCGGTCAAAACGAGCGAATGAATAAGGTTTAGAATTTTAGCTATAATATAATCGTGGCGAGATATTCAAGAAATGAGGGTGAAAATAGTGTTTCGGACTGGTTCGCCGGTAAGTGCTTCGGGTTCTTCGTCAAGAGAGCAATTTGGTTGGTGAAAAGGATCACCTTCTTCTCGTCTCCATCGGTTAAGTCGACTACGAACCCATCAGATGAATTGGGGATGGCTGATTGGTTGATTCATTCTGGTGACGCTGCTTCCAGAGCTTAGGAGAACATCCATGTCGGAATAGCTGTCGGGTTCTGAAGAACTTTAACTAGTGACGAGTTCCATTTCGTACGATTGAGTAAAGCATTTTTCGATAGGAAATGATTTTAGAATATTAGATGATATTCTAACTACATATAATACTTATATATAGCATAAAGATTTCACAAATTACGAAGAAAATTTCGAAAGCTATCAGGCAAAGGTAACAGTAACAGATACGCTAAGATATGAATTAGGAGATATGCTAAGATATGAGTTTTGTCTATACACTATCTAGGCAATAGAGGCAGTAAGATGTGTCTAGACTTTAAGGATGATAAGTAAGTAATTTTCGACACGAAATGATAAGCAAAACTTTTGACATGCAGACACGGTCGAAGTCCAGACCCACTAATGCATCTAAACAACTATCAGTTAGACACACTAATGCAAGACCTAGTTCGCTAAGACCACCGCCTTGATACCACATGAAGCGACCCGTCCTAATCCATAAGGACGAATACAATAAGATATGGTTACATCGCGAGGTATTTGACCTCTATATGATACATTTTACAAATATTGCATTCGCTTTTGAAAGACAAATTTTCATTACATCTAAAGTTGACAGCATGCATACCATTTCATAATATATCCAACTATAATTGACTTAATAATATTCTTGATGAACTTAACGACTCGAATGCAACATCTTTTGAAATATGTCATGAATGACTCCAAGTAATATCTCTAAAATGAGAAAATGCATAGCGGAAGATTTCTTTCATACCTGAGAATAAACATGCTTTAAAATGTCAACCAAAAGGTTGGTGAGTTCATTAGTTTATCATAATAGATCATTTCCATCATTTTAATAGACCACAAGATTTACATTTCTAATAAATATACGTCCCATACATAGAGACAAAAATCATTCATATGGATTGAACACCTGGTAATCGACATTAACAAGATGCATATAGAATATCCCCATCATTCCGGGACTCCCTTCGGACATGATAAAATCGAAGTACTAAAGCAGTTCAAATTCTCTGACTGGGGCTTGTTAGTGCCCATAGATCTATCTTTAGGATTCGCGTCAATTAGGGTGTCTGTTCCCTAATTCTTAGATTACCAGACTAAAAAGGGGCATATTCGATTCGATAATCCAACCATAGAATATAGTTTCGATTACTTGTGTCTATTTCGTAAAACATTTATAAAAGCGCATGTATTCTCAGTCCCAAAAATATATATTGCAAAAGCATTTAAAAACGGAGCAAATGATGAAATGTCCCGTTCATATCGATTATAAATGTTTCATATTAATTGATTTCCTTGCGAGGTATTGACCTCTATATGAGACATTTTTCAAAGACTGCATTCGTTTTTAAAACAAACCATATCCTTTATTTTATCGTTAAAGGTTTTAAAATCATAACGTAGATTATCCAGTAATGATAATCTAAAAGATAACATTTTTCACACGACCATTACATAATGGTTTACAATAATTTTACACATCGATTTAAATCTCCGAATGCAGTTTTTAAACAATATATTACAAGCATGCTGACTTCAATTCTTGTCCTTAATTAGCATGCAACAGCGGAAGCTCTTAATAATCACCTGAGAATAAACATGCTTAAAAACGTCAACAAAAATGTTGGTGAGTTATAGGTTTAACCCATATATATCAAATTGTAATAATAGACCACAAGATTTCATTTTTCATAAACATCCATCTCATATCAGGCATTTCACATAAACTGCATAGAGATAAAAATCATTCATATGGTGAACACCTAGTAACCGACATTAACAGAACGTGTCTAGAATATCCCCATCATTCCGGGACTCTCATCGGACATGATAAAATCGAAGTACTAAAGCATCCGTAACCCGGATGGGGTTTGTTAGGCCCAATAGATCTATCTTTAGGATTCGCGTCAATTAGGGTTTCTGTTCCCTAATTCTTAAATTACCAGACTAAAAAGGGTGATATTCGGTAATAATAATTCAACCATAGAATGTAGTTTCGCATACTTGTGTCTATTTTGTAATACATTTATAAACTGCATGTATTCTCATCCCAAAATATTAGATTTTAAAAGTGGGACTATAACTCACTTTCACAGATTCTTAATTCGTTGAGAATTAGACTTGGGCACTGATCGATTCACGAACCTATAACAAATATATACATATATATCAAAGTATGATCGAAATATTCACAATATGTTTTATTACGTTTTCATCGTTATCAAACAGTGAAGAAACAGAAATGTGTCTTCATCAATAAATTACTATTCATCGTCTTCTAAATGGGTTTCGAAGGTTAAATGATAGAAACGAATAGAACATCAGATAGCAGAAGTTTAAATGATGGAAGTAACGATTTCTGATTGATGAGATTGTGGTTGGTGAAAATCGTTGTGAATGGAAACGATGGTGGTTTCAATCATGGTGAAAGTGGTGATGGTTTATAGTTATGAGGAGGGGTTGTAGAGAGAGATAGAGACGATGGTTTGGTGTAACGGCAAGATGGTTCAAAGGGCGGTAATCGTACATGGTGATAGTGGTGGTTATGGTGTTTGGCGATGGTAGTGAGTGGTGGTTTTTGTCGACAGCGGTGGTAGTGTGAAGGTGGTGGAGGTAACGGTTTGTGGAAGGCGATGATGCACATAAACAGAAAGGAAACAGAAACTTGCAGTAGCTATGATCGAGCATTAATCATTAGTAAACGATCGTGTTTAGTTGGTTTCGGTGGTTCATGAATGAAACAAGAAGATAGTTGCAGGTTTTAATATGAATCGATGATGATGAATAATGGTGGTTTAGTTTATATTGGTGCTCGAATAGTGGGTTATGGGTCTCGAGCTCGGTTCAAGCAGAAAGCAATAACAAGATGATGGGTTCGGTTGATTTCATAAGCACAAATTGAATCAAGAATCGTAAAGAGGATAGCAAAGAACAAATGAACAAGGTGGTTCATGATGGTTGGCGTTTAAGTTTAATAACAGAGAATAGAAAGAGAAGGTGATAAGTGATGGGTATGGTTCACAGAAATCAGAAACATATATGAATGGTGGTGTTTTGTGGGTTTAATATATATATAATATCATATAAGTAAGTTGTGGGAAAGGAACACGTTTGATGAACTGGAATCAATGATTTAATACTGTGTCACTAGTAAAGCAGCCTTATATTTTAACTTCATCTACCGCTAGTTTTAACACAATAGTATATCGTGTCAATTGCTAAACAGTTAACGTATAAAAGTGTTCCTAAAATTCCCAAATTTTTAGATTAACTATATTTATTTATTTTGGTCATTATGGTATAAAATTCGATCCTTAATTTGTTAAATAAAAATTACATCAACTGTCCCTCTCATTTCTGGGTAAAATATAAAAAGTGTTAAAACTTAACAAATAGTTCCTAAATACATTTTTAATAAGCCTAAAATTTATAGAACTCATTTTCGTATCACCGTTTATTTTAAAATTACATAAGTTTAAATTTAACTTGCTTAATATCAATCGAAACATCAAACGAGTATTACAATCATTTAATATTTATTTTTAATATACTTTATTTATATATAGAGATATATTTTAAATAATAATTATTATAATATCCTATTTTTTATTTTATTAATTTTTAATAACAAAACATATAATACTTCAAATTATATTTCGAATTATTATTTATATATACATACACACATATCTATTTACAACTAATTGTTCGTGAATCGTTGAGAGCAGTCGAAGATCAATTGAATATATGAAACAGTTCAAACTTTTTGAGACTCAACCTTTCAGACCTTGCTTATCGTGTCGAATTCATATAAAATTAAGTTTAAATTTAGTCGAAAATTTTCGGGTCGTCACAATGGCCACTAGTTGTAGTGACCCGAACTTTTCCATGTTTATATATATTAATTGAGATTGATGTTTACATGATTAAATGTTTCCAACATGTTAAGCAATCAAACTTGTTAAGACTTGATTAATTGAAATAGGTTTCATATAGACAATTGACCACCCAAGTAGACCGGTGATTCACGAACGTTAAAACTTGAAAAAAACTATATGATGACATATATATGGTTATATATATAGTTAACATGATATTATGATAAGTAAACATATCATTAATTATATTAACAATGAACTACATATGTAAAAACAAGACTACTAACTTAATGATTTTGAAACGAGACATATATGTAACGTTTATCGTTGTAACGACATTTAATGTATATATATCATATTAAGAGATATTCGTACATCATAATATCATGATAATATAATAATTTAAAATCTCTTTTGTTATTATAAACATTGGGTTAACAACATTTAACAAGATCGTTAACCTAAAGGTTTCAAAACAACACTTACATGTAACGACTAACGATGACTTAACGACTCAGTTAAAATGTATATACATGTAGTGTTTTAATATGTATTTATACACTTTTGAAAGACTTCAATACACTTATCAAAATACTTCTACTTAACAAAAATGCTTACAATTACATTCTCGTTCAGTTTCATCAACAATTCTACTCGTATGCACCTGTATTCGTACTCGTACAATACACAGCTTTTAGATGTATGTACTATTGGTATATACACTCCAATGATCAGCTCTTAGCAGCCCATGTGAGTCACCTAACACATTTGGGAACCATCATTTGGCAACTAGCATGAAATATCTCATAAAATTACAAAAATATGAGTAATCATTCATGACTTATTTACATGAAAACAAAATAACATATCCTTTATATCTAATCCATACACCAACGACCAAAAACACCTACAAACACTTTCATTCTTCAATTTTCTTCATCTAATTGATCTCTCTCAAGTTCTATCTTCAAGTTCTAAGTGTTCTTCATAAATTCCAAAAGTTCTAGTTTCATAAAATCAAGAATACTTTCAAGTTTGCTAGCTCACTTCCAATCTTGTAAGGTGATCATCCAACCTCAAGAAATCTTTGTTTCTTACAGTAGGTTATCATTCTAATACAAGGTAATAATCATATTCAAACTTTGGTTCAATTTCTATAACTATAACAATCTTATTTTAAGTGATGATCTTACTTGAACTTGTTTTCGTGTCATGATTCTGCTTCAAGAACTTCGAGCCATCCAAGGATCCATTGAAGCTAGATCCATTTTTCTCTTTTCCAGTAGGTTTATCCAAGGAACTTAAGGTAGTAATGATGTTCATAACATCATTCGATTCATACATATAAAGCTATCTTATTCGAAGGTTTAAACTTGTAATCACTAGAACATAGTTTAGTTAATTCTAAACTTGTTCGCAAACAAAAGTTAATCCTTCTAACTTGACTTTTAAAATCAACTAAACACATGTTCTATATCTATATGATATGCTAACTTAATGATTTAAAACCTGGAAACACGAAAAACACCGTAAAACCGGATTTACGCCGTCGTAGTAACACCGCGGGCTGTTTTGGGTTAGTTAATTAAAAACTATGATAAACTTTGATTTAAAATTTGTTATTCTGAGAAAATTATTTTTATTATGAACATGAAACTATATCCAAAAATTATGGTTAAACTCAAAGTGGAAGTATGTTTTCTAAAATGGTCATCTAGACGTCGTTCTTTCGACTGAAATGACTACCTTTACAAGAACGACTTGTAACTTATTTTTACGACTATAAACCTATACTTTTTCTGTTTAGATTCATAAAATAGAGTTCAATATGAAACCATAGCAATTTGATTCACTCAAAACGGATTTAAAATGAAGAAGTTATGGGTAAAACAAGATTGGATAATTTTTCTCATTTTAGCTACGTGAAAATTGGTAACAAATCTATTCCAACCATAACTTAATCAACTTGTATTGTATATTATGTAATCTTGAGATACCATAGACAGGTATACAATGTTTCGACCTATCATGTCGACACATCTATATATATTTCGGAACAACCATAGACACTCTATATGTGAATGTTGGAGTTAGCTATACAGGGTTGAGGTTGATTCCAAAATATATTTAGTTTGAGTTGTGATCAATACTGAGATACGTATACACTGGGTCGTGGATTGATTCAAGATAATATTTATCGATTTATTTCTGTACATCTAACTGTGGACAACTAGTTGTAGGTTACTAACGAGGACAGCTGACTTAATAAACTTAAAACATCAAAATATATTAAAAGTGTTGTAAATATATTTTGAACATACTTTGATATATATGTATATATTGTTATAGGTTCGTGAATCAACCAGTGGCCAAGTCTTACTTCCCGACGAAGTAAAAATCTGTGAAAGTGAGTTATAGTCCCACTTTTAAAATCTAATATTTTTGGGATGAGAATACATGCAGGTTTTATAAATGATTTACAAAATAGACACAAGTACGTGAAACTACATTCTATGGTTGAATTATCGAAATCGAATATGCCCCTTTTTATTAAGTCTGGTAATCTAAGAATTAGGGAACAGACACCCTAATTGACGCGAATCCTAAAGATAGATCTATTGGGCCTAACAAACCCCATCCAAAGTACCGGATGCTTTAGTACTTCGAAATTTATATCATATCCGAAGGGTGTCCCGGAATGATGGGGATATTCTTATATATGCATCTTGTTAATGTCGGTTACCAGGTGTTCACCATATGAAAGATTTTTATCTCTATGTATGGGATGTGTATTGAAATATGAAATCTTGTGGTCTATTATTATGATTTGATATATATAGGTTAAACCTATAACTCACCAACATTTTTGTTGACGTTTTAAGCATGTTTATTCTCAGGTGATTATTAAGAGCTTCCGCTGTCGCATACTTAAATAAGGACGAGATTTGGAGTCCATGCTTGTATGATATTGTGTAAAAACTGCATTCAAGAAACTTATTTTGTTGTAACATATTTGTATTGTAAACCATTATGTAATGGTCGTGTGTAAACAGGATATTTTAGATTATCATTATTTGATAATCTACTTAAAGCTTTTTAAACATTTATTGATGAAATAAAGGTTATGGTTTGTTTTAAAATGAATGCAGTCTTTGAAAAACGTCTCATATAGAGGTCAAAACCTCGCAACGAAATCAATTAATATGGAACGTTTTTAATCAATAAGAACGGGACATTTCAGTTGGTATCCGAGCGTTGGTCTTAGAGAACCAGAATTTTGCATTAGTGTGTCTTATCGAGTTTGTTAGGATGCATTAGTGAGTCTGGACTTCGACCGTGTTTACTTGAAAAATGATTGCTTAACAAATTTTGTTGGAAACTATATATTTTTAACATGTGAATATTATGTGATATATTAATCTCTTAACGCGTTTGATATTATGTGATAGATGTCTACCTCTAGAACAAGTCCCATTGACTCACCTAATAATAATGAAGAGTCAAATGTAAATTGGAATGATTCATGGACTGATTCACAAGTTCCCGAAGAGGAACCGGAAGAAGAGTCGGAACCGGAAGAAGAATCGGAACCGGAAGAAGAATCGGAACCGGATGAAGAAATAGAACCGGTGGGGGAAATAATAAAACGGTTAAGTAAAAGAAAATCCTCAACCAACCGACCAAAGTTAATTATGGTCAATGGTGTTTCCACCAAGGAAGCAAAATATTGGGAGGATTACCAATTCTCCGATGAATCGGATTCCGACGAGAATTCCGATGATGTTATAGAAATTACCCCAACTGAATTTAAAAAGGCAAAAGAAAATAATAAGGGAAAGGGCATAAAAATAGAGAAATCTAATTCCAACCCCGATGAACTTTATATGTATCGTCAACGCCCGAAGTCCTTAAGTTGTAACAATGACCCGGGAACCTCTAAACCACCAGGTTTTTCTAAACCAATGTGGACAACGACGGCTCGTATTAGGGGAACATCATATATCCCTAGAAACTTGGAAAAACGAACAAAAATCGAAGAAGAAGAAACGAACGAGTCGGAATAAGATAGTTGTATTCGTGTGGTGTAATATATGTAATATAGTGTTCTTATGCTTTATGATATATGTAAAAATTGCTTGTATTAATAAGTATTTTTTTTATGAATCTAACTCTTGTCTATTTTACAGTTTAAAAACACAAAATGGATAGACAGCCCAATATTTTAAGAGACCTACCCGGAGACATGATTGATGAAATCTTGTCTAGAGTCGGCCAGAATTCCTCGGCACAACTATTTAAGGCGAGATCAGTTTGTAAGACATTCGAAGAACGTTCCAAGAATGTCTTGGTTTATAAGAGACTTTCGTTTGAAAGATGGGGGATATCACATTGGGAAACCCATAAGTTACGATGTGTTTACTTTGACGCATATATTGCGGGGAACCCAAATGCTATTTTACGCAACGGGTTAAGAAATTATTTTGACTCAATATATCCGAATATTGGACTTCGTGATTTAGAAAAAGCGGCTAACATGCAACATAAAGAAGCATGTTATGCTTACGGATTAGTAATGTTCGCTTCTCACCAGAGTGAGAACAAGAACATCGGGCTACAACTATTAAACAAAACATTTCCACAAGTGACGGAGTCGGTAATTGGGGTAAGAAATGAGGTTTTTAGATTGTTACGGGACTGTTGGACATTACGTAACCCTCGTCCCTTTGACGACGTTACAACACGCTGTCTTATCAACGGCCATAACGGTTATGTTGCACAAGACCAAGGATGGGAAGTAGTCCTAGTAAAACCGGAATGCATGACTTGTTTCTGGACGTATGAATTACGTGTCTTTATTGCCTTTGCTGAACGACTTGTGTATTAGCTAGAATTATCTTCACAACTATCTTGTATCAAAGTTATTGTGTGCTATATTTCATGCTTTATGTAAAACAAGCGGTATTGTAAGTTTGTAAAATATTGTATAAAAGTTTGAACGCGAAATATTATTATAATCAGTTTTTCATATAGAATTGTAGTAGTTGAATTGTATATTAGCTACTAAGTATGAACTTAACGGGTAGGTACTACCCGAATTTAAACTTATAAAACGCTAATATGAAGAAAAAGCTTTTATAAATGAGTTCATATTATGCTACGAAATACTATTAACTACTCTTAATATTCTGTATGATTAACTTGTTCCATTTAACTATTTTGAAGGAAATGGCACCGACTACTCGACACACCGTGAATATGAATGAAGAGGAATTCCGTACTTTTCTAGCTTCAAACATAGCCGCAGTACAGGCTGCGCTACATACCAACAATAACCTTGGATCTAGCAGTACAGGAAATCGTGTGGGATGCACCTACAAAGAATTCACTGCCTGCAAACCTTTGGAATTTGATGGAACCGAAGGACCGATCGGATTGAAACGGTGGACCGAGAAGGTCGAATCGGTGTTTGCCATAAGTAAGTGTACTGAAGAGGACAAAGTGAAGTACGCTACGCATACCTTCACAGGTTCTGCGTTAACATGGTGGAATACCTATCTAGAGCAAGTGGGACAAGACGATGCGTACGCACTACCGTGGTCAGCATTCAAGCACTTGATGAACGAGAAGTACCGTCCCAGAACCGAGGTCAATAAGCTCAAGACAGAACTTAGAGGGTTACGAACCCAAGGATTTGATATTACCACGTACGAAAGACGATTCACAGAATTGTGCCTATTGTGTCCGGGAGCATTCGAAGATGAGGAAGAGAAGATTGACGCGTTTGTGAAAGGATTACCAGAAAGAATCCAAGAAGATATAAGTTCACACGAGCCCGCCTCCATACAACAGGCATGTAGAATGGCTCACAAACTCGTGAACCAAATTGAAGAAAGAATTAAAGAACAGACTGCTGAAGAGGCCAATGTGAAGCAAGTCAAAAGAAAGTGGGAGGAAAACGGTGATAAGAATCACCAATACAACAACAACAACAATTACAACAATAATCGCAACAATTATCCCAACAATCGCAACATCACTCGCAACTACAACAAACGGCCCAACAACAACAACAACAACAGCAACTACAACAATCATCCCAACAACAATAATAACCGCAACAACAACAACAATCAGAAGCAGCTATGCCAAAGGTGTGAAAAGAATCACTCGGGGTTCTGCACCAAATTTTGCAACAAGTGTAAAAGAAATGGTCATAGCGCGGCGAAGTGTGAGGTCTACGGACCAGGGGTTAATAGAACGAAAGGAACAAATGGTGTCGGAACGAGTAATGGCGGAGCAAGTATTGTCGGAGCAAGTTATGCCAATGTAGTTTGTTATAAATGTGGAAAACCAGGCCACATTATTAGAAATTGCCCGAACCAGGAGAACACGAATGGACAAGGCCGTGGAAGAGTTTTCAATATTAATGCGGTAGAGGCACAGGAAGACCCGGAGCTTGTTACGGGTACGTTTCTTATTGACAATAAATCTGCTTACGTTTTATTTGATTCGGGTGCGGATAGAAGCTATATGAGTAGAGATTTTTGTGCTAAATTAAGTTGTCCATTGACGCCTTTGGATAGTAAATTTTTACTCGAATTAGCAAATGGTAAATTAATTTCAGCAGATAATATATGTCGGAATCGAGAAATTAAACTGGTTAGCGAAACATTTAAGATTGATTTGATACCAGTAGAGTTAGGGAGTTTTGATGTGATAATCGGTATGGACTGGTTGAAAGAAGTGAAAGCGGAGATCGTTTGTTACAAAAATGCAATTCGCATTATACGAGAAAAAGGAAAACCCTTAATGGTGTATGGAGAAAAGGGCAACACGAAGCTACATCTTATTAGTAATTTGAAGGCACAAAAACTAATAAGAAAAGGTTGCTATGCTGTTCTAGCACACGTCGAGAAAGTACAAACTGAAGAAAAGAGCATCAATGATGTTCCCGTCGCAAAAGAATTTCCTGATGTATTTCCGAAAGAATTACCGGGATTACCCCCACATCGATCCGTTGAATTTCAAATAGATCTTGTACCAGGAGCTGCACCAATAGCTCGTGCTCCTTACAGACTCGCACCCAGCGAGATGAAAGAACTACAAAGCCAATTACAAGAACTTTTAGAGCGTGGTTTCATTCGACCAAGCACATCACCGTGGGGAGCTCCTGTTTTGTTTGTTAAGAAGAAAGATGGTACATTCAGGTTGTGTATCGACTACCGAGAGTTGAACAAACTTACCATCAAGAACCGCTACCCACTACCGAGAATCGATGACTTATTTGATCAACTACAAGGCTCGTCTGTTTATTCAAAGATTGACTTACGTTCCGGGTATCATCAAATGCGGGTGAAAGAAGATGATATTCCAAAGACTGCTTTCAGAACACGTTACGGTCATTACGAGTTTATGGTCATGCCGTTTGGTTTAACTAATGCACCAGCTGTGTTCATGGACCTTATGAACCGAGTGTGTGGACCATACCTTGACAAGTTTGTCATTGTTTTCATTGATGACATACTTATTTACTCAAAGAATGACCAAGAACACGGTGAACATTTGAGAAAGGTGTTAGAAGTATTGAGGAAGGAAGAATTGTACGCTAAGTTTTCAAAGTGTGCATTTTGGTTGGAAGAAGTTCAATTCCTCGGTCACATAGTGAACAAAGAAGGTATTAAGGTGGATCCGGCAAAGATAGAAACTGTTGAAAAGTGGGAAACCCCGAAAACTCCGAAACACATACGCCAGTTTTTAGGACTAGCTGGTTACTACAGAAGGTTCATCCAAGACTTTTCCAGAATAGCAAAACCCTTGACTGCATTAACGCATAAAGGGAAGAAATTTGAATGGAATGATGAACAAGAGAAAGCGTTTCAGTTATTGAAGAAAAAGCTAACTACGGCACCTATATTGTCATTGCCTGAAGGGAATGATGATTTTGTGATTTATTGTGATGCATCAAAGCAAGGTCTCGGTTGTGTATTAATGCAACGAACGAAGGTGATTGCTTATGCGTCTAGACAATTGAAGATTCACGAACAAAATTATACGACGCATGATTTGGAATTAGGCGCGGTTGTTTTTGCATTAAAGACTTGGAGGCACTACTTATATGGGGTCAAAAGTATTATATATACCGACCACAAAAGTCTTCAACACATATTTAATCAGAAACAACTGAATATGAGGCAGCGTAGGTGGATTGAATTGTTGAATGATTACGACTTTGAGATTCGTTACCACCCGGGGAAGGCAAATGTGGTAGCCGATGCCTTGAGCAGGAAGGACAGAGAACCCATTCGAGTAAAATCTATGAATATAATGATTCATAATAACATTACTACTCAAATAAAGGAGGCGCAACAAGGAGTTTTAAAAGAGGGAAATTTAAAGGATGAAATACCCAAAGGATCGGAGAAGCATCTTAATATTAAGAAGACGGAACCCGGTATAGGGCTGAAAGGATTTGGGTACCAAAATTTGGAGATATGAGAGAAATGGTACTTAGAGAAGCTCATAAAACCAGATACTCAATACATCCTGGAACGGGGAAGATGTACAAGGATCTCAAGAAACATTTTTGGTGGCCGGGTATGAAAGCCGATGTTGCTAAATACGTAGGAGAATGTTTGACGTGTTCTAAGGTCAAAGCTGAGCATCAGAAACCATCAGGTCTACTTCAACAACCCGAAATCCCGGAATGGAAATGGGAAAACATTACCATGGATTTCATCACTAAATTGCCAAGGACTGCAAGTGGTTTTGATACTATTTGGGTAATAGTTGATCGTCTCACCAAATCAGCACACTTCCTACCAATAAGAGAAGATGACAAGATGGAGAAGTTAGCACGACTGTATTTGAAGGAAGTCGTCTCCAGACATGGAATACCAATCTCTATTATCTCTGATAGGGATGGCAGATTTATTTCAAGATTCTGGCAGACATTACAGCAAGCATTAGGAACTCGTCTAGACATGAGTACTGCCTATCATCCACAAACTGATGGGCAGAGCGAAAGGACGATACAAACGCTTGAAGACATGCTACGAGCATGTGTTATTGATTTCGGAAACAGTTGGGATCGACATCTACCGTTAGCAGAATTTTTCTACAACAACAGCTACCATTCAAGCATTGAGATGGCGCCGTTTGAAGCACTTTATGGTAGAAAGTGCAGGTCTCCGATTTGTTGGAGTGAAGTGGGGGATAGACAGATTACGGGTCCGGAGATTATACAAGAAACTACCGAGAAGATCATCCAAATTCAACAACGGTTGAAAACCGCCCAAAGTCGACAAAAGAGCTACGCTGACATTAAAAGAAAAGATATAGAATTTGAAATTGGAGAGATGGTCATGCTTAAAGTTGCACCTTGGAAAGGCGTTGTTCGATTTGGTAAACGAGGGAAATTAAATCCAAGGTATATTGGACCATTCAAGATTATTGATCGTGTCGGACCAGTAGCTTACCGACTTGAGTTACCTCAACAACTCGCGGCTGTACATAACACTTTCCACGTCTCGAATTTGAAGAAATGTTTTGCTAAAGAAGATCTCACTATTCCGTTAGATGAAATCCAAATCAACGAAAAACTTCAATTCATCGAAGAACCCGTCGAAATAATGGATCGTGAGGTTAAAAGACTTAAGCAAAACAAGATACCAATTGTTAAGGATCGATGGAATGCTCGTAGAGGACCCGAGTTCACCTGGGAGCGTGAAGATCAGATGAAGAAGAAATACCCGCATCTATTTCCAGAAGATTCGTCAACACCTTCAACAGCTTAAAATTTCGGGACGAAATTTATTTAACGGGTAGGTACTGTAGTGACCCGAACTTTTCCATGTTTATATATATTAATTGAGATTGATGTTTACATGATTAAATGTTTCCAACATGTTAAGCAATCAAACTTGTTAAGACTTGATTAATTGAAATAGGTTTCATATAGACAATTGACCACCCAAGTAGACCGGTGATTCACGAACGTTAAAACTTGAAAAAAACTATATGATGACATATATATGGTTATATATATAGTTAACATGATATTATGATAAGTAAACATATCATTAATTATATTAACAATGAACTACATATGTAAAAACAAGACTACTAACTTAATGATTTTGAAACGAGACATATATGTAACGTTTATCGTTGTAACGACATTTAATGTATATATATCATATTAAGAGATATTCGTACATCATAATATCATGATAATATAATAATTTAAAATCTCTTTTGTTATTATAAACATTGGGTTAACAACATTTAACAAGATCGTTAACCTAAAGGTTTCAAAACAACACTTACATGTAACGACTAACGATGACTTAACGACTCAGTTAAAATGTATATACATGTAGTGTTTTAATATGTATTTATACACTTTTGAAAGACTTCAATACACTTATCAAAATACTTCTACTTAACAAAAATGCTTACAATTACATTCTCGTTCAGTTTCATCAACAATTCTACTCGTATGCACCCGTATTCGTACTCGTACAATACACAGCTTTTAGATGTATGTACTATTGGTATATACACTCCAATGATCAGCTCTTAGCAGCCCATGTGAGTCACCTAACACATTTGGGAACCATCATTTGGCAACTAGCATGAAATATCTCATAAAATTACAAAAATATGAGTAATCATTCATGACTTATTTACATGAAAACAAAATAACATATCCTTTATATCTAATCCATACACCAACGACCAAAAACACCTACAAACACTTTCATTCTTCAATTTTCTTCATCTAATTGATCTCTCTCAAGTTCTATCTTCAAGTTCTAAGTGTTCTTCATAAATTCCAAAAGTTCTAGTTTCATAAAATCAAGAATACTTTCAAGTTTGCTAGCTCACTTCCAATCTTGTAAGGTGATCATCCAACCTCAAGAAATCTTTGTTTCTTACAGTAGGTTATCATTCTAATACAAGGTAATAATCATATTCAAACTTTGGTTCAATTTCTATAACTATAACAATCTTATTTTAAGTGATGATCTTACTTGAACTTGTTTTCGTGTCATGATTCTGCTTCAAGAACTTCGAGCCATCCAAGGATCCATTGAAGCTAGATCCATTTTTCTCTTTTCCAGTAGGTTTATCCAAGGAACTTAAGGTAGTAATGATGTTCATAACATCATTCGATTCATACATATAAAGCTATCTTATTCGAAGGTTTAAACTTGTAATCACTAGAACATAGTTTAGTTAATTCTAAACTTGTTCGCAAACAAAAGTTAATCCTTCTAACTTGACTTTTAAAATCAACTAAACACATGTTCTATATCTATATGATATGCTAACTTAATGATTTAAAACCTGGAAACACGAAAAACACCGTAAAACCGGATTTACGCCGTCGTAGTAACACCGCGGGCTGTTTTGGGTTAGTTAATTAAAAACTATGATAAACTTTGATTTAAAATTTGTTATTCTGAGAAAATTATTTTTATTATGAACATGAAACTATATCCAAAAATTATGGTTAAACTCAAAGTGGAAGTATATTTTCTAAAATGGTCATCTAGACGTCGTTCTTTCGACTGAAATGACTACCTTTACAAGAACGACTTGTAACTTATTTTTACGACTATAAACCTATACTTTTTCTGTTTAGATTCATAAAATAGAGTTCAATATGAAACCATAGCAATTTGATTCACTCAAAACGGATTTAAAATGAAGAAGTTATGGGTAAAACAAGATTGGATAATTTTTCTCATTTTAGCTACGTGAAAATTGGTAACAAATCTATTCCAACCATAACTTAATTAACTTGTATTGTATATTATGTAATCTTGAGATACCATAGACAGGTATACAATGTTTCGACCTATCATGTCGACACATCTATATATATTTCGGAACAACCATAGACACTCTATATGTGAATGTTGGAGTTAGCTATACAGGGTTGAGGTTGATTCCAAAATATATTTAGTTTGAGTTGTGATCAATACTGAGATACGTATACACTGGGTCGTGGATTGATTCAAGATAATATTTATCGATTTATTTCTGTACATCTAACTGTGGACAACTAGTTGTAGGTTACTAACGAGGACAGCTGACTTAATAAACTTAAAACATCAAAATATATTAAAAGTGTTGTAAATATATTTTGAACATACTTTGATATATATGTATATATTGTTATAGGTTCGTGAATCAACCAGTGGCCAAGTCTTACTTCCCGACGAAGTAAAAATCTGTGAAAGTGAGTTATAGTCCCACTTTTAAAATCTAATATTTTTGGGATGAGAATACATGCAGGTTTTATAAATGATTTACAAAATAGACACAAGTACGTGAAACTACATTCTATGGTTGAATTATCGAAATCGAATATGCCCCTTTTTATTAAGTCTGGTAATCTAAGAATTAGGGAACAGACACCCTAATTGACGCGAATCCTAAAGATAGATCTATTGGGCCTAACAAACCCCATCCAAAGTACCGGATGCTTTAGTACTTCGAAATTTATATCATATCCGAAGGGTGTCCCGGAATGATGGGGATATTCTTATATATGCATCTTGTTAATGTCGGTTACCAGGTGTTCACCATATGAATGATTTTTATCTCTATGTATGGGATGTGTATTGAAATATGAAATCTTGTGGTCTATTATTATGATTTGATATATATAGGTTAAACCTATAACTCACCAACATTTTTGTTGACGTTTTAAGCATGTTTATTCTCAGGTGATTATTAAGAGCTTCCGCTGTCGCATACTTAAATAAGGACGAGATTTGGAGTCCATGCTTGTATGATATTGTGTAAAAACTGCATTCAAGAAACTTATTTTGTTGTAACATATTTGTATTGTAAACCATTATGTAATGGTCGTGTGTAAACAGGATATTTTAGATTATCATTATTTGATAATCTACTTAAAGCTTTTTAAACATTTATTGATGAAATAAAGGTTATGGTTTGTTTTAAAATGAATGCAGTCTTTGAAAAACGTCTCATATAGAGGTCAAAACCTCGCAACGAAATCAATTAATATGGAACGTTTTTAATCAATAAGAACGGGACATTTCACTAGTCTTGGATACTAAATTGTGTACAAATTCAATCTTAATTACTAAATTATCTGAATAAGCTCCGTTTCAAATTCGACCGCTCAAGGAACGACCCTAGGTCATATTTGCCCTTGCTAACCCATAGGAAGGAATAATAGATTTAGGCCCAGCATATATAAATTAAACAATCAACTTCTTCTGTTGATATCATGAATTGACGTTTTGCGACCTAACGACACCGCATAAATAAACCGTCCGATTCGGGCATATCAGTAGTACCCATATTAAAACTTGTATTTGGCAGGTGACATGCGAGATGTTGTGTGATTGGAAGAAGAAAACTAAACAAATGGGAGTTGGGGACATCATGCTTTGGTCTGGTTATGGGCAAAACATAAAACATGGAGAACAAATTAAAAAGGCAAATGTTTCCTATGAATACAGCAACTGTCTAGTGACCAAACCTGGATTAGGCTACAAACTTGATAACCAATTGCCCACATGCTTTTATGTAAACGGTTAAACGATACTCCGTATATATGTTTTTCTTTGTTCAGCTATTCGGTAACGTTGCATTCTCGAGATTATTTTCTAATGAAAAAGAAAAGAAATAGACGGATTAAAGTATAAAAGTGATTCTCGAGTTTTTATTTTATACAGAAAGGAAAGGAGAGTGGATGATTAGGATGAATAGTACATTAATATTTTGTTAACAACACTCTCCGCCCATATTTGGACGGATTGAGAAAGATAATAAAAAAACACTCTCATCCCCTTTCTTTCCCATTTTTTTCAGCTTGGAAAAAAACTCGAGAATACAGCGTAAATGCGAATATTGTGTAAAGATTTCTTTGTTCAGATTATTTAAACAACAACATCAATAACAACAAAACCTAATCTTAGATAACTGATTTATCTACCCAGAGTGAACCACCCCCAAGAGTAGACAAAATTCTCCCTATCAATGTTCAATGGATAAAGTGATTGCTTCTTAATAAACCTTCGGCGAATGAGTAGGTTAAAAAAATGTATAAGACACAATGAAAATAGTAGAATCAAATTTTCATTAGTTTTAAACATGTCTGATGTTCAATTTAACCTCTAAGTAGAGTCAGATTATTTAAAGGAGGACCAATATTTTACTCAAATATATACACTTCAATTGAGTTAATCTGTGATGGTTTCCAACACTTTTTGATGATCACTCAAATATATGTTCTTATAAAGTTTATGAGCCTTAGACCTTTTTTGTGATAATATTTGAGCTCTAACAGATAAAGTATTTTGAAATGGTTGCTTTTATTTATTTGATAAAAATCTTATTTATTTAGAAAATAATCCGAATATTTTAATACAAAAACATACAAATAAACATACTTTGATCTGGCTATGTACTCCATACTCTATGTGGTAGCAATAGCCACCTTCCCCAATATTTTCAATTATGCCCATAATATCGAGTACATGGCGCGTGCAAAAATCTATGAAATCACCCATTTCACTATGTCCATTTTTGACCTTTTCCTATTGTTTTGATATATATACAAAATACAAAATACAAAATAAGAAAGTTGTTAATGGTTGAGTTACATTACTTAAATAAGAATGACAAATGATTCTTTTGGAGGCAAAAGGATGATAACCGCAGTTAAGACTGACTCACGATCGGTTGTCTATCCTGCGAACTTGTAGCTGTAATTTTTGAGTAATTAATAAAAAATCTTGTTGCCTTTCAAAAAAAAATCTATAATATGATTACATGAAGGACATACTTGTTTCACTTAAACAATTGTGATTATGAAAGTGTCAAGGTTTGAACCCCAACCATTATAACTTTTTTACGCACCATGCATTCACGCCATAGATGATTCTTGTAGTATATAAGTTTTGTGGTTTAAAAGTAAATTTTGTAGCATCTAACCTTTTTTTCTTTTTTTTTTTTTTTTTTTTTTTTTTTTTTTTGCTAAACTAACGATAACATTAAAAATAACGTATTTTCATCAATAGATGAAAAAGACAACCAAAGATATAATCGAACCAAAAGCATTCCAATGTTCGGAAGCAGTAAACAAACCATATAACTAAACAAAGAATAAAAGCTAACTAAACCCGAGCATTGAGCAACCGAATCATAAAACGATCCCGAAACACATTCAAAAACAAGAACAAATATGAAAAAACCAAATCAAACAAACAAATGACAAACACCAGATGACCACGAAAAACCGATCACAAACTACCCGACAACCGCTTTACCTTTCCGAGTTTTGATGATCGGCTTAACAACTACACCATCAACCTTCAGTCGATTAAATTTCTTACCCGCCCGATTTTCAATCGCGTATGATGAAACCTTTGACCAAGAACTACCAATCCTAATACCCGGCACAGAATGAGGGAGTAAATCTTCCTTTTCAAGATCCTTAAAAAAGCTAGAGTTCCGATCCACTTCAACACCGTCAGAAACAAAAACCGAGCCGCCATTGATACTCGACCCCGGAGCACAAGGATGGATTAAGGCTTGATCCGCAAATCCTTGAGAAGATCCAATTGGATTATCATGCGACTTTTCTTCACTTTGGTCCTAATGCACAAACGAAGCAATATCTTCTTGGTTATGGATATTTGTCTTTAATTAATAATCTACATTTGATTGCACCTAACGCTGATTTAACTAGAAGCACGCATGATTTTTTGTAGTAAACATCTTGCATGTGTTATTTAAAAAAAAAAAAAAAAAAAAAAACGATGCCAATAAAATTACAAGTCTTAAATAGTTGTTACAAAACCATTAATACATTGTACTTACACCGCCTAAAGATGAGCAAACTTTGAACAAAATTGTATTCTAACTCGGCTTAAACATATAACTTTGATCTATGGGTATCGAGATGATCTCAAATTAAGTCGGGGTGTATTAGTTAGGTTGAGTCCTGCTTAATAGGAATGTACATGGTAACGATTGCTTAATGTTGATAAGTGCTTGCTTTAATGCCACATACTATGTAAGCATCGTCGGCAAATTAATAGAATATCTCATTAGTGTTTCGATAAACTGGGCTATGTGATTACAAAATTTGTTTGTAATTTTCTAACTTCTTACTATTTTCTTTATTATATATATATATATATATATATATATATATATATATATATATATATATATATATATATATATATATATATATATATATATATATATATATATATATATAAAATATAATTCCGCTGTTAATTTTTTTTGTTACAATTTTTTTAATAGAGTATCCAAACGAGATCGTACCAAATAATCACAAGTCACGGAACTAAATGTTATAAAGTTCTATTATCGATATTTTTCCCATTTTGTTGGAGAGTTGTAAAGTTTTTAGTATCTATGGCATGCTGAAAGTTGGATTACTTTATAAAAACTTAATTAAAATATTAATGACCAGGACATAATAGGACGAACTTACTCATACCCAAGATACTGCTTTTATTATCTTTTGGTGACTAAATCAGTACTACAATTGCTCTAATACACCAAAACTTTGGCGCTTGTGTCACATTTTGTTCACATAATGGAGAAACTACTAGCATCCATTAAAAGTGAAAGAGATCAAAAATTGTATTCAGGCATATCTTTTATTAGCTATGTTTTATACACCTTTTTCGCCAGAAAAAAAATATGGGTTGAATTAGGGATGAGAATAAATGATTCATTTATGGATATCTACCTGATCTAATCCATTTATAATAGATATCGATTATCTAAATGAACGTGTAATAGATACGGATAGACATATCTATATAATTTTTTTGGATAGAATATGGATGACAATTTATCATCCATGATATATCCATTATTACCTTGAATACATCTATACATACCACATATACGTACAAAAATATATGTATATACATATACATGTATATATACACACACGGAGACACATATACATATAACCTATAAATTAAAGATACAATTGTTAAATTGTTACTAATAATATTAAATATTATACATGTTGATTGATTTAAGGGAGGTGATCCTCACACGCCACTTTTTGATCCATGTACACCTAATTACCTATTTTACCCTTAATTATACTTATTTTAATAATATAAGTTCAACTTCTTAAGGGCATAACTGTAATTTTATGCTCTAAAAGTGTACATGGATTAAAACATGGTGTGTGAGAATCATCTCCCTTGATGTAAACATATATTTAATTATATATTGTAATGTATTTTGCTCAACTGAATTCACACTCAGTAACAAATTACAATCAAACATATATAATAACCCAAAAACATAAAAATTATACATTTACATTTATTATAATCTATATTTAATTTTCAAAAATCGTCGATTAATATTTTATTGAATATCCAATAGATATTTATTAACTCGCTTAATCCATTGGATATGGATATATGTGGATGAAACTAAACGGGTATGGATAAAAATATGGATGAACAAAAATTAAATGGATATGGATGTGGATATAGCATCATATCCGATCCATTGTCATCCTAGGTTGAACTTTTGGCTTTCTACAATGTAAAATTATGTCATTCTCATCAACTACACGTTTGAGTTTCTACACCTCGAATCTTGATCTGAGACGCTGTTTCAATTCACTCGTTTATCATTGTGATTTGATAAACTTTGAAGATTCATACACAATTCTTCCTCATGTATCTTTCTGGTTTTCATCTTTAATATTTATATAATTATGTATTCTGCAATATATATATATATATATATATATATATATATATATATATATATATATATATATATATATATATATATATATATATATATATATATATATATATATATATATATATATATATGTATGTATGTATGTATGTATGTATGTATGTATGTATGTATGTATGTATGTATGTGAGGGAGTGTGACTAGAGGGTGCGCATAATGCGTAATTCACTCGGTATTAGGTCTCGCGTTCGGGGGGCTTGATTACCCAAGGTTTTACCTTCTATGGGGGAGCCAATGTGCTCGTTTATAAGAGGGTTTCTTCGCTTATAAAAAAAATATGGGTTGAACCTTTTATTGAAGTAAATGTTACTTGCCTATTTGATCTCCAAGATATAAACTAATTTTAAATTAAATAAACCTTCGAAACTCAATTTGATTATGACCTATCTTTGTTCAATACTTTTTGAACAAATCTTAGATATTTGATGAGTATAAAAGAAAATTTTATTGCAATCTAACATGAAATTTGAAAATACAAACACTTTGTACTAAGGCTTGGCTCGGCTAGAAGAAGCTCAAAGAATGGTTTAGTGTTGATTTTGATGGTTTTGCAGCCTTGAGATCATGGTTTTGGACGTAGCTAGGGTAATTTTCTTGTTAGGTTTAGTCTGCGGTTTACGGTGATAATTTTCCAACGGATTCAACTCATATTAGTTTAATTTTGTGATACAATGATGTTTGGTTGACGATTTTATTGGTGTCAGGTTGTTTAAGCATTTCAACGGTTTGATATTGTTCGGATTTCGTGAGCTTCTTATTTCAAAATCTTTGCTTCGGTGTATATATCCGAGATGGTTTCATACTTCTCGCTTTTATGGTTCCTTCTGCATTGGATGAGTCGTCGTTTTTAGATGCAATTCCATCGACATTTGGCCGAGCTTTCCCGCAATCTATTGCTCGGTAGATTTGATTCTCTCTTCAATTGTTACATACATTTCTGGATATGTTTTGTCCTTGAGGGTTCACCCTCCTAAGGTTTGTGGCGGAACAGGTATTCGCTGTCGTAGGATCATAATTTTTGGTTGTTTTAAAGTAACTTGGATTTCAATTGATGTCTTGTCTTCAGTATCGGGTGTTTGCCCATGTTATGTATTTAGTTGTTCGGTAGGATGAGACTCTTGCAGGTTAAAGGAGGCGTACATTTTCATCAAATTGTCACAAGCTTCACGTCATCAAATACATTTGGCAATTCACTATATGATGGATATTTTGGTTCGTGCCATGAGAAGATGCGAGTTTGGTTGCTTCAGTTGTTTTGTTTTCAATTATATGTTGAAGTACTTCATAATTTGTGCAATATTAGTCATTGTCGTGTTCAATATGTAGCTCACATAGATCGATCTTCTCACAATTTATAACTCAACGTCAGATCTATTTGTATTTAAATTATGTTATTTACGTAAAGAAAAAAAGACTTCAATAATAGCTTCTGACACCTTCTCGAATCAATTGTTCACTATTTCTTTTACGGATGTCTCAATTTTACTGTCCACTTTCAAAAATGAACATGACGATAAAGTTTTTTATACACTCTATGTATGGAGAAAATTGTTGAAATATAATTAACAATAATTTACACCATTTATTCTATAACCTTTCTTACTTAACGGTATTATAGTTATACTTAAATAAAAAAATACTAGTGAAATGACCCGTGAAACCACGAGTTTGTTTAAACGTAACAGTTTAATGGTATTTTTTAGGTATTAACTGAATTTAAACGCTAAAGTCATTTAGTTTGATGACCCAACGGATTCCGACTAAGAAACTTCTCGTTGTTTTTACAAACACATTGATGTACTTAACTTGGTCGGAATAAATGAACTACATTTATTTTCTCACCATCATCTTCCAATTTTCATCACAATTACTATTTTCCTTGTCTTAAAAGTCTACATTATAACATTTTATTGAGACGTGTATTTCATATACATATATAACGTAATTAATCTCGTAAAGAGAACTCTGAATAATAATATTATAATAATTAATAATTGATGATAATGAATTTTTTTTGTTGAAAAACATGAAATAAATAAGTAGAATTAATTTAATTAGTCATTAATTAGATTAACGACATCACCTTAATGGCTTAGATTTTTTTCTTTTTCTTTTTAATTTTTTTCATAATAAAGGAATTAGCCTAATAATGTAACATCCTCAATCGGGCCTAGCTGTAAGATTACTAAATTGCCCTTAAGTTGCGTTGAGTTAATATATACTTTAATTTTTATTTAATATTTATTATTTTGTTGATGATGTGGTTAGGACCAGTTTGTGACAAGGGTCACGGAACAGGTTTGTTTATTTAATTTGGACTTCGTTTAGGTTGCCAAATGATGTACGAAAGATATCAGATAACTGACAAAATACCCGTGTGTTGTACAGTGTGGGAATTTAACCCAATTAAGATGACTAGTGCAGACCATTTCTCTCACTTTCCAGATTTTTCCAAACACCTCGTTCTTCATCTTCTTCACCTAACAAAACCCTAATTGCTAGATCTTGTTCTTGAGCTCAAATTAATCATATCTTCTTGTTCTATGTGACTTTGTAATCAATTTAAGGTAAGCTTCTCTTTGATTCATGTATTGATTCTTGCTTAAATTGGATTTTGTGTTCTTGAGTAAAAAAGTTAGGTTTTGATGCTTGATTCTTGATCTTAAGTGTTTGTTGTACTTAATTGATGTTAGAAATATGTTCTATATAGTTTATATGATGTTTTGGAAGTAGTTTTGGTGTCAGAACTTGCAAAAATCATGATTTTGGGTCAAAAAACGCGAAAACAGCGAGCTGGAATGTTCTAACAGCTCCCACACTTCTGACAGGTCACTCGTACGAGTGACCACGCATTTGAGGCTCAACCACACGGTTGAGGACTCACTCGCACGAGTGAGGTCTCGTCCGCGCTAGTGAGCACTAGGCAGTTTTTGGTAAAATTGAAAAGGCTGTAACTTTCAAACCGTAACTCCGTTTTCGATGAATAAACTATCGTTGGACTCGTATTGAAGTTTAATTTACAATGATATGGTTTTAAAAAGCTATATAAAACTTTATTTTGATCATAAGAAGGGATTTTATTGTGTATGTCTTGTTTTGTACTCGTTTAGTGTCGTTATTGATTAAGTTTATGATGTAGGCTTATCATATAGTGAATATATGATGATATGTGTTAACTTACTGTATGAATTGATGTTTATGTTGTACATTTTGAGTTTAAACCTGTTTAAACAGCTGCTACTACTGTTCTTCATCACTCGCACGAGTGAGCCTTCACCCGTACGGTTAGGGTGATCAACCGTGTTATGAACCATGCGAGTGAGTGGTTATGGAGAACTATTGTTTTGGGTAAGATGATAAGTACGGTTGGGATGTGACTCGTACGAGTCACTGGTCACTCGTGTGGTGAACCGTACGGATCATTTAATTCTTTGATGGGTGTTCAGTCATAGAATAAACGTACGAGTAAGTTATCAACCGCACAGTTGAGTGTTCTCAAACGTGCGAGTGAGAGTGTTACTCGTACGGTTGGTGGACCAGTCGTTAAGTGCTTAAGTGTTGGTATTTGGTGTTATTGTTTTGTTGTCTGGTTGTTATCGAGACATTATAACTAACTTGTGTATATGTCCTTCTCATGAGAAAAGGAGAAAGAGAAGGTTTAGTAATTAGACAGCTGAACACCTTCTCATTTGCTAGTAATCGGTGAGTGGGACTAACTGGAGAACATAGTATAGAGTAGCATGTTATATTATGATTGCCATGCTTGTTAGATATACTTATTGTTGTGTGGTTAGTTAGTATGTTGTGATGACTGCATGTTAGTTGATGTTTATCTGCTGGAGCCCAGTGCGTCCCTATTGTGTGGTAGCCTCGGTAGGAGAGATCAACCTGCGGGTTGGGTTCCTCATGTGGTAGCCTAGACAACCGAGGTGTATATATATGTGAATGACGCGTCCGTCGCGTGTAGATTATATATATATATACGCACGGTGGTGGAGGAACTTCTGGTAAGCCCCAGTCCGATCAGCTGGTGGTTAATGGTTTGGCCAAGCCGCCAGAGTCTCTGTAGACAGCACTTGGGTGATGTTTGTGTATTAGATTTGGTGACATGATTAGTATGATAGTTCTTGTATACTATTGTCTGTAGTTAGTCATACTCACTTAACTTCGTGTTAATTCCCCTCCATCTCCTCCCTGCAGGTTGTTAGCTTTTGTAAATGATGCATTTTGGAGAGAAGACTGGCATGTGAATGTTATGTTTGACATGAGTCAACTCTGATGTGATTTTAATTAGTTAAAATGTGTTCTTTGTAAACATCATACATTTACGTCTCTTCCGTTTAAAATATGTATTTTATATGTTGTCACGTGACACTGGTTCGTGTAAATGGTAATCAATTATTAAATGCTTCCGCCACGTATACGTATAAAAAAAATATAGCGGTATCACAAATAATGACATCATCACATGATGTTTGGTTGACGATTTTATTGGTGTCAGGTGGTTTAAGCATTTCAACGGTTTGATATTGTTCGGATCTCATGAGCTTCTTATTTCAAAATCTTTGCTTCGGTGTATATATCCGTGATGGTTTCATGCTTCTCGCTTTTATGGTTTCTTCTGCATCGGATGAGTCGTCGTTTTTGGATGCAATTCCATCGACATTTGTCTGAGCTTTCCTGCAATCTATTGCTCTGTAGATTTGATTCCCTCTTCAATTGTTACATACATTTCTGGATATGTTTTGTCCTTGAGGGTTCACCCTCCTAAGGTTTGTGGCGGAACAGGAATTCACTGTCGTAGGATCATAATATTTGGTTGTTTTATGGTAACTTGGATTTCAATTGATGTCTTGTCTTCAGTATCGGGTGTTTGCCCATGTTATGTATTTAGATGTTCGGTAGGATGAGACTCTTGCAGGTTAAAGGAGGCCTACATTTTCTTCAAATTGTCACAAGCTTCACGGCATCAAATACATTTGGCAATTCACTATATGATGGATATTTTGGTTCGTGCCATGAGAAGATGCGAGTTTAGTTGCTCCAGTTGTTTTGATTTCAATTATATGTTGAAGTACTTCATAATTTGTGCAATGTTAGTTATTGTCGTGTTCAATATGTAGCTCACATAGATCGATCTTCTCATAATTTATAACTTAACGTCAGATCTATTTGTATTTAAATTATGTTATTTTCGTAAAGAAATAAGTCTTCAATAATAGTTACTCCCACCTTCCCGAATCAATTGTTCACTATTTCTTTTACGGATGTCTCAATTTTACTGTGTACTTTCAAAAATGAACATGACGATAAAGTTTTATATACACTATGTATGGAGATAATTGTTGAAATATAGATAACAATAATTTACACCATTTATTCTATAAACATTCTTACTTAACGGTATTATAGTTATACTTAAATAAAAAATATTAGTGAAATGACCCGTGGAACCACATGTTTGTTTAAACGTAACAGTTTAATGGTATATTTTAGGTATTAAGTAAATTTAAACGCCAACGTCATTTAGTTTGATGACCCAACGGATTCCGACTAAGAAACTTCTCATTATTTTTACAAACACATTGATGTACTTAACTTGATCAGAATAAATGAACTACATTTATTCTATCACTATCGTCTTCCAATTTTCATCACAATTACTATTTCCTTGTCATAAAAGTCTACATTAGAACATTTTATTAAGACGTGTATTTCGCATACATATATAACGTAATTAATCTCGTAAAGAGAACTCTGAATAATAATATAATAATAATTAATGAAAATGATTTTTTTGTTGAAAAACATGAAATAAATAAATAAATAGTATTAATTTAATGAATCATTAATTAGATTAATAACCTCACCTTAGTGGTTTAGATTTTTTTTATTTTTCTTTTTTTTTTCCTAACAAAGAAATGCATAATAAAGAAATCATCATTTAAGAATTTTAATAGAAAGTAAGATACAAGATTGATGAATGAATTAAAAAAAGAGTGTGCTGAGTAATCTATAGTTAATATTAAAATGCTATAATGATGATGTCATTATTAGGATAATTTCTTTATTAAGAAAAAATTAAAAAGAAAAAGGAAAAAAATCTAAACATAGTGGGTGATGTCATTAATATAAATAATTTTGAATTAAAATTAAATCTTACTAATTAATTATTATTATTAAATCTTATTAATAGTTATTTTAATTATTAAAATTAGATAATTTTGAATTATTTAATAATATTAACTATAGATTATTTTTAATTGAGTACGAGAAGGTATAAACGCTAAGAAGAAGGACACCAATTCTAAATTTATATTTTAATTTACACTTTTAAAATAAAATGACAACCAATATTATATCTTATGATTGGACGTGAATTGTTTAATATGCATTTTAGGTTTTTGATAAAATGTTCAACTGGCGAGTTTCTTAGTCGGACTCTGTGATTTCACGGGTCATTAAACTAAATAACTTTAACATTTACGTTCACTTAATACCTAAAACATATTATTAAATTGTTTCGTTTAAACAAACCCGTAATTTCACGGGTAATTTCACTAGTTACCTCCTCTAAAAAGGATTAGTGTACTAATAAATAAATTGTGAATATAAAATTAGCAAAAATTTCATATAGATTAAATAAATTAAAATAATTATATGGTCCTAACACGTGCAACGTTGGGTATGGAATAGGAGGGCACTCACGTGCCAGAAACTCTATAAATACAAACCCGGTTGAGAAGAGTAGTCTAGCCAATCTTTACCCCCAACCACTGAAAAATGTTTTTGATTTTAAATTTATACCATTGATCCAACCCACTTTAATTGCTCTCTTCTGTCACAACCTGTTTTGGGCTGATCTTGAAAGGTTACGAAAAAACAGACCACATCCTTGTCTTTCAAGTTGATATTTTTTTTTTTTCTCGAAGTATTTTTTCCCCCAAAAGTTCAAAAATAGAAAAAGATAGTCTTGAAAATGGAGTTAGATAGTGAATTGAAGGTATCCAAGTTTAAGAGGATTTGTGTTTTTTGTGGAAGTAGTCAGGGCAAGAAGAGCAGCTATCAAGATGCTGCTATTGAGCTAGGAAAAGAATTGGTATTTTTTATTTTTAATAACTTTTTTTTTTGTAATTTATAAAATGGGTTTCTTCAAAAAGTTTTTTTTTTTGTTTGAAATCTTGTTTTACTTGCTTGCATATTTCTTGAATTTTTTGAAGACCCACAATAAAGATGTGTGCTTTTTCAAGATTTTGGTTCTAAATCTACAATAAAGATTTGATCTTTATTTTCTAGATTTGTTCAAGATTGTGGGGTTTTGGTTCTATACTTCCGTTGCAAGTCTCTGTCTTTGCATGTTGATGATTTTCTAAATTCTTTACCAAATATATTCTATAGGCTTTTATATCACTGAGATACTCTTAATTTAGTAAAGATTTTGTTCTTAAAATAGTATACATACATTATATTATTATATTATTATTGTACTAAAATATAGTACCAATATTTAGACATAAATATTTTGTTGTAATAGTGAATCCCATGTCAATCTTTGTCAAAATCTCCATTTTTTTTAAACCTAGAAGCTTGCTGAAAATAAGGATTTTAAACATGGTTTTCACATTAATCAATATTCTTATTTGTAGGTTTCAAGAAACATTGATCTGGTTTATGGAGGAGGTAGCATTGGCTTAATGGGATCGGTCTCACAAGCTGTTCATGATGGTGGTCGCCATGTTATTGGGTAAAATTAATATAGTAGAAATAGACAAAAAAATGTGTTTAGTACTATCATAATCATAAATAATGACCTTGTAAAAAGTAAAGGTTTCTTTTGTAATTAAGACTAAAAAGGAATGATTAAGAAACAGAATCAATGTGTTTGTTGTTGGGTTTTCATTGATTAAAAGTTTACAACTAACTTTTTGTCATGTTATTGTCTCTCTTCTATTGCAGGGTTATTCCCAAAACTCTCATGCCTCGAGAGGTATGTTTCAATAGCAATAAAAAGTCATTAACCTTTTCATATTTTAAATGAAAAAATTAATTAATAATTAAGAATACAGGGTACTCTGTAAGTCTGTATACGTATCTATAAAGTGAAAGTTAAAAAACAAATCCTGTATTTTTAGTTTTCATGGGACCAAATGAACATTAATCATTGTAATTAGTGCTAAAGATAGTTTAGTGAGGATGCTTAGTTTAGTTTGTTCATGAGCATTTGTTTGTAGTATTTAAATGGTATTATTATTTTATGGGGTAGGTTGGATACTTGGATGTATACTATTTTTTCCTTTCAAATGTTTTTTCCTTTTTTGGAGTCATTTATTTCCTGATATTTTCAGCCTGATTCAGTTACCTCTTGTACCTTTCTTACTTGGCATTTAGTTGCTGAATATGTATATATAAATATTATGTATATATAAATATATATTTAGCGCTTCTGGCTGTATCTAATGAGATTATGACGGAATTGGAATTGAATTTAGACACGACGTGTGTCTAAAGAAAATTTCAATTCTGCCGGATCTCATTGGATTCCGTGAGCCAAACAGGGGGCCTTAAATTATGAATGTGTTTGGTTTAGTTTGTTTGTTTGTTTTGTTGTTGACTAGGCTTATCCCGTTGATTTTCGAATCGTTTATTTGTATTATTGTTTTTCTGAAAAAAACAAAAAAAAAAGTAAAAAACAAAAAAAACAAAAAAATGTACTGCAAATATTGAATAATATAATTGGAAGTCCACCATTTCTCCAACAGTCATCATTGAATTACTGTCCAACACTCAAATCATAATAAATCTTCAATCTCTTGCTCCCTAGAATATTGTTTTCCTTTTGTTTTCTTTATTTACTGTTTTTTAGAGTAATAATAATATATTGTTATTTTTATTATTATTGGTTTGCAGTTAACTGGTGAAACAGTAGGAGAAGTGAAAGCAGTGGCAGATATGCACCAAAGGAAAGCAGAAATGGCAAAACATTCTGATGCTTTTATTGCATTACCAGGTTAGTATAAACATTGCTACTACATGTCTTATGTCTCATATTCTTTCACTAAAATCTCATTAACAATTCATCTATGGCTCTTTTGTCTTATTCTTTCATTTAAATGTGTATCCCAAATCTATATTAAACGAATTTTTCTCTGTTCGGGTTATCTGAAAAGAGAGTATTACGCGGCATAATACCCTTTGATCATTTTTTATCGTTTTTGGACGCCCCAACATATAATTCTAGTGACGTTTATATCTGACATCTATAATACAGTGTATGTGGGATCTTTATGTCACATGATTAAAAATGTGAATATTACTAGAGGTGGGGCAATGAAGAAGACCCACAATATAGTGTCTGATGGCATGTGTTATTATATTAAATTTAAATTTATTGTATAATTTAAAAACTTATATTTAAAAAAAGGTAAAAGGTAGAACTGTTCGGGTACCCGGGAGGGCAAGTAATCTGACCCCCATACTCTGATGGGTTGTCAGAAAATATTCTTAGAAAATATTCTTCCCAAACAAGATTCGAACTTGAGACCTCTTCCAAGGAACTTAGGACCCTAACCACAAAAAACTTATATTGTATTTATTTATAATTATATTATAATTATTGAGTATATAATAATAAAAAAATAATAGAATGGTTGTGGAACATGAAATAAATGTTGTTATAGATGAGAAAAAACTAATGTAGTCCAATAAGTTAAAAATGGACATATAATTCCCTTTTTCTTGTTTGTTTACATACATACATATCTTCCTAACAAAACTTATAAGATACGTGTTTAATGGATGCATTTGCTTCATTGCTTGGGAGATAATATAATAATTAAATATATCAATTTTATTTATTAATGCTGCATCTACTTTTACAACAGTGTAAACTGTTGCCTATTTTGACTGAAAGGGAATACTATACTAATTGACATATAGTAAATCATTGACATATCAATAATATAGAGCAAGTTGACTAGTAATAAGTTGACTTTGACCTTTCAATTTGATGCTAATGAAGCAAGTTGCTTACTTTAGCATTCAAATTCCTAAGACCACTCCCAACCATGACGCCGTCATGGGCACTTCCTCAGCGCCACATCAGCTTTCTCTCTCCTCCTTTCTCACCACTTCCTCCCATAACACTCCCATAACACACCATTGCCAACCATGATATACTTCATCCTCATCACATACCCCACAAAATTAATTAAATACATAAGGTACAAGGTGTTTATGCTGAGGTACAAGTAAATAATGCAAAGAATTAAAGAAAGAGACAATCTCCTCGTGCTGGAAGAAGTCTTGGGGAAGAAAACTTGCAGGGCGAGAGAAGTGAGGACGAGGTGAGGGCTTGTGAGGGCATACCATTGCCAATGGAGCCCTCGAGGAAGTGCAAGGAGGGCGGACCGATGGCTCACCGTTGGGAGTGGTCTAATCAAGAAATATGATTCTGGGTTACAAAGAAAGTTCTATTATACAGTAATGTTCAAAAAATGAAATAGAGAGAGAGTTCTTAGTTTTGCAATTAACAGAGTTACACTAATGTATGCAGAAGCTACTTGTTGCTTTTTACGGTACACAAGTCAAGTTGTGATTTTGACTATATGATTACTATACTTACTATCCCTATATATTTCATTCAACTTTATTGATTCCTTGTGATCATATCAAGAAATTGTATAGCTACTTAGCTAGTGCTATGAAAGTGACTGTTTTAAGGATGCTTTATGGTCAAAACCCCTCTTCATAACTTTACTTCTGCATAAATTAGCAATTTTTGTGACAGTTTATTTCTGTAGCATTTATAATCTTGGAGTGTTCAATCACTACTTTGATCCCATTTAAGGCAAATTATATAAATATAATTATGGCTACACTTGACCAAATTTTTGAAGTCCCACACCTTTTGAAAACTTGAGACTTACTATTTATGGCATGTGTTTGTAAAACACAAACAAGAAGTGTCTATTGAGGTCTGTACCAATGCGGACGTCGTTATTGCATCCCAGCATTGGCACCGGCATGTCTTTGGTGCCATCTTTGGTTTTGCTATCTTAAGACAGTTAGAGAAAGACGAGTGAATTTGAGATAATATATTTTCTTACTTTGTATGTATAATAAATAATAAATGTGTTATTGGTAAACGGCTCAAAAGTTTGCAAAATTTGTTGAGCTTTTGACTAAGGACACACGTAACTACAATTTTTAGATTTGTGCCAGTGCACGTGATGTCTAAGCATTTCTTCAAACCACCCTTGACGTACATTAGGAGTGTTCTGATTAATGGGTTCAGATTTAAATTAGTTCTTGAGTAGAAAAATGGAAACTTTAGAATTTTCAAAAAGAAAAAAAAAAAGTTATATTTTTTAACATGAAATGCAGGTGGATATGGCACTCTTGAAGAGCTACTTGAAGTGATAACGTGGGCTCAACTAGGCATACATGATAAGCCGGTAAATCGCATGAATTTATATTTTTTTTTCCTAGATTACGAATCAAGTAAATATATTTTGATCAACCCAACATTAAGAAAGTGATTAAAAAGCCTAAATCTTTCAGGTTGGTTTGTTGAACGTGGATGGATACTACAACTCGTTACTCTCGTTCATTGATACAGCAGTGGAGGAAGGTTTCATCAGCCCGAGTGCTCGTCACATCATTGTGTTGGCACCGACAGCTAAGATTCTGGTCCGAAAACTCGAGGTATGTCACCAAAAGTTTTAATTTTTGAGGTCAAACCAACTTGAAAGTCAACTGTTTGACCTTGTTTCATTGTCTAATAACAGGAATATGTGCCTTGCCATGAAAGAGTTGCATCAAAGCTAAGCTGGGAAATGGAGCAACAACTTGGGTACACTGACTCTGATATTTCTAGATGACCAAATCAGATGTGGGTGTTTTTCTTTTTGCCTTTTTTGATTAAAAGATTTGTGGTAGTGAAAAAAGGTGCTAACTTTGAAAGGGTTTTTGGTCTAATTAGAATCTTGATGTAAAGGGGATTAGTCTTCTTTTTTTTTTTTTTTTTTTTGTAAATTTTTTAAGATAAAAAGACTCAAAAAAACATGTGGGCAACTTGCACTTATTTTTATCTCCCTTTAAATTCAATGTGATGTACAATATTTGATGCTATTGAAATTGCAATCTCTCTTAATCTAAGGGTTTTGTAACTTAATGTCCCAAAGGGCATTCTTTGAGATGATTAACAGTAAAAGATATTGACACTTTAAGGAATATATATCTTTTTTTTTCTTTTTTTTTTAAAGGCAAACACACACTCATACACGAATATATACATGCCCACCACAGGACTCGAACCCTCAACCTATAGGTTGAAGGAGCCACCTCGATACCGCTAGGGCAACTTGCACTTATTTTTATCTCCCTTTAAATTCAATGTGATGTACAATATTTGATGCTATTGAAATTGCAATCTCTCTTAATCTAAGGGTTTTGTAACTTAATGTCCCAAAGGGCATTCTTTGAGATGATTAACAGTAAAAGATATTGACACTTTAAGGAATATATATCTTTTTTTTTCTTTTTTTTTTAAAGGCAAACACACACTCATACACGAATATATACATGCCCACCACAGGACTCGAACCCTCAACCTATAGGTTGAAGGAGCCACCTCGATACCGCTAGGCCAATGGCCCTTTGGTATATATATATATATATATATATATATATATATATATATCTATCTATCTATCTTGATTTTGTCCTTAAATCACTTGAATCTTTACCTTGTAAAATATTCAGTATTACTATTTATACCAGAAAATGATGAGCCATCAATTTAAGAAAGAATCATTGCTTCTCATGTAACTCGTGATATTTTAAGAAATATATCTTGATTTTATCATTAAATCATGATTTATGAGAATATAAATTTCTCAGGACAGCTATAAATTATGAATGTGGCACACAAGCTTAAAATAGTTTTATTAGAGCTTAAGTTTGACTATGATTAGGTTCCTAATTGTTAGTTTCAATTATAAACCTTGTATCTTTGAAAATTAATAAGAATTCTCTCTAGTTGGGAATTACACCAACTGAAAACATTGAATAAGACCATGTTACATTCATTTGTCATTTAAATTTCTTGCATTTTCATCTCTTTTTTTTTCATGTACGCTTATGTTAATCCGTTTGTTATTAGTGGGTGATAACTAGGTTACCATATTGAATACGACCACGTTATATTCATTTGTCGTTTAAATTTCTTGCATTTATCATGTTTTTTTTTTTTTTTTTTTCATGTTTGCATTTGTTAATCCGTTTTTTATTAATAGGTGATAACTAGGTTACCAAATCTTATTTAGGGACTCACAAATTCCCAACATTTGATTCAAAATGGAGAATGGAAAAAGGAATACTAAACAATGCAAAGAGTATTGTATAATAATAATAATACTTATACTTGATGTTGATTCATTAAATTAAACATCAAGAGTAAGGGTGACAAATTGAGTCGAGTTAAGTTGAATGGCCTAAATTACCTAACTTTAACCCGGCATAACTAGATAAATGGGTCGACAAGTCGAATGTCCCTAACCTGAACTTGATCATCATAACCCATGTAGGTAAACGATTTAATTGGTTAACATGTTAGCTTTTTGTTAAACTCAGTTTGCGGGTTGGTTTCACGTTAAACCGGTTACTATTGGATTGTCGGGTTATCCCAAAAACCCAAACAATTCACCCAAGCCCAACCCAAATAATTAAACAGGTTGATGAGTTTTGAGTTAATATAAGTTTGTGGTTCGACTTTGGAACGAACGGGTCAAATTTACTAAGTTATCTTTGGGTTGACGGGTTGCCTCGTAAACCCGAACCATGGCCTGAGTCTAATCGGAAAGTTAAATGTGTTTGCAAGTGTTCGAGTTAATAATGGCTGGTAGATTTTTCATCAAATAGGTCAAATTTTCAAGTTACTTTCATAAAAATGTCATTGTCATAAAAATGTCATTGTCATAAAAATGTTATTGTCATATCATGGATTGAAGAGAAAGGACTACATATATAGGAGAGCTAGGAGAAGCTTATACTTTTTGCAGGAACCTTTTTTTTTAAAAAAAAAGTATTTGATAAAGTAGCAGCGCCTTATAGTGTGAATTCACTAAAAATGACCCACATATAGCATGTAAAACAATATAAAAAGGGTATTATTAGTAATTCTATCATTCATAAGCTCTACTTTTAGAGAGGTTAGTAAAATTTACACCTTATCATAAGCTCTACTTTTTCAATGCTACCAAACAAAGTTTTAAATCATAAACTAATTAAAAAACTAAGCTCTACATTTGTAAATTTTCATAAGCTCCTAAAATTTGTGATCCAAATACAGCTGTAGTAGACAAGTTTCGACCATATTATATGGTAGAATGTTGGTGTTAAGGTTTTAACAATGGACAAGAATTGATTAAACCGATGACATGTTTTTTTTTGGGACAATATGATGATCTAGTATGGTCCCAATTTTTCAACTCTATATTGACAACTACTGTGCTTTTCTAGAGATGTAATATGTAAACCAACGATGGCACCACTTATTTTAAGTGTCTACTATGCGTCGAACAAATAAACCAATAATTACATTTATATAAACATATTAACAGACAGTGACCTATCTAAAACTAAATTTAATAAATTCATCAAATGATAAAATCTAATTTATATCGAAAAAATTACATCGTTGATCACTAATGTTTATTCCAAATTTCATGTTAGCCACTAATGTTTTTTTTTTAAACATGGTTAGTCACTCAAGTATGCAAAAGTTCTATGGTTGGTCACTCTTTCAAAAAAAATTTATCATGTGTTTTACACTTGAGGGTATAATCGTCACGAACATAATAAATTTATAAAAATAAAAATCTATTCATCTTCATCTGAGATTTTGCTACTTGAATGGGAGCTTCAACAAAACTACCACCCTTCAGATCAGAGCTGGTAGTGAATGAACTAATCATCTCAAAAAGTCAAAATATTAAACAATTCTTCCTTTTTCTTCTTATCACTATAACAGAACACAACTAGAACCAACCACACAAAAATAAACGATATATACACTAAAAAAAAAAAAAAAACTACTGTTTCGCTGCTGTACCAGATCTTTCTTCCCCATAGCTTCGTACACTGCTTGTACACGTGCTCAATCGCAGGAAACACCTTCTCCTTCGCACGAAGGAGGTGTTCTTGGTGTTTTTGAGGAATCCGACAGCGATGGCGGCGATACAGTGGTTGACGGTGGTGATAGAGCAATATTAGCTCAAATCTGCGAATTAGCACTTGAAAATTTGCTAAAAGCTGCGTGAAATCAAACCTAACACTTTTGCATTTCTAGTTCTTCACATAACATTCTTAAATTGCCAAACTAATTCGATTTATGAAGCAACTTTTTTTCTAACAAAAATAACTCAAAACTAGATCAAATAAACGAATTAAATCATGAAATTTAGAGGAAATGACCAGGAGATGATGATGGATCTTTCTAATTTTTCAGATTTCACTAAAACGCTTCGAAATCAAAACCCACTAAAAAGTCAACAAAAGTCAAACCGGGTTTCTTTTTCGAAAATCACAGATCTAGCTTCGATTTCGTATTTAACGTTGTCAGATCGAATCACAGTTGATCGTATGTATATAAATGGATATAGATACATATGAATTGAAGATTGCAGAGATAATGATTTGAGAGTGAATTAGGACGAGGCGTGAACAGATTTGGTGATGAAAATCACAGTTGATCGTATGTATATAAATGAATATAGATACATATGAATTGAAGATTGCAGAGATAATGATTTGAGAGTGAATTAGGACGAGGCGTGAACAGATTTGGTGATGAATATATAGATTTTATTTTTATTTTTATTTTTATAAATTTATGTGCGTGGACAATTATACCCTCACGTTTTTTTGATAGAAATTTGAAAGGGTGACTAACCATGAAACTTTTGCATACTTAAGTGATCAACCATGAAACTTTTGCATGCTTGAGTGATCAACCATGTTCAAAATAAACATTAGTGGCTAACTTGAAATTTGGAGTAAAGATGAGTGACGAACTGTGCAATTTTTTCATTTATAGCACTTTGTGATATCTAAAACAAAATTTATAAACATACTATAGCACTTTGTGAATGATAAAATCTAAAACTAAATTTAATAAATTCATCAAATTTATACATATGAAGTATGTACAATACAATCTTACTGCTCAACTTTAATGAATTTGTTAAAACTCACGATGAATTTACGCCTATTGCACATTTACATACTTAGTTTTCGAGACATAGTGAGTCAGCCGATAACTAACAACTTTTAAAAGCCAGAGACACATGCCTTACGAATGACTCCAATTTTTGCCAATAATAATAGTCGACATTAATAGTTTGAAAAACTAGACCAACTACTATCCGCTCAAAGATCATAGATTTACAGAATTCAACAAACCCAAACCTATCATGCTGCTGCTAAATCTGCTAAAACTAAACCTAAATTACCCATATCCGCTACCAAATTCTCATCGCACTTCAATTGTGTTAGTATTTCAGGTCGAGATAGAAACTCATCAATAAATCAACAAATGTATGAATATGAATGGGTTAATTGGTAGGTTTATATATAATTAAAAAATTAAACTAACCAAAATTGAAAAATACACCAATTGACCTGGCATATTTAAAATCTGAATCATTGGCCGACTTTTCGGGAAGTGAGCTTATCTCCATGTAGTGTGATCTTCCAGCAATCAACTTGGAGCATAAATACAGAAATCTTCTTGAGCACAACTGACATATATGCAATATAAATAAATTTCAATTTAATTAATTTAACATAATAACACAACTCATATATACTACCCTTTAACTCAAATCATCTCAAATTTATTAAACATAAAATCATTACCTTTAAATTTATCGTCTTTGGTTATTATTCCAAATGTCTCTGCAGTTTCGCGTATCATGATTCCACTCACTCCCTTGAAAGCAGCCATCTTACAGTCTGCAACTGCAATAAATAAATAAATAAATAAATAAACATAACACGTTAATTCAATTTAGTTAACACTTTCAAAAAACTTAAAAAGCTACAAACAGTAAATATCATTTCACATAAAGAGACAGGGTACAACAAATTTAACCTAGAATATGGGCACCGTGTAGATCCGCACCAAGAAGACACTGAGCCATTTGACTAGTCCTGAAAGATTCATCATAAGTTTAACAATATTAAACCATTTCAAGACATTAATAACAAGAAGTTAAACAAAATGGCGAAAAGGTAATTCTTACCCAACACTCTTTATAAGTTCAGTTATGTAGTTTTTCCACATTTCATGCATCGGTTTAAACTTTTCAAATCTACAACAAAACACATACAAAAACATCTCAACAAACTTGTCAGCCAAATTGGGACAATCAATTAGAAAAACTTACTTGCAGAGGTCTTTAGGAAGATCCAAAGATCCACATTTTTTGTGTTGTTTCATAGACATGTGTTTTTTCGATCTCTTTGAGTGGCTTTGTAAAGCCTCTATTGCAATGCCAGACAGGTTGCGTTCTTGTACTTTATTATCAAGATGAATCCGATTATCAATTTTCAATCGTCTAGTTCCTTGCATGTAATGAGAAGACTCGCCGCTTTGCAAAATTTCGTGCAAAATCTTGTCCGCTACATTTCCCTAAACAAGTTTATAGCAAACCGAAATAATCATCCAACTAGAACAAAAAAATAAGCATGATACAAATAAAGTATAAGATAAACGTGCCTCGGGATTTGGCAATGCTAGCTTCTCGTGTACAGGGTGGGAGAGCGGATTATATATAGGATGATAACTTTCTGTATCTGTATGATCAGTTTTAAGCGAATACGTGTTACCAAACAAATTACAGATTTGTTAATTTTGAGGGTAATAAAACAAGAGTTGTACCTCGTGTGGATGGTTGACCCGAGAAAGAATATTTACCTGTAAACACTAAAAAAAGTCAATATACCATGATATTACTTTTTCGCAACTATAAGTAAGTAATAAAATAGTTCATCTATTAAACAGATCATACATCATTGAGTTAACCCATTTTAGATACAAAAACAAATGATGAAGAAACAAAACATTCACCTTTCTTGGAAGGTACATTTGCAGCAGCATTTGTTGACGTTGAATTGTTCGGATTCGTACGTTTCAAATTAGGAGAGGCTTCAAGTTTGTTATTTTGTATAAATCGGTTATTATTGTTCTTTTGTTGTTGTAACTGAAGCGCGTGAGCTTCTCTTCGTGCTATTGCCTCGAATGCAGGGTTCGAAGGATTAATGTTGTTTGTACTCATTGCAGTATTCATACAAATATTTCACTATATCTACATACCACAACATTACATATTAAAAATTAGAGATTTCAGCATACACATATTTCAGCAATTACATATACAAACAGTTATCAGCATACACACATTTAGGGATTTCACTATTATCAAAGTGCATTGAAAAGGAGAAACAGAATCAGGTATCAATTACACACAAAAAAAAAAAAAAAAAAAAAAAAAAAAAAAAAAAAAAACCTGTTCGTTTAATTACAAAGTTCTAGCAGGAAATAAAGAATACGAAGTTACCTGAAACAGAAGTATTTAATTAGGGTTTAGAGCAAAGGTGTGTGTCTACTAGGGTTTCGGAGATGAGGTTACGCCGGCTGGAAAATTAAAAATTCAATCTACAAAATTACATGAAGTTGAAGTGTTTAGGTCTTTAACATGAACGCCAAATCAACTGCTTTAAAATTCAAAGGCGAATTCGAATGAAAACCTTAGAATTTGAGTATTTGCCTACCAATTGCAGTTTCTAATACTGTATCTTAAAACCTGAAATATCGGAGTAAAACTTAAAATATGATATTATTTCCCAAAATGGGCTTTTTTTTTTTTTTTTTTTTTTTTTTTTAACTTGTTGACTGACAGTCCTAAAAAAAAAAAAAAAGTTTGACAATTTGCCCTTGCAAGGCGCAAGACACCTTGCGTCCTTGCGACCTTGCATCTTTGCGACCTTGCGACGTTGCTACCTTGCGTGTTTCCCTAAAAGAACTAGTTAAATGATCAGTTTGCGTTCACTGTTCCCTTACAACCACACACATACGCAAACTCCTCTCTGGTTCCCTTTCGCTCGTCATTCGCAAGATCGTTATCAAGATTTCTTACATTCTCCAAACACTGGCAAATCACTCGCAAAATCTTCATCATCATCCTCACGTCATCCTCCTCACATCTTCATCGTTACTAGATCTTCTTCATCCTTCCATCTTCGATCTTCCCGAGTACAAGCAAGCTTCTACGCCACCAACATCATCGAATCACCATCATCGTTCACTATGTCTCAAGAACAGGTTAGATTTCTTAGATCTATGTTATATTATTCGATCTACTTCATAGTTCTTAGATTTATGTGCTAAAACAAAGTTTTTAGAAATTATGAATCTAAGACCGCACCCATTAGACGGCGTTGTTTTCCAGAGCGTCCCGATGCCAGCAACATTTTGGTTAGTGATATACAAAACATCCTTATCAAAAAACAAGGTGATGTAAAGGTTCCCAAGGTTAGTGACGATGATATTGTTCGACTAGCTATAATTTTGATCGTAGAGAGAGCGTTTATGGGGAAGCAGGGGCAACATGTGGTTAGTAAACAGTTTCTATGGTTGGTTGAAGATTTCAATAAGGTGAACGCGTACCCATGGGGGTCTCGTATTTGGGATGCTACTTACTCAGCGGTGAGCGAAGGTTTTGAGGTTCGAGAAAGCCAATTAGAGAGTGGGGGTGGAAAGGCTTACACTTTGGCTGGTTTTATGTGGGCATTTAAGATTTGGATCCTCGAGGCATACCGTCGTACCATTAAGAGTTTTGCAACCAAAACTGATAAGGATGGAGTAGCAAGAGCATTATTTTGGAAGCGTTCATCTGCTGAAACCTTTACAGTGTCTGACTACCTAAAACTTTTACATATAATGGTTAGTTAATATCTCCAAGAGCTTTTTATATAGTGTATATACAGCAGTTTCTGTTTGAACAGAGCAGTTTTGTGTATCGCAAGAGGACGCAAGATACACCTTGCGTCCTTGCGTATGTCGCAAGGATGTCCTTGCGTCCTTGCGTGTGGTCCCTAGGTTATACTTGTTACAGGCGCAAGAATCATGCTCGCGTCCTTGCGTGTGTCGCAAGTTTACTCTTGCGTCCTTGCGTCTATTCGCAAGATGCTCTTTGCGTTCTTGGGTCTAGACGCAAAATGACTTTTGCGTCCTTGCGTCCTTTTGTTTTTACTAATATAAGTTCATTTCAGGATGATTGTCCGAAGAAAAAAAGACCTTTTCGTTCCCTGCACCCATCTGAGACAGAGAGAGGTTGTCAATGGTGGATCCAGAGTTCCTCTTACTTTCAAGGAGAGGTTGTTGAAGACGAGGAAAATACACAAGATGATAATCAAGTTGAAGAGGAGTTGGGTGGCAGTTTGAAGGAATTATTGCAGGAGGAGTCAGAGCAGACCTCGGACCCTCATCCAACACAAAAAGGCAACAATTTGCAGGAATTATTGCGTATGGTTAATATGTTGACTAAGAGGGTGGATGATCAAGAAAAGGAGTTGGCTGATTGTAAAAAGAAGCTTGATGATCATGAAAAATGTTTGAAAGAACGGGAACACCAGGAACACCATCAGGTAAACTAGGCGCAAGGTTGTTTTGCGACCTTGCGTCTTGCCTGTTATATTGGCGCAAGGTTTTCCTTGCGTCCTTGCGCATGACGTTAAATCAGACGCAAGTACCTTCTTGCGTCCTTGCGTCTTGTTTGTAATTTAGGCGCAGGTTTTACTTGCGTCCCTAACTCAGACGCAAGGACTTATTTGCGACCTTGCGTATGGCTTCTTGTCTTATTTTTTGCATTTTGTTCATTATAGTATGTTGATAACGAGGATGCATATGTGGATCCCCGATCTTTCTCTGACAATGATACATCTCCGAGGGTTGTTAGACGTGGGAAAAGAGAAAGAAGGCCCACTCATGTTTTAAATTCCCCTATCACAACACCGGACTACAAAAAACCATTGGAGAATGTATGTCTGTAACATTCACCAAACGCAATGTTTTCCTTGCGTCCTTGCGCCTGATGTTTATAAGTCCTTGCGTTTTGCGTCTTTGTTTACGCAAGATATATCTTGCGTCCTTGCGTATGATTGCTGACTCATAGATATTATACAGTTGTCTGACGAAGTAGCTTCTAGAGTAAAAAGGCTGAAAGTTTCTCATCAAGGGACTAAAGAAGCTGAGAATGTGTTGCCAATGAAAACTGAAAAGCCTACTGAAAAAGCTGTTGATAAACAAGATGAGAACGTGGCTCTGGTGTCTGAGGAGATTGAGCAAGGAGTTGATTTGCCATTGGTTAATGAAGCAGAAAAACAAGCAGACCAGAATGAGGTTAGTGAATGACGCAAGGATCACCTTGCGTCTTTGCGTCTTCTTCATTGTTGGACGCAATAATTACCTTGCGTCTTTGCGTGTTTTTCTTTCTTGGACGCAAGACTTAGCTTGCGTGTTTGCGTCTTGATTACACAGACGCAAGACAATTCTTGCGTCTTTGCGTGTTGATTACTAATTTTTTTTTTTTTTTTTTTTTTTGAAAAAGGAAAAGAAGAGAAAAAGGAAGGAAAATGATTGGGTTAGTGAGGAGGAGAATTGGTCCATGGTTGATAAATTAGTAAACGATCAAGGAACTTTGCAACCACCACCACCTAATGCATGGAGAGATCAAAGGAAACACGTGGGGCCAGCAAAAGATTTGAAAGGACTGATCCTCAATAAGCAAGATACGCGTTGCATGTTCATTTTCCAAAATGAAACCTTCCTCTTCCTTGATACTGAGTTTTGGAAACGTTTATTGGGAATAGCATTTTCTGGTTATTTGGAAAACATAATAAGTTTGTTAATAATTATAAACTTATGCATGTTTTGTTTTGTTTTTAGCTTTTTAACATTCATAATCAACTTGATCTGATTATAGCATATTGATGGATGGGCTACCTTCCTGTTGAGATTTCGGCAGAGATTTCTGCCCCGAGCTAGCCAGATGTCCTCGAGTCCTCAGTTTTCGATTGCAGATTATACATGTAGTTCTCGATGGATGATTATGCCATTGGGTTTCCTCAATCAACTGGAGAAATTCAAGTCCTTTTATGATGATGACACTCAAAATGAGGAGGAGAAGGGGGATACATCTAATCCTGAAGCAGAGGGGGTCATTAAATCCAATCCCCCAGATTATATGTATTTGATTGGTCTTGGGGATGGTAGTGATGATCTTTATACATACTGGGCTGAATGTGATAAGGTTAGTCCTTTTTTTTTATATAAACTATCCATTTTGAGTAAACTGTAATAGACGCAAGATAGATCTTGCGTCCTTGCGTCCGTTCGCAAACTCTTTCTTGCGTCCTTGCGACCCTCGCAAGCTTATCCTTGCGTCTTGACAACGGACGCAAAATCAACCTTGCGTCTGCTCGCAAGGTCCATTTTGCGTCCTTGCGCCTGTCGCAAGTTCAACCTTGCGTCTTTGCGTGGGTCGCAAGGTCAACCTTGCGTCCTTGCTTATTGATCTTTTATGTTTCTTTTGTTGCAGATTTTGATTCCAGTTCATTTTTTAGATCCTGAGCATTTTATACTACTCTCTTTGAACTTAGATGAACAGAGAGTATTTGTCTATGATAGTTTAAAGGGTTGTTTGTCAAAAGGTCAACTCGACGCTGTCTTCAAAAACTTGTCAGACAACTTGCCGATATATTTGAAGGCTATTGATTACTTTAACAAGAAGCAGGACTCACAAATTGTTGACTATTATGAGAACAAAGAAGATGTCGAGTTGATGATCGAGGATGCACCGTATGTGCCAATGCAGAGTGGTGGCCATGGTGATTGTGGTGTTTGGGTCTGCCTTCATATGGAGAGGATAGTTTTTGGTTGGGATCAGATTGACAACATTGGAGACCCTAAAAAGGCTGCTAAGGACTATAGGGTTCGAATGACAAGAACATTCTTCCGTGCACGCTTTGACACACAGGAACCACCACCACCAGAGGAACCAAAGGACCCAAAGGTTGTTAAGTAGTTAACTTGTAGATGTAATTATTATTATTATACATGTAATTTTTGAATGTAAAACCTCTGGGACAGACGCAAGGCATTTTTTTCGTCCTTGCTTCTGGTTATTTGTCAGACGCAAGTTGTATATTGCGTCCTTGCGTCTTTTAAATGGCATACGCAAGTTGTATTTTGCGTTCATGCGTCTGGTTGAATGACAGACGCAAGTTATTTCTTGCGACCTTGCGTCTGCTTATATCTTTGCGTCTTGCGTCCTTGCGTCCAACGCAAGTTGTGTATTTGTGTTATTGCGTCCTTACAATAGCACAAAAACTTTCCGTAACACAGATTTAAACTAGTAAACATTAATTTTACACTAAAGACAAAACATAAACAACAAAATGAGACTGGTAAACAACAAACTAAAACATGAACTAACTAATTCTGGTCTAAATCGTACGTTTGATAAAATTGAGACTGATAAGCTTGCGAAGGTTCGACTTTCTCTTTCGACTTTGACTTTGATTTTGATGCTGTTTTTTTTAACCCTCTGAGAAGTAGATTCACCGGTTAGGTCATAAGAAGCGCTACATGTTGTTCGGTTGTGACCTGCTTGCTTGCAACGAGTACATGTTCTTACTCTCTTTTCAATTTCTTCACCTTGAGATGGAATCCGATCGGTACTTTTTGGGCGTCCAGGTGCTCTTTTCTTTTGAATAGGGGGGTTTAAAATTTTCAAGATCTTGGGTCCTGGATCCGACCATTCGGATCGATGGGGCAAAGGAAGGATGTGTTCGGAATATGTATTTACATAAGTTTGAGACAAGAACCAATGTGATACATAACATGTTACATATTCCACTCCGAAGAGTCGTGCTGCTGCAATTACATGTCCGCAAGGTATGCCTGATAATTGCCATTGCCCACATGTACAAGTTCTATCTTCTAGATTAACGAGGCCGTTTTTCCTTCCGTCACGCACCTCTATTAGATTGTTTGTCGATGGAAATGCTTGCCATCTTCTTGATTTGTTCGTCCTCTGACCTAATTTACGTTCAACATATGGAGTAACCATTGAAGTAAGACTAACTGCTTTGTTGTGATGTTTGAAAAACCAATCCTGTATTGAAGCGCGAAAAAATTCCAATAACATGCAAACTGGTAGTTTGCGAGCATGTTTGGATAGAGCGTTAATAGACTCTACACTGTTGCTAGTAAGGTATGCATACCTAACATGATCAGCTTGACTTCTGGACCATTTGTTGAAACCAACGTCATTTAGATACTTGTGAGATGCTTTTAATCTTCGTTCAAATACACTAACATGATCTTGAAAATCTGACAAACAACAACAACAACAACAGCAACAAAACCCAATACCACAATGAGTGGTGTATGAGGGAGGTGAGATGTAGACAATCATTCCCCTATCCGAAAATAGAAACAAGTCCTTTCTCTACCCAAAAAGTAGAGAAAGTCATCCCTCTCTCTATTCGACGAATAAAGAGATTGCTTCCGAGTGGACCTCCGGCCAATGAGTAAAAAGTTTTTTTTTTTTTTTTTTTTTTTTTTAACGATAAGCCTTAACCATTTTCCAATAGTGCCATTCAAAATATTTGAATTTGTTGGACATCGTTTTTATGTTCATGAATAGATGACGTGCGCAAAAAGAGTGAAAGGCCTCAGGAAACACATTTGAAATACCATGTGCTATTGAAGGAGCACGATCCGAAATAAAGGTAATCTCTGACATGCGATTACTCATACCACAACTCTCTAAATGATCTCTTAGATTGCCAAAAAACCATGACCAAACCTCGTTTGTCTCGCCTTCACCAATTCCATAAGCCAATGGCAAAATTCCGTTATTGGCATCCATTGCAACAGCAACTAAATTTGTACCCAAGTATCCAGCTTTCAAATGTGCACCATCAACGATGATAATAGGGCGAACATTTTGGACAAATGATCGAATCTGCACGCAAACAAATCAAATGAGATTGCTATTAGTTTAAGATAAAACAATTTTAGGATGAGTGATACTTACAACTGCGCCAAAAGACATGTAACACATCACGAATCTATTTTCATTGTCAGTCACCACATTTGTCATGCTTCCTGGGTTATGAATCTTAATGTTATGAAGATAAATGGAAAGCATTCGGAACGAGTCATCCATACTGACACGGAGCATCTCTATTGCATGACACTTGGCTCTCCATGCTTGATTGTAAGAAATGCTCACCCGAAAACGGTTGCCAACGTCATCACGTATATCTTTTGGTTTATAGTCTCGATTTGCAGCTTTGAACGATTCCATCAGAATACTTCCTAGCACCTTTTTGGTTGCATGTTTATTATTTCCCATAATTTGGGTACGTGAACATGTGTGTACGTCATGCAATTTCTTTACGATGAAGTTGTCAGTGTGGCGTATTTTGTATGCACTACATTTCCACTAACAATTTGGCAACATGCATTTAGCGGTGAATCGAGATTTGTCTGACTTTACATGCTTAATTTGGAAGTTTTCTTCAAGACATTTTGTGTATAGGCGGTTTACAAAATCATCCTTGTTTAAAAAGGTCCGTCGAACTTTAATCAAATCGGATACTTTATAACTGGTTGTTATTTGGCTCATAGATTCAGATTCAGTCTCTTGGTCATGCTCACTCAATAAAAGTGGCATATTTCAGAATACATCCTTTTTTTCTTCCTTTTCTTCATCTTCATCTTGATCTTCTCTGTCATTTTCTTCCTCCGAATCACTAGACGCGACAACTGATTGAAAAGGGTGATCTGTTTTTTTAATTTTATATACGTTCTCAACGCCATAGTTGAAGAAATCAAACTCTTCTGTGTTTGGAGGTGGTACTTCAGGTCGTGCTTCTTCCAAATTGGGTGTCTGGAGGTTTGTTTGGGCCTCGCTTGTTGGTAGGTTTTGTTGGACATCGTGTGTTGGTAGGTTTTGATGGACACTGTGTATTGGTAGGATTTGCAATGATTGTAACTTTTCTGGGAGTTGATGCATTGTAACTTTGTCGACAATGTAAATATCAATAGGAGCATTTGATATTGCATGTTGTAGAAAATCACGAAAGTCTTCATAATCATCAGTAATATCAAAAACAAGATTATCGACAATATATCTCATTGAAATAGGAGCATTAGGTGGCAAATTAATTTTTCTAAGAACATTTTTAACAATATTCTTCGAGTAATAGGTTTTTGGGGAGCAACTGGGAGTTTTAATCGTGTTCTAAAACAATCTAGAGGCAAATACATAGGTAAGTTATTAATAAATTGAAAAGAACCACCACAACATATATGAATAACAAAGGTTTCATTATCACTACAACTCATTATTTAAAACAACAAGAGAAAAAATGGTGAAAACTTACCTTAATGACGCTTGAAATTATATGATTTATGTGGAAATGAAGTGAAAATGAAACTGTGCAGAATGTAGTTTCAGATATAAGAACAAAGAAAGAAATAAAGTGTTATCCGTAATAGTACAAAAATCGTACAAAATCTTATCCACGAAATCATGAAAATCTTATCGGGATAAGACACAAGGCGCAAGACGCAAAACACATGGACGCAAGGCTGTTTGTTGCGTTTGCCTTTAACGCAAGGTCGCAAAGTCGCAAGGTCGCATAGACGCAAGGTGTCTTGCGCCTTGCGAGGGCAAATTGTCAAACTTTTTTTTTTTAGGGCTGTCAGTCAACAAGCTTTAAAAAAATGGGTATTTTGGTGATAAGCCCTATTTCCATCAACACTATATTTGGGTTGAATTGTATGGGCTAAAATGCAAAATTGGGCTTAAATGTATGGGCTAAGTTGCTCCAGCTTATATAGCCTAGTAATTTTTTAAGCTCGATTTAATAGATTAATTATTTAATTTACATGTTATTTTTGTTCTTTCTAGTTCTCCAATTAACATGTTTCATGTAGGAGTAAGGACAGTTCGTGTAGAATTGAGAAAACCAATGATTGAGGAGGAATTGACCTAAAACTAAGATACACGGTCGGATTCATAATTCTTATATTTTTATTATTTCAGGTTTTGATCCGGTTTCATTCGGATCAAACTCGAAATATTAAAATTGGACGGAGCCGAAGAGTATATATTTTCAGTTGATGATTTCGTTGGGCATAACTTCCTAGTTTTGTGTCAATGGATTTGTATGTAGACGATCAATTTCATTCTCGTTTTTAAAAAACCCGTTTGAACGAATGTATTTTGTTTTATCTATTTTGTCATTTTTCAAGTAAAACATAAGACGTGAAAATCTTAAAATATAGGGATTTAGGTGTAAACTCTAATGTACCTTATAAAAATACTCGTATAAAATTATTCTTTTAGAATAACTGTTTTTTTTTTTTTTTTTTTCATTTCACATTATATCTTCTGAATCAAGCCCATCAAAAATAATGATAATGCCATTTTCATTCCTTATTCTCATTATCATTCAATTTCTCATTAGTTTATAGAAACCAAGCATAGCCTAAGATCACATTACCCTTTCTACTATTAGGGAGACTCGGTGAATTTTATACTATTGAGAAAGGAAAGACTCGTGAATAGTAATTTTTTATATTTTTATATTTTTCCGGTTTTCCCTTGCTAAAATTTTTGAACTTTTTGTTTTTATTTTTTCATGTTTTTCTTTTATACTATTAGGAAAAGGCTCATGAATACTAGCTTCTTTTCTTTTCTTTTTTTCATTTTTCCTTATTAAAACTTCTTACCTTTTTGTTTTTATTTTTTTATTTTTTATTAATAGTTATGTTAGAGTTAAGAGACCTATTGCTATAATTGAACAAGTTTTCGAATTTGAATATTTATATAGGGAAGAGGGTCGATGTCAAATAGAACATAACAACTATCATTGGTTAAAAAAAAAAAAAAAAAGGGATTACAACCTTTTAATTGTTATAATAATAATAATAATATAGATATGGATAGTCAATTTTGGTGTATACATATAGTCAATTTTGGTACACAAAGTATGTATTTTTATATTGAGATTTTAGGCTATAAATACTCATGAATGCAAGCATTAAACTTGCACCATTTCACACACTTACAAAGTGTTTCTTTCTTTCTCCATTATCATCTTTGTTCTTACACTTCATTATTAGTATTCTTAATCAAGAATCAAATCACTAAAGGTAGTTATAAGCCTACTGAATTATAACATCAAGAATCAAACCACTAAAGGTAGTTATAAGCCTACTGAATTATAACATCAAGAATCAAACCACTAAAGGTAGTTATAAGCCTACTGAATTATAACATCAAGAATCAAACCACTAAAGGTAGTTATAAGCCTACTGAATTATAACACGTTATCAGCACGATAATCTTAATACTAAATATGGTTGGCTCTGCCACCAAAATGATATATGGTCGGTTATACCACCAAAATGATATATGGTCGGTTATACCACCAAAATGATATATGGTCGGTTATACCACCAGAATGATATAGGTCGGTTATACCACCTGAAAAAATATATGGTCGACACTGTCGCCAAATTTTCATTTATGTTTACTAATATTTATATTTTTGTTATATAACATTTATTTATGATTGCTTACACATGGTCGACAGTGTCACCTACTTATCATTTATGTTATATTAAATTTATGTTTAATGTTTATATACTTATGAATATAAATTGACTCTAATTTATCATGATGTTTGTTTTAATTTTTGATAATAGAAAATGTCGAATCTGGAAAAGCTTAAATTTACTCCTTTAGAATCAACTGGAAACAACTACATGCCATGGGTTATAAAAGTAAAAATGCATCTTAAATCAATGGGCATTCTTGAAACCATAAATGAAAACAACACTTGTTCTGAAAAAGAACAAGCTACGGCATGTTGCTTTATTCATCAACATATTGATGAATGCTTACAAAATAATTATGTGACTGTAGAAGATCCCCATGTTTTATGGGAAGGTCTCAAAAGCAGATTCAATAATCAAAGAGAAATTTTACTTCCAGCTGCAATGGAACAATGGAGAACATTAAGGTTCCAAGACTTTAAGAAAGTAAATGAATACAGCTCAGCTCTGTATAATACATGTTCACAACTTAAATTCTGTGGACATGAAATTAGTGATGCAGACATGATGGAGAAAACTTTCTCCACAATGAATGCTGCAAACATCACAGTGCAAAGAAATTTGAGAATGCTAAAGTTCAAAACATATCCTGAACTTAATTCATATCTCTTAGTTGCAGAGCAAAATGATGAGCTATTAATGAAAAATCAGCAATCCCGTCCTACTGGTACACTTGCAATCCCTGAAGCAAATACTGCAAATAATTATAAACAGGGACAAGGACGCGGGCAAGGTCGTGGTTATAATAACCATCACCATCATCATGCCAAAAGCCATAACTATGGTAGAAACCATCCTTATGGTAATGGTAATGGGCGTGGACGTGGTCGTGGTCGTGGCCGTGGTGGTCAAAGAAATAGTAATCCACGAAAATATAAATATCAACCACAAAACAAGCCCATTAAACAAGATGTTGAAGAAAATTCTTCTAAAAATTCTGAAGAATCTTGCTACAGATGTGGTAGAATGGGCCACTGGGCTAATACTTGCCGAACATCTAAACATCTTGTTAAGATGTATCAGGATTCGCTGAAAGATAAAGAAAAGGAAGTAAACTTTGTGAATAACGTCGATCCAACAGTCACTGAGAAACCATCTGATTTATATGAAGATTTCTTGAATGTTTAAGTTGTGTGTCTTTTGAAAAATAAACGATTTAATATCGTCTGTCTTTGTCATTATGTTTGCTAAATGTTTCAGTACTATCTATTTGCGTTTAAAATATTGTGTAATATTAATGTACTCACTATTTATTTCTTATATATGAAGTTCAATATGAATTTTGCTGGAATACAACATCAATCAAGTGGTGGAGATCTCTGTATAGCAGACAGTGGAACTACACACACTATACTTAAATCCGAGAAATATTTTATTGATCTAAAACCAACGGAAGGAACTATACATACAATATCAGGACCTGCTAACTTGATAAAAGGGATAGGAAAGGCAAATTTCATACTACCAAATGGTACAAAATTTTTAATAAATGATGCCTTATTTTCTCCCAAGTCAAGCAGAAATTTATTGAGTTTCTCCGACATATACCTTAACGGGTATGATTATCAGTCAGTGACAACAGAAAATGAGAAATATTTAAGTATCACTGACAAGAGTCATGTGGTTGAAAAACTGCCAAGACTTAGTTCTGGATTACATTATACACATATAAATGTACCAGAAATACATATGGTAGTTAACGAAAAATATATTGATCCTGGTGTATTCAGTTTATGGCATAACAGATTAGGCCATCCAGGATCAACAATGATGAAAAGGATTATTGAATGTACTCATGGACATCCACTAAAGGATAGAAAAATCCATCATGATACAATGGTTCCATGTACATCTTGCTCTCTTGGAAAATTGATAACTAGACCCTCACCACTTAAGGTTGAGAAAGAATCACCAATGTTTCTTGAAAGAATTCAAGGTGATATATGTGGACCAATTCATCCACCATGTGGACCATTTAGATATTTCATGGTTCTAATAGACGCATCTAGCAGATGGTCTCATGTTTGTCTGTTATCAAGCCGTAATGTGGCATTTGCAAAATTTCTTGCCCAAATTATTAAATTAAGAGCTCATTTTCCTGATTACACCATTAAAAGGGTGAGACTTGATAATGCTGGTGAATTTACATCTCAAGCATTTAATGACTATTGCATGTCTATAGGAATTGTTGTTGAACATTCTGTTGCTCATGTGCATACACAAAATGGTTTAGCCGAGTCATTGATTAAACGTTTACAGTTAATCGCTAGACCATTGATAATGAGAACAAAACTCCCTGTATCTATATGGGGTCATGCAATTTTACATGCTGCTGCATTGATTCGCATCAGACCAAGTGCAAGTCATAAATATTCCCCCCTACAACTTGCTTTTGGTCAAGAGCCAAATATTTCCCATCTTAGAACATTTGGTTGTGCAGTGTATGTTCCAATTGCGACACCACAACGTACAAAAATGGGTCCTCAAAGGAGGTTGGGAATATATGTTGGATATGAAACATCTTCAATATTAAGGTATATTGAACCTATGACAGGTGATGTTTTTACAGCACGTTTTGCTGATTGTCATTTTAATGAAACATTGTTCCCTAGATTAGGGGGAGAAATGAAAAATAAAGAAAATGATGTTTCATGGTGTGAACCTCAATTAAAGTATCTTGATCCTCGCACAAAAGAATGCGAGACAGAAGTTCAAAAGATAATGCATATACAAGAACTTGCAAATCAATTGCCTGATGCATTTACAGATACAAAAACGGTGACAAAATCATATATACCAGCAGTAAATACTCCAGCTCGAATTGAAATTCCAAAAGCTGGCAATAACGTCACTCATGAATCTTTGCCACGTCAGAAACGTGGAAGACCAATTGGTTCAAAGGATAAAAATCCTCGAAAAAGAAAATCAGCTGATAATGAAGTAAAAGAAAGTGTTCAAGAAGAACCACAAATCAGTACTCCTACTGCAGAGGAGATTGATGATGTCAATACAGAAATTGCAATCAATTATGCATATTCAAAAATATTATGGAACCGAAATGAAATGAAAAATCTTGATGAGAAATTTTCATTTAATGTTGCGTATGACATCATGAATAATGATGATGATCCAGAACCAACATCTATGGTTGAATGTCAAAATAGACATGATTGGGCTCAATGGAAAGAAGCAATACGAGCTGAATTAGAATCACTCAATAAAAGAAAGGTTTTCGGATCCATCATTCTCACTCCTAAAGATGTGAAACCTGTAGGATACAGATGGATTTTTGTCCGAAAAAGAAATGAGAAAAATGAAGTTACAAGGTATAAAGCTAGACTTGTAGCTCAAGGTTTTTCTCAAAGACCAGGAATTGATTATGAAGAAACTTATTCCCCTGTTATGGATGCAATTACTTTTAGATACTTAATCAGCCTGGCAGTTTCTAAAAATTTAGAAATGCATCTCATGGATGTTGTGACTGCTTATCTATATGGATCACTTGATAGTGATATATATATGAAGATACCTGAAGGATTTAAGGTACCAGAAGCATCAAATGCAAAACCCAAAGAAATGTATTCGATTAAATTACAAAGATCTTTATATGGGTTAAAACAATCGGGACGTATGTGGTATAACCGATTAAGTGATTACTTGATAAGCAAAGGGTATACAAATAATCTTACTTGCCCTTGTGTTTTCATTAAGAAAACAACATCCGGATATGTGATCATAGCTGTTTATGTTGATGATCTTAACATCATAGGTACAAATAAAGAGATCCATGAAGCCATTCAACTTCTAAAGAAAGAATTTGAAATGAAAGATCTCGGAAAAACCAAGTATTGCCTTGGTTTACAAATTGAGCATATGCCTAATGGTTTACTTGTACATCAAACAACATATACTGAAAAGATTTTGAAACGTTTCAATATGGACAAGGCAAAACCATTAAGTACTCCTATGGTTGTTAGATCACTCAATGTTGAAGCTGATCCATTTCGTCCATGTGAAGATCAAGAAGACATTCTTGGACCAGAAGTACCATATCTTAGTGCAATTGGAGCTCTTATGTATCTTACAAATTGTACAAGACCTGACATTTCTTTTGCAGTTAATTTGTTGGCAAGGTTCAGCTCTGCTCCTACCAAAAGACACTGGAATGGGATCAAACACATATTTCGATACCTTCGAGGAACTACTGATTTAGGATTATTTTATTCTAACGAATCAAAACAAGATTTGGTTGGTTATGCAGATGCAGGTTATTTATCTGATCCACATAAAGCTAAATCTCAAACTGGATATGTATTCCTAAATGGAGGTACTGCAATATCATGGCGTTCTCAAAAACAAACACTTGTTGCTACATCGTCAAATCATGCCGAAGTGATTGCATTACATGAAGCTACTCGAGAATGTTTTTGGTTGAGATCAATGACACAACTCATTACTGATTCTTGTGGACTAGAACGCGATAAAAGTCCAACAACTATCTATGAAGATAATGCAGCTTGCATAGCACAGATGAAAGAAGGGTATATCAAAAGTGACCGAACAAAACACATACCACCTAGATTCTTCTCATACACTCAAAATCTCATTAAGGACAACCAGATTGAAATGAGATATGTGCAATCTAGCAAAAACTCTGCTGATCTTTTCACGAAAGCACTTCCAACTGCTATTTTCAGAACACACGTTCATAACATTGGCATGAGACATGTTCAAAAGATGTAACAGCTGAAGCGATGTCTACTTGAGGGGGAGTCAACTCCATGCTGCACTCTTTTTCCCTTAGCTAAAGTTTTTTCCCACTGAGTTTTCTTTAGCAAGGTTTTTAACGAGGCAGTAATTTATAGTTGATCTTCAACAAAATAAAATTGCTATCCAAGGGGGAGTGTTATAATAATAATAATAATATAGATATGGATAGTCAATTTTGGTGTATACATATAGTCAATTTTGGTACACAAAGTATGTATTTTTATATTGAGATTTTAGGCTATAAATACTCATGAATGCAAGCATTAAACTTGCACCATTTCACACACTTACAAAGTGTTTCTTTCTTTCTCCATTATCATCTTTGTTCTTACACTTCATTATTAGTATTCTTAATCAAGAATCAAATCACTAAAGGTAGTTATAAGCCTACTGAATTATAACATCAAGAATCAAACCACTAAAGGTAGTTATAAGCCTACTGAATTATAACATCAAGAATCAAACCACTAAAGGTAGTTATAAGCCTACTGAATTATAACATCAAGAATCAAACCACTAAAGGTAGTTATAAGCCTACTGAATTATAACATTAATTTATTTAACGGTGATTATGAGTTATTATCGAAGTCTAAATGATATGTCACATACAATCCTATAAATTAAATTATTACGATCCATTAAGTTCACAATTGATAATAAAATCACTAACACCTAACCCATAAACACTAAATGTCAAGTCATATACCACTTATTTTTATAACCACCTGTTTTCTAACACAACGAAAAAGTTGCATTTACATCATGATGCAATATAATACTCTTAAACACCCCGATTTGTTATAATTACTAATTAAGCAAATTAATGTTTCACTTTCTTATCACTCATATAATATTCCATATTTCATTATATTCCATTCCATGTTATAATTAAATGCAAAAAGTATCAAGTGATTCACTTTCTTTCATGTATAATATGCACTTGTAAAACTTATCTTCTTATGACAATTTAAGAATATATGTATAAGTGAATCAAAATTTGTAACATATTTTATTTTCTAGAAAAAAGATATGATTAAATTAAGAAGACTTGTGTTTTGTGACTTAACAAAGTAATCAAATCAAACCAAAACAACAATCTTCAAGCAAATAGCATAATAGTAGCATAAAGCAATTAATAAACTTTAACAAAACATTCCTCTCTTTGACATTACTGTCCACCGATTACCACCAACTTCCCATCAATTTCTTGAAAACATTAAAAATAAATCCGACTTTGAGAAAAAGTACTCCAAAACCCAAAATTCATCAGCAAAATCCTCAAATTCCATATAATCGTATCAGTATCAACTCCCATTTTCAGTAATTCTGATACCGATACAAGACAGATGTGATTTATTTCAACAAAAAGTTACAATTTTTGGGTGGTTTACCGAGTCTTGAAACAATAACCATGAGCCGGCCGGCGGTGCATCCGGTTGAGCCGCCGCCTTTAATTGATGGTAGAAACGACGTCGTTCCGCCGCGAAGAGTGAGGATGAAAGACGTACAAGGGATGCCTGGTACGACGGCCGGACTCGCACTCCGTATCTGTCAGTTTATCTTCACCGTCGTTTCTCTCGCCGTCATGTCTACAACCTCCGATTTCCCCTCCGTCACCGCTTTCCGGTACCTTTTTTTTTTCATTTCATACTGTTTTTTGACTTTTGCATGGTCAAAATTGCCATTGATTTTGACATACCCATGATTAAAATTCTAAAAATTTTATCAAGTTTGCATCTTTAAGAAAATTAATAGCTTTTTAGTTTTGGTTAGGATTAGGGTTTTGCTTATCTTTGGAGATTTAATGGGTGGCTTATTATGTGATTATTAGAGAGAATTTTAGAGTTACAGTAGGAACTTTAGTGAGTAGCTATGTTTGATTCTATTAATAGATGAACTTCCATTGACATCTTAGTTTGTCTATGTGACTCTACATATATAGTTATCGATACGTATACAGATTTACTGATATACATACATAATACATTGGTTGGTATGTATGTAGTTTTAGAACATGAAAATTTATCGATAAGGTATACGGAGTATGTGCTATTTAAGCTATATGTATTAGATATATGCTGCAAAATTGATGAATTATTTAATGCTGAAAGTTGAATCCGAGTTTATGTTATCAGACTCAAATAAGAATGTACATGTATGTATTTGAGTAGTGCATTCTGTTAAAAGTCAAGCTGCTTGGCAGTTTTTTTGAATAAAGCTTAATGTTTAAAGTGTTTTAACTTTTAAGACATTTGGTATTCAAGATACATAAAACGAGTTGATGATTTCAAAATGTGACGGTTAGTAATTGTAGGACACTAGGACTTGGAGTTTTTCAGGACATCTGAATGAGCACAGGTTGTGATTAGAGAACTAGGACCTTTGCTGACTATTGTCTAGTTGTTTGTGATTAAATGTTGGTATACATTAAACTGTACTATTGTGTTGTACCTATGCTTGGATATTTTGACCTCTTTAATGATGAATTTGTAGTCATAACTACATGTTTTTACTCGCCAACTGATTTAAGTTTACTAGATTCTATTTGTGGCTAGAAGTCTAGAAATACCTATTCGTCCCTTTTATATTTTAGATATTTGACAATTAGAGAATCCTTTTTGAATTTATCATTTCAAAGTATTTGCTTGGAGAAGTACGGCATTTTATGAAGTAGGTGGTTGCGCATGGGGAATTGTAATTGTGATATGAACGCGATTATACAAGTTTACAAGATATACCTACAATATTGCCATGTGGTTCACGACCATACAAATGTAATGTATTAGAAAGTTCATTGACGGTCTAACTGTAATTCTTATGTTGTGAGTTGTTTTGGAGTTTGTCTAATAGTGACATGCATTAAGCTTGGTTTTCATAATTTTTGGTTCCATCCAGTTAGGTAAATAAGATAAAAGTTTCGCTATATTTGGCCGGTTTAATGATATGAGAAAGGGTAACGAAGTGGTCTATTACTATTTCATATACGTTTTAATTCGTTCTTATTACCGTGTGTATAGGATTAGCCAAGTCTTGAAACTAACTACATTGGATATTTCAACTCACTATTTTCTTCATTGCATTTCACCTGACCATTCATCCTATAAGTGTGGTACAAACTACAGAGATGGTATCTCTATTAGGTTTATGGCATATTTTTGACAGCTACAACGCCATTAAAAAGCTTAGGAAATATTTATATTATATAAAAGCATGGGTTAGAGTGTTCAAACTGACTAATTGAGAATCTTATTATTGTCCGTTAGATATCTTGTTGGTGCTGTTGGGTTGCAAAGTTTATGGAGCTTGTCATTAGCCATAATCGATGTACACGCGCTTTGTGTCAAAAGAAGCTTGAGGAATCCTGCACTTATTACAATGTACGCCATTGGCGACGGGGTAAGATAAATTATGTCTTTTAGCAAAATACCTATTAATGTATATTTTAAGTATTAGAGAAGCCTGATGGTCAATTTTAATGTATGTATTGTCACAGATAATTTCGACACTTACTTTTGCTGCTGCATGTGCGTGCGCTGGCATCACAGTCCTTATTAGCAACGATCTTAACAAATGTGACATAAATCATTGCAAAAGATTCATGGCTGCTACAGCTATGGCTTTTCTAAGCTGGTTTGCTGTATCTCCATCTTTTTTCATGAACTTTTGGTCGTTGGCATCAAGGTAGCAAACCGAACCAGCATGCTCTCCAAATCTTGTTTCTATTTTCGCAAAGTTCTAATGGAGTTTAAGCTTTTCAAGACTATGTGGTGCAAAATTTTGATTGCTGATATGAGTAACATGTCTAGTGTTTTGATGTCAGAATTTGTATGAACTTATATCTACAAATTCAAATTGTGGTCATGTTATTGGCCTTTTTGATTGTTTATTGTCAAGATTAAATTGTTTTTAGGTTACTTTGTTATTGTGTAACTTGCGAAACATCACACGTGTTATCTAAGCTTAACAAGGATAAAGAAACCAAAGGTAACCATCTTCAACTCGTTTGAGTAATACAGTTGAACAACTATTTCTAGATGCATTACATGTTTTCAAAAGGGGATATAAGAATTTTTTCCTGTGTAACATCGAATAAATATAAGATTTTTCCCCAGTCTTACAAAACTGCAAATCGAACGCACTAATCGGCCGACAAATCTAAATAAAATGGCTGCAACAATTCATCTAATATCTAAATCATTAAGCAAATTGTATCATGTCAATGAGGTATCACTCACTCTGAATTCTGTACTTAGCCTCTTGATTTGAATCTTGAAAATACTAGTTCTATAAGAAGGGTGTCTTCAACAATTTTGGTCAACTTTATAAACATTGACTCCTTAATTAGTCAAACATGTCTACACCTTCTGCATACTGCACTTCAACTTCTCAGCTTCAAGCTCTTGTTTTAAGGTTTCAACTCGTTCCAACAAGTTAATGTTTTCCTGATAAATTGAAAAATATAAGAAATATGTATAACGTAAAAGTTTCTTAAATACGGAATCATAAGAAAGCATACCTTTTGCAACATGTCTAGCCTTTTGCTCATACTGGCAGAACTATTATTCCGAAAACTCTCCTTGACCTGTTAAGAAAATCACTAGTTTAGTAATCCTCAAAATAGTTTATAGTCTAGAAAGTGGATAACAATCTTGAAAACTTTCGAGCCACTGCAATACATGTATCTTAAACCAGAAGTTGCACGGGCAGATAACAAGCATATGTAATCATGAACACGATATTGTAAACGCTACTTACAGTTTTTAGCTCCTTTGTACAGTTGGTTGCTCGTTCTTGTGCTTCGTCGAATCTGAGTCTCCACTCGGCTGATTCATCAACTGCTTCCCTGTTAGCAATATCAAACTGCCGTCTGCAGTAAGTTAATGAAATCTAAATTACAATTGCTGAAACTCAGAAATTCAAATTAAGTGATTAGTCCTACATTCATGGTGTATAGATTGCATCGATACAACGGATCAAACATATGTTTCGCATATGCAAACCACCAAGTTGAAGCTACGTTTGCACAGCTAAACTTAGTCATTTTAGCTAACTAGTTACAAAACTATACCTATCAAGGATCATGATATGTACTGTACGTATATGATATATAGTAGGTATATGCAAAGCAACATTGATAGATTGACCTAATTATAAACCCTAATATCCTCGTATAGGGTTACATATATACTACACTGTGAATTTATATATCAATCAAACTCCAGATTTAAATTTTGACTACTACTGATAAATTAGACACAAAAGCCATAGAAAGCCCTAATTCATCAATATTAATTCCAATCCAAATAAGGAAAAAAAGAAGAATGAAATTGATAATTGATCGTCCAGATATTGAATTAGAAGTATGTATAAAAATATACCTAATTAATTCGGTTTCATTGGAGGAAATTTGGTAATCGATGGTCCAAAGCTTTAAGTAGACTGAAAGTCCGAGAACCATAACGATCACGACGCCCACCAATAACGGCCGTCTCATTATTAACATTTTGTTTGTTTTTGTGAATCGGAATTGAAGTATTGAATTTGAAGTAAAGACTAAAATAAGTGATAGTAGTAAAAAGGAGATTAGGTAAAAGGCAAAATGTTTCTCATGAAACTTTTTTATTAAGAACACACCAACTATGAGACTCATCGTATCGGTGCATCAACAACGGCGTGGGAGGGTGAGGTGGCACCCGGCGCCGCCCCCCACTGCCGTATCGAGGCGTTTCCGGGGAAAAAAAATGGGCCGTGGGGCGGTATCCAACGGGGAAGGCAACAGCATTGTTGGGGAGTTTGGGACACGTGGCACCGTTTGGTTGGGGGCTTGAAGTATCCGTTGGCAAATAATAAAAAAAAAAAAAAAATTCCTATATTTTTTATTCTATTTATATACCTTAATTTTAACTCATTTTACACAAATTCTTTCTTTCAATCTTATTTTTTCTTTTCAAATTAATTACTCTAAACATTATACATTATGGAGAAAACGTTCAAGATGCTCCAATTTTTAATTGATGACGATTCGGATGATGAAAAAATTGTTAACTTTGTTAGTAGTTTGGCCGAAGAAGAAGTGGAGGGAGAAGCTAGTAGTTCGCGAGTCCCTCGAACCCGAATTTATATTCCAAGGGATCGTGAAAGTGCGGCTGACAGGTTATTCAATGATTATTTTATGGATTCACCGGTGTATCCGGAAAACAAATTCAAACGACGTTTTCGAATGAGTCATCAATTATTTCTCCGAATAGTCGAAGGTATATCTAAAACATGGTTTACCCGGTATGCTTGGTAGTATTGATTATATGCACTGGGAGTGGAAGAATTGTCCTGTTGCGTGGCAATGACAATATACTAGAGGTGATAAAAAGGGACCATCCATTATGCTTGAAGCAGTCGCATCTCAAGATTTGTGGATATGGCATGGATTCTTTGGTATGGCAGGTGCAAACAACGACATTAACGTTTTAAATGCCTCACCGTTGTTCAACAGTATAAAGGACGGCACCGCTCCTCCTTCACCATTTGATGTAAATGGGCATCACTACGATAGAGGGTATTACCTAGGTGATGGTATATACCCTGATTGGGCTATGTTGGTCAAAGCACCCCATTCTCCTACTGACGAACCGCGAAAAAAATTTAAACGGTTTCAAGAAAGTGTCAGAAAAGATATTGAGCGTACATTTGGAGTATTACAGGGTAGATTTGCAATGTTAAAAACACCGGCAAGATCTTTGGACTTCAACAAAATTAGAAGACATATGTATGCCTGTCACGTATTACATAACATGATTCAAGAAAATAACGGATTTGTTATAGGTAGGAGAGAAGAAAGAATGATAGAAAGGAACCCACCACGACGGTTACAAAGGGATTTGAGGGATCGAGATGCAAGGGTTAAGGAAATAAGAGACAGGCAAGTTCACAGAAAGTTAGAAGCAGATTTAACCGAGCACGTTTGGAACTTATCCCCTTACTTTCGTACTGCTAATGATGAGTATTTTCGTTTAGTGAATTTATAATTATGTAATGTTTCGTTTAAGTAAGTTCAATTATTGTATGTTATGATTAATGAATTTATAATTATGTAATGAATTGTTTTCTATTTTAATGATATAGCCGTTTATTTCAATATTACTTAAACGATTACATTATTTCTAAAAAAAAAACAACAACATAATTTCCTAACGGCTATTTTCTGCGAACACATTCATCAATCTTCGAATTCACGTGGATCGTGTTGCTGAGACCCTGGAGATTCAGGAGCAGCTTCATCTTCACTTGCAGAAATGGCGTAGCTTTCATCAATCCATTCAGTGTAAAGGTTAATTGGTTGGTTACGTAACAAGGCTCGCCCAATCGCACCAAACAAATCAGGATCTTCTTCTAGTAACGAGGCACGAGAGTTGGGTTTTTTGAAAAACCAGATTTGTCTAGTGGGGTAGTCAATGTCTCGTTGTAGCAACTCAAGCATACACATATAACTTGGACACTTATGAACATCCATGTAATAATCTCGTGTTTCATACTCGATATAATTCCTCATTTCGCTATCAAATTCACCTCCGTAGTGAACTTTAACAACAACATTCAACGGGCTCATTTCGAAGTGTGTGTTTATGATTTGAGAGTTTTAGACGATATGAAGTGTGTGTGTTATGATTTGAGAAATGGGGTTGTATATATAGGGGATGAAGTGAAGCAATCTAGCTGTTAGGAAAAAAAAAAAAGGTTCAAAATATAGCCGTTGTAATTAAAATATACTTTTAAAATATTAATTAAATATAAAAAATAATATAAAATAATTAAATAAAACACAAAAATTAAAAATTAAATGCCACATCAGCATTCCACTAACCCACCCACACCACCACTACTCCACACAACTAACCCACACGTCCTAGTCATCAATAAAGTACAAAAAACAACCCACGTCCCCAACCCACGCCCCTAACCACTACAAATAGTCTGAGTGTGATAAGAATGGTCCGTGACGTGTTGCGGGGTGAAAATGATGATGTGGCTTTGGAGGACGTGCGTCAAGAGGATGACGTTGTTAAAGATGGTTCGGCTCTTTTGTCCTTCCTCGGTGAGTTTTTAGGTTAGATGCTAATTAACATGGAGTATTTACTATACTATCTATGACAAAACCGTGTAACACTATTCATCAATAGTAATTAGGGGATATTTTCGTCATTTCAACTTTTTTTTTTTGTCTTCAACGATAAAAGAAGCAACTTTCATAAAAGAACCAACCCTTCAATGTTACCAAAAGAAAAATTGGCCAATAGCCTAGTGGTGAATGACTCACTCTCCCTTAGGGGAGGTGAGGGTTCGATTCCCACTAGGTGAGATTTTTCAAATAATTGGATCAAAAAACATTCTTACCGGGCCCAAATGATCCCTTGATCCCACGTATGCGAGGATTGAAACAATGACAATGCAGGTTCGTTTATCGGGCCTAGCATGCTGTGGGGAAACGGGTGATGGTGTTTCGCCAGGCTCTAGTGGGCTACCGGGGACCGCTGAATGGGTTGACAAAGTTAACACAGAGCTAACATGTCCCTGCCGATACACATGTTTTGAAACAATGTTACCAAAAGATGTCGAAAAAAATTATTTTTTACAAAAAAAATCAACTACTTTTTTTTCCTCAACGATAAAAAAGGCAACTTTCATAAAAGGAACAACTCTTCAATGCTACCAAAAGATGTCGAAAAACATTCTTTTTTTACAAAATAGATCAACTAACTTTAAAAAAAAGGAACGCTAAAAGAAGCAACTTTCACAAAAGAAACAACCCTTCAATGTTAGATGTCGAAATTTTTTTTTTTACAAAATACATCAAGATTTTTTTTTTAACTCGCATTCAAAACGGAGCCCCGGCGCGAAACGAGAGCTCCACAACTAGTTATTATCTATTACACAAAATTTGTCTTATATGCGATGAATAGTACTATTTACAATTTTGCTTTTCACAAAACTAACCTTCTAGCTTCTATTAAAACACAAATCAAACCCCCCCACTTTATACCTATATTATAAATTCTAAATTATTATTTATCTCATTACTAAAACAAAAAATACTGAATAATAACACTCACCACACTTTACTGACTTGTACACTGCGCTCAAACAGTTAGACCCACATGGGCAACTACTGTGCTACAGTATTTTTTTTTTTGTCTCCAACGATAAAAGAAGCAAATTTCGTAAAAGAACCAACCCTTCAATGTTACCAAAAGATGTTGAAAAATTTTTTTTTACAAAAAAAACAACCAACTTTATTTTCCTTTTTTTTTTCTTTTCTTCCTCAAAGATAAAAGAGGCAACTTTCATAAAAGGAACAATCCTTCAATGCTACCAAAAAAATGTCAAAAAACATTCTTTTTTACAAAATAGATCAACTAACTATTTTTAAAATTAAAAATAAACCCGAACGCTAAAACTTTCACAAAAGGAACAACCCTTCAATGTTAGATGTCGAAAAAAAATTCTTTTTTACAAAATAGATCAAGACTTTTTTTAACTCGCATTCAAAACGGAGCCTCCGGCGCGAAGCGAGGGCTCCACAACTAGTTTAAACCTTAAATTAAACTACTCGATCTCGGAATAAATTAGTACAAGCTTTAATTGAATAAATTTAACTGTTAGTGATGGAATAATTTAGTGGCGGAGTCAGGATTACTCCCGGTTTGTGTCATAAATGTAACGACCCAACCCGTTAACCAACCCAAAACATGAAATAAAAAAATAAAAAATTAAAACAGTTCTGCCCAGACTGGGTGAGCGGCGCGCAGACTGCCGGTCAGCCCGCTGTCCAAAATTTGTCATTTCCGTTTAAAGATCTCCCACTTCCCGGCACTTTTAGACGAAACGCTTTTTACAACATGTCATAATAGGTAAAACTAACACATTCCAATAATAAAACGAGTTTTTCAACGTGGGGCCCACATATGCCCAAAATACCCTTCAGTACAAAAATACAAGTTTCGACTACAAAAGTTTAATTTCCAAACGTCACTTAGAGCATGGTGTTTGGGGTTAAACTACCCAAATCTTTGTCGAACTTCCAAAAGCTAAAACCCCCGAGAGCCACTAATCCAAGCGAATACATTTGCCCTTATCCAAGCCAGAGCCTAAAAAGGTAAACAACGAGAGGGTAAGCTAACGCTTAGTGAGTAGAATAAATATATACATGCATATACAACTTACCTACTCGCATCCACAACATCATATAATCGCATATCATCATCAAATCGTACAACTAGCAACATCGATAGCATACATAATCATAATAATAATTAAATGCTAACGGCAACATTAAAAAACCATGGTTAACCAATTTTTTCGCAAGGGAATGACTTCGCGAAACAAGTCATCGATGTTCGTAACAACCGTTAGCGCCCAAAAACGGCTATGGTATGCTAACCCCCGAGGTGTTCCAAAACGGCTATGGCATCACCCCCAAGTGTTCCAAAACGGTTATGGCATCACTTGATCCTCGTATGAGTATAGGCACGCTAAAACTCACACCATGTGCACAAAACGGCTATGTGCACAATTATCAAATGTGGACAAAGCGGCTATGTGCACAATTATCAAATGTGGACAAAACTGTAAACGACTTTAACAGTCGGAAGTTTGATGATAAAGAATAGTATGTTGGCAAAGCTCAGAAAAGTTGATACTGAAAAACAAATTAAGCGAACCATGAAGGAGACTCTGAACAAATCACAAGGGCTAAACTTGTACATAAAGAATCCAGATGATTCTGTTTCTGATGAAATCTTTAGCGAATACCTTGCTCCTGACTCTAAACCTTGCGGACAAATCTTCTTCATCATCCCTTGATATTTGAAATTCTACGATATCATTGTATCTATCATTATAAATATCCTCGATATTTCTGAAGATATTTTCATAACTATTCTTATCTGAAATCATTTATCTCTTCACGCTAACTGTATTACATCATAAAGGAAACTATTTAGTTTCTATATTCTGTAAACCTTCAAGTTTAAATTATGAATGTTTTGAAGTAGTGTTGGAAACTGAAGCATAAGTTAGTATAATATAATGACACTTGATCAACCTGATTATATTACAGTAAGTCATGCTGAGTTTCTAATGAAATATGATGATTCACAGACCATAACGTCATCATGTGCCATGTTACACGACTCTTGCATTCTATCTAATACATAAACATATCAAGAACATAATTTCTTGATAGTTCTATCTTTTCTCTTGAATTATGGTAATTTAACCAATCAAGATCGTACTATTTCAATCTCTCTTAGAATATTAGTTGTGTTCATTCGAAACTTCATACCTACGAATTCTGGATTTAAAGTCAGGAGGAGAAAACAAAAGTATGGAACTCCAAAATATAAAGGAAACGAAGAGAGTGGATTTATAGTGAAATATCAGACAGATTAATCGAGACAGATTATCACATTTAACCAAAGAGGACCCTAATTTCATTAATCACCGAAGAATCAAATCTTATTACGAAGATTTTCCCTAAATCCATTAAATTTCGGAAAATCGACCGTGACTACGTCACCGGTTAAGACCAACTTACATTTACTCATTTCACTCTTTCGTGATAGCTTCACTTTTACTCTTCGAGTAGTCGAATTATCTTATCCATATTACTCAACATTAATAAAACCCTATTTATCAGCTCATATTCGTCATGAAAACATTTTTATTGTTAACTATGACGACCTCGATCAAATTTCGGGACGAAATTTCTTTAACGGGTAGGTACTGTGACGACCCGGAAATTTCCGACCAAATTTAAACTTAATATTTATATGATTTCAACACGATAAGCAAAGTCTGTAATGTTGAGTCTCGAAAACTTTGGAACTATGTTCATATATATTCAATTACCCTTCTACTATTTCCAACGATTCACGAACAATTGTGTGTAAATAAATATGTATATATATATATATATACATATATATAAATAAAGATAAGGGTATATATTATAATGTGAAATAATAAAATATAAATTAATCAGTAGAATTAAATATGTAAAATAATATATAATGTAATAAGGGTATTATTAAGAAGAATATATATATATAAACATATATAATTACTATATTATTATTATATGAAGGATACAAATATTATGTGTTAAAATTTATAATATCCATTTCTATTATGAAATAATATAATATAGTAAATAGATATATAATAATCATATATATAAAACATTGTTAATATATTCATATCTACATACAAAATTATATAATGATATATATATATATATATATATATATATAAATATAAATAAATATATATATATATATATATATATATATAATATAAATATTAAATATTCAGTATATGATATCATACAATATATTATATTACAAAGATATTAAATTTAATTATAAATTAAAATATAGTCACTATAGTAATACTATTATCACTTTCAATATTAATATTAACATTTATATTTTTAATACCATTATATGTAACATAAAGATATAAAATTTGATATATATAAATGTGATTATTAATATTATTATTATCATTATTAATATTAACATAATTAGTATTATTATTATTATTATTATTATTATTATTATTATTATTATTATTATTATTATTATTATTATTATTATTATTATTATTATTATTATTATTATTATTATTATTATCATTGATATTATTATTATTATTACTATTATTAATATTAATATCATTTTCATTAATATTATTACTGTGACTTATTATTATTATTACCTTTATTATTAATATTATTATTATATTATTAATTGTATTTAGATTATTATTAATAAAATTACAATTATTAATTATCAATAATAGTTAAAAAGATCTTATGTACGAAATAAAATCAGATTCGGTTACACATATATATCTAAACTGTATATGATTTTTGTTTTTGTCTTCAAAACTCGTTTACAATCGTACCATCAATTGAAATTAAGTGATTTGCTTAATATTTTTAATTCTCTGATTGAATTTTCTGCCTTTAATTTGTTAACCGTCCAAATCAATATACAATGCAGACAAATAAATCCAATCACCTTTAGTAAGCTTCTGTTATAGGATGTTTATCATTATTTAAAGTTATACTCTACTGCATTCAGGATTAAAAACTAAAAACACATAAAATAAAAGCGTGAACCTCTGTTCTTAATATTTTCAACCAAATTTCGAATTTGAGTTTCATTTTAAAATCCATTAATGCAGAGTTGTTTGAAATCTCCTATTCAAACTACCTGGAAAGTTTTAACTTCCAATTTTTTGTATCGAGTTTTAATTCACGAGTCAAAGTTTGGTTTTTAAAAGGTCAACCATCTGTTCATCAAGAAATTCGAACTTGTTGTGATGTTTTAGATTAAATTGATGTTACAGAAAGTTTATAGAAGGTATTTAGAACAGATTTCATGTTGTAACTTTTGTCTAAAAACATCTCAAATTCATAATCAAGGTTTGGGTGTTCTTCGCGTTTTTTTTAAAACTGCAGATACTTAAAGTTTTTCTGTTTTAATTAGTTCAAAAACAATATAGGTCGATTTTGTGTTGTTTGATAAACCTAAAACTAAATGAATAAATCGATGATGACATGGATTGATCCCTGGTCGTTTGGTTTAGAATTGAAAGAGATAAATGGAAACTGGGAACGTACGGGTTAAATAAATATGGAATCAGTATTCTTACAGAAAATGGGCAATAGCCCAGCTGGTTTGACATGTTATTGGGTATTCGAGAGGTCTCGAGTTCGATCCTAGGCGCAGATAATTTTTTTTTACAACTCGAATTAAAGGTAGTTTTAACTTTTTTTAAAATTCTTATTATTATTAATATTGTTATTATTATTATTATTGTTATAATTTATTAGTGTTATTATTACTAAATATTATTAGAATTATAATTATTATTATTATTATTATTACCATGATTATAAGTAATATGAATATTATTATTATTAATATTAACATTATTGATGTATTTATTATTACAAATTTTATCATTTAAGTATTAGTTATCATTTATCATTATTGTTATTATGATTATGGTTATAATTAAGAATATGGTTGTTATTATTATTATTTTTATATTTACTAACGACTAAGATATGTATTATCATTATTATTATGTAGACATAAATACTATAATTAATGTTATTATCAATTTGTTATTAAGTAACCTCATTAAGTATTATTAAAGTTATTACTGGTAGTACTAACTAGCAATAGGTTCGGCCGCGCGTTGCTGTGGCAATTTTCATAATAATCAAAAGGCATACAATCAAAACATGGCAACTGAATGATGATGGTACACAAAGGAGAATCGTGAATAAAAGATAGATGTATAATTTAACTCTTGAGGTTGCACAGCAGGTCTCGCAAAAATCGATCGCGCTACGAACTCACGACCTGGCACGAAGATATCTATGAATTCTTCATATTGAATACCTGAGCTTCCAACGAAGACCATGAATATTGGCAGAAAGTAAAGTTAAAGAAAAAAGAAAAATACATACACAAATTAGAGTTTGATCAAAGGGCGTGCAAGAAAGTATCTCTAGTAACTGATTCTCATTTAACAACATGTCACATTAACATTGTGCAGAATTCAATGAAACTACAGAAAAGTACAGAGTATAACATATACATAATATAATGAATCTAGTGCATAATTTCCACAACAGGGGCAGATCTACCTTGTATCCAGTGGTAGCACGTGCTACCACTCAATCTATATGACGAAGTGTAAATTTTTCAGTGTTTTCTTCAAGAATATGAAAGTGCAACCACTGATTTAAATGAGTTGCAAGTTTGTTGTATTGAGTTAGAAATTGACGGAAAATAGAGTCAAGTGACCTCTATGATTCGAACTTTTACATATTTTTATATGGGTAATAAAGAAATTTATGGAAGTTACAGAGGCGAATTCATGAAGACGGAGAATAAAGAGATATGGAGAAGAAAGGGATATGGTCCAACTTGTACTTTTTAAGAGTAAATTGCACATATACCCTTTAATTTTGTTGAATATCTATTTTTAATTAAGAAAGAGATATGGTCCAATTGTACTTTAAAGGAGTAAATTGCGTATATGCCCCTTAATTATAGTATTTATTATCTACCGTGTATTTTATCTATCGACTTTTAATTTTGATTTAAGAAGTTTTTTAAGGTAAACACACACACTACACGAATTATCCACGAATATATGCAAATGTCCAGGATCGATACCGCTGGACCAATAGCCCTTTGGTTACAGGTCTCGAGCTCGTTACATTTGCTCATTCAAGACGTTTTTACCAAGAAACTAAATACTCCATACTATTTTATTTTGATTTAAGGCACTTTGACTATGAAACAATTTTTAAAAAGGCAGATTATAGTATAAATAAAACTAAATCTTATTTTAACGACAATCATCCTTTGCAGACACACGCGTTCAGGAGGAAACCCGAATCGCAATACAGGAACTTAAACATCCCGAAGGGCAGACGGACCGGTTTAAATCCTGAATGGATCCGAGAGAAAACCCGCTGGTGTCATTCTGGATATCCATATTTGAGGCAGATTAATTAATAGGATGGGCATAGCGAGACTCGAACCCATGACCTAACCTTATTTAACAAACAAAGAAGAATATATAAAAAACTAAAAACTTTAAAAAGCTCTTTTATTAGAATTTTACTAAGATGTTTGTGTTATATATAAAAATCTTGAATTTACAAACGTTAGTCTTTTGACATTCGATTAAATTTGTATCAATAAGTCGCAAAGCTAGTAGTGAAATTTTTTTGTGCTACCAGTGACACGATGTTCTAGATCCGCCACTGTTCCACAACAATGTACATGAAAAGTAATAGTTATAAACTATACTTCACATCATTGTCAGGTACTTGTATTAGTAGTTATATGTTAAAACAAATGTCACTAAAACAGCTTAGCAAATTTCAGTCCATCAGTCCACATAGGTACTGTAGTTTCAGAAGCCATTTTCAGTTGAAGATTCTAAAACAAATTAGGTACCTTTTTTAACGTTGTGAATAGATGACATTACACCAATTTGAGTGACAGAACTACTTTACACTCCTCAAAACTCATATCTTCAAAAACACTAATAACAAACAATTTTACGAAAACAGAGTTGAAAAATCTAATGCACGGTACATTTATGTAACTGAAGCAAATAAAGAGTAGATAAAAAGTAGAAATAAGTTACCAACATTTTCCAAGATTTAAGCTTTCACAAGATTTAAGCTTTCACAGACCCACAAATGCAATGTGAAATGGGTCCTCAAAAACCTCTGAAGTCATGGTCAAAACCCCAACTTTTCTTCCTTGCACTGACACGAAATATTTGAATTATATAAACTTAGAAATGTAACAATAACTTAACACTACTGTAACAGACTAAAATCCGGACTAGTTGTAAGTGAACTATTTTTGCCCTTAGGGTTTTATTATGTGTTTTATATGCTTTTATTTTAATTATGTGAATAGTGTTATTTTATTAATTGGTTAAGACCAGTTTGTGACAAGGGTTACAGAACTGGTTTGTTTATTTAATTTGGACTCTGTTAGGGCCGCCTAACGAGGTACGAAAGATATCTGATAACTGATAAATACCCGTGTGTTGCACAATGTGAGAATTAAACCCAATTAAGTGACTAGTGTGCTGTATTTTCTTCCCATTTCTAGAAAATTCACCAAAAAACACCGTACTTTCATCCCTCTCATCTATCAAACCCTAATCCTTAAACATTGATCTTGAGCTCAAATTAGTGTTAGAATCATGTTTGTTATCGTTTACTGAGTCTATCAAGGTAAGAAACATATGTTTTTGTATTCAATTCATGTTTTGTGTGAGTTTTGTAAAAAAGCTTGAATTTGTGTCAAAACAAGTGATTTGAGTGTTGTTATGGTCAAATTGTCGTGGGTTTTGAGTCTATAACAAGTAGTGAACAAGTTGTGATCGATTTTGGTGTTTAAAACGAGCTCTAGATCGAGATTTGAGGATTTCATCGTGAAGTCCGTAGCCTTTGTTCAGTTTCTAAGGAAGATGAACACAGTCGGCCGACTGTCGGTCGATAGTCGACCGACTGAGGGTTCAACCGACCGATTGTTGAGTGAACCGACCGACTGAGATTTACCTTCGACCGATTGATGTAATACCAAGTGAATCGACCGACTGGGAAGGTCAGTCGACCGGTTGTGTCGACAGTCGACCGACTGTCAGTGTCAGTCGACCGACTGAGTGTCCAGGGCAGAATATTTTACTAAGTGTTGATTTTTAGCCGTTATGCTGCCCGTTTGTATTTTGGTGTTCAGGATGTAAATTTTGAAAATGCATAAGTGTTATGTGGACTTTTAGCGGCGCTTTTTGTGACTGCTTTCTGTACTGTGTTATTTTGTGTTAACAGACAGAAACTAACTTGATTTGCCTTATGTTCAGGTGATAAGGATAAGGAAGCAGCTCAGTGATAGATTATCTGAGCTAGTTGCTGGTATTCGGTGAGTGGGTCTATCTACGTATAGAGTTTAAGTAGCATATCATGCTACTGTGGTTGACTCTTTTACCATGCATATTGTAGGAATTGCCATGATAGAATAATATCGTTTACCTGATGTTGTATGTGAATTATGTGTACACTGTGTGAATGGCACCAGTCGGGCCTAGGGAGACTGGGGACTCGAGACCGTGCCTAGGAGAGGTTAGAGTCCGTATGAGGTCAACCGTGCCTAGGAGAGGTTGGGTCTATATGCTACTGATTGTGGAGTATAGTGTGAATGATGCATCCCCTGCATCAGGATAACTATACTGTGAATTGAGTAGCAGGGACTATCGATAGACTCAGGCTCGATCAGCTGAGAGTCGTGTGCTCGTACAAGCCGCCGATCCTCGTATTGTCTTATTGTATGCTAGTTGGTAGTTAGCAAGTGTTGTTGTTAGTATATAGCTTGTGTGTGGCTTAAGCTATATCTGTTAGATAGATTCCATTCACTTAGCGGTGCGCTAATCCCCCACATATTCTCCCCTTGCAGGTTTAGGTACTGCTAGTCGGGATGGGTGCTGATGCAGAAGATATGTTTGACAACCCGACTCTGATGTGGACTTTTGTTTAAATAATGTTTTTTGATAACGTAACACCGTGGTGTAAACTTAAACTTAATTACATGGATTAATGTAATGACGTGACCTATACTGTGTTTATTAATAAAGTCTTCCGCTGTGTATAAAAAAAAAATGGCCGGTGTTAAAAGTTGGTATCAGAGCAAGGTTTAGCAGCAAGTACGTGAGCGTATTTTGTTCTAAAATCCTGAGGCAAGTCAAACATGTCTGTGGGTGTGGGGGCTAAATGAAAATAGGATATACGTTTGTTAGTTGTGATTGAACTAACTGTTATCCACTAAGCTTTTGTGTGAACTATTTTTGTAGCACAGGTATGGCTGATAGGAACGCAACTGGCTCATCCAACCCCGGAACATTCAGAGCACCAGAAGAGGGTGTTGAGTCTGATGATGATCAGAATAGTTACATCCTTCAGTTAGAAAGCAAGCTAAAAGAGGCTGAAGACAAAATTAATGAGCTTGAGTTGGCGAGGCATTCTGGAAATGATGATACACCACCTGGATTCCCAACCGCGCAATCCCAAACGATACCTAATGTGCACCAGAACCAGTATCAGAATCAAATACCTAACCAATACTATATGCCACCACAAAACACTTTTACTTACCAAAATCCCATGATGATGAACCCATACTAAATGCAAATGTTCCAACAACCTTACATGCAACCACCCAAAAGATGTACTTATAAGAACTTCCGTGATTGCAAACCCTCCGAGTTTTCTGGAAGTATTGATCCGACTGTAACTCTCAATTGGTTGCGAGAAATTGAAAGGGTATTTGAAGCGTGCCAGTGTGAACCCGAGCTGAAAGTGACATATGCTAGTCGATTGTTGAAAGGTAGGGCTTATGATTTGGTGGGATTCTTTGATATCCAGTATACCGAAAGAACAAGTGAGTATGATCACATAGGAGCAGTTTCATGGGAAGGTGTGTGAACAGTATTGTAATCCGTTTGATATGAACCGAATCAAGACTGAGTTTCTTGAAATGAAGATGACACCTCAAATGACGATCGACGAGGTAGTAGAGAAGTATATGGATAAACTGAGGTTTGTACAACAGTTGGTGCCAGACGAAGCGTCTCGTATACATCATTTTGTTAATATCATTTTGCCAGAGTACCGAACTTTTGTTAGAACGGCTACGTCGTTGTCTCAAGCGGTTGTGATGGCTAAGATGGTAGAAAGTGATGTTCAGGCCGCCAGAAACATAATGTTTGGTAATGTGCTACAACAAGGTGGGCAAGTATCTGGTCAATCAGGATCTAAATTCAAGAAGTCTAGTGGGTTTAAATCGAGGGGTAAAAGTGGTCAGAGTAGTTCTGGATCTGGATCAGGTAAAGGGAATTGGTGTCACACGTGTCGATCTTCTCACAGTAGTCAGTGTTCTGAGGCTACAAGAAGATGCTTAAAGTGTGGTGTTGTTGGGCATGAGTCTTCAGCATGTCCGTATCCAAATAGTGTGTGTTGGAGTTGTCACAAACCAGGGCATCGTGCGGTTAGTTGTCCGTCGAAGAGTGGTAGTTCCGGGGCAGGGTCAGGGGCGCGTTCGGCATCAGCCGGAGGGTCAACTGCCTCGAGTGGGCAGAAGAGGAAGAACCCTCCAACAGCAGAGGCTAGAGCTTTTCAGATGTCGGTTGAGAATGTTGTAGCAACCGGCGAAGTGATCACCGGTATGTTTCTAATCAACTCAATACCTGCTCGCGTATTGTTTGATTGTGGTGCCAATAGGTGTTTTATGTCCCTAGATTTCTGTGCTAAGTTGAAATTACCAGTTACTGTGTTACCCAAGATGGTTAGTGTAGAAGTAGCCGATGGTAAGATCACACCCGTCACAACATATGTGTCTGGGGTTTGTATAGAGATCGAATGGAAGTCTTTCCCGGTGATTTGTTTAGTGTTACCTATTCCTAGCTTTGATGTAGTATTAGGAATGGATTGGCTGAGCTCGCTTAGGGCTAATATTAAGTGTGATAGGAAAATGATTACCTTTGTTCGACCGATAGAACCCGTGTTGTGGCCCGAGGGGAGCGGGGCGGGTATAATTTTCCGTTGATAACCATAATGAAAGCAAAAAAGTCGATGACAAAGGGTTGTGAGTCATTTTTTGCATATGTGATTGATGCGAAGAAAGAAAAGAAAACAGTGGCCGATATTCCGGTAGTATCAGAATTTCCCGAAGTGTTCCCAGATGAGTTACCAGGTCTGCCGCCGGTAAGGGAAGTCGAATATAAGATTGAGTTGGTTCCTGGAACAACTCCAGTTGCAAAAGCTCCATACCGATTAGCGCCGTCTGAAATCCGTGAAATGATGTCACAGATTCAAGAGTTATTAGATCGTGGGTTTATCCGGCCGAGTTCTTCACCGTGGGGTGCTCCGGTGTTGTTTGTTAAAAAGAAAGATGGGTCAATGCGTATGTGTATTGATTATCGTGAATTGAACAAAAGAACAGTGAAGAATAAGTATCCGTTACCTCGAATAGACGATTTGTTCGATCAGTTACAGGGTGCTTCATTCTTTTCTAAGATAGACTTACGATCCGGATATCATCAGGTCTGTGTTGCTGAATCAGATATACCGAAAACAGCGTTCAGAACAAGGTATGGTCATTATGAATTTCTTGTCATGCCGTTTGGGTTGACGAATGCGCCGGCAGCACCGTTTGAATGAGGGTTTGTCAAACCCATATGGCCATATAACATAAGTTCTCGCTTACACCCGACAAGTGTAACTAATGATAATCGAATTGAGGATTTTTGTTCAAACTCGTATGTAGAATGTTTGTTTTCATGTACTTGTGTTCACTTAGTAAAAAGAAACGTTTATGTTTTCTCATCCCAAATGTAAGTTCAAAAGAGTAAAAGTGGGACTATGATCTCTCCTTGAGTGCACGTATATAAAGATACTTCAACAAGTAAACGTGTGCAAGAACGAATGCTAGTCTTGACCTAAACAAATAGGTTGTATCAATATCGGTAAACACGGTCGGTCAAAGTGTTCAATTAGTCCTATGGCTCATTACGACTCGATTACTAAAGCATGTGAGTCAAATTGTCACGTTTCATGCAAGATACAAGTATAAAAGCATGTTAGAATGATTGCACAAACATTTGGTTAAGTTTGATTAAAAGTCAACTTTGGTCGGTCAAAGTCAACGAAAAAGTCAACACGTTCGGGTCGGGTCCCGAACTATTTTTCTGAGGTTTTTATTCATATATAAGCATGTTAGAACAAGTTACATGTGAATCGGAGGTGCGTAGCATAGCAAACATTTTTCAAATTTTGACCATGTAGGTCAGAACCCAAACACGGCAAATGCCGCGCCGCGACCAAGGAGGGCCGCGCCGCGACATTTAACGTGGTCTGGTGCCTGGTCAGTTTCAATTGTTCAAGTCAAAATTCAATCTTCAAATTAGCACAAATCACAAACCGTAAACACTTAGAATACGTATCTTATATCATTGGAAAGGTAATTTGACGAGGAACACAACTAAACACGTTTCATCAATCAAAAACATCATTTGTAAATATCGAGTTTCCAAATTAAATGATCAAATAAATGCTCATCATTAATGTTCAAGTTCATCAATGCACATTCTTGATTCGGGCATTTAATGCATACATATAACACGCCGTTTTGTAGGTAATCAAGCATACAATACAACTAACTACTTACCAACAACAATTCATGGCATTCAATACATTAAATATTCACATTTAAATCTATCAAACCCTAACCAACATCATCAAAACCACTAATCAAGTTTATGAAGTTTTCTAAAGCAACCTACACATCAAATTGAAGCTAGTGATGTTAGGAACACATTTAATACATGCATTTATAACATTAAACAACATTCAAGCAACAAAATCACCAAATCAAACACACCAAAGTTCATGTTCATGCTAGTTGCTTAAAATAACAAGATCGAACATATAAATCACATATTCATGTTAGACTTGAGCCATAGACACTAATTAACAACTTTATAAGTTAAAAACATCAAGAACACAAAATCTAGTGATTTTAGAAAGTTACCCAAATGAGATGTAATTGGTATGGAATCGAAGAGGAAGTTGCAAGGATTTCAAATATGTAATTTGTTTGGATTGAAGCTTGCTAGATTTGATTTAGATGATGAATCTTTGTAATGGAGAATTAGAGAAAAATGTGGAAGTATGAAAGAAAATGGAAAATGAAAGGAGGTGGGTGTGACTAGTCCATCTAGTCACATCCTTGCTCAGTTGGCGAAAATAGTCCCTCGAGTTCGGTTGCGTGTGCGTGAATTACCTAAACAAGATAATTTAAACGCGTATCAAAGGGAGATGTTATAAATATATAACGGACTTTGAAATAGTTATACGGAAAGTTAACGGAAAAAAGGCGGGATGTTACTTTACCTACTCATTAAAAGAAATTTTGTCCCGAAATTTAAGTAGGCGTAGTAGTCGTTGTTTCTTCCTCGGGATCTTGCGTTTCCGGAACCGCGAACAAGTGAGGGTATTTCTTTTGCATTTGATCTTGCCTTTCCCAAGTAAACTCGGGTCCTCTTTTGGCATTCCAACAAACCTTGACAATCGGGATTCAGCTTTGTTTCAACGTCTTGACGGAGGTGTCCACAATTTCAACCGGTTCTTCCACAAAATGAAGTTTGTCATCAATAGTAAGTTCCTCGAGAGGGATGATGATATCGGGTTCGCCAAGACACTTTTTCAAGTTAGATACATGGAAGGTAGGATGAACGGAGCTCAATTGAGGTGGAAGATCTAAACGATAATCAACGGTTCCAATACGCTTCAAGATTTCAAAAGGACCAATATACCGCGGATTTAGCTTCCCGCGTTTCCCGAAACAGATTACACATTTCCAAGGTGCGACTTTTAACACTACTCGGTCACCGACTTGAAATTCGAGGTCGTTGCGTCGTTTGTCGGTATAGCTCTTTTGACGACTTCGGGCCATCCTAAGCCTATCTCGGATTTGAACGATTTTCTCGGTTGTTTCATGAATGAGTTCGGGTCCGGTGATTTGTGTGTCGCCTACTTCGGCCCAACAAAGAGGAGAACGACATTTTCGGCCATATAAAGCTTCGAATGGTGCGGCGTTAATACTCGCGTGATAACTATTGTTGTAGGAGAATTCGGCGAGAGGCAAGTGCTTATCCCAAGCTTTTCCAAAGTCGACAACGCAAGCTCGTAGCATGTCTTCCAAAGTTTGAATTGTGCGTTCACTTTGTCCGTCGGTTTGTGGATGATATGCGGTGCTCATGTCTAAACATGTTCCCAACGCTTCTTGTAAAGTACGCCAAAATATAGAAACAAAACGGCCATCTCGGTCGGAGATAATCGATAAGGGTACACCGTGTCTGTGATGACCCGGGAATTTTCGACCAAATTTAAACATAATCTTATATGATTCGACTCGATAAGCAAAGTCTATTAAACCAAGTCTCATTATGTTTGAACTATTTCATGATAACATTTGACCTTTAACTATTTCCGACGATTCACGAACCTTTAATTGTAACTAAGAATGTAAATATAAATAATTATATATAAAACTAATTATATTAGTATTAATGAACTATTAAGTAATTTTGTTATTATAAAAGATAACATTTAATAACTAAAGATTTTCATTTTGAATATATATAGTATATTGTATATAAATGATTCAAACATATTTTACCAACGTTATCAAAATATTAAATGTACAATGTTATACTTTGTAGTTAATTGTTTAATATACATAATTAATCATCTACTCAACATTTAAAACATGATTTTATATATATGGTAGTATACATATATACATAAATATAACTATATATATATGATTTTATACATAATTATTATATTATGTATATGTAGAAATTTATAATATATCTATGATGAAATAATGTACTATTTTAATAAATATATATAATACTTACATATATAAAAAATTTATATTTTTCATAATTACATACATAAGTATAATATAATTAGTATGTAAATAAATATTATAATATATTTATATTAAAATGCATAAATATATAATATTCAGTATATGTTACAATACATATTACATAATTATTAAATATTACATAATAATAGATGATATTAATAAATTAAATTTAAATACAAATATAGTTGTTGTAGTAATGTTATTTGTATCGTCAAATATCAATATTTGTATTCATAATATCACTTTATATCATATAAAGATGAAATTGGATGTATAAATTAGATTATTATTACTAATATTATTATTATCGATAAAATATTAATATTATCATAATTAGTATGGTATTATTATTATTATTATTATTATATTATTATTATCATTTTTACAATTATTATTATCATTAATATTATATTTATCATTATTATTAATTTTATTAATATTATTAGATATTAATAGTATTGTTATTATATATTATTATTATTAATTAAAAAAAAACAGTAGGGATCTATATTATACGCGTGACCTCTGTATCCTTTATCTCTATTATTATTATTTTTTTTGTTTCTTTCCTGCTCCCAACTCGTGAACCTGTGTTGACATTTTCTCCATTTTTTATCAACCGATCTCTATTATTACAACATGATTATGTATAATTGCAAATCAAATAAAAAGGAAATCCAATGGGATTAAAGAGCACAGCGATATTTTTTTTTTTCTTCTTCTCTGCACGTTCCAATTTTTTTTTTCTCTTAATTCAATTTCGAATAAAGTTTCAAAATCTAAAAATGCAGAAAGGTTAGAAATCTTTCTTTGAATCTATCTGCAAAATCTCAACTCTCAAATCTTTATATCGATCTTGAATTTTGAAGTCAAAGTTTAGTTTAAAAAAAGTCAACAATTGTTCTTGAGACAAATTCGCGTTCGTGTATATGTTTCTGATCAAATTGACGATTCCAGTAGTTTTTATACATGTTTAGAAAACTATTTCGTGTTATAAACATTATCTATAATGTTATCTATTACGAAATCAATTTTTTTTGTTTTGTTCCAAGAACCGACGCTGCAGTAGGCCTTTAGTATTTTTTTTTATTATTTTAGAACCCAAATTATTATTTTTTCTGTAATGTTTTGAAGCTTTAAAGGGAACCCCGATTTTTTTTTTTTGGTTATTGATGTTTTGTTGAATCCATGAGACTTGTGGAGAAGAAGAGGAATAGAAGAAAAACAGTTTATATATAAAATTTAAATTCGATATTAGTACAGAGAATCAGAATTGGTGGGATGGTCGAGAGTGTTTGCGTGTGAGCATGTGGTCACGAGATCGAGTCCAGAGGACGGTAGTTTTTTTTTTTTTTTTTTGAAACTCTTTTCATGTGAGGTAGTTTTCTTTTCTAATTTTATTATTGTTATTATATATTAATTATTATTAGTATTATTATTATTATTGTGATTGTTTTGATTGTTATTGTTATTGTTATTATTAGTATCATACTTGTTATCATATTTGAAAGTATTATAGACATTACTATTATTATTATGATAGGTATTAATAATATTATTATTAGTAATAAACTTATCATTTTAGTATTTTATCATCATTAGGATTATGATTATGATTATCATTATTATTATTATGAAGGAAATAAAAATATATTATTATCATCAATATTAGAATTTGTACCGGTTTATAAATAATAGTATCATCAGTACATTTACAATTAATAATATCATATTTATCAGTATCATCATTAATATTTACTAGTATTATTATGATTATCATTTATCATTTTATAAATATTAGAACCCTTATTATTAACATAAGTATGGTATTAGTATTAATATTATTTTAGAGTTATTATTATTAGTATCATTAACAGTTATCATTTTCATTTTTTTTACTATTAGTATTATCATTATTAATAAAATTATTATTATTATTAGTAAATCATTATTATCTAAATTATTATTTTAACAAATAAATCTTTTGTACACTATATATATACTTATGGTATATACTAGGATTGTATTAATAATTCACATAACAAACTAATAAAATTTCATAAATACAATACTAACCACAAATATATGTATATAAATATATTAATGTCACTATTTATATAAACGTAAATCATTATAGATATATATACATAAAATAGATATATATATATATATATATATATATATATATATATATATATATATATATATATATATATATATATATATATATATATATATATATATATATATATATATATATAAAATATAACTTAAAATATAACATAAGTATACGTTTTAAAATAAAGGTTAGAATAAATTCTACAAAACTATAATATATAAATAATACATATTAATAAATGAAATTTTGTAACTTACATTATACGTATTAATATATACACAATTGATATAGGTTCGTGAATCCGAGGCCAACCCTGCATTGTTCAATGACGTCATATGTATTTTTACTACAAAATACAGTATCGTGAGTTTCATTTGTCTTTTTACCCTTTATATTTTTGGGCTGAGAATACATGCGCAACTTTTATAACTGTTTTACGAAATTGACACAAGTACGTGAAACTACATTCTATGGTTGGATTATCGAAGTCGAATATGCCCCTTTTTATTAAGTCTGGTAATCTAAGAATTAGGGAACAGACACCCTAATTGACGCGAATCCTAAAGATAGATCTATCGGGCCCAACAAGCCCCATCCAAAGTACCGGATGTTTTAGTACTTCGAAATTTATATCATGTCCGAAGGAGGATCCCGGAATGATGGGGATATTCTTATATATACATATTGTTAATGTCGGTTACCAGGTGTTCAATCCATATGAATGATATTTTTGTCTCTATGCATGGGACGTATGTTTATGAGAAATGGAAATCTGAAATCTTGTGGTCTATTAAAATGATGGAAACGATTGTTTAAGTTAAACTAATGAACTCACCAACCTTTTGGTTGACACTTTAAAGCATGTTTATTCTCAGGTACGAAAGAAATCTTCCGCTGTGTATTTGCTCATTTTATAGATATTACTTGGAGTCATTCATGGCATATTTCAAAAGACGTTGCATTCGAGTCGTCGAGTTCATCAAGATTATTATCAAGTCAATTATAGTTGGATATATTATGAAATGGTATGCATGCCTGTCAACTTTCGATGTAATGAAAGTTTGTCTTTTCAAAAACGAATGCAATGTTTGTAAAATGTATCATATAGAGGTCAAGTACCTCGCGATGTAATCAACTGTTGTGAATCGTTTATAATCGATATGGACTTCGTCCGGATGGATTAGGACGGGTCTTCACAGTTGGTATCAGAGCGGTGGTCTTAGCGAACCAGGTTTTGCATTAGTGAGTCTAACTGATAGTCGTTAGAATGCATTAATGAGTCTGGACTTCGACCGTGTTTGCATGTCAAAAGTTTTGCTTATCATTTAGTATCGAAAAATTATTTGCTTATCATCCTTAAAGTCTAAGACACGTCTTACTGCCTTTATTGCATAGACAGTGTATAGTTAAATTCATATCTTAGCGTATCTTTTATTGTTACCTTTGCCTGATAGCTTCCGTAGATTCCTCCGTAGCTTATGGGATTTTAGTATTATATATGCATATGTAAATTATGTATTGCAGGGTACTAATCTACATCCTATAATCTATTTCTTATCGAAAATCCTTCATCTGATCGTACGAGATGAATCCCTCAACCAGTTCGAGTCCATCAGATTTCGATAGCTATTTCGATAGTTATTCCGACAGCTATTTCGATATGGATTTCAACTCGAGCTCCGAAAGCAGAGTAACCGGAATGAATCGATCAATTAGCCATCATCTATTCTGAATGAATTGGAGATGGGTTCGTAGTCGACTTAATCAATGGAAACGCGAAGAAGGCGATCATTTCCACTAACCAAATTCACCTCTTGACAATGAACCTAAAACGTTTACCGGCGAACCTGTTCGAGACACCATTTTCTCTCTCATTTCCAAAGTATCTCATCACGATCATATACTATCTCAGATTCTAAACCTCATTCATCCGCTCGTCCGAACCGACAATCATCCCGGTGTAATAGAAGAAGTTAACGAACTTCGCGCATAAGTTGTAGTCTTGGAAAATATGGTGCAAAACGTACCAGCTTCATCCAAATCACCGGCACCAACAGTACCACCAACAACCCAAATTTCAATATCACATGCCTCAACATCTCAATCTATACCTCGAGTATAATCATCATTCTACATGACATTCTACATCAGTTATCTTCGTTCGACATGGTGATTATGTAATCTCTAATGTTTTAGAGATTATTTATTCTAGTTCCAACTGAAAACTAAATGAGTTTAATATCATGTTAACTCATTAAATTCATGATTACATTTGAAGAAAATATATATGTATATATGTTTTCATAAAGATTGTAATTAAAAATTCTTTTGTACAAACTGTTAATAATAAAAATATTTTAACGGGTAGGTAATACCCGAGGAATATTTAAATTTCACATTAATAAGTTACACTGTATATTCTTCGAATCTGATTCAACAGTTATTCACTATCCTATTTACAACCACCGGGATACTTATCCATTCACCAAAGAATAACTATTTTCATTCAAATTCAATTTCATATTTGAATTTTGACATATCAGAATCCAACAAGTGGCATAATGAAGAAATAATGGACACAATAAAAATTGATTAGAAACAGACTAAATAACAATATTAAATTTTATTAAGAAACCACGCTAACAAAATCCTAGCTAACTGTTTCTAGCTAACTGTTAATTCCGTATTACATTTTATTTATCGCAATTTATATTCTCGCAATTTTATTTATTGTCATTTAATTTCTGTTATTTACTTTACGCACTTTATTTATCGTCATTTAATTTCTGTTATTTATTTTACGCACTTTAAATATCGGGACACGTATACAAGGTTTTGACATATCATATCGACACATCTATATATATTATTTGGAATCACCATAGACACTCTATATGCAGTAATGATCGAGTTCTCTATACAGGGTTGAGGTTGATTCTATAATAATATATATACTTTGAGTTGTGATCGAGTCTGAGACATGTACACGGGTCACGATACGTATTAATTAATTCAAATATTATATATTAAACTATATATGAATGATTGCACTGTCAACTGTGGACTATCGACTGTGGACTAATAATATTGGACAATTAAAATGAATTAAAATATTGAATATAACATATGAAACTAAACAATTCTTCAAGTTTGCCACTTGATTTCGTCTTAAACCTCATTTGTATCTTCACGATTACATTCTGCGTTCAAACCTTTCATGATTCTTGAAAACACCTCAATCGATAGGATGAATCAACCGCACTTCATCTACGGAAGGAAAGATTTATGCATATAGTTATGCACCTGAGAAACTCTCGGCAATTGAGTAAAAGTTCAACACATAGCCGCGTCAGATCCTTTGGCATTTATTAACAAAAACAACTTTGCGATCCCTTTTCAAAATTAGCCAATTTTGTCACAGCTCCAACAAGTCAACTTCGACTTTTCGTACGAAACAACCTTATTATAACGTTTATATATACGCGTGCTCTTTTATTGTTACCAGGTAACCTTTCATATTCCATCATATTACCATCAGCGTTTAATCATCTAAAAACACAATTCTCCTGAAACCACCTCGGATTAATAACCGATGATTCAGATATCATAGCATTAAATGCAGAGGAAACGGAAAAATGGTAGATGGTCTAAACGGACAAAAGTTTGATGATAAAGAAAGGAGTGTTAGGAACGCTCGATAGAAAATTGGGTATTGAAAAACATATTGAGTTACCCATGAAGGAGACCAAGGACAAATACAAGGACCAAATCCTATATTCAAAGGATTCAGGTAATTCTGGATCCGTTGAAATCTTTAGAGAATATCTTGCTCCGAAGTCATGTTAAAATCTTGCGGAAAATCTTTCTCCATCAACCGTCGAACTTAGAAATTCCAAAATATCATCATCAATATCTTTGATATTTCTGAGGATATTTTCATAAATATTCTCGTCCGAAATTATATACCTCTTCGTGCTTCCTGTGTATCAATATATTGGAAACATTCAATAGAAAATATAGTACCGAAAAGCAGATTATGCGAAACTATGAAGAAAGCCGTGGATAAATCACAAAGAATAAGTTTGACTTCAAAGAATCCAAATAATTCAATGTCTGCTAAAGTCTATAGTGAATAACTTGCTCCTTACTCTAAACCCTTGCAGACAATAGTTTCTATCATCCTCTGATCTTAGATATTCTGAGATATTATCGTACCTTTCATTATAAATATCCTCCATATTTCTGGAGATATTTTTATAACTATTCTTATCTGAAATCATTAATCTTTTCGTGCTATCAGTATTACATCATATAGAAACTATAGTTTCTATATTCTGTAAATTTTCAAGCTTAAAATATGAATGTTATTGTAGTAATGATGGGAACTGATGCATGAGTTAGTATAATATAATGACACTTGATCAACGTGATTATATTACAGTAAGTCATGCTGAGTTTCTAAATGAAACGTGATGATTCACAGATCATAACGTCATCATGTGCCATGTTACATAACTCTTTCATCCTACTTAACTCCGTAACAAATCAAGAAAATGTATTCTTGATGGTTCTATCTTCCGTGATGTTGATAAATTTGAAAATCAAATCGTGCTATCACGTTCCTTCATGCTTAGAACATTATAATCATTCGAAACTCTATATCTATAAATTCTGGACCATTATTCGCTTGACTTGAAGTCGGGAAGAGAAAACAAAAGCATAGAGCTTTGAAATATAAGGGAGAATATAAAGTCCGATAACAACACATAAATTACAAACCGTGTATATCAATGTTTATCGCAACATAAAGACACGGGAGAATTAAAAACATTATAATCCCGAGGGCGAAGTAGAAGAAAGCAGATTCCTCTGGTGGAAGTTGGAAAAGGAGAATGATTGTTGCGATAGTAAGGATGAGGACAAGGATCAGAACTGGATTAATCATTTTCAGAATCTTTTGGATGTATGAACTAAGAAAGAAAGTATAAGAATGGTGAGAATAATGGAAAGGAAGAGCTTAATTTATACTGGAAATATCAGACGTAGTAATCGGGGCAGATCACTGTATTTAATTAAAGAGATCTTAATTTCCATAAATCCCGAAGAATCAGATTTTATAGATCTTCAAGATTTTCTTTAAATCCCTTAAATTCCGGAATTCAACCAAGGCAATGTCAAAAGTTAAGACGCGCCTTATTTTCTAAATTCAAACCTGACTACGTCAAAAGTTAAAAACAAATCTTTGTTTCTCATTTCATCCTTTTGTGAATAGCTTCATTTGCACTCTTCGAATAATCGAATTATTTTTATCCATATTACTCAATGATGATAAAACTCAAGTTATCAACTCATATTCGTCAGGAAAACATATTTATTGTTAGCTATGACGACCTCACTCAAATTTCGGGACGAAATTTCTTTAACGGGTAGGTACTGTGATGACCCGGGAATTTTCGACCAAATTTAAACATAATCTTATATGATTCGACTCGATAAGCAAAGTCTATTAAACCAAGTCTCATTATGTTTGAACTATTTCATGATAACATTTGACCTTTAACTATTTCCGACGATTCACGAACCTTTAATTGTAACTAAGAATGTAAATATAAATAATTATATATAAAACTAATTATATTAGTATTAATGAACTATTAAGTAATTTTGTTATTATAAAAGATAACATTTAATAACTAAAGATTTTCATTTTGAATATATATAGTATATTGTATATAAATGATTCAAACATATTTTACCAACGTTATCAAAATATTAAATGTACAATGTTATACTTTGTAGTTAATTGTTTAATATACATAATTAATCATCTACTCAACATTTAAAACATGATTTTATATATATGGTAGTATACATATATACATAAATATAACTATATATATATGATTTTATACATAATTATTATATTATGTATATGTAGAAATTTATAATATATCTATGATGAAATAATGTACTATTTTAATAAATATATATAATACTTACATATATAAAAAATTTATATTTTTCATAATTACATACATAAGTATAATATAATTAGTATGTAAATAAATATTATAATATATTTATATTAAAATGCATAAATATATAATATTCAGTATATGTTACAATACATATTACATAATTATTAAATATTACATAATAATAGATGATATTAATAAATTAAATTTAAATACAAATATAGTTGTTGTAGTAATGTTATTTGTATCGTCAAATATCAATATTTGTATTCATAATATCACTTTATATCATATAAAGATGAAATTGGATGTATAAATTAGATTATTATTACTAATATTATTATTATCGATAAAATATTAATATTATCATAATTAGTATGGTATTATTATTATTATTATTATTATATTATTATTATCATTTTTACAATTATTATTATCATTAATATTATATTTATCATTATTATTAATTTTATTAATATTATTAGATATTAATAGTATTGTTATTATATATTATTATTATTAATTAAAAAAAAACAGTAGGGATCTATATTATACGCGTGACCTCTGTATCCTTTATCTCTATTATTATTATTTTTTTTGTTTCTTTCCTGCTCCCAACTCGTGAACCTGTGTTGACATTTTCTCCATTTTTTATCAACCGATCTCTATTATTACAACATGATTATGTATAATTGCAAATCAAATAAAAAGGAAATCCAATGGGATTAAAGAGCACAGCGATATTTTTTTTTTTCTTCTTCTCTGCACGTTCCAATTTTTTTTTTCTCTTAATTCAATTTCGAATAAAGTTTCAAAATCTAAAAATGCAGAAAGGTTAGAAATCTTTCTTTGAATCTATCTGCAAAATCTCAACTCTCAAATCTTTATATCGATCTTGAATTTTGAAGTCAAAGTTTAGTTTAAAAAAAGTCAACAATTGTTCTTGAGACAAATTCGCGTTCGTGTATATGTTTCTGATCAAATTGACGATTCCAGTAGTTTTTATACATGTTTAGAAAACTATTTCGTGTTATAAACATTATCTATAATGTTATCTATTACGAAATCAATTTTTTTTGTTTTGTTCCAAGAACCGACGCTGCAGTAGGCCTTTAGTATTTTTTTTTATTATTTTAGAACCCAAATTATTATTTTTTCTGTAATGTTTTGAAGCTTTAAAGGGAACCCCGATTTTTTTTTTTGGTTATTGATGTTTTGTTGAATCCATGAGACTTGTGGAGAAGAAGAGGAATAGAAGAAAAACAGTTTATATATAAAATTTAAATTCGATATTAGTACAGAGAATCAGAATTGGTGGGATGGTCGAGAGTGTTTGCGTGTGAGCATGTGGTCACGAGATCGAGTCCAGAGGACGGTAGTTTTTTTTTTTTTTTTTTGAAACTCTTTTCATGTGAGGTAGTTTTCTTTTCTAATTTTATTATTGTTATTATATATTAATTATTATTAGTATTATTATTATTATTGTGATTGTTTTGATTGTTATTGTTATTGTTATTATTAGTATCATACTTGTTATCATATTTGAAAGTATTATAGACATTACTATTATTATTATGATAGGTATTAATAATATTATTATTAGTAATAAACTTATCATTTTAGTATTTTATCATCATTAGGATTATGATTATGATTATCATTATTATTATTATGAAGGAAATAAAAATATATTATTATCATCAATATTAGAATTTGTACCGGTTTATAAATAATAGTATCATCAGTACATTTACAATTAATAATATCATATTTATCAGTATCATCATTAATATTTACTAGTATTATTATGATTATCATTTATCATTTTATAAATATTAGAACCCTTATTATTAACATAAGTATGGTATTAGTATTAATATTATTTTAGAGTTATTATTATTAGTATCATTAACAGTTATCATTTTCATTTTTTTTACTATTAGTATTATCATTATTAATAAAATTATTATTATTATTAGTAAATCATTATTATCTAAATTATTATTTTAACAAATAAATCTTTTGTACACTATATATATACTTATGGTATATACTAGGATTGTATTAATAATTCACATAACAAACTAATAAAATTTCATAAATACAATACTAACCACAAATATATGTATATAAATATATTAATGTCACTATTTATATAAACGTAAATCATTATAGATATATATACATAAAATAGATATATATATATATATATATATATATATATATATATATATATATATATATATATATATATATATATATATATATATATATATATATATATATATATATATATAAATATAACTTAAAATATAATATAAGTATACGTTTTAAAATAAAGGTTAGAATAAATTCTACAAAACTATAATATATAAATAATACATATTAATAAATGAAATTTTGTAACTTACATTATACGTATTAATATATACACAATTGATATAGGTTCGTGAATCCGAGGCCAACCCTGCATTGTTCAATGACGTCATATGTATTTTTACTACAAAATACAGTATCGTGAGTTTCATTTGTCTTTTTACCCTTTATATTTTTGGGCTGAGAATACATGCGCAACTTTTATAACTGTTTTACGAAATTGACACAAGTACGTGAAACTACATTCTATGGTTGGATTATCGAAGTCGAATATGCCCCTTTTTATTAAGTCTGGTAATCTAAGAATTAGGGAACAGACACCCTAATTGACGCGAATCCTAAAGATAGATCTATCGGGCCCAACAAGCCCCATCCAAAGTACCGGATGTTTTAGTACTTCGAAATTTATATCATGTCCGAAGGAGGATCCCGGAATGATGGGGATATTCTTATATATACATATTGTTAATGTCGGTTACCAGGTGTTCAATCCATATGAATGATATTTTTGTCTCTATGCATGGGACGTATGTTTATGAGAAATGGAAATCTGAAATCTTGTGGTCTATTAAAATGATGGAAACGATTGTTTAAGTTAAACTAATGAACTCACCAACCTTTTGGTTGACACTTTAAAGCATGTTTATTCTCAGGTACGAAAGAAATCTTCCGCTGTGTATTTGCTCATTTTATAGATATTACTTGGAGTCATTCATGGCATATTTCAAAAGACGTTGCATTCGAGTCGTCGAGTTCATCAAGATTATTATCAAGTCAATTATAGTTGGATATATTATGAAATGGTATGCATGCCTGTCAACTTTCGATGTAATGAAAGTTTGTCTTTTCAAAAACGAATGCAATGTTTGTAAAATGTATCATATAGAGGTCAAGTACCTCGCGATGTAATCAACTGTTGTGAATCGTTTATAATCGATATGGACTTCGTCCGGATGGATTAGGACGGGTCTTCACAGTGTCGGGCTATGATTTCTTTAATATAAATTTGTGCGAGTTTCTCCATGTTGTCGGTTTCCTTCATGGCTAGGAAGTGCGCGGATTTGGTGAGTCGGTCAACAATAACCCAAATAGTATCATAACCGCCAACCGTCTTTGGTAGTTTGGTGATAAAATCCATCGTTATCCTTTCCCACTTCCATTGCGAGATCTCGGGTTGTTGAAGTAGTCCGGACAGTCTTTGATGTTTGGCTTTGACTTTGGAACATGTCAAACACTTGGCGACATAAGTAGCAATGTCTCTTTTAATGTTCGGCCACCAATATTGTCCTTTAAGGTCATGGTACATCTTATTGGCACCGGGGTGAATCGAGTATCGTGACTTATGGGCTTCATCTAAAATAAGGCTTCGTAGGTCCCCATAATTAGGCACCCAAATCCTTCCGGCGAAATATCGGAGTCCGGTTTCCTTAGTTTCGAATCGAGAGACGAGAAAGTTCAAGAGCTCGTGTGAAATATTTTCATCCTTGAGAGCCTCATCTTGGGCTACCCGAATTTGGCTATTAAGGTTGGTGTAGATGGTGATGTTTAAAGCTCGAACATGAAGAGGCACCGCTCTTTGTTTTCAACTTAAGGCATCGGCTACTACATTTGCCTTTCAGGGATGGTAACGAAGCTCGCAATCGTAATCGTTTAAGGTTTCAATCCACCTTCGTTGTCTCATGTTTAGTTGCTTTTGATCGAAGATGTGTTGGAGACTTTTGTGATCGGTAAAGATAGTACTCTTGGTTCTATAAAGATAGTGTCTCCACATTTTAAGTGCAAAGACAACGGCTCCGAGTTCGAGATCATGTGTCGTGTAGTTTCGTTCATGAATTTTGAGTTGTCGAGAAGCATAAGCAATGACTTTCGTTCGTTGCATCAACACACACCCAAAACCATGTTTCGAGGTGTCACGACCCTACTTTTTTCGTTATCTTTTTCAGTTAATTATTTAACGACCGTTAACTGTTAGTGTGCCACGTCATTTCTATGACCTATATTATTATTTGTAATATATATATATATATATATATATATATATATATATATATATATATTAATTATTATGTGTTATGTGAATATTTGTATTCATATTTTAATTTATACGTTTCTACGTCTCGCGGATTTCCATCCGGCGAATCTTTTCGGTTTTTAAACCAACGGACGCGTTTTCGGGATTTTTAAATCCTAAATATTTTAAATATGATATTTTAAGATCATATTATTATATAGTGTATTTATATTTATTTTTCGTCGCGCGTTTGTTATCTTTCCGAATTTTTAATCGCGTAAGTGCGTTTTCGCGTTTCGGGTTTCGTTTGGGCTTTCGGGCCAAAAGACTTTAAACATTTAACAATTTTGGGCCATGGGGCCCACCTCCCTTGCACCATTCGGCCAAACCCCCCTTAGAGGGGGGAGTACTTTGATTTTTTTTCCATTATTTCCCATTTACACTTTCATAAAATTTTCTAAAAACCTAACTCCAAATATTTTCTCCCTTCTCCCTTTTTCTTGCCCTTTGGCCGTCGCCCCTCATCCCCAACATCATCATCTTCATCAATTTTTGGAGCTTGGATCATCAATTGAATAGCATAAACGCGTTCCTCTCGTTCTTCTCTACGCGTTCATACTTCTCGTTTCTCGATTAGCGTATAAACCCTAACCCTAGAACTTTCAATTTTTCAATTATTTTCTGTATTTTTATGTTTATTTAGTAGTATGATGTTTGTGGATTATTGTAATGGTGTTTGTATGCATAGATGTACTCATAATTGCATGTTTTCGGTTTGTTAAATTCTGGACAGCAGCTATTTTGTGTATTCTGGGTTTGTGACTGAGATAAAAGTTAAAATAAACTATCTAAATGAGTTCCTCTCATCAATACATTAATTTTAGACTCCGGATTCATGTCGTTTCGATTCCCGGAGCCCTAGTTATGATCAAATTACTATTTTGTTAAAATTGAAATGTGGATTGACATGAAACAGGTTTCGTCCGACTTTGTGACCATCCTTGGTGTCTTTAGGGTTTGTTAGTGTGTTAGGACTGATGGTGGGACGAACTTTCATGTTCGGGTCACCTAAATCCGAGCCACGGTTCACCCGGTACGACTAAAACACGGTTTTGAGTAAATTGAAGGTCCAAGTGGTGTCATGGCTGATTACCACGACTTGTGGACTGTTCTTGGTGAGTTCTTGAGTGCACCATTGTGTCGGGTGGTTTGAATAGGCGGAGATGCATATAAGGCTCGCCAGAAATCGACACCCGGGGCTCAAGATACGACCCGATGAACTTTTGAATTAAAACTTATGATTAATTCTAAAACTTATGATAAAAATAATAAAATTCATTATTAATTAATTGCTTATGATAAAAGAAGTAATTATTATTATTTAAGACTTATGATATAAATATTTATTATATCATTTAATTATTATTTGTGATTTAATTAACATTTTAATTTAACTTATGATTAATGACACTTTTATTATTAATGGAAAATACTTATGATAAGTATTAAATTTATTTTATAAGAATATTATTATAAGACTTATAATGAAGATTAAATAATTATTTAATTATTATAAGACTTAATTATTATTTAATTATGATTTAATTATTAAATACTTATGATTTAATAATTATATTTAGAAACTTATGATATGATTAATAATTCATTATTAATTAATAATACTTATGATATGATTTAAAATTTATTATTAATTAATAATATTTATATTATAACTAATATTTAATTAATTAATTAAATGCTTATGTTATATTAATTATATCATTTCAACTTATATTAACTTTAATAATTCATTTTATTTAATTAAACTTATGTTATGACATAATTATACACTTTTAACTTTAATAAACATTATAACTTATGTTATTATTATAACTTACACTTTTCAAATTAACGTTGACTATGTTTGACCAAGTTTGACTTTTGAGTTGACTTTCGGTTGACTTTGACTTTCAGTTGACTTTTGTTGACTTTCTAAATAAGGAAACTTTCCTAACTTAAAAACTTTCTAAAAATAGAACTTTCTAAATTTGGAAACTTTCCAAAAATAGAAACTTTCCAAAAATAGAAACTTTCCTAAAATAGAAACTTTCCAAAAATGGAAACCTGCTAAAAATAGAAACTTTCTAAAAATAGAATGTATGTGTCCGTACGCTGTTCCAGTCAAACCGATGCTTGCCGAGTATTGTTCTATGTCTACTTGCAACATGTACAATAGCTGTCATACTAAGACTTGACCTAAGTTAGTTATTTATATCGACCTGCTTTATTTATAGGTCGGCGTAGTGATCATTCCTGATCACTTTATTCTATTTGCTGTTCGCTTGTTTGTGTGGTTTCTTCAGTTGCTTTTAAGGTGAGTTATAGTCCCGTTTTTACATACTTTTCAAAGTATATTTTTGGGATGTGATTACATGCATTTTCATTTACGTTTAGACACAAGTAACAGTTAAATTTAATTATTCATTGTGAGTTGGACAAAAATATTCCCTAGTCTGGTAACTGTAATCACTGGTTTCTACTAGTGAACGCGAATCGTACGGATAGATCTATCGGGTTTGACAACCCCATTTCGAGCTAGTCGCACTAGCAATTTATAATCGGAATGTTTAGTACTTCGTAATTTGTTGTAGATACACTGTCCAAGTGTATATTTTTATTGTGTTTGGCAAGGGTAAATAAAGGGTTAAGTGGTTACCAGGTGGCTCATTGATAATGGAATAATGTTTAATATTTTCTAACATTTTTAAATCTTGTGGTCTAAAGTTTACTTATTTATTTAAACCTATAATTCACTCAACCTTTGTGTTGACAGTTTACTTGCATGTTTTCACAGGTATTTGAGTTTTTTGATGCTTCCGCTGTGTTTAGAAGAGTCTGCATGCATTTGGGCAGATTTTATGAAACATTTTATGAAACTTAAGCTTGCATTCTATTTTTGGATAATTTAAACTTATGGGTTTGTTGGCAAGGTTTTGTGTCAACTTTTGGTTTATTACTATGGTTGGTTGTTTAAAACTACATATTTTGGTTTGTTTCCTTTTTGGGAAACTTTTGAAATAAAAGAATGCAACTTTGTTTATTTAATTCATTTAAGTCCGATCAAGCTGTGGGACCAACTGACGGACCCGTTAAGTGTTTTGACGGGGTCGTCACATGTGGTATCAGAGCGTTGTTTGTAGGGAACTAGGCGGTCTTAATGTGGTCAACCCGTGGTTTTTAGGGTGCATTAGAGTTTAGTCTACAGCCCGACCTTTTTGCTATAGCATTAATATGCATTTCATTTCGTATAAGTTATATTATTAGCTTTTATATCTTTTTGGTATGTGGTTTGCGGTTTTGCTGTTTGCAGATGTCGACTTCGAGCGATAACTCCGTTGCTGCTCCTGCTCCACCGTCTCCTGCTAGACGTCGTGCTAATCAACCAGAGATCGATGATCCTGTTCATTACTATTTTTCTACCATTACTCATATGAACCGGGCTTATAATGAGGTGACACGTATTAACGCCCTTAGTGATTGTTTGCGCACTTTGCCACATAATGAAGTTATGGACGAGATCCGTGCCGACATGGGTAACTTTATCACTTTCAAGCATAGGGTTGAGGATGAGAACCGTAAGCGTGATCGAGAAGTTAAGGCTAAGTTCGAGGCTCTCTAGAGCACTGTTCGTGTGTTGAAGGAAGAGTTGGATGTTGTGAAAGGGAAGTTGCGTAAGTATGAGGATCCTGCTGAGACTCATGCTGGACCAGCTTATCACACCCGCTCTAAGCGAATGTGATGTGATTATTCATATTGATTATCTATTTCATCAGACTTAATGTCCTTTTTATACATACATTTTGGGTTATGTACGGCGTTTTGTCGAGGATTTTATTAAGATTTTGTTATGGGATATTTTTTTCATTATGTATGGATGGTTATTTTTATGACGTCTATTATCATTATCATGTTTTATTTCTGATGTTGTGGCTCTTGGCATGTTATATTATGCGTAATATATGTTCATGTATGTTTGGTGCTATGTATGTTGTATGATGTTATCATAAAATATGTATGCATGTGATGGTTATTTCTATAACAATCATAACTGTCATGTTATTACTCATAGTGTTAGTTGACTAATATCTTAATGGTTAGTCTTTTCGTGTTTTGATCTATTCCTTTATGACACTAGTATTATTCTTGGTACTAACGGATGTGTTATTCTATTTTGAAGATCATGCCTCCAAGAGAGTCCACTGAAGCGCGTATGCAACGCCTGATCAATGAAGGAATTGCTGCTGCTATGGCAGCAAATGCTAATGTTAACGCCAATGTGAACAACAACGTGGGATGCTCCCACAAAACTTTTATGGCTGGTCGACCCCAAGAATTCAGTGGTACGGAAGGACCAATAGGGCTTACTCGTTGGTTCGAGAAAATCGAATCTATTTTCAGGGTCAGTCGGGTCCGTGAAGAGGACAAAGTTAGTTTCGCTAGTTGCACTCTCAAGGATAGTGCCTTGACATGGTGGAACAATCTGGTTAGTAGTTTGGGGAGCGATGTAGCTTATGGTTTGGCCTGGAATGATTTTAAGGAAAGATTGATCACCCGCTATAGACCTCGGGGTGAGCTTAAGAAGCTAGAGGTTGAGCTCAAGAATTTGAAAATGCATGGCACCGAGTTAGATGAAATATCCCGTTCTTATTGATTAAAAACGTTCCATATTAATTGATTTCGTTGCGAGGTTTTGACCTCTATATGAGACGTTTTTCAAAGACTGCATTCATTTTAAAACAAACCATAACCTTTATTTCATCAATAAAGGTTTAAAAAGCTTTACGTAGATTATCAAAAAATGATAATCTAAAATATCCTGTTTACACACGACCATTACATAATGGTTTACAATACAAATATGTTACAACAAAATAAGTTTCTTGAATGCAGTTTTTACACAATATCATACAAGCATGGACTCCAAATCTCGTCCTTATTTAAGTATGCGACAGCGGAAGCTCTTAATAATCACCTGAGAATAAACATGCTTAAAACGTCAACAAAAATGTTGGTGAGTTATAGGTTTAACCTATATATATCAAATCATAATAATAGACCACAAGATTTCATATTTCAATACACATCCCATACATAGAGATAAAAATCATTCATATGGTGAACACCTAGTAACCGACATTAACAAGATGCATATATAAGAATATCCCCATCATTCCGGGACACCCTTCGGATATGATATAAATTTCGAAGTACTAAAGCATCCGGTACTTTGGATGGGGTTTGTTAGGCCCAATAGATCTATCTTTAGGATTCGCGTCAATTAGTGTGTCTGTTCCCTAATTCTTAGATTACCAGACTTAATAAAAAGGGGCATATTCGATTTCGATAATTCAACCATAGAATGTAATTTCACGTACTTGTGTCTATTTTGTAAATCATTTATAAAACCTGCATGTATTCTCATCCCAAAAATATTAGATTTTAAAAGTGGGACTATAACTCACTTTCACAGATTTTTACTTCGTCGGGAAGTAAGACTTGGCCACTGGTTGATTCACGAACCTATAACAATATATACATATATATCAAAGTATGTTCAATATATTTACAACACTTTTAATATATTTTGATGTTTTAAGTTTATTAAGTCAGCTGTCCTCGTTAGTAACCTACAACTAGTTGTCCACAGTTAGATGTACAGAAATAAATCGATAAATATTATCTTGAATCAATCCACGACCCAGTGTATACATATCTCAGTATTGATCACAACTCAAACTATATATATTTTGGAATCAACCTCAACCCTGTATAGCTAACTCCAACATTCACATATAGAGTGTCTATGGTTGTTCCGAAATATATATAGATGTGTCGACATGATAGGTCGAAACATTGTATACGTGTCTATGGTATCTCAATATTACATAATATACAATACAAGTTGATTAAGTTATGGTTGGAATAGATTTGTTACCAATTTTCACGTAGCTAAAATGAGAAAAATTATCCAATCTTGTTTTACCCATAACTTCTTCATTTTAAATCCGTTTTGAGTGAATCAAATTGCTATGGTTTCATATTGAACTCTATTTTATGAATCTAAACAGAAAAAGTATAGGTTTATTGTCGGAAAAATAAGTTACAAGTCATTTTTGTAAAGGTAGTCATTTCAGTCGAAAAAACGACGTCTAGATGACCATTTTAGAAAACATACTTCCACTTTGAGTTTAACCATAATTTTTGGATATAGTTTCATGTTCATAATAAAAATCATTTTCTCAGAATAACAGCTTTTAAATCAAAGTTTATCATAGTTTTTAATTATCTAACCCAAAACAGCCCGCGGTGTTACTACGACGGCGTAAATCCAGTTTTACGGTGTTTTTCGTGTTTCTAGGTTTTAAATCATTAAGTTAGCATATCATATAGATATAGAACATGTGTTTAGTTGATTTTAATAGTCAAGTTAGAAGGATTAATTTTTGTTTGCGAACAAGTTTAGAATTAACTAAACTATGTTCTAGTGATTACAAGTTTAAACCTTCGAATAAGATAGCTTTATATGTATGAATCGAATGATGTTATGAACATCATTACTACCTTAAGTTCCTTAGATAAACCTACTGAAAAAGAGAAAAATGGATCTAGCTTCAACGGATCCTTGGATGGCTCGAAGTTCTTGAAGCAGAATCATGACACGAAAACAAGTTCAAGTAAGATCATCACTTGAAATAAGATTGTTATAGTTATAGAAATTGAACCAAAGTTTGAATATGATTATTACCTTGTATTAGAATGATAACCTACTGTAAGAAACAAAGATTTCTTGAGGTTGGATGATCACCTTACAAGATTGGAAGTGAGCTAGCAAACTTGAAAGTATTCTTGCTTTTATGTAACTAGAACTTGTAGAATATATGAAGAACACTTAGAACTTGAAGATAGAACTTGAGAGAGATCAATTAGATGAAGAAAATTGAAGAATGAAAGTGTTTGTAGGTGTTTTTGGTCGTTGGTGTATGGATTAGATATAAAGGATATGTAATTTTGTTTTCATGTAAATAAGTCATGAATGATTACTCATATTTTTGTAATTTTATGAGATATTTCATGCTAGTTGCCAAATGATGGTTCCCACATGTGTTAGGTGACTCACATGGGCTGCTAAGAGCTGATCATTAAAGTGTATATACCAATAGTACATACATCTAAAAGCTGTGTATTGTACGAGTACGAATACGGGTGCATACGAGTAGAATTGTTGATGAAACTGAACGAGGATGTAATTGTAAGCATTTTTGTTAAGTAGAAGTAGTTTGATAAGTGTCTTGAAGTCTTTCAAAAGTGTATGAATACATATTAAAACACTACATGTATATACATTTTAACTGAGTCGTTAAGTCATCGTTAGTCGTTACATGTAAATGTTGTTTTGAAACCTTTAGGTTAACGATCTTGTTGAATATTGTTAACCCATTGTTTATTATAACAAATGAGATGTTAAATTGTTATATTATCATGATATTATGATATATAATATATCTTAGTATGATGTATATACAGTTAAATGTCGTTACAACGATAATCGTTACATATATGTCTCGTTTCGAAATCATTAAGTTAGTAGTCTTATTTTTACATATGTATTTCATTGTTAATACACTTAATAATATATTTACTTATCATTTTAACATAATTAACCAAGTGTATCAATATCTTAATATGATTCATATGTACCTAGTAAGACGTTGTTATAACGATAATCGTTATATATATCTTTTTCGAGTTTCTTAAATTAATAGTCTCATTTTTATGTATATAACTCATTGTTAAAATACCTAATGAGATACATACTTATAATAAAAACATGTTAACTATATATATAACCATATATATGTCATCGTATAGTTTTTACAAGTTTTAACGTTCGTGAATCACCGGTCAACTTGGGTGGTCAATTGTCTATATGAAACATATTTTAATTAATCAAGTCTTAACAAGTTTGATTGCTTAACATGTTGGAAACATTTAATCATGTAAATATCAATCTCAATTAATATATATAAACATGGAAAAGTTCGGGTCACTACAGTACCTACCCGTTAAATAAATTTCGTCCCGAAATTTTAAGCTGTTGAAGGTGTTGACGAATCTTCTGGAAATAGATGCGGGTATTTCTTCTTCATCTGATCTTCATGCTCCCAGGTGAACTCGGGTCCTCTACGAGCATTCCATCGAACCTTAACAATTGGTATCTTGTTTTGCTTAAGTCTTTTAACCTCACGATCCATTATTTCGACGGGTTCTTCGATGAATTGAAGTTTTTTGTTGATTTGGATTTCATCTAACGGAATAGTGAGATCTTCTTTAGCAAAACATTTCTTCAAATTTGAGACGTGGAAAGTGTTATGTACAGCCGCGAGTTGTTGAGGTAACTCAAGTCGGTAAGCTACTGGTCCGACACGATCAATAATCTTGAATGGTCCAATATACCTTGGATTTAATTTCCCTCGTTTACCAAATCGAACAACGCCTTTCCAAGGTGCAACTTTAAGCATGACCATCTCTCCAATTTCAAATTCTATATCTTTTCTTTTAATGTCAGCGTAGCTCTTTTGTCGACTTTGGGCGGTTTTCAACCGTTGTTGAATTTGGATGATCTTCTCGGTAGTTTCTTGTATAATCTCCGGACCCGTAATCTGTCTATCCCCCACTTCACTCCAACAAATCGGAGACTTGCACTTTCTACCATAAAGTGCTTCAAACGGCGCCATCTCAATGCTTGAATGGTAGCTGTTGTTGTAGGAAAATTCTGCTAACGGAAGATGTCGATCCCAACTGTTTCCGAAATCAATAACACATGCTCGTAGCATGTCTTCAAGCGTTTGTATCGTCCTTTCGCTCTGCCCATCAGTTTGTGGATGATAGGCAGTACTCATGTCTAGACGAGTTCCTAATGCTTGCTGTAATGTCTACCAGAATCTTGAAATAAATCTGCCATCCCTATCAGAGATAATAGAGATTGGTATTCCATGTCTGGAGACGACTTCCTTCAAATACAGTCGTGCTAACTTCTCCATCTTGTCATCTTCTCTTATTGGCAGGAAGTGTGCTGATTTGGTGAGACGATCAACTATTACCCAAATAGTATCAAAACCACTTGCAGTCCTTGGCAATTTAGTGATGAAATCCATGGTAATGTTTTCCCATTTCCATTCCGGGATTTCGGGTTGTTGAAGTAGACCTGATGGTTTCTGATGCTCAGCTTTGACCTTAGAACACGTCAAACATTCTCCTACATATTTAGCAACATCGGCTTTCATACCCGGCCACCAAAAATGTTTCTTGAGATCCTTGTACATCTTCCCCGTTCCAGGATGTATTGAGTATCTGGTTTTATGAGCTTCCCTAAGTACCATTTCTCTCATATCTCCAAATTTTGGTACCCAAATCCTTTCAGCCCTATACCGGGTTCCGTCTTCCCGAATATTAAGATGCTTCTCCGATCCTTTGGGTATTTCATCCTTTAAATTTCCCTCTTTTAAAACTCCTTGTTGCGCCTCCTTTATTTGAGTAGTAAGGTTATTATGAATCATTATATTCATAGATTTTACTCGAATGGGTTCTCTGTCCTTCCTGCTCAAGGCATCGGCTACCACATTTGCCTTTCCCGGGTGGTAACGAATCTCAAAGTCGTAATCATTCAACAATTCAATCCACCTACGCTGCCTCATATTCAGTTGTTTCTGATTAAATATGTGTTGAAGACTTTTGTGGTCGGTATATATAATACTTTTGACCCCATATAAGTAGTGCCTCCAAGTCTTTAATGCAAAAACAACCGCGCCTAATTCCAAATCATGCGTCGTATAATTTTGCTCGTGAATCTTCAATTGTCTAGACGCATAAGCAATCACCTTCGTTCGTTGCATTAATACACAACCGAGACCTTGCTTTGATGCGTCACAATAAATCACAAAATCATCATTCCCTTCAGGCAATGACAATATAGGTGCCGTAGTTAGCTTTTTCTTCAATAACTGAAACGCTTTCTCTTGTTCATCCTTCCATTCAAATTTCTTCCCTTTATGCGTTAATGCAGTCAAGGGTTTTGCTATTCTGGAAAAGTCTTGGATGAACCTTCTGTAGTAACCAGCTAGTCCTAAAAACTGGCGTATGTGTTTCGGAGTTTTCGGGGTTTCCCACTTTTCAACAGTTTCTATCTTTGCTGGATCCACCTTAATACCTTCTTTGTTCACTATGTGACCGAGGAATTGAACTTCTTCCAACCAAAATGCACACTTTGAAAAGTTAGCGTACAATTCTTCCTTCCTCAATACTTCTAACACCTTTCTCAAATGTTCACCGTGTTCTTGGTCATTCTTTGAGTAAATAAGTATGTCATCAATGAAAACAATGACAAACTTGTCAAGGTATGGTCCACACACTCGGTTCATAAGGTCCATGAACACAGCTGGTGCATTAGTTAAACCAAACGGCATGACCATAAACTCGTAATGACCGTAACGTGTTCTGAAAGCAGTCTTTGGAATATCATCTTCTTTCACCCGCATTTGATGATACCCGGAACGTAAGTCAATCTTTGAATAAACAGACGAGCCTTGTAGTTGATCAAATAAGTCGTCGATTCTCGGTAGTGGGTAGCGGTTCTTGATGGTAAGTTTGTTCAACTCTCGGTAGTCGATACACAACCTGAATGTACCATCTTTTTTCTTGACAAACAAAACAGGAGCTCCCCACGGTGATGTGCTTGGTCGAATGAAACCACGCTCTAAAAGTTCTTGTAATTAGCTTTGCAGTTCTTTCATCTCGCTGGGTGCGAGTCTGTAAGGAGCACGAGCTATTGGTGCAGCTCCTGGTACAAGATCTATTTGAAATTCAACGGATCGATGTGGGGGTAATCCCGGTAATTCTTTCGGAAATACATCGGGAAATTCTTTTTCAATGGGAACATCATTGATGCTCTTTTCTTCAGTTTGTACTTTCTCGACGTGTGCTAGAACAGCATAGCAACCTTTTCTTATTAGTTTTTGTGCCTTCAAATTACTAATAAGATGTAGCTTCGTGTTGCCCTTTTCTCCGTACACCATTAAGGGTTTTCCTTTTTCTCGTATAATGTGAATTGCATTTTTGTAACAAACGATCTCTGCTTTCACTTCTTTCAACCAGTCCATACCGATTATCACATCAAAACTCCCTAACTCTACTGGTATCAAGTCAATCTTAAATGTTTCGCTAACCAGTTTAATTTCTCGATTCCGACATATATTATCTGCTGAAATTAATTTACCATTTGCTAATTCGAGTAAAAATTTACTATCCAAAGGCGTCAATGGACAACTTAATTTAGCACAAAAATCTCTACTCATATAGCTTCTATCCGCACCCGAATCAAATAAAACGTAAGCAGATTTATTGTCAATAAGAAACGTACCCGTAACAAGCTCCGGGTCTTCCTATGCCTCTGCCGCATTAATATTGAAAACTCTTCCGCGGCCTTGTCCATTCGTGTTCTCCTGGTTCGGGCAATTTCTAATAATGTGGCCCGGTTTTCCACATTTATAACAAACTACATTGGCATAACTTGCTCCGACACTACTTGCTCCGCCATTACTCGTTCCGACACCATTTGTTCCTTTTGTTCTATTAACCCCTGGTCCGTAGACCTCACACTTCGCCGCGCTATGACCATTTCTTTTACACTTGTTGCAAAATTTGGTGCAGAACCCCGAGTGATACTTTTCGCACCTTTGGCATAGCTGCTTTTGATTGTTGTTGTTGTTGTTGCGGTTATTATTGTTGTTGGGATGATTGTTGTAGTTGCTGTTGTTGTTGTTGTTGTTGTTGTTGAGCCGTTTGTTGTAGTTGCGATTGATGTTGCGATTGTTGGGAAAATTGTTGCGATTAATGTTGTAATTGCTGTTGTTGTTGTATTGGTGATTCTTATCACCGTTTTCCTCCCACTTTCTTTTGACTTGCTTCACATTGGCCTCTTCAGCAGTCTGTTCTTTAATTCTTTCTTCAATCTGGTTCACTAGTTTGTGAGCCATTCTACATGCCTGTTGTATGGAGGCGGGCTCGTGTGAACTTATATCTTCTTGGATTCTTTCCGGTAATCCTTTCACAAACGCGTCGATCTTCTCTTCCTCATCTTCGAATGCTCCCGGACACAATAGGCACAATTCTGTGAATCGTCTTTCGTACGTGGTAATATCAAATCCTTGGGTTCGTAACCCTCTAAGTTCTGTCTTGAGCTTATTGACCTCGGTTCTGGGACGGTACTTCTCGTTCATTAAGTGCTTGAATGCTGACCACGGTAGTGCGTACGCATCGTCTTGTCCCACTTGCTCTAGATAGGTATTCCACCATGTTAACGCAGAACCTGTGAAGGTATGCGTAGCGCACTTCACTTTGTCCCCTTCAGTACACTTACTTATGGCAAACATCGATTCGACCTTCTCGGTCCACCGTTTCAATCCGATCGGTCCTTCGGTTCCATCAAATTCCAAAGGTTTGCAGGCAGTGAATTCTTTGTAGGTGCATCCTACACGATTTCCTGTACTGCTAGATCCAAGGTTATTGTTGGTATGTAGCGCAGCCTGTACTGCGGCTATGTTTGAAGCTAGAAAAGTACGGAAATCCTCTTCATTCATATTCACGGTGTGTCGAGTAGTCGGTGCCATTTCCTTCAAAATAGTCAAATGGAACAAGTTAATCATACAGAATATTAAGAGTAGTTAATAGTATTTCGTAGCATAATATGAACTCATTTATAAAAGCTTTTTCTTCATATTAGCGTTTTATAAGTTTAAATTCGGGTAGTACCTACCCGTTAAGTTCATACTTAGTAGCTAATATACAATTCAACTACTACAATTCTATATGAAAAACTGATTGTAATAATATTTCGCGTTCAAACTTTTATACAATATTTTACAAACTTACAATACCGCTTATTTTACATAAAGCATGAAATATAGCACACAATAAATTTGATACAAGATGGTTGTGAAGATAATTCTAGCTAGTACACAAGTCGTTCAGCAAAGGCAATAAAGACACGTAATTCATACGTCCAGAAACAAGTCATGCATTCTGGTTTTACTAGGATTACTTCCCATCCTTGGTCTTGTGGAACATAACCGTTATGGCCGTTGATAAGACAGCGTGTTGTAACGTCGTCAAAGGGACGAGGGTTACGTAATGTCCAACAGTCCCGTAACAATCTAAAAACCTCATTTCTTACCCCAATTACCGACTCCGTCACTTGTGGGAACGTTTTGTTTAATAGTTGTAGCCCGATGTTCTTGTTCTCACTTTGGTGAGAAGCGAACATTACTAATCCGTAAGCATAACATGCTTCTTTATGTTGCATGTTAGCCGCTTTTTCTAAATCACGAAGTCCTATATTCGGATACATTGAGTCGAAATAATTTCTTAACCCGTTGCGTAAAATAGCATTTGGGTTCCCCGCAATATATGCGTCAAAGTAAACACATCGTAACTTATGGGTTTCCCAATGTGATATCCCCCATCTTTCAAACGAAAGCCTTTTATAAACCAAGGCATTCTTGGAACGTTCTTCAAATGTCTTACAAACTGATCTCGCCTTAAATAGTTGTGCCGAAGAATTCTGACCGACTCTAGACAAGATTTCATCAATCATGTCTCCGGGTAGGTCTCTTAAAATATTGTGTTGTCTATCCATTTTGTGTTTTTATACTGTAAAATAGACAAGAGTTAGATTCATAAAATAAAAAAAATACTTATTAATACAAGCAATTTTTACATATATCTTAAAGCATAAGCACACTATATTACATATATTACACCACACGAATACAACTATCTTATTCCGACTCGCTTGTTTCTTCTTCTTCGGTTTTGGTTCGTTTTGCCAAGTTTCTAGGGATATATGATGTTCCCCTAATACGAGCCGTCGTTTTCCACATTGGTTTAGAAAAACCTGGTGGTTTAGAGGTTCCCGGGTCATTGTTACAACTTAAGGACTTCGGGGGTTGACAATACATATAAAGTTCATCGGGGTTGGAATTAGATTTCTCTATTTTTATGCCCTTTCCCTTATTATTTTCTTTTGCCTTTTTAAATTCAGTTGGGGTAATTTATATAACATCATCGGAATTCTCGTCGGAATCCGATTCATCGGAGAATTGGTAATCCTCCCAATATTTTGCTTCCTTGGCGGAAACACCATTGACCATAATTAACCTTGGTCGGTTGGTTGAGGATTTTCTTTTACTTAACCGTTTTATTATTTCCCCCACCGGTTCTATTTCTTCTTCCGGTTCCGATTCTTCTTCCGGTTCCGACTCTTCTTCCGGTTCCTCTTCGGGAACTTGTGAATCAGTCCACGAATCATTCCAATTTACATTTGACTCTTCATTATTATTAGGTGAGTCAATGAGACTTGTTCTAGAGGTAGACATCTATCACATAATATCAAACGCGTTAAGAGATTAATATATCACATAATATTCACATGTTAAAAATATATAGTTTCCAACAAAATTTGTTAAGCAATCATTTTTCAAGTAAACATGGTCGAAGTCCAGACTCACTAATGCATCCTAACCAACTCGATAAGACACACTAATGCAAAATTCTGGTTCTCTAAGACCAACGCTCGGATACCAACTGAAATGTCCCGTTCTTATTGATTAAAAACGTTCCATATTAATTGATTTCGTTGCAAGGTTTTGACCTCTATATGAGACGTTTTTCAAAGACTGCATTCATTTTAAAACAAACCATAACCTTTATTTCATCAATAAAGGTTTAAAAAACTTTACGTAGATTATCAAAAAATGATAATCTAAAATATCCTGTTTACACACGACCATTACATAATGGTTTACAATACAAATATGTTACAACAAAATACGTTTCTTGAATGCAGTTTTTACACAATATCATACAAGCATGGACTCCAAATCTCGTCCTTATTTAAGTATGTGACAGCGGAAGCTCTTAATAATCACCTGAGAATAAACATGCTTAAAACGTCAACAAAAATGTTGGTGAGTTATAGGTTTAACCTATATATATCAAATCATAATAATAGACCACAAGATTTCATATTTCAATACACATCCCATACATAGAGATAAAAATCATTCATATGGTGAACACCTGGTAACCGACATTAACAAGATGCATATATAAGAATATCCCCATCATTCCGGGACACCCTTCGGATATGATATAAATTTCGAAGTACTAAAGCATCCGGTACTTTGGATGGGGTTTGTTAGGCCCAATAGATCTGTCTTTAGGATTCGCGTCAATTAGTGTGTCTGTTCCCTAATTCTTAGATTACCATACTTAATAAAAAGGGGCATATTCGATTTCGATAATTCAACCATAGAATGTAGTTTCACGTACTTGTGTCTATTTTGTAAATCATTTATAAAACCTGCATGTATTCTCATCCCAAAAATATTAGATTTTAAAAGTGGGACTATAACTCACTTTCACAGATTTTTACTTCGTCGGGAAGTAAGACTTGGCCACTGGTTGATTCACGAACCTATAACAATATATACATATATATCAAAGTATGTTCAAAATATATTTACAACACTTTTAATATATTTTGATGTTTTAAGTTTATTAAGTCAGCTGTCCTCGTTAGTAACCTACAACTAGTTGTCCACAGTTAGATGTACAGAAATAAATCGATAAATATTATCTTGAATCAATCCACGACCCAGTGTATACGTATCTCAGTATTGATCACAACTCAAACTATATATATTTTGGAATCAACCTCAACCCTGTATAGCTAACTCCAACATTCACATATAGAGTGTCTATGGTTGTTCCGAGATATATATAGATGTGTCGACATGATAGGTCGAAACATTGTATACGTGTCTATGGTATCTCAAGATTACATAATATACAATACAAGTTGATTAAGTTATGGTTGGAATAGATTTGTTACCAATTTTCACGTAGCTAAAATGAGAAAAATTATCCAATCTTGTTTTACCCATAACTTCTTCATTTTAAATCCGTTTTGAGTGAATCAAATTGCTATGGTTTCATATTGAACTCTATTTTATGAATCTAAACAGAAAAAGTATAGGTTTATTGTCGGAAAAATAAGTTACAAGTCATTTTTGTAAAGGTAGTCATTTCAGTCGAAAGATCGACGTCTAGATGACCATTTTAGAAAACATACTTCCACTTTGAGTTTAACCATAATTTTTGGATATAGTTTCATGTTCATAATAAAAATCATTTTCTCAGAATAACAGCTTTTAAATCAAAGTTTATCATAGTTTTTAATTATCTAACCCAAAACAGCCCGCGATGTTACTACGACGGCGTAAATCCGGTTTTACGGTGTTTTTCGTGTTTCTAGGTTTTAAATCATTAAGTTAGCATATCATATAGATATAGAACATGTGTTTAGTTGATTTTAAAAGTCAAGTTAGAAGGATTAACTTTTGTTTGCGAACAAGTTTAGAATTAACTAAACTATGTTCTAGTGATTACAAGTTTAAACCTTCGAATAAGATAGCTTTATATGTATGAATCGAATGATGTTATGAACATCATTACTACCTTAAGTTCCTTGGATAAACCTACTGGAAAATAGAAAAATGGATCTAGCTTCAACGGATCCTTGGATGGCTCGAAGTTCTTGAAGCAGAATCATGACACGAAAACAAGTTCAAGTAAGATCATCACTTGAAATAAGATTGTTATAGTTATAGAAATTGAACCAAAGTTTGAATATGATTATTACCTTGTATTAGAATGATAACCTACTGTAAGAAACAAAGATTTCTTGAGGTTGGATGATCACCTTACAAGATTGGAAGTGAGCTAGCAAACTTGAAAGTATTCTTGCTTTTATGTAACTAGAACTTGTAGAATATATGAAGAACACTTAGAACTTGAAGATAGAACTTGAGAGAGATCAATTAGATGAAGAAAATTGAAGAATGAAAGTGTTTGTAGGTGTTTTTGGTCATTGGTGTATGGATTAGATATAAAGGATATGTAATTTTGTTTTCATGTAAATAAGTCATGAATGATTACTCATATTTTTGTAATTTTATGAGATATTTCATGCTAGTTGCCAAATGATGGTTCCCACATGTGTTAGGTGACTCACATGGGCTGCTAAGAGCTGATCATTGAAGTGTATATACCAATAGTACATACATCTAAAAGCTGTGTATTGTACGAGTACGAATACGGGTGCATACGAGTAGAATTGTTGATGAAACTGAACGAGGATGTAATTGTAAGCATTTTTGTTAAGTAGAAGTAGTTTGATAAGTGTCTTGAAGTCTTTAAAAAGTGTATGAATACATATTAAAACACTACATGTATATACATTTTAACTGAGTCGTTAAGTCATCGTTAGTCGTTACATGTAAATGTTGTTTTGAAACCTTTAGGTTAACGATCTTGTTGAATATTGTTAACCCATTGTTTATTATAACAAATGAGATGTTAAATTGTTATATTATCATGATATTATGATATATAATATATCTTAGTATGATGTATATACAGTTAAATGTCGTTACAACGATAATCGTTACATATATGTCTCGTTTCGAAATCATTAAGTTAGTAGTCTTATTTTTACATATGTATTTCATTGTTAATACACTTAATAATATATTTACTTATCATTTAACATAATTAACCAAGTGTATCAATATCTTAATATGATTCATATGTACCTAGTAAGACGTTGTTATAACGATAATCGTTATATATATCGTTTTCGAGTTTCTTAAATTAATAGTCTCATTTTTATGTATATAACTCATTGTTAAAATACCTAATGAGATACATACTTATAATAAAAACATGTTAACTATATATATAACCATATACATGTCATCGTATAGTTTTTACAAGTTTTAACGTTCGTGAATCACCGGTCAACTTGGGTGGTCAATTGTCTATATGAAACATATTTCAATTAATCAAGTCTTAACAAGTTTGATTGCTTAACATGTTGGAAACATTTAATCATGTAAATATCAATCTCAATTAATATATATAAACATGGAAAAGTTCGGGTCACTACATTAGATGCCTATGAACGAAAGTTTTTCGAGTTAACTTTGCTGTGTCCTAGGGTTTATGCGGATGAGGACCGAAAAATTGAGGCTTACATTGATGGTTTATCCAAGAAGATTGAACACGGGGTTGAGTCTAGTGAACCCCAGACTATTGAGAATGCTATGTCTATGGCCCACAAACTTAATGACAAGGTGTTGAGAAGAAGCAAGACTACAGTTGTTGAAAGTAGTGAGGAGGTTGTCAAGAAGGCTGATAATGGGAAACGAAAGAGGGATAACAACCGCAATCAAAACCAAAATCAGCAGAAGAAACAGGATACCTCAGGTGCTAATAACAGAAATCAGCGTGTGTGTCCTCGTTGCTATAAAGCTCATGATGGTTACTGCACAGTTACTTGTAAGAGGTGCTCTAAGAAAGGGCACATTGCTAAAGATTGTACAGTGCTTTTGCCGGGGTCTGCTACTCCCACGACTGGTGGTAATAATAATAATGTTGGTAATAGAGGTGGTAACGGTAACGGTAATGGGAAATCGAATAATGGAGGTAATCCAAGGGTTTGTTATGAGTGTGGGAAGCCGGGGCATTTCCGAGATGCTTGTCCCAACAAGAAGACTGCAGAGACTGCACGCGGCCGAGCGTTCAACATTAATGCTAAGGATGCGGAGGAAGATCCTAAGCTTGTTACTGGTACGTTCTCAGTCAATGATTTATCAGTTTATGTGTTATTTGATTCAGGGGCTGATTTAAGTTTCGTGTCGAGTAAATTAAGTCCGAGAATCAAAACGCCGTTAACTCTCTTAGACAATACTTATGTTGTTGAAGTAGCTAATGGTAAAGAACTTACTGCTAAGACTGTACATCGTAAGTGTAATATTAATCTGGGTGGTAGGGATTTCGAGATAGATTTGATACCGATTGAACTTGGTAGTTTTGATATTGTTATTGGTATGGATTGGTTGTCTGCGAACCGTGCTGAGATCGTGTGTTATGATAAGGCTATTCGTATTACTGATGTGATTGAAGAGCCACTGATGGTCTTTGGAGATAAGAAATGCACACAGTTAAATCTTATTAGCTGTATGAAAGTTCGTAAACATCTCCGCAAAGGCTGTCATGCTATTCTTGCTCATGTTGTTGATCCTAGTAAGGAAGTAAAGAACGTTGATGACGTTCACATTGTTTGGGATTTTCCCGAGGTGTTTCCCGATGACTTACCTGGCCTTCCGCCGCAACGCGCGGTAGAATTTCAGATTGATCTTGTTCCCGGCGCTGCTCCTGTAGCACGTGCTCCTTATCGTCTTGCGCCTTCCGAACTTCAAGAATTGTCGAGTCAACTTCGTGAGTTGTTAGACAAAGGTTTCATTCGTCCTAGCTCGTCCCCTTGGGGAGCTCCCATTCTGTTTGTTAAGAAGAAAGATGGTTCCTTTCGTTTATGCATTGATTACCGTAAACTGAATAAGCTCACTGTTAAAAATCGTTATCCTCTTCCGAGAATTGATGATCTGTTCGATCAACTTCAGGGTTCGTCTGTTTATTTAAAAATTGATCTTCGTTCTGGCTATCATCAGTTGCGTGTTAAAGAATCTGATGTTTCAAAAACTGCTTTTCGCACCCGTTACGGTCACTTTGAATTTCTTGTTATGCCGTTCGGATTGACAAATGCACCTGCTGTGTTCATGGACCTCATGAACTGTGTGTGTAGACCCTATCTGGACAAGTTCATTATTGGTTTCATCGACGACATCCTTATCTATTCTAAGAGTGATGAAGAGCACGAAGAACACTTGAGGTTAGTGCTTGATTTGTTAAAGAAAGAAGAGTTGTACGCTAAGTTCTCTAAGTGTGATTTTTGGTTAAGAGAAGTTCAGTTCCTTGGTCATATTGTTAGTAAACAGGGAATACAAGTTGATCCTGCTAAAATTGAGGCGATTGAAAAGTGAGAAACCCCGAAAACTCCTACTCAGATTCGTCAGTTCTTAGGGTTGGCAGGTTACTATCGAAGGTTCATTCAGGATTTCTCTCGTATTGCGAAACCTCTAACTGCTTTAACGCATAAGGGGAAGAAGTATGAGTGGAAGGATGAACAAGAGAATGCTTTTCAGATTTTGAAGAAGAAGTTGACTACCGCTCCGATTTTGTCACTACCGGAGGGTAATGACGATTCTGTTGTTTATTGTGATGCATCGCGACAAGGCTATGGTTGCGTTTTGATGCAACGAAAGAAGGTTATTGCGTATGCGTCACGACAGTTGAAGATTCACGAACAGAACTATACAACTCATGATTTAGAGTTGGGGGCTGTTGTTTTTGCGCTTAAAATTTGGAGACACTATCTTTATGGTGTTAAGAGTACTGTGTACACCGATCACAAGAGTCTTCAACATATCCTCGATCAGAAACAGTTGAACATGAGACAACGAAGATGGATTGAGACGTTGAATGATTATAATTGTGACCTTTTGTATCACCCGGGTAAGGCCAATGTTGTGGCTGATGCATTGAGTCGTAAAGAAAGGACTGAACCTCGCAGGGTTAGGGCCTTGAATATGACAGTTAGATCAAACCTCGCAAGGCAGATTCTTGAGGCACAACAAGAAGCCTTAAAGGAGGAGAATTTCGTGAAGGAGAATGTAGAAAAGGTAGCTAAGAAGTTTGAAGTACGAGCTGATGGCACTAGGTATTTTACGGGACGTCTTTAGGTTCCGAAATTTGGAGGTCTTTGACAACTTGTTTTGGATGAGGCTCATAAGTCTAGATACTCTATTCATACTGGTTCAGGAAAGATGTATCAGGATCTTAAGGAGCTGTATTGGTGGCATAATTTGAAAGGTGATGTGGCTACGTATGTGGCTAAGTGTTTGACCTGTGCTAAGGTCAAAGCTGAACATCAAAAACCGTCTGGACTTTTGGTGCAACCAGAAATTCTCGAGTGGAAGTGGGAAGGTATCACTATGGATTTTATTACTAAGTTACCAAGAGTTTCGGGTGGCTATGATGCGATTTGGGTGATTGTAGATCGACTCACTAAGTCGGCTCACTTTTTGCCAATTAGGGAAACAGATTCGATGGAGAAACTTGTAGTGACCCGAACTTTTCCATGTTTATATATATTAATTGAGATTGATGTTTACATGATTAAATGTTTCCAACATGTTAAGCAATCAAACTTGTTAAGACTTGATTAATTGAAATAGGTTTCATATAGACAATTGACCACCCAAGTTGACCGGTGATTCACGAACGTTAAAACTTGTAAAAAAACTATATGATGACATATATATGGTTATATATATAGTTAACATGATATTATGATAAGTAAACATATCATTAATTATATTAACAATGAACTACATATGTAAAAACAAGACTACTAACTTAATGATTTTGAAACGAGACATATATGTAACGTTTATCGTTGTAACGACATTTAATGTATATATATCATATTAAGAGATATTCGTACATCATAATATCATGATAATATAATAATTTAAAATCTCTTTTGATATTATAAACATTGGGTTAACAACATTTAACAAGATCGTTAACCTAAAGGTTTCAAAACAACACTTACATGTAACGACTAACGATGACTTAACGACTCAGTTAAAATGTATATACATGTAGTGTTTTAATATGTATTTATACACTTTTGAAAGACTTCAATACACTTATCAAAATACTTCTACTTAACAAAAATGCTTACAATTACATTCTCGTTCAGTTTCATCAACAATTCTACTCGTATGCACCCGTATTCGTACTCGTACAATACACAGCTTTTAGATGTATGTACTATTGGTATATACACTCCAATGATCAGCTCTTAGCAGCCCATGTGAGTCACCTAACACATGTGGGAACCATCATTTGGCAACTAGCATGAAATATCTCATAAGATTACAAAAATATGAGTAATCATTCATGACTTATTTACATGAAAACAAAATTACATATCCTTTATATCTAATCCATACACCAACGACCAAAAACACCTACAAACACTTTCATTCTTCAATTTTCTTCATCTAATTGAACTCTCTCAAGTTCTATCTTCAAGTTCTAAGTGTTCTTCATAAATTCCAAAAGTTCTAGTTTCATAAAATCAAGAATACTTTCAAGTTTGCAAGCTCACTTCCAATCTTGTAAGGTGATCATCCAACCTCAAGAAATCTTTGTTTCTTACAGTAGGTTATCATTCTAATACAAGGTAATAATCATATTCAAACTTTGGTTCAATTTCTATAACTATAACAATCTTATTTCAAGTGATGATCTTACTTGAACTTGTTTTCGTGTCATGATTTTGCTTCAAGAACTTTGAGCCATCCAAGGATCCATTGAAGCTAGATCCATTTTTCTCTTTTCCAGTAGGTTCATCCAAGGAACTTAAGGTAGTAATGATGTTCATAACATCATTCGATTCATACATATAAAACTATCTTATTCGAAGGTTTAAACTTGTAATCACTAGAACATAGTTTAGTTAATTCTAAACTTGTTCGCAAACAAAAGTTAATCCTTCTAACTTGACTTTTAAAATCAACTAAACACATGTTCTATATCTATATGATATGCTAACTTAATGATTTAAAACCTGGAAACACAAAAAAACACCGTAAAACCGGATTTACGCCGTCGTAGTAACACCGCGGGCTGTTTTGGGTTAGTTAATTAAAAACTATGATAAACTTTGATTTAAAAGTTGTTATTCTGAGAAAATGATTCTTATTATGAACATGAAACTATATCCAAAAATTATGGTTAAACTCAAAGTGGAAGTATGTTTTCTAAAATGGTCATCTAGACGTCGTTCTTTCGACTGAAATGACTACCTTTACAAAAACGACTTGTAACTTATTTTTCCGACTAGAAACCTATACCTTTTTTGTTTAGATTCATAAAATAGAGTTCAATATGAAACCATAGCAATTTGATTCACTCAAAACGGATTTAAAATGAAGAAGTTATGGGTAAAACAAGATTGGATAATTTTTCTCATTTTAGCTACGTGAAAATTGGTAACAAATCTATTCCAACCATAACTTAATCAACTTGTATTATATATTATGTAATCTTGAGATACCATAGACACGTATACAATGTTTCGACCTATCATGTCGACACATCTATATATATTTCGGAACAACCATAGACACTCTATATGTGAATGTTGGAGTTAGCTATACAGGGTTGAGGTTGATTCCAAAATATATATAGTTTGAGTTGTGATCAATACTGAGATACGTATACACTGGGTCGTGGATTGATTCAAGATAATATTTATCGATTTATTTCTGTACATCTAACTGTGGACAACTAGTTGTAGGTTACTAACGAGGACAGCTGACTTAATAAACTTAAAACATCAAAATATATTAAAAGTGTTGTAAATATATTTTGAACATACTTTGATATATATGTATATATTGTTATAGGTTCGTGAATCAACCAGTGGCCAAGTCTTACTTCCCGACGAAGTAAAAATCTGTGAAAGTGAGTTATAGTCCCACTTTTAAAATCTAATATTTTTGGGATGAGAATACATGCAGGTTTTATAAATGATTTACAAAATAGACACAAGTACGTGAAACTACATTCTATGGTTGAATTATCGAAATCGAATATGCCCCTTTTTATTAAGTCTGGTAATCTAAGAATTAGGGAACAGACACCCTAATTGACGCGAATCCTAAAGATAGATCTATTGGGCCTAACAAACCCCATCCAAAGTACCGGATGCTTTAGTACTTCGAAATTTATATCATATCCGAAGGGTGTCCCGGAATGATGGGGATATTCTTATATATGCATCTTGTTATTGTCGGTTACCAGGTGTTCACCATATGAATGATTTTTATCTCTATGTATGGGATGTGTATTGAAATATGAAATCTTGTGGTCTATTGTTACGATTTGATATATATAGGTTAAACCTATAACTCACCAACATTTTTGTTGACGTTTTAAGCATGTTTATTCTCAGGTGATTATTAAGAGCTTCCGCTGTCGCATACTTAAATAAGGACAAGATTTGGAGTCCATGCTTGTATGATATTGTGTAAAAACTGCATTCAAGAAACTTATTTTGTTGTAACATATTTGTATTGTAAACCATTATGTAATGGTCGTGTGTAAACAGGATATTTTAGATTATCATTATTTGATAATCTACGTAAAGTTTTTTTTTAAACCTTTATTGATGAAATAAAGGTTATGGTTTGTTTAAAAATGAATGCAGTCTTTGAAAAACGTCTCATATAGAGGTCAAAACCTCGCAACGAAATCAATTAATATGGAACGTTTTTAATCAATAAGAACGGGACATTTCAGTTGGTATCCGAGCGTTGGTCTTAGAGAACCAGAAAATTTGCATTAGTGTGTCTTATCGAGTTTGTTAGGATGCATTAGTGAGTCTGGACTTCGACCGTGTTTTCTTTAAAAATGATTGCTTAACATTTTTGTTGGAAACTATATATTTTTAACATATGAATATTATGTGATATATTAATCTCTTAACGTGTTTGATATTATGTGATAGATGTCTACCTCTAGAACAAGTCCCATTGACTCACCTAATAATAATGAAGAGTTAAATGTAAATTGGAATGATTTGTGGACTGATTCACAAGTTCCCGAAGAGGAACCGGAAGAAGAGTCGGAACCGGAAGAAGAATCGGAACCGGAAGAAGAATCGGAACCGGATGAAGAAATAGAACCGGTGGGGGAAATAATAAAACGGTTAAGTAAAAGAAAATCCTCAACCAACCGACCAAAGTTAATTATGGTCAATGGTGTTTCCGCCAAGGAAGCAAAATATTGGGAGGATTACCAATTCTCCGATGAATCGGATTCCGACGAGAATTCCGATGATGTTATAGAAATTACCCCAACTGAATTTAAAAAGGCAAAAGAAAATAATAAGGGAAAGGGCATAAAAATAGAGAAATCTAATTCCAACCCCGATGAACTTTATATGTATCGTCAACCGCCGAAGTCCTTAAGTTGTAACAATGACCCGGGAACCTCTAAACCACCAGGTTTTTCTAAACCAATGTGGACAACGACGGCTCGTATTAGGGGAACATCATATATCCCTAGAAACTTGGCAAAACGAACCAAAACCGAAGAAGAAGAAACGAGCGAGTCGGAATAAGATAGTTGTATTCGTGTGGTGTAATATATGGAATATAGTGTTCTTATGCTTTATGATATATGTAAAAATTGCTTGTATTAATAAGTATTTTTTTTATGAATCTAACTCTTGTCTATTTTACAGTTTAAAAACACAAAATGGATAGACAACCCAATATTTTAAGAGACCTACCCGGAGACATGATTGATGAAATCTTGTCTAGAGTCGGCCAGAATTCTTCGGCACAACTATTTAAGGCGAGATCAGTTTGTAAGACATTCGAAGAACGTTCCAAGAATGTCTTGGTTTATAAGAGACTTTCGTTTGAAAGATGGGGGATATCACATTGGGAAACCCATAAGTTACGATGTGTTTACTTTGACGCATATATTGCGGGGAACCCAAATGCTATTTTACGCAACGGGTTAAGAAATTATTTTGACTCAATATATCCGAATATTGGACTTCGTGATTTAGAAAAAGCGGCTAACATGCAACATAAAGAAGCATGTTATGCTTACGGATTAGTAATGTTCGCTTCTCACCAAAGTGAGAACAAGAACATCGGGCTACAACTATTAAACAAAACGTTTCCACAAGTGACGGAGTCGGTAATTGGGGTAAGAAATGAGGTTTTTAGATTATTACGGGACTGTTGGACATTACGTAACCCTCGTCCCTTTGATGACGTTACAACACGCTGTCTTATCAACGGCCATAACGGTTATGTTGCACAAGACCAAGGATGGGAAGTAGTCCTAGTAAAACCAGAATGCATGACTTGTTTCTGGACGTATGAATTACGTGTCTTTATTGCCTTTGCTGAACGACTTGTGTACTAGCTAGAATTGTCTTCACAACTATCTTGTATCAAAGTTATTGTGTGCTATATTTCATGCTTTATGTAAAATAAGCGGTATTGTAAGTTTGTAAAATATTGTATAAAAGTTTGAACGCGAAATATTATTACAATCAGTTTTTCATATAGAATTGTAGTAGTTGAATTGTATATTAGCTACTAAGTATGAACTTAACGGGTAGGTACTACCCGAATTTAAACTTATAAAACGCTAATATGAAGAAAAAGCTTTTATAAATGAGTTCATATTATGCTACGAAATACTATTAACTACTCTTAATATTCTGTATGATTAACTTGTTCCATTTAACTATTTTGAAGGAAATGGCACCGACTACTCGACACACCGTGAATATGAATGAAGAGGAATTCCGTACTTTTCTAGCTTCAAACATAGCCGCAGTACAGGCTGCGCTACATACCAACAATAACCTTGGATCTAGCAGTACAGGAAATCGTGTAGGATGCACCTACAAAGAATTCACTGCCTGCAAACCTTTGGAATTTGATGGAACCGAAGGACCGATCGGATTGAAACGGTGGACCGAGAAGGTTGAATCGGTGTTTGCCATAAGTAAGTGTACTGAAGAGGACAAAGTGAAGTACGCTACGCATACCTTCACAGGTTCTGCGTTAACATGGTGGAATACCTATCTAGAGCAAGTGGGACAAGATGATGCGTACGCACTACCGTGGTCAGCATTCAAGCACTTGATGAACGAGAAGTACCGTCCCAGAACCGAGGTCAATAAGCTCAAGACAGAACTTAGAGGGTTACGAACCCAAGGATTTGATATTACCACGTACGAAAGACGATTCACAGAATTGTGCCTATTGTGTCCGGGAGCATTCGAAGATGAGGAAGAGAAGATCGACGCGTTTGTGAAAGGATTACCGGAAAGAATCCAAGAAGATATAAGTTCACACGAGCCCGCCTCCATACAACAGGCATGTCGAATGGCTCACAAACTAGTGAACCAGATTGAAGAAAGAATTAAAGAACAGACTGCTGAAGAGGCTAATGTGAAGCAAGTCAAAAGAAAGTGGGAGGAAAACGGTGATAAGAATCACCAATACAACAACAACAGCAATTACAACAATAATCGCAACAATTATCCCAACAATCGCAACATCAATCGCAACTACAACAAACGGCCCAACAACAACAACAACAACAACAACAACAACAACAGCAACTACAACAATCATCCCAACAACAATAATAACCGCAACAACAACAACAATCAGAAGCAACTATGCCAAAGGTGTGAAAAGAATCACTCGGGGTTCTGCACCAAATTTTGCAACAAGTGTAAACGAAATGGTCATAGCGCGGCGAAGTGTGAGGTCTACGGACCAGGGGTTAATAGAACGAAAGGAACAAATGGTGTCGGAACGAGTAATGGCGGAGCAAGTAGTGTCGGAGCAAGTTATGCCAATGTAGTTTGTTATAAATGTGGAAAACCAGGCCACATTATTAGAAATTGCCCGAACCAGGAGAACACGAATGGACAAGGCCGTGGAAGAGTTTTCAATATTAATGCGGTAGAGGCACAGGAAGACCCGGAGCTTGTTACGGGTACGTTTCTTATTGACAATAAATCTGCTTACGTTTTATTTGATTCGGGTGCGGATAGAAGCTATATGAGTAGAGATTTTTGTGCTAAATTAAGTTGTCCATTGACGCCTTTGGATAGTAAATTTTTACTCGAATTAGCAAATGGTAAATTAATTTCAGCAGATAATATATGTCGGAATCGAGAAATTAAACTGGTTAGCGAAACATTTAAGATTGATTTGATACCAGTAGAGTTAGGGAGTTTTGATGTGATAATCGGTATGGACTGGTTGAAAGAAGTGAAAGCGGAGATCGTTTGTTACAAAAATGCAATTCGCATTATACGAGAAAAAGGAAAACCCTTAATGGTGTACGGAGAAAAGGGCAACACGAAGCTACATCTTATTAGTAATTTGAAGGCACAAAAACTAATAAGAAAAGGTTGCTATGCTGTTCTAGCACACATCGAGAAAGTACAAACTGAAGAAAAGAGCATCAATGATGTTCCCATTGCAAAAGAATTTCCCGATGTATTTCCGAAAGAATTACCGGGATTACCCCCACATCGATCCGTTGAATTTCAAATAGATCTTGTACCAGGAGCTGCACCAATAGCTCGTGCTCCTTACAGACTCGCACCCAGCGAGATGAAAGAACTGCAAAGCCAATTACAAGAACTTTTAGAGCGTGGTTTCATTCGACCAAGCACATCACCGTGGGGAGCTCCTGTTTTGTTTGTCAAGAAGAAAGATGGTACATTCAGGTTGTGTATCGACTACCGAGAGTTGAACAAACTTACCATCAAGAACCGCTACCCACTACCGAGAATCGACGACTTATTTGATCAACTACAAGGCTCGTCTGTTTATTCAAAGATTGACTTACGTTCCGGGTATCATCAAATGCGGGTGAAAGAAGATGATATTCCAAAGACTGCTTTCAGAACACGTTACGGTCATTACGAGTTTATGGTCATGCCGTTTGGTTTAACTAATGCACCAGCTGTGTTCATGGACCTTATGAACCGAGTGTGTGGACCATACCTTGACAAGTTTGTCATTGTTTTCATTGATGACATACTTATTTACTCAAAGAATGACCAAGAACACGGTGAACATTTGAGAAAGGTGTTAGAAGTATTGAGGAAGGAAGAATTGTACGCTAAGTTTTCAAAGTGTGCATTTTGGTTGGAAGAAGTTCAATTCCTCGGTCACATAGTGAACAAAGAAGGTATTAAGGTGGATCCGGCAAAGATAGAAACTGTTGAAAAGTGGGAAACCCCGAAAACTCCGAAACACATACGCCAGTTTTTAGGACTAGCTGGTTACTACAGAAGGTTTATCCAAGACTTTTCCAGAATAGCAAAACCCTTGACTGCATTAACGCATAAAGGGAAGAAATTTGAATGGAATGATGAACAAGAGAAAGCGTTTCAGTTATTGAAGAAAAAGCTAACTACAGCACCTATATTGTCATTGCCTGAAGGGAATGATGATTTTGTGATTTATTGTGATGCATCAAAGCAAGGTCTCGGTTGTGTATTAATGCAACGAACGAAGGTGATTGCTTATGCGTCTAGACAATTGAAGATTCACGAACAAAATTATACGACGCATGATTTGGAATTAGGCGCGGTTGTTTTTGCATTAAAGACTTGGAGGCACTACTTATATGGGGTCAAAAGTATTATATATACCGACCACAAAAGTCTTCAACACATATTTAATCAGAAACAACTGAATATGAGGCAGCGTAGGTGGATTGAATTATTGAATGATTACGATTTTGAGATTCGTTACCACCCGGGGAAGGCAAATGTGGTAGCCGATGCCTTGAGCAGGAAGGATAGAGAACCCATTCGAGTAAAATCTATGAATATAATGATTCATAATAACATTACTACTCAAATAAAGGAGGCGCAACAAGGAGTTTTAAAAGAGGGAAATTTAAAGGATGAAATACCCAAAGGATCGGAGAAGCATCTTAATATTCGGGAAGACGGAACCCGGTATAGGGCTGAAAGGATTTGGGTACCAAAATTTGGAGATATGAGAGAAATGGTACTTAGAGAAGCTCATAAAACCAGATACTCAATACATCCTGGAACGGGGAAGATGTACAAGGATCTCAAGAAACATTTTTTGGTGGCCGGGTATGAAAGCCGATGTTGCTAAATACGTAGGAGAATGTTTGACGTGTTCTAAGGTCAAAGCTGAGCATCAGAAACCATCAGGTCTACTTCAACAACCCGAAATCCCGGAATGGAAATGGGAAAACATTACCATGGATTTCATCACTAAATTGCCAAGGACTGCAAGTGGTTTTGATACTATTTGGGTAATAGTTGATCGTCTCACCAAATCAGCACACTTCCTACCAATAAGAGAAGATGACAAGATGGAGAAGTTAGCACGACTGTATTTGAAGGAAGTCGTCTCCAGACATGGAATACCAATCTCTATTATCTCTGATAGGGATGGCAGATTTATTTCAAGATTCTGGCAGACATTACAGCAAGCATTAGGAACTCGTCTAGACATGAGTACTGCCTATCATCCACAAACTGATGGGCAGAGCGAAAGGACGATACAAACGCTTGAAGACATGCTACGAGCATGTGTTATTGATTTCGGAAACAGTTGGGATCGACATCTACCGTTAGCAGAATTTTCCTACAACAACAGCTACCATTCAAGCATTGAGATGGCGCCGTTCGAAGCACTTTATGGTAGAAAGTGCAGGTCTCCGATTTGTTGGAGTGAGGTGGGGGATAGACAGATTACGGGTCCGGAGATTATACAAGAAACTACCGAGAAGATCATCCAAATTCAACAACGGTTGAAAACCGCCCAAAGTCGACAAAAGAGCTACGCTGACATTAAAAGAAAAGATATAGAATTTGAAATTGGAGAGATGGTCATGCTTAAAGTTTCACCTTGGAAAGGCGTTGTTCGATTTGGTAAACGAGGGAAATTAAATCCAAGGTATATTGGACCATTCAAGATTATTGATCGTGTCGGACCAGTAGCTTACCGACTTGAGTTACCTCAACAACTCGCGGCTGTACATAACACTTTCCACGTCTCGAATTTGAAGAAATGTTTTGCTAAAGAAGATCTCACTATTCCGTTAGATGAAATCCAAATCAACGAAAAACTCCAATTCATCGAAGAACCCGTCGAAATAATGGATCGTGAGGTTAAAAGACTTAAGCAAAACAAGATACCAATTGTTAAGGTTCGATGGAATGCTCGTAGAGGACCCGAGTTCACCTGGGAGCGTGAAGATCAGATGAAGAAGAAATACCCGCATCTATTTCCAGAAGATTCGTCAACACCTTCAACAGCTTAAAATTTCGGGACGAAATTTATTTAACGGGTAGGTACTGTAGTGACCCGAACTTTTCCATGTTTATATATATTAATTGAGATTGATGTTTACATGATTAAATGTTTCCAACATGTTAAGCAATCAAACTTGTTAAGACTTGATTAATTGAAATAGGTTTCATATAGACAATTGACCACCCAAGTTGACCGGTGATTCACGAACGTTAAAACTTGTAAAAAAACTATATGATGACATATATATGGTTATATATATAGTTAACATGATATTATGATAAGTAAACATATCATTAATTATATTAACAATGAACTACATATGTAAAAACAAGACTACTAACTTAATGATTTTGAAACGAGACATATATGTAACGTTTATCGTTGTAACGACATTTAATGTATATATATCATATTAAGAGATATTCGTACATCATAATATCATGATAATATAATAATTTAAAATCTCTTTTGATATTATAAACATTGGGTTAACAACATTTAACAAGATCGTTAACCTAAAGGTTTCAAAACAACACTTACATGTAACGACTAACGATGACTTAACGACTCAGTTAAAATGTATATACATGTAGTGTTTTAATATGTATTTATACACTTTTGAAAGACTTCAATACACTTATCAAAATACTTCTACTTAACAAAAATGCTTACAATTACATTCTCGTTCAGTTTCATCAACAATTCTACTCGTATGCACCCGTATTCGTACTCGTACAATACACAGCTTTTAGATGTATGTACTATTGGTATATACACTCCAATGATCAGCTCTTAGCAGCCCATGTGAGTCACCTAACACATGTGGGAACCATCATTTGGCAACTAGCATGAAATATCTCATAAGATTACAAAAATATGAGTAATCATTCATGACTTATTTACATGAAAACAAAATTACATATCCTTTATATCTAATCCATACACCAACGACCAAAAACACCTACAAACACTTTCATTCTTCAATTTTCTTCATCTAATTGAACTCTCTCAAGTTCTATCTTCAAGTTCTAAGTGTTCTTCATAAATTCCAAAAGTTCTAGTTTCATAAAATCAAGAATACTTTCAAGTTTGCAAGCTCACTTCCAATCTTGTAAGGTGATCATCCAACCTCAAGAAATCTTTGTTTCTTACAGTAGGTTATCATTCTAATACAAGGTAATAATCATATTCAAACTTTGGTTCAATTTCTATAACTATAACAATCTTATTTCAAGTGATGATCTTACTTGAACTTGTTTTCGTGTCATGATTTTGCTTCAAGAACTTTGAGCCATCCAAGGATCCATTGAAGCTAGATCCATTTTTCTCTTTTCCAGTAGGTTCATCCAAGGAACTTAAGGTAGTAATGATGTTCATAACATCATTCGATTCATACATATAAAGCTATCTTATTCGAAGGTTTAAACTTGTAATCACTAGAACATAGTTTAGTTAATTCTAAACTTGTTCGCAAACAAAAGTTAATCCTTCTAACTTGACTTTTAAAATCAACTAAACACATGTTCTATATCTATATGATATGCTAACTTAATGATTTAAAACCTGGAAACACAAAAAAACACCGTAAAACCGGATTTACGCCGTCGTAGTAACACCGCGGGCTGTTTTGGGTTAGTTAATTAAAAACTATGATAAACTTTGATTTAAAAGTTGTTATTCTGAGAAAATGATTCTTATTATGAACATGAAACTATATCCAAAAATTATGGTTAAACTCAAAGTGGAAGTATGTTTTCTAAAATGGTCATCTAGACGTCGTTCTTTCGACTGAAATGACTACCTTTACAAAAACGACTTGTAACTTATTTTTCCGACTAGAAACCTATACCTTTTTTGTTTAGATTCATAAAATAGAGTTCAATATGAAACCATAGCAATTTGATTCACTCAAAACGGATTTAAAATGAAGAAGTTATGGGTAAAACAAGATTGGATAATTTTTCTCATTTTAGCTACGTGAAAATTGGTAACAAATCTATTCCAACCATAACTTAATCAACTTGTATTATATATTATGTAATCTTGAGATACCATAGACACGTATACAATGTTTCGACCTATCATGTCGACACATCTATATATATTTCGGAACAACCATAGACACTCTATATGTGAATGTTGGAGTTAGCTATACAGGGTTGAGGTTGATTCCAAAATATATATAGTTTGAGTTGTGATCAATACTGAGATACGTATACACTGGGTCGTGGATTGATTCAAGATAATATTTATCGATTTATTTCTGTACATCTAACTGTGGACAACTAGTTGTAGGTTACTAACGAGGACAGCTGACTTAATAAACTTAAAACATCAAAATATATTAAAAGTGTTGTAAATATATTTTGAACATACTTTGATATATATGTATATATTGTTATAGGTTCGTGAATCAACCAGTGGCCAAGTCTTACTTCCCGACGAAGTAAAAATCTGTGAAAGTGAGTTATAGTCCCACTTTTAAAATCTAATATTTTTGGGATGAGAATACATGCAGGTTTTATAAATGATTTACAAAATAGACACAAGTACGTGAAACTACATTCTATGGTTGAATTATCGAAATCGAATATGCCCCTTTTTATTAAGTCTGGTAATCTAAGAATTAGGGAACAGACACCCTAATTGACGCGAATCCTAAAGATAGATCTATTGGGCCTAACAAACCCCATCCAAAGTACCGGATGCTTTAGTACTTCGAAATTTATATCATATCCGAAGGGTGTCCCGGAATGATGGGGATATTCTTATATATGCATCTTGTTATTGTCGGTTACCAGGTGTTCACCATATGAATGATTTTTATCTCTATGTATGGGATGTGTATTGAAATATGAAATCTTGTGGTCTATTGTTACGATTTGATATATATAGGTTAAACCTATAACTCACCAACATTTTTGTTGACGTTTTAAGCATGTTTATTCTCAGGTGATTATTAAGAGCTTCCGCTGTCGCATACTTAAATAAGGACAAGATTTGGAGTCCATGCTTGTATGATATTGTGTAAAAACTGCATTCAAGAAACTTATTTTGTTGTAACATATTTGTATTGTAAACCATTATGTAATGGTCGTGTGTAAACAGGATATTTTAGATTATCATTATTTGATAATCTACGTAAAGTTTTTTTTTAAACCTTTATTGATGAAATAAAGGTTATGGTTTGTTTAAAAATGAATGCAGTCTTTGAAAAACGTCTCATATAGAGGTCAAAACCTCGCAACGAAATCAATTAATATGGAACGTTTTTAATCAATAAGAACGGGACATTTCAAAACTCACCCGTTTGTATTTGAAAGAGATTGTTTCTAGGCATGGTGTTCCTGTTTCCATTATTTCCGACCGAGACAGTCGATTTGTGTCGAGGTTTTGGCGATCTTTACAAGAAGCCTTGGGTACTAGGTTGGATATGAGCACCGCTTATCATCCTCAAACGGATGGTCAAAGTGAAAGGACCATTCAGACATTAGAAGATATGTTGCGAGCGTGCGTCATTGATTTTAGAAATGGGTGGGATAAATATTTGCCGCTAGCTGAGTTTTCTTATAACAACAGTTACCACGCAAGTATTAAAGCCGCACCGTTTGAAGCTTTGTACGGTAGGAAATGTAGGTCTCCTATTTGTTGGAATGAGGTTGGGGATGCTCAACTTACAGGTCCAGAGATTATTCACGAGACTACTGAGAAGATTGTACAAATTAAAGAAAGGTTGAGAACTGCTAGAATTCGGCAAAAGAGTTATGACGATAAGGGAAGGAAAGATGTTGAATTTCAAGTTGGTGATCGTGTTATGTTAAAGGTTTCGCCTTGGAAGGGCGTAATCCGTTTTGGTAAAAGAGGGAAGTTAAGTCCTCGTTTCGTGGGACCTTTTGAGATCATTGAAAGAGTTGGACCGGTGGCTTATCGTTTGAAATTGCCACAAGAACTCAGTGCTGTTCACGATGTTTACCATATTTCGAATTTAAAGAAGTGCTTGGCTGAATTTGATCAGACTATTCCTTTGGAGGAACTTCAAGTTGATAAGCAATTACATTTTATTGAGGAGCCTGTTGAAATCATGGACCGAGAGGTTAAGACTCTTAAACAGAGCAGAATTCCTATTGTTCGGGTCAGATTGAACGCTAGACGCGGTCCCGAGTTCACTTGGGAGCGTGAAGACCAGATGAAGCAGAAATACCCACATTTGTTCTCAGATGCCGAGTCAACCCTTACGCCTGCTTAAATTTCGGGACGAAATTTCCGTAACGGGAAGGTACTGTCACGACCCTACTTTTTCCGTTATCTTTTTCAGTTAATTATTTAACGACCGTTAACTGTTAGTGTGCCACGTCATTTCTATGACCTATATTATTATTTGTAATAATATATATATATATATATATATATATATATATATATATATATATATATATATATATATATATATATATATATTAATTATTATGTGTTATGTGAATATTTGTATTCATATTTTAATTTATACGTTTCTACGTCTCGCGGATTTCCATCCGGCGAATCTTTTCGGTTTTTAAACCAACGGACGCGTTTTCGGGATTTTTAAATCCTAAATATTTTAAATATGATATTTTAAGATCATATTATTTTATAGTGTATTTATATTTATTTTTCGTCGCGCGTTTGTTATCTTTCCAAATTATTAATCGCGTAAGTGCGTTTTCGCGTTTCGGGTTTCATTCGGGCTTTCGGGCCAAAAGACTTTAAACATTTAGCAATTTTGGGCCATGGGGCCCACCTCCCTTGCACCATTCGGCCGAACCCCCTTAGAGGGGGGAGTACTTTAATTTTTTTTCCCATTATTTCCCATTTACACTTTCATAAAATTTTCTAAAAACCTAACTCCAAATATTTTCTCCCTTCTCCCTTTTTCTTGCCCTTTGGCTATCGCCCCTCATCCCCAACATCATCATCTTCATCAATTTTTGGAGCTTGGATCATCAATTGAATAGCATAAACGCGTTCCTCTCGTTCTTCTCTACGCGTTCATACTTCTAGTTTCTCGATTAGGGTATAAACCCTAACCCTAGAACTTTCAATTTTTCAATTATTTTCTGTATTTTGATGTTTATTTAGTAGTATGATGTTTGTGGATTATTGTAATGGTGTTTGTATGCATAGATGTACTCATAATTGCATGTTTTCGGTTTGTTAAATTCTGGACAGCAGCTATTTCGTGTATTCTGGGTTTGTGACTGAGATAAAAGTTAAAATAAACTATCTAGATGAGTTCCTCTCATCGAGACATTAATTTTAGACTCCGGATTCATGTCGTTTCGATTCCCGGAGCCCTAGTTATTATCAAATTACTATTTTGTTAAAATTGAAATGTGGATTGACATGAAACAGGTTTGGTCCGACTTTGTGACCATCCTTGGTGTCTTTAGGGTGTGTTAGTACTGATGGTGGGACGAACTTTCATGTTCGGGTCACCTAAATCCGAGCCACGGTTCACCCGGTACGACAAAAACACGGTTTTGAGTAAATTGAAGGTCCAAGTGGTGTCATGGCTGATTACCACGACTTGTGGACTGTTATTGGTGAGTTCTTGAGTGCACCATTGTGTTGGGTGGTTTGAATAGGCGAAGATGCATATAAGGCTCGCCAGAAATCGACACCCGGGGCTTAAGATACGACCCGATTAACTTTTGAATTAAAACTTATGATTAATTCTAAAACTTATGATAAAAATAATAAAATTCATTATTAATTAATTACTTATGATAAAAGAAGTAATTATTATTATTTAAGACTTATGATATAAATATTTATTATATCATTTAATTATTATTTGTGATTTAATTAACATTTTAATTTAACTTATGATTAATGACACTTTTATTATTAATGGAAAATACTTATGATAAGTATTAAATTTATTTTATAAGAATATTATTATAAGACTTATAATGAAGATTAAATAATTATTTAATTATTATAATACTTAATTATTATTTAATTATGATTTAATTATTAAATACTTATTATTTAATAATTATATTTAGAAACTTATGATATGATTAATAATTCATTATTAATTAATAATACTTATGATATGATTTAAAATTTATTATTAATTAATAATATTTATATTATGACTAATATTTAATTAATTAATTAAATACTTATGTTATATTAATTATATCATTTCAACTTATATTAACTTTAATAATTCATTTTATTTAATTAAACTTATGTTATGACATAATTATACACTTTTAACTTTAATAAACATTATAACTTATGTTATTATTATAACTTACACTTTTCAAATTAACGTTGACTATGTTTGACCAAGTTTGACTTTTGAGTTGACTTTCGGTTGACTTTGACTTTCAGTTGACTTTTGTTGACTTTCTAAATAAGGAAACTTTCCTACCTTAAAAACTTTCTAAAAATAGAACTTTCTAAATTTGGAAACTTTCCAAAAATAGAAACTTTCCAAAAATAGAAACTTTCCTAAAATAGAAACTTTCCAAAAATGGAAACCTGCTAAAAATAGAAACTTTCTAAAAATAGAATGTATGTGTCCGTACGCTGTTCCAGTCAAACCGATGCTTGCCGAGTATTGTTCTATGTCTACTTGCAACATGTACAATAGCTGTCATACTAAGACTTGACCTAAGTTAGTTATTTATATCGACCTGCTTTATTTATAGGTCGGCATTGTGATCATTCCTGATCACTTTATTCTATTTGCTGTTCGCTTGTTTGTGTGGTTTCTTCAGTTGCTTTTAAGGTGAGTTATAGTCCCGTTTTTACATACTTTTCAAAGTATATTTTTGGGATGTGATTACATGCATTTTCATTTACGTTTAGACACAAGTAACAGTTAAATTTAATTATTCATTGTGAGTTGGACAAAAATATTCCCTAGTCTGGTAACTGTAATCACTGGTTTCTACTAGTGAACGCGAATCGTACGGATAGATCTATCGGGTTTGACAACCCCATTTCGAGCTAGTCGCGCTAGCAATTTATAATCGGAATGTTTAGTACTTCGTAATTTGTTGTAGATACACTGTCCAAGTGTATATTTTTATTGTGTTTGGCAAGGGTAAATAAAGGGTTAAGTGGTTACCAGGTGGCTCATTGATAATGGAATAATGTTTAATATTTTCTAACATTTTTAAATCTTGTGGTCTAAAGTTTACTTATTTATTTAAACCTATAATTCACTCAACCTTTGTGTTGACAGTTTACTTGCATGTTTTCACAGGTATTTGAGTTTTGTGATGCTTTCGCCGTGTTTAGAAGAGTCTGCATGCATTTGGGCAGATTTTATTAAACATTTTATGAAACTTAAGCTTGCATTCTATTTTTGGATAATTTAAACTTGTGGGTTTGTTGGCAAGGTTTTGTGTCAACTTTTGGTTTATTACTATGGTTGGTTGTTTAAAACTACATATTTTGGTTTGTTTCCTTTTTGGGAAACTTTTGAAATAAAAGAATGCAACTTTGTTTATTTAATTCATTTAAGTCCAATCAAGCTGTGGGACCAACTGACGGACCCGTTAAGTGTTTTGACGGGGTCGTCACACGAGGCGTCACAATACACAACAAAATCATCGGTGCCTTTGGGAAGTGACAAGATAGGAGCGGTGGTTAGCTTCATTTTCAAGATTTGAAATGCGGATTCTTGTTCGGTTGACCAAATGAATTTCTTTCCCTTGTGAGTTAACGCGGTTAGGGGTCGAGCAACCAAATAGAAATCCTTGATGAATCTACGGTAGTATCCGGCGAGACCCAAAAATTGACAAATGTGAGTAGGAGTAGTAGGAGTCTCCCATTTACTAATGGCTTCGATTTTCGATGGATCGACTTTAATACCATGATCACTTACAACATGACTAAGAAATTGAACTTCCTTCAACCAAAATTCACACTTGGAGAATTTGGCATAGAGTCGTTCTTGTCTCAAAAGTTCAAGCACAAGTTGGAGATGTTGTTCGTGTTCTTCTTCGCTTTTAGAATAGACCAAGATGTCATCGATGAACACAATAACGAATTTATCAAGATACGGTTTGCACGCGGTTCATAAGATCCATGAACACCGCCGGTGCGTTAGTGAGACCAAATGGCATAACAAGAAATTCATAACTACCATAACGAGTTCGGAAAGCGGTTTTGGAGACATCTTCCCCCTTAACCCTTAATTGATGATAACCCGATTGGAGATCGATTTTCGAATATACACAAGACCCTTGTAGTTGATCAAAGAGGTCATCGATGCGAGGAAGAGGATATCGGTTCTTAACCGTCAATTTATTTAGTTCACGATAATCAATGCACATTCGTAGGGATCCGTCTTTCTTTTTAACAAACAAAATCGGAGCGCCCAATGGTGAATGGTTAGGTTGGATAAAACCACGGTCAAGTAGTTCTTGCATTTGACTTTGCAATTCTTGTATTTTGAATGGAGCAAGTCTATATGGTGCACGTGCTACGGGTGCGGCTCCCGGAATAAGATCGATTTGGAATTCTACCGGTCGATGAGGTGGAAGACCCGGCAATTCGTCGGGAAATACATCGAAAAAGTCACTAACAATTGGCACATCATCGATATGCTTCTCATCGGACTCGACTTTCTTAACGTGGGCAAGGATCGCAAAACAACCCTTACAGAGTAGTTTTCTAACTTTAAGGCACGAAACGAGTTTGAGTCCGGTGCAACTCTTATCGCCATAAACAATCAAGGGTTCACCATTCTCGATAGGAATTCGGATTGCGTTAAGATCACAAAGGATGTGAGATTTCGTTTTGGCTAACCAATTCATACCAATTATTACATCGAAGCTTCCTAGTTCCATGGGTATCAAGTCAATTTCAAACTCATTACCCAAAATGTTTAACGTACACCCCCGGTAATATGTGTCAGCACTCAATAGTTTCCCGTTGGCCACTTCAATGGTATAAGTGGTATCTAATGGAAGTGGGGGAGTGCTAAAAGAATGAGTCAAAGTCTTGGATACAAAACTCTTATCGGCACCCGAATCGAATAAACAAGTAACATAAGTGTTGTTGAGGAGAAACGTACCCGTGACTAATTCATTGTCATCTCGGGCTTCCTCGGTGTTGATGTTGAAAGCTCGGCCGCGTGTGTTGGGGTTGGCTTTCTTCTTCGGACATGCATTTCTAAAATGACCCGTTTGGCGACATTCATAACAAGTACCCGGTTTTGGTGCATTGGGCACTTTTTGAGTTACGGGGGCGGCACTTCTACAATCGTTGGCCACATGACCACCCCTTTGGCACCGGTGGCAAAATAGATTGCTACATTCACCATAGTGGTGTTTGTGGCATTTGTTGCAAAAGGGTTTATTTCCGCCATAACTTTTCTTGGCGTCGGAGGTGAAAGGCTTTTTGGTGAAGTTGTTGTTGTAGTTGTTGCTTGATTGGGGGGCTTCCCATTTTCTTTTATTGCCACCCGATTTATCCTCGGCCTTAGGTACCGGAACTATGATTTCATCAACCGTTTCGATCAATTGGCGGGCCATGTTTAAGGCTTGTTGTAGGTTAGCGGGTTTGGATGACATCACTCCTTGTTTGATGCTCTTTGGAAGACCATCCATATAGAGTTCAACCCTTTGAGATTCGGGGTTCACGAGGTTGGGACACATCAAGGATAGCTCGGCGAATCGTTGATTGTAGGCCTTGAGATCGTTTCCGACCTCCTTTAAAGTTCTTAGCTCTTGTTCGAGCCTTCGGGTTTCTTCACGAGGGAAATATTCGACGATCATCTTTTCCCTTAAGTCGGCCCAAGAGAGGGCGTGAGCTTCATCGGTACCCACCGATTGTACATAGGTGTTCCACCATGTGAGGGCGACACCGGCGTAAGTGTGAGTGGAGTATTTGACTTTATCTTGGTCCTGACAACCGCTTATGCTAAAGACGGCCTCCGTTTGTTCGAACCATCGAGTGAGAGTAACCGGTCCCCCGGTCCCATCAAAAGTATGAGGTTTGCACCCCATGAAGGCTTTATAGGAGCATCCCTCGCTTGAGTTACCGGCTCCTTGATTGTTGTTGTTGTGGTTGTTGTTATTGTTGTTGTTGGAGGAGTGATCGGCCATGGCCGCATCCACGGCGGTGGTTATCATTCATTGTAGAGCTTGTTCGGGAGTCTCATGGCGTGGCACGCGACGAGGAGGCATTGTTCCTTCAAAACACAAGAATACCGTTGATTAGTATTTTTAATAATACTAATCATGATATGGAATAAGGATAGAGAAAAAAATTTCCTGACTCGCCTTAAATTCTTTATGCCATAATGTCGGAACGTTCATATGAGTCACCGTAATATAATCCCGGAAATTATATTACCCTGATTCATATGTGCATTCGATATCATTTCATATAGTCAAGGTGGCGTGTCAATCAAATTAAACAACGTGATATTAAGATGAAATTAGAGTAGATATGAGTAGAAACGTTCGAGTATAAATGCACAAGTAGTCAAGTAATTCCTACTTCAAGTCTATATGCCGGTTGTAGTCTAGACTCACTAATGCACCCTATGACTCGGGGTTGACACCAATGAACTCTAAATCCCTACAACCAACGCTCTGATACCATCTGTAGCGACCCGACAAAATCGTCATTTGACGGCGCCATCTACTTAGGTCCCGTTACGTGGTCATAAGTCTTTAAAACAACGTTTGACCAAAAGTATAGATGTTTCAAGGTTTACAAAGTAGTGCGACAACTAGTTACGTTACAAAGTTTAAAGTATAAATGAAACATATGCGACACAATTTGAAAGTAGCCAAAAGACGATCCACATATGCATGTATACTCGACATCCAAGCAAGTATCAAAAGAAATGAGCGGAAGCATGTATCACAAAACGTTCAAGGACCTGAGAAAAACATAGAAATCTGTCAACGAAAACGTTGGTGAAATCATAGGTTTAAGTAAGTAAGTACAAGTGAACCACAAGATTTGTAACATTGATATAATAGTAATACATTCCAAAAGTTAATATTCACGAGCACCCAATTATCAATGCTTAACATTCCTTCCATAGAACCCCATCACAATAGTGTTAGAACATACACTGTTTCTCGAAAATATATTCCATTCGTAAATGGTAGCGAACCGTTTGAATGAGAGTTTGTCAAACCCATATGACCATATAACATAAGTTCTCGCTTACACCCAGCAAGTGTAACTAATGATAATCGAATTGAGGATTTTTGTTCAAACTCGTATGTAGAATGTTTGTTTTCCTGTACTTGTGTTCACTTAGTAAAAAGAAACGTTTATGTTTTCTCATCCCAAATGTAAGTTCAAAAGAGTAAAAGTGGGACTATGATCTCACCTTGAGTGCACGTATGTAAAGATACTTCAACAAGTAAACGTGTGCAAGAACGAATGCTAGTCTTGACCTAAACAAATAGGTTGTATGAATATCGGTAAACACGGTCGGTCAAAGTGTTCAATTAGTCCTATGGCTCGTTACGACTCGATTACTAAAGCATGTGAGTCAAATTGTCACGTTTCATGCAAGATACAAGTATAAAAGCATGTTAGAATGATTGCACAAACATTTGGTTAAGTTTGATTAAAAGTCAACTTTAGTCGGTCAAAGTCAACGAAAAAGTCAACACGTTCGGGTCGGGTCCCGAACTATTTTTCTGAGGTTTTTATTCATATATAAGCATGTTAGAACAAGTTACATGTGAATCGGAGGTGCGTAGCATAGCAAACATTTTTCGAATTTTGACCATGTAGGTCAGAACCCAAACACGGCAAATGCCGCGCCGCGACCAATGAGGGCCGCGCCGCGACGTTTAACGTGGTCTGGTGCCTGGTCAGTTTCAATTGTTCAAGTCAAAATTCAATCTTCAAATTAGCACAAATCACAAATCGTAAACACTTAGAATACGTATCTTATATCATTGGAAAGGTAATTTGACGAGGAACACAACTAAACACGTTTCATCAATCAAAAACATCATTTGCAAATATTGAGTTTCCAAATTAAATGATCAAATAAATGCTCATCATTAATGTTCAAGTTCATCAACGCACATTCTTGATTCGGGCATTTAATGCATACATATAACACGCCGTTTTGTAGGTAATCAAGCATACAATACAACTAACTACTTACCAACAACAATTGATGGCATTCAATACATTAAATGTTCACATTTAAATCTATCAAACCCTAACCAACATCATCAAAACCACTAATCGAGTTTATGAAGTTTTCTAATGCAACCTACACATCAAATTGAAGCTAGTGATGTTAGGAACACATTTAATACATGCATTTATAACATTAAACAACATTCAAGCAACAAAATCACCAAATCAAACACACCAAAGTTCATGTTCATGCTAGTTGTTTAAAATAACAAGATCGAACATATAAATCACATATTCATGTTAGACTTGAGCCATAGACACTAATTAACAACTTTATAAGTTAAAAACATCAAGAACACAAAATCTAGTGATTTTAGAAAGTAACCCAAATGAGATGTAATCGGTATGGAATCGAAGAGGAAGTTGCAAGGATTCCAAATATGTAATTTGTTTGGATTGAAGCTTGCTAGATTTGATTTAGATGATGAATCTTTGTAATGGAGAATTAGAGAAAAATATGGAAGTATGAAAGAAAATGGAAAATGAAAATGGAAAATGAAAGGAGGTGGGTGTGACTAGTCCATCTAGTCACATCTTTGCTCAGTTGGTGAAAATAGTCCCTCGAGTTCGGTTGCGGCTGCGTGAATTACCTAAACAAGATAATTTAAACGCGTATCAAAGGGAGATGTTATAAATATATAACGGACTTTGAAATAGTTATACGAAAAGTAAACGGAAAAAGGCGGGATGTTACAATTTGTATCTCGATGATTACAATCTGCGTTCAAATCCTTCATAAATTCTTGAAACACCTCAATCTAGAGGATGAACCAACCACAAATCAACTACGGAAGAAAAGATTGATGCATATAGCTATTCACCTGAGAAACTCTCGGCAAATGAGTAAACTTTTAAAACGTAGCTATGCTAAATTCTTAGTGTTTTATTACCCAAAATAACTTTGCAATCCCTTTCCAAATTAGCAAATTTTGTCACAGCTCCAGCAAGTCAACTTTGACTTTTCATTCGAAACAACCTTATTATAACCTTGATTTATATGTGTCCTTTTTGTTTGTTACCGGAGAACCTTTTACTATATTCCACCATATTATCAGTAGACGTACCAACAACCTCGTTGCTCCTTGGTTTAAATCTCTCCGACAAATCACTATATTTATCTATTGAAGTCTCATCATGTACTCATCCGCATCTTGTAACAAGAATTGTCATACCAATTATCGGGAATCAGCAAATCTGTATTGTGAGTCTCGCAACGTTTCCACATCAACAGTTATATGTATCCATATAACATTTATCTCTTAGAACTATGATCTTCCATTCTGAAATTCTGAAAAGCACCCATTCTGCGAATTAATACTATGAATTTCGAAAAGTTGAATGGAAAAAAAAAACTGTAAACGACCTCAACAGCCAAAAGTTGATGATAAAGAATTGTATGTTGGCAAAGCTCAGAAAAAGTTTGAAACTGAAAAACTGATTGAGCAAACTACGAAGGAATCTCTGAACAAATCACAAGGACTAAACTTGTACATTAAGAATCCTGATGATTCTGTTTCTGATGAAATCTTTAGCGAATATCTTGATTCTAACTCCAAAATCTTACGAACAAATTTTCTTCACCATCCTTCGATATTAGAAATTCCAAGATATCATCGTATCTTTCATTATAAATATCCTCCATATTTCTGAAGATATTTTCATAACTATTCTTATCTGAAATCATTAATCTCTTCGTGCTATCAGTGTTAAATCATATAGAAACTGTTAGTTTCTATATTCTGTAAACTTTCGAGCTTAAAGTATGAATGTTATTGAAGTAATGTTGGGAATTGATGCATGAGTTAGTATAATATAATGACACTTGATCAACGTGATTATATTACAGTAAGTCATGTTGAGTTTCTAAATGGAACATGATGATTCACAGATTATAACGTCATCATGTGTCATGTTACATAACTCTTTCATTCTGATTAACTTCTGAACATATCAAGAAAATATATTCTTAATAGTTCTATTCTCAGTGATTCTGGTAATTTGACAAATCAAATCATGCTATTACGTTCTTTCTCATTTAGAACATTAAGTTCCTTTGAAACTCCATACTTACAAATTCTAGATCATTACTCGCTTTACTAGAGGTCGAGAAGAGAATAAAAATGCAAAAGAGCTCTAAAATATAAGAGAAAATATAAAGTCCAATAACAACACGGAGATTACAAACCGTGGATATTAATATGAATAGCAATATAAAGACACGGTATAATTAAGAATAGTATCATCCCAAGGTAATAGTAGAAGTAAACAGATTCTTCTGGAGGAATATCGAAAAGAAGGATGACAGAAATGATAATTAGAAAAATATCAAGGATTAGAGCGGGATTAAGTATTTTCACAATCTTTTGGATGTATGGACTAAGAAAGAAAGTATAGGAATGGTGAGAATAATGGAACAGAAGAGTTTAATTTATAATGGAAATATCAGACAGAGTAATCAAGGCAGATCACCGTATTTAATTATAGAGATCTTAATTTTCTAATTCGCCGAAGAATCAAATCTTTTAGATTTCTAAGACTTTCTTTGAATCCCTTGAATTCCAGAATTCAACCATGACTAGTGAAAAGTTATGATAAAACTTGTCTATCTCATTTCACTATTTAATGATAGCTTCACTCGTACTCTTCGAGTAGTCAAATTATCTTATCCATGTTACTCAACAGTAATAAAACTCTATTTATCAGCTCGTATTCGTCATGAAAACATTTTTATTGTTAGCCATGACCACCTCACTCAAATTTCAAGACGAAATTTCTTTAACGGGTAGGTACTGTGATAACCCGGAAATTTCCAACCAAATTTAAACTTGATCTTTATATTATTTCGACACGATAAGCAAAGTCTGTAATGTTGAGTCACAAATATTTTGAACTGTTTCATATATTTGTTTGACTTTCGACCATTTCCCGACGATTTACGAACAACTATTTGTAAATAGATAACATATATATTTAAATAGGTATTTATAATTTGAAATATAATTTAGAATATTATATAATATGATTATTAGGATTTATATTGTAAAATAAAATGCGATTAATGGAAACTATAGAATATATAGATATGTATATAAATATGTATATAAATATTACTTGTAAATATATAAAGTTATATTAAATCTATTTGTTTAAAAATATATAATATAATTGTTTTAGTAATTAACTTTGCTATTTTAAAACTGTTTATATATAGAAAGGGAATATAATTGATTTCGAGATTAATTAGTAAAAGTCAGTAATACTCGGTTGACATTTCGTTAGCATTCATATAGATTTAATATAAGTTTATGATGGATTAAAATAAAAGTTGAACTGTAAATTGATTGCGAAGATCTTAGATTTGTTAAATATATTTTTACCTTTTTAAGTTTGGATATTAGTGCTCCTTACATATAAATTGGAACAGAAAATAAATAATTATCGAACCTTTTTTATCAGGTTTCAAACAGTTAATGAGTAAAATAATTAAATACATTTAATTTAAAAATTTGGGATTTTTAGGAACACTTTTATATATTAACTGTTTAGCAATGGATACTCCGAGAAAAGCGTCAGTAGAATAGACAAACTGGGGGCTGCTAAAATTATTCGTGCATACTGTTTCTTTTGGAATCAAGTTCCAATTCATCACATGAGGTTATTATATTATATATTAATTATTATTATATTATTATCTATTATTATTAGTTGTTAGACTAGTTTTATTATATATATATGTATATATATATATATATATATATATATATAACATACAACACAGATAGATGGATGAATACATTACACTCACCACCATCTTGATCTCCGCCATTCCATCATCGGCCAACTTTTTCCGCCGTCCACAACCGTGAACAACCACAACGGCAATACTACAATACTACACCGCTACCTTTCACCTCCATCGCCATCACTCTCAAGCCTAATCGCCACCACCGTAAGAACTACCACCCTTTTCAACCAAAACAAATCACCACCACCTGCGATCTTTTTTTTTTCTGTTTCCTTTCTTGTTGTCGAGCACCACAGCCATTACCACCACCAAGGACCACCGTCGACAACCACCACTTGATCGATATTTCTGTTTTCTGCTACAACTTCGCAAACCCACTTGAACTTATTTTTTTTTCTTTTTCGCTACTGTTGCAAACGATGGTGACCATGAAATGGATAACGAATGTAATGATAATGGTGACGATGATAATGAATGACACTTGATCATGATGTTACGATAATGAAACTATGAACGAAGAGTTGATGGCGGTTTGATGTGTGAAGGATGAAGATCGTGATCATCATGATAAGATGATGATGATGATCCGGATGATGAAATGTAATAAAGGTGATGATGATGATGAGAATGAATTAATACGGAGGAGGTGAATCACGATGATGATCAAATGTTGGAAGAAGATGATAACTGCTCGTATATACATTAAATATATAAATACGTATATTGTAATAAGAATTCACGAGTGCTTCAGTGGTTGGGCGTATGGTTGTTAAACGAAAGGTCCTGGGTTCGAACCCAGGCCACTATATTTTTTTTTATTATCATAAAAGCCGAAGTTGGGCCAAGGGTTTAGGATTCAGTTGGGCTTCATTGAAGTTGGGCTGAAACAAGGAATTAAAAAGGGCATATATATAATTGAGTTAATATAAATTCAGAGAAATGAATATGGAGGAATGGTTAAGGGTGTTGACGGTTATTCGGGAGGTTGCGGGTTCGAGTCTCATCCGGGATAATTCTTTTTAGACAAAGTTTCTAAAGGGTATACACATTTACTTCTAGTTCTATTATCATTATGATTATTAATTGTTATGATTATTATTATTATTATTATTATTTTTATGATTATTATTATTAATAAATAATGTTATTATTATGATTATAATTATAATTATAATTATAATTATTATTATTATTATTATTATTATTATTATTATTATTATTATTATTATTATTATTATTATTATTATTATTATTATTATTATTATTATTATTATTATTATTATTATTATTATTATAGTGTTATTATTATATTTATTACTATCATCAATACAATTAATATTATTATCACTATATTTAGTACTAAGTATGACCATTATGTATTATTAAGTGTTATTATGCAAATTGTTATTATTATCATTAATATTAGCATTTTATCTTATGTATAGTTATTACTGGCATTAATATTATTAAGTGTTATTATCATTAATATTAGTATACTAGAAGTACCCTTTTAACATAAATTTTAGTATTATCAATTATGATCATTAAAATTTCTATTAAAACGATAATTATTATTAAACTTATCATTACTATTGAAAATACTATTTTTACTAAAACTATTATTTTTACTTATCATCATTAATAAAATTACCATTTTTATTAAAATTACTATTATCAGTATTATTATTATCCTTAAACTAGTATTACTACAATTGATAATAATCTTACAAAACAAAAGATATATTTATATATAAATACAAATATATTTATTAAATAAAGTATACTAATGCTACATAAAATTTCATCTTAACTAGTAACATTAATTAAATATCAAATAAGTATTATAACGTAAAGAAAGTATTAATAAAATTATATATATAAGAATATTAATCTTAATACATACAATAATAGGTATAAACTTGTTCGATTACGAGTATATGTTTTAATATATATATGAATGATATAGGTTCGTGAATCCAAGGCCAACCCTGCATCGTTCAGTTGTTCAATGTCGTCATATGTATTTTTACTACAACATACAGTATTGTAAGTTTCATTACTACCTTTTTAAATGCTTTTGCAATATATATTTTTGGGACTGAGAATACATGCGCTTTTATAAATGTTTTACGAAATAGATACAAGTAATCAAAACTACATTATATGGTTGCATGGATCGAAGCCGAATATGCCCCTTTTTGCTTGGTAGCCTAAGAATTAGTAAACCAGTCTACTAATTGACGCGAATCATAAAGATAGATCTATTGGGCCTAACAAACCCCATCCGTTGTCGCGGATGCTTTAGTACTTCGATGTTGTTTTTATCATGTCCGAAGGATTTCCCGGAATGATAGGGGATATTCTTATATGTATCTTGTTAATGTCAGTTACCAGGTGTTCACTCCATATGAATGATTATTTTTGTCTCTATGCATGTGACGTATATTTATGTGAAATGGAAATCTTGTGGTCTATTAAAATGATGGAAATGATTATTTATGTTAAACTAATGAACTCACCAACCTTTTGGTTGACACTTTAAAGCATGTTTATTCTCAGTTACGAAAGAAATCTTCCGCTGTGCATTAGCTCATTTAGGGATATTACTTGGAGTCATTCATGACATATTTCAAAAGACGTTGCATTCGAGTCGTCGAGTTCATCAAGATTATTATTAAGTCATTTATAGTTGGATATATTAGAAAATGGTATGCATGCCTTCAACTTTCGATGTAATGCAAGTTTGTCTTTTAAAAACGAATGCGATGTTTGTAAAATGTATCATATAGAGGTCAAGTACCTCGCGATGTAACCAAATGTAATGTATTCATCCGGATGGATTAGGACGGGTCATTAGATTTGGTATCAGAGCGGTGGTCTTAGCGAACCAGGTCTTGCATTAGTGTGTCTAACTGATAGTTGTTTAGATGCATTAGTGAGTCTGGACTTCGACCGTGTCTGCATGTCAAAAGTTTTACTTATCATATCTAGTCGAAAATTATCTGCTTATCATCCTTAGAAAATTACCTGCTTATCATTCTTAGTCTATACATGTCTTACTGCCTCTATTGCATAGACAGTGTATAGATAAATTCATATCTTAGCGTATCTGTTATTGTTACCTTTGCCTGACAGCTTCCGTAGATTCCTCCGTAAATTAGGGGATTTTAGTATTATATATGCATATGTAAATTATGTATTGCAGGGTACTAATCTACATCCTATAATCTATTCCTTATCGAAAATCCTTCATCTGATCGTACGAGATGAATCCCTCAACCAGTTCGAGTCCCTCAGATTTCGATAGCTATTCCGATAGTTATTCCGACAGCTATTCCGATATGGATATTCACCTAAGCTCCGAAAACGGTGTCACCAGAATGAATCAATCAATCAGCCATCCCCACTTCATCTGATGGGTTAGTAGTCGACTTAATCAATGGAGACGCGAAGAAGGCGATCCTTTCCACCAACCAAATTGCCCTCTTGGCGAAGAACCTGAAGCACTTTCCGGCGAATCTATCCGAAACACCATTTTCAGCCTCATTTCCAGAGTAGTTCGACACGATTATATTCTATCCACAATTCTAAACCTTATTCATCCGCTCGTTCCGATCGACAATCATCCCGGAATAATAGAAGAAGTTAGCGAACTTCGCGCTCAAGTAAACAATTGGGAGAATATGGTGCAAAATTTACTAGCTTCAGCAACATCACCGGCACCAACAGTACCATCAGTAACAGCATCAGTACCATCAACAATCCATGCCTCAACATCTCATTCTGTACCTCGAGCATAATCTTCGTTTTACACCTTGTTCTACATCGATTAATTTTCATTCTACGAATCGTTCTATTTCATTTATCTTCACGGAACATGACAATTATGTAATCTCTAAAGTCTTAGAGATTAGCTATTCTAGCTCAAACCGAAAAGCAAATGAGATTAATATCATATTAATTCATTAAATCCATGATTACATCTGAGGAAAATATATATGTAAGTATATTTTCATAAAGTTTGTAATTAAAAATTCTTTTGTACAAACTGTTAATGGTGAAAATATTTTAATGGGTAGGTAATACCCTAGAAATATTTAGATTTCACATTAATAAGTTACACTGTACATTCGTCGAAGCTGATTCAACAGTCATTTACTATCCTACTTACAACCACCGATATACATATCCGTTCACTGCAGAATAACCATTTTCATTCAATTTCATATTTGGATTTTGACCTATCAGAATCCAACAAGTGGCATAATGAAGAAATAATGGACACAATAAAAATTGATTAGAAACAGATTAATTACCAATATGAAATTTTGTTAAGAAACCACGCTAACAAGATCCTAGCTAACTGTTCCTAGCTAACTGTTAATTCCGTATTACATTTTATTTTATCGCAATTTATTTATCGCAGTTTATTTATCGCAATTTATATTCTCGCAATTTTATTTATCGTCATTTAATTTCTGTTATTTACTTTATGCACTTTATTTATCGTCATTTAATTTATGTTATTTATTTTACGCACTTTAAATATCGAAACACGTATACAAGGTTTTGACATATCATATCGACACATCTATATATATTATTTGGAATAACCATAGACACTCTATATGCAGTAATGCGGGAGTTAGCTATACAGGGTTGAGGTTGATTCTACAATAATATATATAGTTTGAGTTGTGATCAAGTCTGAGACATGTACACGGGTCACGATACGTATTAATTAATTTGAATATTATATATTAAGCTATATATGAATTATTGGACTGGTAACTGTGGACTATCAACTGTGGACTGCCGACATTGGACAATTAAAATGAATTAAAATATTGATTATAACATATGAAACTAAACAATTCTTCAAGTTTGCCACTTGATTTCATCTTAAACCTCATTTGTATCTCGATGATTACAATCTGCGTTCAAATCCTTCATAAATTCTTGAAAACACCTCAATCTAGAGGATGAACCAACCACAAATCAACTACAGAAGAAAAGATTGATGCATATAGCTATTCACCTGAGAAACTCTCAGCAAATGAGTAAACGTTTAAAACGTAGCTTTGCTAAATTCTTAGTGTTATTATTACCCAAAATAACTTTGCAATCCCTTTCCAAATTAGCAAATTTTGTCACAGCTCCAGCAAGTCAACTTTGACTTTTCATTCAAAACAACCTTATTATAACCTTGATTTATATGTGTGCTCTTTTATTATTACTAGGGAACCTTTTATTATATTCCACCATATTATCAGCAGACGTACCAACAACCTCGTTGCTCCTTGGTTTAAATCTCTCTGACAAATCACTATATTTATCTATTGAAGTCTCATCATGTACTCATCCGCATCTTGTAACAAGAATTGCCATACCAATTACCGGGAATCAGCAAATCTGTATTGTGAGTCTCGCAACGTTTCCACCTTAATAGTTATATGTATCCATATAACATTTATCTCTTAGAACTATGATCTTCCATTTTGAAATTCTGAAAAGCACCCATTCTGCGAATTAATACTCTGAATTTTGAAAAGTTGAATGAAAAAAAAAACTGTAAACGACCTCAACAGCCAAAAGTTGATGATAAAGAATTGTATGTTGGCAAAGCTCAGAAAAAGTTTGAAACTGAAAAACTGATTGAGCAAACTACGAAGGAGTCTCTGAACAAATCACAAGGACTAAACTTGTACATTAAGAATCCTGATGATTCTGTTTCTGATGAAATCTTTAGCGAATATCTTGCTTCTAACTCCAAACTCTTGCGGACAAATTTTCTTCACCATCCTTCGATATTAGAAATTCCAAGATATCATCGTATCTTTCATTATAAATATCCTCCATATTTCTGAAGATATTTTCATAACTATTCTTATCTGAAATCATTAATCTCTTCGTGCTATCAGTGTTACATCATATAGAAACTGTTAGTTTCTATATTCTGTAAACTTTCGAGCTTAAAGTATGAATGTTATTGAAGTAATGTTGGGAATTGATGCATGAGTTAGTATAATATAATGACACTTGATCAACGTGATTATATTACAGTAAGTCATGCTGAGTTTCTAAATGGAACATGATGATTTACAGATTATAATGTCATCATGTGTCATGTTACATAACTCTTTCATTCTGATTAACTTCTGAACATATCAAGAAAATATATTCTTAATAGTTCTATTCTCAGTGATTCTGGTAATTTGACAAATCAAATCGTGCTATTACGTTCTTTCTCGTTTAGAACATTAAGTTCATTTGAAACTCCATACTTACGAATTCTAGATCATTACTCGCTTTACTAGAGGTCGAGAAGAGAATAAAAAGGCAAAAGAGCTCCAAAATATAAGAGAAAATATAAAGTCCAATAACAACACGGAGATTACAAACCGTGGATATTAATACGAATATCAATATAAAGATACGGTATAATTAAGAATAGTATCATCCCAAGGTAATAGTAGAAGTAAACAGATTCTTCTGGAGGAAGATCAAAAAGAAGGATGACAGAAATGATAATTAGGAAAATATCAAGGATTAGAACGGGATTAAGCATTTTCACAATCTTTTGGATGTATGGACTAAGAAAGAAAGTATAGGAATGGTGAGAATAATGGAACGGAAGAGCTTAATTTATAATGGAAATATCAGACAGAGTAATCAAGGCAAATCACCGTATTTAATTATAGAGATCTTAATTTTCTTGTTCGCCGAAGAATCAAATCTTTTAGATTTCGAAGACTTTCTTTGAATCCCTTGAATTTCGGAATTCAACCATGACTAGTGAAAAGTTATGATAAAACTTGTCTATCTCATTTCACTATTTAATGATAGCTTCACTCGTACTCTTCGAGTAGTCGAATTATCTTATCCATGTTACTCAACAGTAATAAAACTCTATTTATCAGCTCGTATTCGTCATGAAAACATTTTTATTGTTAGCCATGACCACCTCACTCAAATTTCGGGGCGAAATTTCTTTAACGGGTAGGTACTGTGATGACCCGAAAATTTCCAACCAAATTTAAACTTGATCTTTATATTATTTCGACACGATAAACAAAGTCTGTAATGTTGAGTCACAAATATTTTGAACTGTTTCATATATTCGTTTGACTTTCGACCATTTCCCAACGATTCACGAACAACTATTTGTAAATAGATAATATATATATTTAAATAGGTATTTTAATTTGAAATATAATTTAGAATATTATATAATATGATTATTAGGATTTATATTGTAAAATAAAATGCGATTAATGGAAACTATAGAATATATAGATATATATAAATATGTATATAAATATTACTTGTAAATATATAAAGCTATATTAAATCTATTTGTTTAAAAATATATAATATAATTGTTTTAGTAATTAACTTTGCTATTTTAAAACTGTTTATATATAGAAAGGGAATATAATTGATTTCGAGATTAATTAGTAAAAGTCAGTAATACTCGGTTGACATTTCGTTAGCGTTCATATAAATTTAATATAAGTTTATGATGGATTAAAATAAAAGTTGAACTGTAAATTGATTGCGAAGATCTTAAATTTGTTAAATATATTTTTACCTTTTTACGTTTGGATATTATTACTCCGTACATATAAATTGGAACAGAAAATAAATAATTATCGAACCTTTTTGATCAGGTTTCAAACAGTTAATGAGTGAAATAATTAAATACATTTAATTTAAAAATTTGGGATTTTTAGGAACACTTTTATATATTAACTGTTTAGCAATGGACACTCCGAGAAAAGCGTCGGTAGAATAGACAAACTGGAGGCTGCTAAAATTATTCGTGCATACTGTTTCTTTTGGAATCAAGTTCCAATTCATCATATGAGGTTATTATATTATATATTAATTATTATTATATTATTATTTATTATTATTAGATGTTAGACTAGTTTTATTATATATATATGTGTATATATATATATACATATATATATATATATATATATATATATATATATATATATATATATATATATATATATATATATATATATATATATATATATATATATATATATATATATATAACATACAACAAGGATAGATGGATGAATACATTACACTCACTACTATCTTGATCTCCGTCATTCCATCATCGGCCAACTTCTTCCGCCGTCCACAACCGTGAACAAGCACAACGGCAATACTACACCGCTACCTTTCACCTACATCGCTATCACTCTCAAGCCTAACCGCCACCATCGTAAGAACTACCACCCTTTTCAACCAAAACAAATCACCACCACCTGCGATCTTTTCTTTTTTTTCTGTTTCCTTTCTTGTTGTCGAGCACCACAGCCATTACCACCACCAAGGACCACCGTCGACAACCACCACTTGACCTATATTTCTGTTTTCTGCTACAACTTCGCAAACCCACTTGAACTTATTTTTTTTTTTCACTACTGTTGCAAACGATGGTGACCATGAAATGGATAACGAATGTAATGATAATGGTGACGATGATAATGAATGACACTTGATCATGATGTTACGATGATGAAACTAGGAATGAAGAGTTGATGGCGGTTTGATGTGTGAAGGATGAAGATCGTGATCATCATGATAAGATGATGATGATCCGGATGATGAAATGTAATAAAGGTGATGATGATGAGAATGAATTAATACGGAGGAGGTGAATCACGATGATGATCAAATGTTGGAAGAAGATGATAACTGCTCGTATATACATTAAATATATAAATACGTATATTGTAATAAGAATTCAAGAGTGCTTCAGTGATTGGGCGTATGGTTGTTAAACGAAAGGTCCTGGGTTCGAACCCAGGCCACTATATTTTTTTTTTTATTATCATAAAAGCCGAAGTTGGGCCAAGGGTTTAGGATTCAGTTGGGCTTCGTTGAAGTTGGGCTGAAACAAGGAATTAAAAAGGGCATATATATAATTGAGTTAATAAAAATTCAGAGAAATGAATATGGAGGAATGGTTAAGGGTGTTGACGATTATTCGGGAGGTTGCGGGTTCAAGTCTCATCCGGGACAATTCTTTTTAGACAAAGTTTCTAAAGGGTATACACATTTACTTCTAGTTCTATTATCATTATGATTATTAATTGTTATGATTATTATGATTATTATTATTGTTATGATTATTATTATTATTATTATTAATAAATAATGTTATTATTATGATTATAATTATAATTATAATTATAATTATTGTTATTATAATTATTATTATTATAATTATTATTATTATTATTATTATTATTATTATTATTATTATTATTATTATTACTTAGTATTATAGTGTTGTTATTATATTTATTACTATCATCAATACAATTAATATTATTATCACTATATTTAGTACTAAGTATGACCATTATGTATTATTAAGTGTTATTATGCAAATTATTATTATTATCATTAATATTAGCATTTTATCTTATGTATACTTATTACTGGCATTAATATTATTAAGTATTATTATCATTAATATTAGTATACTAGGAGTACCCTTTTAACATAAATTTTAGTATTATCAATTATGATCATTAAAATTTCTATTAAAACGATAATTATTATTAAACTTATCATTACTATTGAAAATACTATTTTTACTAAAACTATTATTTTTACTTATCATCATTAATAAAATTACCATTTTTATTAAAATTACTATTATTAGTATTATTATTATCCTTAAACTAGTATTACTACAATTGATAATAATCTTACAAAACAAAAGATATATTTATATATAAATACAAATATATTTATTAAATAAAGTATACTAATGCTACATAAAATTTCGTCTTAACTAGTAACATTAATTAAATATCAAATAAGTATTATAACGTAAAGAAAGTATTAATAAAATTATATATATAAGAATATTAATCTTAATACATACAATAATAGGTATAAACTTGTTCGATTACGAGTATATGTTTTAATATATATGTGAATGATATAGGTTCGTGAATCCAAGACCAACCCCGCATCGTTCAGTTGTTCAATGTCGTCATATGTATTTTTACTACAAAATACAGTATTGTGAGTTTCATTACTCCCTTTTTAAATGCTTTTGTAATATATATTTTTGGGACTGAGAATACATACGCTTTTATAAATGTTTTACGAAATAGACACAAGTAATCAAAACTACATTATATGGTTGCATGGATCGAAGCCGAATATGCCCCTTTTTGCTTGGTAGCCTAAGAATTAGTAAACCAGTCTACTAATTGATGCGAATCCTAAAGATAGATCTATTGGGCCAAACAAACCCCATCCGTTGTAGCGGATGCTTTAGTACTTCGATGTTGTTTTTATCATGTCTGAAGGATTTCCTGGAATTATAGGGGATATTCTTATATGCATCTTGTTAATGTCGGTTACCAGGTGTTCAATCCATATGAATGATTATTTTTGTCTCTATGCATGGGACGTATATTTATGAGAAATGGAAATCTTGTGGTCTATTGAAATGATGGAAATTATTATTTATGTTAAACTAATGAACTCACCAACCTTTTGGTTGACACTTTAAAGCATGTTTATTCTCAGGTACGAAAGAAATCTTCCGCTGTGCATTAGCTCATTTAGGGATATTACTTGGAGTCATTCATGACATATTTCAAAAGACGTTGCATTCGAGTCGTCGAGTTCATCAAGATTATTATTAAGTCATTTATAGTTGGATATATTAGAAAATGGTATGCATGCCGTCAACTTTCGATGTAATGCAAGTTTGTCTTTTAAAAACGAATGCGATGTTTGTAAAATGTATCATATAGAGGTCAAGTACCTCGCGATGTAACCAAATGTAATGTATTCGTCCGGATGGATTAGGACGGGTCATTAGACATCCAAATCTGTTTTCCCGAACATTTCATCTACCAACGGAGACACAGCCTCCTCCTATTGAGGCTACCGGCAGCGCACCTCCATCTCATCCTATTCCGGAGCCACGGCCCCCTTCTAATGAGGCTACCGATCCTACACCCCCACCTCACCCTATTCAGGAGCCACAGCCTCCTCCTACTGAGGCTACATCTTCTTCTACTTCTCTCTCCACTCACCCCATGCTTACTCGCTCCCGCGTTGGTACCACCAAACAGGTTCAACGTCTCAACCTTTACACAACCACCATATCTCCCATTCCCCGAACTTACTCTGAAGCTCTTCACGACCCTAACTGGAAACAAGCTATGACTGAAGAATATTATGATTTAATTAATAACAGTACTTGGAAAATTGTGCCTCGCCCATCGGACAGAACATAGTTCGCTCCATGTGGCTATTCAAGCACAAATATAATGCAGACAGTAATTTGAGCAGGTATAAGGCTCGACTCGTTGCTAACGGTAGGGGTGTGCATAACCGGATATCCGAAGTTTCGGATATTCGAATTTCGGATATCCGAAATTTTGGATAGTGAATTCGGTCATCCGAAATCCAAATTCGAAATTCCGGGTATCCGAATTTTGTATATCCGAAATTTCGGACTCGGATATCGGATTATCCGCTATCCAAACTATATATAATAAATGAAACATGTACAAATGAGAAACACAAAACACATAACAAGTCATATAAATCTTAGTTCAACATTCTAAATAACGTCTCAACCTTTACACAACCACCATATCTCCCATTCCCCGAACTTACTCTGAAGCTCTTTACGACCCTAACTGGAAACAAGCTATGACTGAAGAATATTATGCTTTAATTAATAACAGTACTTGGAAAATTGTGCCTCGCCCATCGGACACGAACATAGTTCGCTCCATGTGGCTATTCAAGCATAAATATAATGCAGACAGTAATTTGAGCAGGTATAAGGCTCGACTCGTTGCTAACGGTAGGGGTGTGCATAACCGGATATCCGAAGTTTCGGATATTCGAATTTCGGATATCCAAAATTTTGGATAGTGAATTCGGTCATCCGAAATCCAAATTCGAAATTCCGGGTATCCGAATTTTGTATATCCGAAATTTCGGACTCGGATATCGGATTATCCGCTATCCAAACTATATATAATAAATGAAACATGTACAAATTAGAAACACAAAACACGTAACAAGTCATATAAATCTTAGTTCAACATTCTAAATTTCGTGTTACAAAAGTTCAAAACACGATTAACACATCATCGTAACAAACATAACAAAGTTCAAAACACGATTCACACATCATCATAACACAAACATAACAAAGTTCAAAACGCGATTAACACATCGTTTTAACAACAACATAACAACGTTGTTGATCTTCAATCATTTTATGCCAAGATGAAGATTAGATCAGGCCTGAGGGAATATCGTGAACCGCTAGAGTTTTGAGATGAACAAGATGAAGATTACTGTGCAGTTTAATTTTAGATCTAAGATTTTGTATATTGTAGTGATTGATTGTTTCTACTTTCTATCTCTATCTTTGTTCTTTTTACTCTTAAAAGTTAAAATACCTAAGGCCTATAACTATAAGCCATAACCTGAGCCACATAACTATAAATAAAAATATGTTCATAATAAGTGTATTTCGTTTCGGATATCGGATAATCCGAATATCCGAAAATTTTGAAAAATCGCTCCGATATCCGAATCCGAAAATCCGGATATCCGAAAATTCGGATATCCGAATTTTCGGATATTTTCGGATCGGTTTTTCGGATAACTCGGATTGCGGATTCGGATACGGATATTATACCCACCCCTAGCTAACGGTCGAAGTCAGCAGGTTGGTGTTGATTGTGATAAGACTTTTAGTCCGGTTGTTAAACCGGCATCCATACGTACGGTTCTTAGTTTGGCGGTTTCCACACACTGGCCGGTTCATCAGTTAGATGTCAAGAACGCTTTTCTTTACGGGCACTTATCTGAGACTGTTTACATGCATCAGCCGCCTGGCTTCCGAGATCCACAGTACCCCGATCATGTCTGCCTTTTACAGAAATCATTATACGGCCTAAAACAAGCCCCTCGTGCTTGGTTTCAGCGCTTTGCTAGCTACGCTCAGCAGATTCGGTTTTCTCATAGTCGGTGTGATACGTCTTTATTCATTTATCGCCATAGGTCGGATACTGCATATCTTCTTCTCTACGTTGATGATATTATCTTGACTGCTTCCTCTACCAGTTTACTTCAGCAGATCATTACATCCCTTCATAGGGAATTCTCCATGACTGACCTCGGACCACTGAACTACTTTCTTGGTATCTCGGCTACTCGCACTACCACAGGGTTCATCTTGTCTCAGAAATAGTATGTTACAGAGCTTCTTGATCGTGTGGATATGACCACATGTCACCCATGTCGGACCCCGGTTGAACCAGGGGCTAAACTCACTGCTCATGGTCCTCCTGTGAAGGACCCGACTTTATATCGCAGCCTTGCAGGTGCATTACAGTATTTGACTTTCACACGCCCAGATATTACATATGCTGTGCAACAGATTTGTCTCTTCATGCATGATCCTCGCGAACACCACCTTCACGCACTCAAAAGGATTCTTGGTTACATTCAAGGCACCACTGACCTTGTTTTGCAGCTCTATGCATCCTCACCTTCCACGTTGGTTGCCTACTCTGATGCAGATTGGGCTGGCTGCCCAACCACCCGACGTTCCACATCTGGTTATTGCGTGTTCCTCGGGAACAATCTTCTCTCATGGTCATCCAAGCGGCAAGTAACATCTTCACGTTCTAGTGCCGAAGCAGAGTATCGCGGTGTTGCAAATGCTGTGGCAGAGACATGTTGGATTCGTAATCTTCTTCGCGAGTTACACTGCCCTCTTACTTCTGCAACACTCGTCTACTGTGATACGTCAGCTCTGTTTACCTATCATCCAATCCAGTCTAACATCAGCGGACTAAGCATATTGAGATTGATATTCATTTCGTCAGAGACTTGGTTGCTCAAGGACATGTTCGTGTGCTTCATGTGCCTTCCCGATATCAGTTTGCGGACATCTTCACCAAAGGTCTTCCGTATGCTCTGTTTGACGAGTTCAGATCCAGTTTGAGCGTCCGAAGCACTCCCGCTCCAACTGCGGGGGGATGTTAGCCCATGTTTAGTCCTAATAGTACTTAGGCCTATTTTATTGTAAGGCCTATGGCCCATTATCTAGAATAGTCTTACTCTATCTATATAATCCATTTATGTACTTGTAACGAATCGATCAATGATAAGCCAATACACAATTATATTCAATGCTAGTTAACAGATTGTTCATCACTAAACACTAATTTTGATCCATAAAATGAAATATGGTAACAAAAGCCTTTGCTTTGATCGTAAGCATTGATCAAATTACAAACAAAACAAAAGGTGCAAAGTTGACATAAAATGAAAGTATTGTGACTTAATAACAGGACCATACTGGGCACAATAAAAAAAAAAACTAAGTGCCCCATTCATCAAACACATACAATAGATTTTGTACAATTTTCTTAAAAACCAAGAAGGAAAAACCTTAAAGCAGCTTCTTGATTTTGGTCTAGGCATTGCTCCTGAAGGATCCAAGAGCTTTTACTGCCCCTGCTCTTAATATATACTGATGGTAAATGGCTGCGATTGCGGCTCCAATCATCGGTCCAACCCAGAATAACCACTGCAAAAGCAGTTCACACGAATTGTTAATACATACATTTGCCCAGTTGGTGATAACTAATTAATTAAGAAGCTAGGCGCAACTAACATATGACATAAATAATAACACTCCGGCTGTTCAAATTCAATTGTCTAATTTTCTTTTTTATTTTATTTCAAATTAATTTTACACTTTCATAAATATAAATATAAATAATAATAATAAATAAATACTAATAATAGGTAAAAAAAAAAAAAAAATTATATACCTTGATGTATGTTTTACAATAAGTAAAATGATTAAATAAAGCAAAGGATAAATGATAAAGTCAAAACAAGTACATTATAATCATGATATTTCTTAAACGTATTTTTTGTCCGATAATGATACAATAGAGATCGAGGGAGTAGTTAAAACTTACTTGATCATCCCAAGCTTTCTCTTTTCCATATATGACAGCCGCACCAAAACTACGAGCCGGGTTGATTCCGGTACCCGTAACCGGGATAGTAGCCAAGTGAACCATGAATACGGCAAACCCAATAGGCAGAGGTGCTAACACCTATTAATCCAACAATTATATGTTACTTACAACAAAAAATAATAATCATAAAGTGTATAAATACAAGTTATTACTGTACTACTTACAGGAACATGTGAATCACGAGCATTTCTTTTAGGGTCGGTGGCTGAGAAAACGGTGTAAACAAGAACAAATGTGCCAATAATTTCAGCACCCAAACCAGTGCCTTTACTATAACCCTCGGCAAGCTCATTTGCACCACCACCATAATTAGTATAATAACTCTTTTGAAAAGCCTTAACAAGACCACAACCACAAATAGCACCCAAACATTGAGCCACTATGTACATAAAAGCTCTAGGAAGTGTTACCTTCCTAGCCAAAAACAACCCGAATGTAACTGCAGGGTTTATATGTCCACCTGAGATACCAGCAGTACAATAAACCAGGACGAAAATCATGCCACCGAAAGCCCATGCGATACCGAGTATTCCGACCCCTCCGCACTTGTCTGTACTGTGGGCGGGGTCTACTTCGGACTTGTAGCCGATAACGGTTAAGACGGTTATGTAAAGAAACAAAAGGGTGGCAACAAACTCAGCAATTATGGCTCTGTAAAATGACCATTTGGTTAGTTCATCTGAGTCAAACAAGGGTGAAGGTGGTGGGTCATGGTAGTCTTTTGCACCATACTCGTGACCACCAACTTCAACGTCTTTACTCATATTGTTTTTGTGTGTGATTTAATTGAGTGAGATAATGATAAAGGGGTTGGAGTGTATTTTGTAGGTGATGAGAAAATGGAAAATAAGTGGCTCGATTTATACAAGTCAAGAAATGTGGAATGGTTCTAGAACTACAAATTAATGGAACTAGCAAAATATGTCGCATTTTAATTTTATTTTTAGTCATTTCCCAATTACTCTCCCCATCCTAAAAATATTAGTATCTCACGAACTTTCTTTTAATTTGTTAGTAACTTAGTTTGTTATGTTGGATATAGTTTTGGTTGGAAGAATTGGATATGGTTGCATAGTATTTGTGAAGGATGTTATCCCATATTGGAGGGGACTTCTTGGATATAAAAGAGGGGTTAAGTCTTCATTTCAAATTGCACCAATCAATACACTTTAAGAATTTGATTATTTCTTTCTTTCTTACCCTTGTTTGAGAGTTGTATTAGTTAAATATTTTGGAGAGGGTAGTTGGCTTAAGAGAGTCGTCTATATCATTGTAACAATTTGTGATATAGTGTATTTATCTCTTTGGGGGCCGGTGATTTTTCTCCTGTTTTGGAGTTTCCACGTTAAATCTTGTGTTGTGTATTGTTCTTATTTCTTTACTATTATTGTTGGGTTGGGTGGTGGGAATTAGTGAGACCGTAATTTCCTAACAACTGGTATCAGAGCGTCAGGTTTGACGGGCGTCTCGGTTATAGGAGTCGGAGTATGCTATGTGGTTGCCACGAAAGTGGATCGTCCACATCAGAAACGAGTTCTATTGATCGTATAGGGTATCTGGTTAAACAATATTTTTTCTGATTTGGAGTAAGTGGTGTCTAGAATTTGTAGGGGACCGGGTGTTGGATTTTCCAATTTAACGGATCCTGTGCGCCACTCCACTACATCTGTCGGCCAGTCAAAACGTGAGCAAAATCAGAGAAAGTGTTGTTTATAGGATACGGATACGATGTCGAAGTTCAGTCCAATGAGGTTTGATGTTGAGAAATTTGATGGGAGGATCAATATTGGCTTATGGCAGGTTCAAGTCAAGGATGTGTTGATTCAGTCTGGTTTACACAAGGCATTGAAGGGTAAACCCACCCTTGTTCCTGGCAGTGATTCTAGCAGTAAGTTCGATGAAGAAGAATAGGATTATATGGATTTGAGGGCAGAAAGTGCGATTCGTTTGTGTCTTGCAAAGAACGTGCTTGCAAATGTGCATGGGTTATCAACGGCAAAGGAGCTTTGGGTTAAACTAGAGCAATTGTACCAGGGCAAGGGCATCTCAAATCGGTTGTATCTTAAAGAACAATTTCATACTCTGCGTATGGATGGGGGTTCAAAGATTTCAGATCATCTAAGTATTCTTAACGGTATTGTTTCGAAACTGGAGGCTATTGGAGTTAAAACGGATGATGAAGATAAAGCTTTGAGGTTGATATTATCTTTATCATCGTCCTATGAGCACATGTGTCACACCCCCAAATAGGGCCAGGGGTATTTTTGACTAATGATATCAAATCACAGTTGTATAAATGAGAACGACTCTATATGAGACGTTTTATTGAGTTTTGCAGCGGAAGATAAATTGATTACATTGTATTTAGAGCATTAAATGTCTTTAATTGATATGATATGTAATGAAGACTCCAAGCATAGCAATCAATCATCATCAAAGCAGTAGATATATAGCGGAAGCAATATTTAAGTACCTGAGAATAAACATGCTTTAAAAAGTCAACACTGTAACATCCCGCCTTTTTCCGTTAAATTTAGTTTTAACACCGTCTTTTTCTTTTAAATAATACCTTTCGTTATTTAACTTCGTAGTTTCCGTTGACTAACGTTCATAATAATTCCGTCATTTAATTATAACATCTCTCGTTAACTTGCGTTTTAAAAATATTCGATCGGTTAAATCCCGCACCCGCTTTGAAACTCGAGGGACCGGAGTTGCCAAATGGGCAAACTAGTTGACTAGGTCAACTAGTCAACCCATTTTTCATTCATTCCATCATCTCCCTCCTCTCTTTTCTCTCCATCTGAAGAACACACACACAAACCCCAACTTCATAGAATCATCATCTAAATTCGGGATTGGAAGCAAACTTCAAAACAAATTACATATTCGTGATCCTCTCATCATCCTCTTCGATTTGGTACCAACTTCATCTCGTTTGGGTAACATTTCTAAAACTCTAGATTTCTCTAAATTCGTGTTTTTGATTTGAAATGGTGTTAGTTAGTGTCTATGGCTCGTGTCTAGCATGAATATATGATTTACTTGCTCGATTTGTTGTTTTGAGTAACTAGTTTGAACATTTGAAATGGGTTTGCTTAATCCTTGATTTTGGATGAGTTAATGTTGTTAGATTGTTAAAGTGCATGTTTTAATTGTGTTACTAATATCATTAGCCACATTTTGATGTGTAGGTTGATTAAGAAAACTTCAAAAACCCGATTAATGATTTTGTGATGTTTGACTAGGGTTTGATAGTTCTTGACATGAACTTTTGATGCTTGAATGCCATGGAATATTAATTGTTAGTGATTAGTTGTAATGTATGCTTAATTACCTTCGAAACGGCATATCGTATGTGTAAATTGGATTCCCGAATCATAAAATACGTTTTACGAACTTGAAACTTTGAAAATAAACCTTTCTTGATCAATTGACGAGTTTTTCGGTTATTGTAAATGATGTTTTTGATTGATGATATGTGGTTAGTTGTATTCCTCGTCAAAATACCTTTTCGACGATATATGATAGGCATTATAAGTGTTTGCGGGTCAAGTGTTGTGTTAGAAAAGGTTTTGGTTCGTGCACACTTGGAAAAAAACTGACCAGAATTCTCTGCCCAGGTAGTGGCGCGGCGCGCCACATCCCCGCGCGGCGCGCAGAATCACCTGGCCAGATTCTGACCTCTTGGACCCATTTCACGTGAAATGTTTGACTAGCTATCGACCTCCGATTCACATGAAACTTGTTCTAATATACTTGTATATGAATAACTAGCATAGAAAAATAGTCCGGGACCCGACCCGAACATGTTGACTTTTTCGTTGACTTTGACCAAGTTTGACTTTTAGTCAAACTTAACCAAACTTTTATGCAAACGTTCTAACATGCTTTTATACGTGATTCTTGCATGAAACTTGACAACGTGATTCACATGCTATACTATTCGAGTCGTAACGAGCCATAGGACTATTTGAACACATTTTACCCGACTTTGTGTCGTAACCGGTTAATTGATATAACTTACTTGTTTAGGTCAAGGCTAAGCAACTTTCATGCACACGTTTACTTGTTGAAGTACCTTTATACTCGTGCACTCGAGGTGAGATCATAGTCTCACCTTTTCAACAACTTGTTTTATACTTTTAAATTGTGGGCTGAGAAACATATACTTTGTTACATTTTGTACTACTTACTTTTATACTTTGAACACAAGTACAAGGAAAACAAACATTCCACAGCGAGTTAGAACAAAAATCCTCAATTCGATTATCATTAGTTACACTTGCAGGGTGTAAGCGAGAACTTATATTGTGTGGCCATACGGGTTTGACAAACCCTCATTACGGACGGTTCGCTACCGTCTACGGATGAAATATATTTTCGAGAAACAGTGTATGTTCTAACACTATTGTGATGGGGTTCTATGGAAGGAAACGTTAAGTCTTGATAATTGGGTGCTCGCGAACAATACTTTTGGAATGCAAACGATTTTGATAATCAACTATGGGAATACTAAATCTTGTGGTTCAAAAACAACGTTTACAAATACACCTATGATTTCACCAACGTTTTTCGTTGACAGTTTTCTATATGTTTCTCAGGTTCATACTCGGCTACTTGATACATGCTTCCGCACTCTTTGATTACTTGATTGGAGTCAACCATGCATGCATACGCTAGGGATAGCACTTTTGGATTCAAACTTTTGTTTACATACTTACGCTATTTATAGCAACTGTGTTTTTAAACTAATTATGTCGCAAGTTATTTCATTTATACTTTATGACTTTGTAAACTTAGACTTGTTGTCGAACGGTTTTGTAAACTAAACTTGCAAGTCTTGTACCTTTCAAATGAATGCGACATAATTTTGGTCAAACGAGTCTCATATAGGGACTACGACCACGCAACGGGACCTAAGTTAACGGCGCCGTCAATAACGGTTTTGGTCGGGTCGTTACAAGTGGTATCAGAGCGTTGGTTGTAGGGAACTAGGACGTGCATTAGTGTGTCTAACAGAGTCGTTAGGACGCATTAGTGAGTCTAGACTACAACCGGATAGTTAGCATTTGCATTCTGACATACATTTGCTATAGATAGCACTTACTTGACTACTTGTGCATTATACTTGAATCATTCTTAGGCAAACTTTTTAATGGTACCCAACCTTCATCATACGAACTCGTATTCCGCCACTTTTTGGTAACACACGTAAATTCATGATTCATACACGTATGGATGACGACGACTTCATTAGTCACACTTGTTCGGGAACTCTGTCTCCCGGATTGTTATTTGCCACCGTTTCAACTTACTATCGGTTTCCCACTGGTGTTTCTTACTATCTACTTTTTGGTGCTACTACCATCACTACTCTAGGTGAGTATCGTCATCAACATTTATCACTACGGTTGCGTGCTACTCGTTATCATGACTCGTTACTCTTTTCATACCTAAATACATTATTGTTTGAATCGAACCGATTTGACGTTAACAATCATTTATACACTTCCCGCGGGGAAACGCTTCTTTAGAGTTGTAGAAACTATTTCGATTTAATACGAGTCACGTTTGAGACGTCGTTACATTTTGTTCATTTTAGATTTTCGCGATGACACGAACTTGAATCTATAGAGTGATGTGGGAATGGAGGTATGAGTTAGCGTAATATAACGACACTCGATCAACGTGGTTATATTACGGTAAGACATACCAAAGTTCTAGTGACGCGTGATGGTGGTTAGACTCGATCAACCTAAACACCACCATGTGCCATGTACATGACTTCATCCTTTCATGTTTGGACATCCGAAAACTTCGAGAATATTGATAACAACCATACCGGGGACACCCCTTCGACTTTTGTCGAACTATACTTATGCTTCCGAATGAATTACCGATTCCTCTCGACTTCAACCGTATGTTACACGTGTATACTATCTCGTCCTCGCACAGTCTTATTGACTAATTACGATTTACTCGTTATGCTCGCACCGAGGCGGAAACTTCTCTCTCATCACACTCGTACTTCCGGTTCAGGAAATCTTTACTCTAAACTCTCAATGGGGGGAGAGACTCTCCACGTTATACTAGTATTCACCTCGAGGGTGAATAGTTCCGACGAACGTTTTTCTTTCAGAAACCGATGAGAACTTGCCCCGACGAACGTTTTTGGAAACTGATAAATCTTTCGCGATGCGAATTTTCTTGAGAAACTTGTCCTAACAAACTTGTCCAAATATACCTTACGGAATGTACTCCGTTTCGGACCGAGATCCTCGTTTCACTTCTAGATTTTGGAGTGCCTCACAAAAAGTCTCGGGACCACGTTTAGACATGAGTACCGCACATCAACCATAACCCGACGGACCGAACAAACCTACGATTTAAGTCTTGAAAACCATAATACGAATTTGTATTACCAACTTCAAATTTACTTGAGAAAAGTATTTTCCTTTAACCGAATCCTCGTACTACAATGATTTTCATTCGAGTTTTAACGTCACTCCTTTTGAAACCACATGTGACCGGAAACGTCATTCTCCTTTGTCGAACCAAGTAAACGATGATCAATTCACCGGGGCCGAAGTTATTCCTGAGCAACCGAGAAAATTTATTCATAATCAGGTAAAACCCTACGCGACTCGTAATCACCAAGAGCTACGCCGATGTTAGACGTAAACATTTCAAATTCCACGTGGGAAACCGCGTCACGTTAAGAGTCGCACCTTGGAAAGGTTTAATCCATTTCGGGAAACGTAGGAAGCTAAATCCGCGATATTTTGATCCTTTAAATTCTTGGGGTGTTTTGGACCCGTCGCTAGCCGTTTAGACTTTTCCGACTCATTTTGGGTCTCCGTTTATCCTACATTCGATGTATCAACTCAAAGACGTGTTTTGCGAAACGAGAACTTGTTATCTCCTTTGATGAACTCACTATCGACGATAACCCTCACTTCCTAGGAGGACCGGTTGAAACCATAAATCGTGAAGCCAAACCTTAAAACAACATATGATCCCGACCGTCAAAATTCGTTGAAATACCCTAGAACGTACTTCTCCCTCATTCGTAGAATTGGCAACACAAAATCTCGAGGAAGATTCAACAACTACTACTTCCAACTAAATTTCGGGACGAAATTTCTTTTAAGGTGTAGGTAATGTAACATCCCGCCTTTTTCCGTTAAATTTAGTTTTAACACCGTCTTTTTCTTTTAAATAATACCTTTCGTTATTTAACTTCGTAGTTTCCGTTGACTAACGTTCATAATAATTCCGTCATTTAATTATAACATCTCTCGTTAACTTGCGTTTTAAAAATATTCGATCGGTTAAATCCCGCACCCGCTTTGAAACTCGAGGGACCGGAGTTGCCAAATGGGCAAACTAGTTGACTAGGTCAACTAGTCAACCCATTTTTCATTCATTCCATCATCTCCCTCCTCTCTTTTCTCTCCATCTCAAGAACACACACACAAACCCCAACTTCATAGAATCATCATCTAAATTCGGGATTGGAAGCAAACTTCAAAACAAATTACATATTCGTGATCCTCTCATTATCCTCTTCGATTTGGTACCAACTTCATCTCGTTTGGGTAACATTTCTAAAACTCTAGATTTCTCTAAATTCGTGTTTTTGATTTGAAATGGTGTTAGTTAGTGTCTATGGCTCGTGTCTAGCATGAATATATGATTTACTTGCTCGATTTGTTGTTTTGAGTAACTAGTTTGAACATTTGAAATGGGTTTGCTTAATCCTTGATTTTGGATGAGTTAATGTTGTTAGATTGTTAAAGTGCATGTTTTAATTGTGTTACTAGTATCATTAGCCACATTTTGATGTGTAGGTTGATTAAGAAAACTTCAAAAACCCGATTAATGATTTTGTGATGTTTGACTAGGGTTTGATAGTTCTTGACATGAACTTTTGATGCTTGAATGCCATGGAATGTTAATTGTTAGTGATTAGTTGTAATGTATGCTTAATTACCTTCGAAACGGCATATCGTATGTGTAAATTGGATTCCCGAATCATAAAATACGTTTTACGAACTTGAAACTTTGAAAATAAACCTTTCTTGATCAATTGACGAGTTTTTCGGTTATTGTAAATGATGTTTTTGATTGATGATATGTGGTTAGTTGTATTCCTCGTCAAAATACCTTTTCGACGATATATGATAGGCATTATAAGTGTTTGCGGGTCAAGTGTTGTGTTAGAAAAGGTTTTGGTTCGTGCACACTTGGAAAAAAACTGACCAGAATTCTCTGCCCAGGTAGTGGCGCGGCGCGCCACATCCCCGCGCGGCGCGCAGAATCACCTGGCCAGATTCTGACCTCTTGGACCCATTTCACGTGAAATGTTTGACTAGCTATCGACCTCCGATTCACATGAAACTTGTTCTAATATACTTGTATATGAATAACTAGCATAGAAAAATTGTCCGGGACCCGACCCGAACGTGTTGACTTTTTCGTTGACTTTGACCAAGTTTGACTTTTAGTCAAACTTAACCAAACTTTTATGCAAACGTTCTAACATGCTTTTATACGTGATTCTTGCATGAAACTTGACAACGTGATTCACATGCTATACTATTCGAGTCGTAACGAGCCATAGGACTATTTGAACACATTTCACCCGACTTTGTGTCGTAACCGGTTAATTGATATAACTTACTTGTTTAGGTCAAGGCTAAGCAACTTTCATGCACACGTTTACTTGTTGAAGTACCTTTATACTCGTGCACTCGAGGTGAGATCATAGTCCCACCTTTTCAACAACTTGTTTTATACTTTTAAATTGTGGGCTGAGAAACATATACTTTGTTACATTTTGTACTACTTACTTTTATACTTTGAACACAAGTACAAGGAAAACAAACATTCCACAGCGAGTTAGAACAAAAATCCTCAATTCGATTATCATTAGTTACACTTGCAGGGTGTAAGCGAGAACTTATATTGTGTGGCCATACGGGTTTGACAAACCCTCATTACGGACGGTTCGCTACCGTCTACGGATGAAATATATTTTCGAGAAACAGTGTATGTTCTAACACTATTGTGATGGGGTTCTATGGAAGGAAACGTTAAGTCTTGATAATTGGGTGCTCGCGAACAATACTTTTGGAATGCAAACGATTTTGATAATCAACTATGGGAATACTAAATCTTGTGGTTCAAAAACAACGTTTACAAATACACCTATGATTTCACCAACGTTTTTCGTTGACAGTTTTCTATATGTTTCTCAGGTTCATACTCGGCTACTTGATACATGCTTCCGCACTCTTTGATTACTTGATTGGAGTCAACCATGCATGCATACGCTAGGGATAGCACTTTTGGATTCAAACTTTTGTTTACATACTTACGCTATTTATAGCAACTATGTTTTTAAACTAATTATGTCGCAAGTTATTTCATTTATACTTTATGACTTTGTAAACTTAGACTTGTTGTCGAACGGTTTTGTAAACTAAACTTGCAAGTCTTGTACCTTTCAAATGAATGCGACATAATTTTGGTCAAACGAGTCTCATATAGGGACTACGACCACGCAACGGGACCTAAGTTAACGGCGCCGTCAATAACGGTTTTGGTCGGGTCGTTACAAACACGAGGTTGAGTGAGTTCATAGGTTTGTCATAAATAATGATTTCAGTAATAGATCACAAGATTAAATATAATAAAAGACGATATATCATGTATATCAAAATTATGTCATGAGCGTATAATATCAAAACTAAACGATTTTACCCCGTAACAATACATATGTAATTGTCGAGATCATTATTATACCACCAATTGACCTGAGGTCAACAGTGTGGGACGTTACTCCCAATAGCGCTATCTATAATAATTCCGTTTGCCACTTTAATTCATCTAGAAATTAATGATATTACAAAGCAGGGATTTGCATGTTTCAAATGAACACAATAAAAATACTCATGTTGGTCGCATAATAGTTTGTACTTGTGTCTATCAATTATAAAAATAGTACATGTATTCTCAGCCCAAAAATATAGATAAAAAGGGAGCAAAAGAAAACTCACGCAAAATCAGTTTTAGTATTTGTATCCATTTCATAAAACAATTATAAAATATTGCATGTATTCTCAGCCCAAAAATGTAAAGAGTAAAAGGGATCAAATGAAACTCACCTTAAAATAGCACAACAAAGATTTTACTAGGAAGTAGTTGTAATTGAAGTAGACCAGAAATCTCAATCTAGAGATAGAATGTACGATCAGATGTTGTCTAATAGATATAAGTATAGTAACTATACTAATGATAATGGTTTTCTAAAAGAAATTCCATTTTCAAAAAGGTTACTATCTATGAAAAGTTCCCACTTTTAGTAACTTTCCAATTATAGAAAGTTCGGGTTATAATCTTTAACAAGACGTTGTACGACTATCTCAAATCTCGTTGCTATCATACAAGTCACTATGATCAGTTGTTACCGGGCGCCCAGGATTCTTGACCAGAATCTATGTCATGGCATTCGAAATCCACAAGCAGTTCCCATAAGGTAACAAGGACCACCCTAGGCCATATGTAGCGGTGAGGTTCGTATATAGTACACGTTATCTTGATTATAACCTTCACATATTATAGGTGTATAAACTTTTATTATATAGTTAAGTTAATTATATATATATATATATATATATATATATATATATATATATATATATATATATATATATATATATATATATATAGATATATATATATATATATATATATATAAATATAATTACTATTAGTATTACATAATTATTAATAGTTTTATAATTATATACGCATTATTATTCAAGCTATAATTACTATATTGACTTAGATTAATTTAATATTTATAATATACTAATTACTAACACATACAATATATATCATAATTGATTATACTATTTGTTATTTAATTTACAAGATACTTAATAATATAGTACTTTATTAACTCAATATTATTCATAAATACCTAAATAATTAATTAAATACCTAATAATCATATACATAATTTTTATAGTCTTATTTAATTATAAAAATCAGTAGAAAAATTTAAGAAAGTATTTTATTACAATTTTGTATTTATATTTGTTTTTTATTCTTAATTTTATCATAAAACAAGTTTAATTCTATATAAAATACCAAATAAACATAAATAACTATTTTTAAAATTTTTATAAGTTTCTTACAGTTAAATAACCTGTAGAAAAATATTTTAAAAAAAAATATTTCTTTATTTTTACAATTATTTCCTTATTTACCTCCTGTTTACATAATAATAGTGTTTAATTATATAATAATTATTAATTCGACCCATAAATTAATTTTCATAATTTTTTCAGACCTAGACAAAGTTTATGAACTCAGAAAAATTATTTATTTATTTTTATTTACTATGTATATTTTTATTACAAATTTTATATGGTTTTCGTGTTTAATTAGTATTTAATTCGTAATTAACTACAAATAATATTCCAAAACTTATCATAATTATTTTTATAAGTACTACTACTGTTCTAAATAATTTCCAAATAAATACTACTGATGTGAATATTTATTAATAATTTAAAATAACAATTGGGTAAAAAATACAAGAAATAAATAAAATGAATAAAAATAAATAAGAAAATGAAAAGGAAATATTACCTCAAAAGTTCTTCAAGTTTTTAAAGAGGGGATTTTGGTGTGATTTGTGAATGAGAAACTAGGAGTCTAGGGGTGTTTATATAGTGCAAGTATTGGAGTGTTAGTCAACATAAGGATGTTCTAATTTATAATTTTATTTTATTTTATAATTCTTTTAGTCAACAATATGTGGTACTAGTTTATATTTTTTTTTTTAGTCAATATAAGGATGTATTTATTTACGATTCTTTAGTCTCATTATTATTTTTATTATTATTATTATAATTATATATATATATATATATATATATATATATATATATATATATATTATATTTACTACATGATAAGTATTATTTTCTTTTTACTAATTCATGAATTGTATTTATTTTTTTATTTAGTTCCCAATTGTTTTATTATTTATATAAATGTCACTTTTTATTTATTACTTATAGATTGATAATGCTAAAAACGAACATATATTTCATAGCATTATTCCTCAAGAAAGACAAGCTTTTAGTTGCAATTGTTCTATTTACAAGTGATATTCGTTTAAATAATAAAAGGTGAAGACAAAAGACAGATTCGACGAATTGAAGACGCAAACGACCAAAAAGCTTAAAAGTACAAAATACAATCAAAGAGGTTCCAATTATCGATAAGAAACGTCTCAAAATTACAAGAGTACAAGATTCAAAATGCAAAGTACAAGATATTAAATTGTACGCAAGGACGTTCGAAAATCCGGAACCGGGACCAGAGTCAACTCTCAACGCTCGACGCAACGGACTAAAAATTACAAGTTAACTATGTATATAAATATAATATAATATATAATTAATTCTTAAAATTAATATATATAATATAATATATTTATAAATCGTCGGCAAACAAAGAGCCAAAGCTGGGTGAGCTGTAATTTCAAACTCCGCGAGTTGCGGAGTTTGAAGGCAAAAAATTACGCGACTCGCGGAGTCCCCCTGGACGAAAATTCCTAAAAAAAGCCAGCGAATTCTGATCGTAAAAATCATCCAAAAATATCAATCTCTCTATATCTATACGTAAATATTTATATTTATATTTTAATTTTAATTTTAATTTTAATTTTAATTCTAATAATAAGGGTATGTTAGCAAATGTTGTAAGGGTGTAAGTCGAAATTCTGTCCGTGTAACGCTACGCTATTTTTAATCATTGTAAGTTATGTTCAACCTTTTTAATTTAATGTCTCGTAGCTAAGTTATTATTATGCTTATTTAAAACGAAGTAATCATGATGTTGGGCTAATTACTAAAATTGGGTAATTGGGCTTTGTACCATAATTGGGGTTTGGACAAAAGAACGACACTTGTGGAAATTAGACTATGGGCTATTAATGGGCTTTATATTTGTTTAACTAAATGATAGTTTGTTAATTTTAATATAAAGATTCACAATTGGACGTCCCTATAAATAACCATATACACTCGATCGGATACGATGGGCAGGGTATTTATATGTACGAATAATCGTTCATTTAACCGGACACGGGAATGGATTAATAGTCACTAGAATTATTAAAACAGGGGTGAAATTATGTACAAGGACCAAGGTTGTAAAAGTCACGAGTCGGGGACGCATCGGTCTAGACCTAAAAAGGACGCGTCGGCCGAGTCGGTGACGCGTCGGTGACGCATCGGTCGTTGACCAACGTTGACTTTATTAATAATTTCTTAAATATATATTTATATACATATAAAATAGTTGATTATGTACCATAAATTTCTTAAATAAGAACTTAAATTTAAAAATAATCGAACTTTAAACTTAATTAATGTTACCGAGTACATAATCAGTAAGGACATTAAGAAAAGAGTGGCCCAAAAAATAAAACAAAACCTAATTTCTAAAAACATATCAGATCTTGACGAAAATTTGACTGATTTTGACAGTTTTTGACCAACTTTGACCGTCTTTGACATACTTTGACCGAACTTTTAGCTTTGACCGTCTTTCGAGTCGTTTTTAGAAAAAACGGGACGGAGAACCCAAAAAAACGACGCATCGGCCGACGCATCGGTCAAGTCGGACGACTTTTACAACACTGACAAGGACACTTGGCATAATTGATAATAAAGTATTAAAACCTTGGGTTACACTCAGTCGACATCCTGGTGTAATTATTAAACAAAGTAATAAAACCTTGTTACAGTTTAAGTCCCCAATTAGTTGGAATATTTAACTTCGGGTATAAGGATAATTTGACGAGGATACTCGCACTTTATATTTATGACTGATAGACTGTTATGGACAAAAACCAGACGGACATATTAAATAATCCAGGACAAAGGACAATTAAACCATGGGCATAAAACTAAAATCAACACGTCAAACATCATGATTACGGAAGTTTAAATAAGCATAATTCTTTTATCTCATATTTAATTTCCTTTATTTTATATTTAATTGCACTTCTAATTATCGCACTTTTATTTATTGTTATTGTATTTAATTGCACTTTTAATTATCGTACTTTTTAATTATCGCAAGTTTATTTTATCGCACTTTTATTTATCGCAATTTAATTATCATTATTTACTTTACATTAAGTCTTGTATTTATTTTTAATTTTGGTTTTAACTGCGACTAAAGTTTTAAAATCGACAAACCGGTCATTAAACGGTAAAAACCCCCCTTAATAATAATAATATTAGTTATATATATATTTGTATTTTTATAAAATAAAACTAATATAGCGTTAAGCTTTGTTTAAAGATTTTCCCTATGGAACGAGCCGGACTTACTAAAAACTACACTACTGTACGATTAGGTACACTGCCTATAAGTGTTGTAGCAAGGTTTAAGTATATCCATTCAATAAATAAATAAATATCTTGAGTAAAATTGTATCGTATTTAATAGTATTTCCTTGTAAAATTTAATAGTATTTTATACCCTTTAGCTGTAAAATATAAGCTATTTTTGGCGCCGCTGCCGGGGAACATCTAGCTTAAAAGCCGGAAGCGCAACGCTAATATATATAAAAAAACAAAAATATTTTTATTTTTAGTTTACTTTTATAAAAATACGTTTTTATAAAAATACGTTTTATATATTCGAAAATATAAAAAGAAAAACAAAAACATAAATATTTTTAAGAATTTGTTAAATATTTAAGTTTTATAAAGTTTCTTTATTTTTATTTTATAAAAATATAAGTTTTATTTATTTTGTTTTTATTTTAAACATAAAATCAAAAAACTGAAAAAAAAAAAACATTTATAAATCTAGTTTTAAGAGTTTTATTTATAAAATTATAAAATATTTCTATTTTTATTTTAGGTTTTAAAATATAAGATTTATTAAATTTATATAAATATATTTTATTTAAAACAGAAAAATAAATAAATAAAATATAAATAAAACTGACCTGTTGAATTTAAACCTGCACCTAATCTGAATTTTCGAACCCCGCGACTCGCGGAGTTTTCCAGCTTTGGGCACCGCAACTCACGGAGCAGCCCTGACACGGGTACACAGGAACCCTAAAAGCATTTATTACGGAGTAATTATTATTATTAATTTTTAATTAAACCCTAATTAGTTTTTGTTAATTTATTATTTAGTTTAGATTTTTAGATTTAATTTATATATTTAGTTAAATTAGTTTAATTAAATTATAAAATTAATAATTTTATAAAATAAATAATATAAAAATAATATTTTTATAAAAAATTGTACTTTTTACAACTTTTAGTATATTTTTATATTTTGTCCCTTTTTAATTGTTTTAGCGTAATTTTTTGTATTTTTCGCTCGTATTTAGTTTTAATTCATAGTTTTTGCCATAGTTATTTTTATTTCTAGATTTTTAGGCTTTGCCGTAAAATCCCTTAAGTGCTTTTTCTTTAAACTAAGATATATGTGCTTTAGAATTTTGCGACGCCTTTTTAAGTTTTTGTTTCTTTTTAAGATATTGCCATTTGGGATATAATTTTTCCTGTAAGCTTTAATATTTTTAGACACCTTTTACCTATGTATCAATTATCATTCCAATTAGTAATCTCAATTTGCGATTATAATTTTAAGTTAGTGGTAGTAATAAGGTTGGGTTAATCGAGTGTTTTTAAGTTCTATAAGTCATTTTTTTTATTTTTCGACGCCTTTTATTTTTCAACCCTTTTATTTTTCGACGCGCTCTTTTTCTTTCTTATTTCTCGCTATTCTAGTTTTAGGACATAGATTTTTATTCTACTTCTTATCTAAATTTCTTAAAATTACGAAAATTTATTTTAAGTGGTTAAATTGATAGACATCAAAATTTTCTGGTTCGTAGTAATAGTTGGATTTGTACGTGGACCGGGTTATTGGAGCCAAACAGTCCTCAATTATATTGAGACCAAACGAATCCTGCCCCTCTGCTGCATCTTTTGGCTATTCGAAACGTGGGCAAAATCAGAAAAGTCTATTAATTGGATAACTTATATAATTTTTCTTTCCTTTTAAAAAACTAATAGGATATTCAGTGAATGCACCGAGCAAGACGTTCACCACTTTTTGTACGTTCACCACCTGTAACTAGATCAAGACATCTAGCTAATATTACCGCCGTTGATTTTTCTTTAGAATCATCATCCAGCCGACCAAGTACTCCAATTCAAATTTCCGATAATCCATTTTTTGAACCCGACCTCACAATTGAGAATCCGGAGAATATTCAGGGACAATTCATAGATCCTGAACCATTAAATTTTCCTCCGGAACCACCAATCATTCAAACAGAGATTGTTGAGGAACGAACCATTAAATCAGAATCCTCTAGTGATTCCGATTCAAAAAATTCAATTATGGAAGTAATGGAACCTTTAAGTATGGATCGAATGAGAGCTAAACGCACTGTCCAAGGTCACGCAATTACTCATCCAGACATTAATGCGCCAGATTATGAAATCAAAGGACAAATTCTACACATGGTGACTAATCAATGCCAATTTAGTGGTGCGCCGAAGGAAGATCCAAATGAACATCTTCGTACCTTTAATAGGATCTGCACTCTATTTAAAATCCGAGAAGTGGAGGATGAACAGATATATCTCATGTTATTTCCCTGTGCTTTAAAGGGAGAAGCCAAAGATTGGTTGGAATCGTTACCTGAAGGGGCGATTGATACATGGGACGTTTTAGTTGAAAATTTTCTTAAACAATTCTTTCCAGCATCTAAAGCCGTAAGACTTCAAGGAGAAATTGTTACGTTCACACAGAAACCGAATGAAACTCTATATGAGGCGTGGACAAGATTTGGAAAATTATTAAGAGGATGTCCGCAACATGGTTTAGACACCTGTCAAATAGTACAAATATTCTACCAAGGATGCGACATCACTACAAGGAAAGACATCGATATAGCAGCTGGTGGTTCTATTATGAGTGGCACCAAGAAAAAGATATCGTTAGATCATCTAAAGCAGCTAGAGCCGATTCTAGCCATGACTTAGATTCCATTTCCGCAAAGATAGATGCTGTCGAGAGACGAATGGAAAAGATGACTAAGGATATCCACTCAATACGAATTAGTTGTGAGCAGTGTGAAGGACCACATTTGACAAAAGATTGTCTCAGTATTGAATTAACAATGGAACAAAGAGAGAATATTTCATACATAAACCAAAGGCCTGGAAATAATTATCAGAACAATTATCAACCGCCAAGACCGATTTACAATCAAAACCAGAATTATAATCGAAATATTCCATACAACAACCAACAAGGTCCTAGCAATCAACAAGTATCCAATAATACTTACAATCAACAAAGACCTAATTTTCAAAACAAACCACCACAAACCGATGATAAAAACCCAAATTTAGAAGATATGATGACGAAGCTAGTTGAAACTCAAACGCAGTTTTTCACATCTCAAAAACAAACTAATGAACAAAATGCTCAAGAATTTAGAAATCAACAAGCTTCTATTCAAAACTGGGAACAAGAAGTAAGTAACCTAGCAAGGTTAATAGGTGAAAGAAAACCGGGAAGTTTACCTAGTGATACAAATGCTAACCCCCGGAATGAAACAGCTAAAGCCATTACCACAAGAAGTGGTACAACACTTAAACCACCTGAAATACCTGTAACTTCTGATGAAACTATTCCTACTCCACAAGAACCACAACCTGAACAAGATAAGGAAAAAGAACCGGTAGTTGAAAAGGTTAATGAAGATAACACAGTTAAGGATAAACCTTATGTTAAACCATACCAACCACCACTTCCTTACCCGAGTAAAATGAAAAAAGAGAAACTTGAAGCCAAGCAATCCAAATTCTTGGATATGTTTAAACAAATAAATGTAAATCTTCCTTTCATTGATGTGATTTCAGGAATGCCTAGATATGCTAAATTTCTGAAAGATCTAATCTCGAATAGAAAGAAAATGGAAGAACTCACGGCTGTTACTATGAATGCTAATTGTTCAGCAGTACTGTTGAATAAGATACCAGAAAAACTATCTGATCCAGGAAGTTTCACAATTCCATGTTTTCTGGGTAGTCTTAGTTCAATAGAAGCATTGGCAGACTTAGGTGCTAGTATAAATTTAATGCCGTATTCACTATACAATAAACTAGACCTTGGAGAATTGAAACCAACAAGAATAAGTATACAACTAGCCGATAGATCAATAAAATATCCTATAGGGATAATGGAGAACATGCTAGTTAAAGTTGGTACTTTAGTATTTCCAGTAGATTTTGTTGTTCTGGACATGGAAGAAGATTCTCAAGTTCCTCTCATATTAGGAAGACCATTCTTAAACACGGCTAAAGCAATGATAGACGTGTTTAGTAAGAAACTGACCCTAAGTATAGAGGATGAGAGTGTTACCTTTTCAGTTGATAGAGCAATGCAACAACCGTAATCTGCAGATGATACATGTTATTATATTCAAACTATAGATTCACATGCAGAATTGTTAGAAGAATTTCCAGAATTACAAGGAACAGGAGAATGTTCTTTAGGAGAAGGAACTGACCAATTGATGAAGTTGAAATGTTAGCTACACTTATAGCTAATGGATATGAACCAACAACAGAAGAAATTCAAATGCTAAAAGAAGAAGACAGATATCGATATAAATCATCGATAGAAGAACCACCGAAATTAGAGTTAAAGCCACTTCCAAACCATTTGGAATACGCTTATTTACATGGTGAATCTGAATTACCTGTAATAATATCGTCTTCTCTTACAGAAAATGAAAAATCTCAACTCATTTCTGTGTTGAAAGCTCATAAACCAGCCATTGCATGGAAGATTCATGATATTAAAGGAATAAGTCCTTCGTATTGCACACAGAAAATCCTTATGGAAGAAGGTCATAAAACGTATGTACAACGCCAACGAAGACTAAATCCTAATATGCAAGATGTTGTTAAAAAGAAATTATTAAACTGCTAGATGCAGGTCTAATTTATCCAATTTCTGATAGTCCATGGGTAAGCCCAGTTCAATGCGTGCCTAAAAAGGGTGGCATGACTGTCATTACAAATGAGAAAAATGAGCTTATTCCTACTAGGACTGTAACAGGATGGCGTGTATGTATTGATTATAGAAAATTAAATGACGCCACCAGAAAAGATCACTTTCCCTTACCTTTCATTGATTAAATGTTGGAAAGGCTAGCTGGAAACAGTTACTATTGTTTTCTAGATGGATTTTCCGGATATTTTCAAATTCCAATAGCACCTGAGGACCAAGAGAAAACCACATTCACGTGCCCTTATGGTACTTTTGCTTACAAACGCATGCCATTTGGACTTTGCAACGCCCCTGCAACATTTCAAAGGTGCATGATGGCGATTTTTCACGACATGATAGAAGAATGCATGGAAGTTTTCATGGATGACTTTTCAGTCTTCGGTGATACATTTGAATCATGTCTAGCTAATCTTGAACGAATGCTTATTAGATGCGAACAATCAAATCTAGTTCTTAATTGGGAGAAATGCCATTTCATGGTTAAAGAAGGCATCGTTCTTGGACATAAAATCTCAAAGGAAGGAATTGAAGTGGATAGAGCTAAAGTAGATGTAATTGCTAAACTTCCACATCCCACCAATGTTAGAGGAGTTAGGAGTTTTTTAGGGCATGCCGGTTTTTACCGACGTTTCATAAAAGATTTTTCTAAAATTGCCACTCCTATGAATAAACTCCTAGAAAAGGATGCTCAATTCATCTTTTCAGATGAAGGCATTAAATCTTTTAATATTCTTTTTAAAGAGAAACTCACTAATGTGCCGATCATGATAACACCAAATTAGAATCTACCGTTTGAACTAATGTGCGATGCAAGTGATTTTTCAATGGGAGCCGTTTTAGGACAAAGGATTGAAAAACGATTTCAACCTATATATTATGCTAGTAAGACGTTACAAGGAGCATAAACGAACTATAAAACTACTGAAAAGGAACTCCTTGCTATTGTCTTTGCTTTTGACAAATTTCGTTCATATCTCGTTCTAGCAAAAATGGTGGTCTATACCGACCATTCTGCTCTTAGATACCTATTTTCGAAACAAGATGCCGAACCAAGATTAATCCGTTGGATCTTACTCTTACAAGAGTTCGATATTGAAATCCGAGATAAAAGAGGAGCAGAAAATCTCGCCGCTGATCATCTTTCTCGTCTTGAAAATCCCGAATTAGAAGTTCTAAATGAATCGGCCATACAAGACAACTTTCCTGATGAATATCTATTGAAGATAGATTATAATGAAATTCCATGGTTTGCAGACTATGCAAACTACTTAGTATGTGGATTCCTTGAAAAAGGATTATCGTACCAAAAACGAAAGAAATTCTTCAGTGATATAAAACACTATTTCTGGGAAGATCCACATTTGTTTAAAAGTTGTCCCGATGGAATAATACGCCGATGTGTATTTGGAGATGAAGCTAGTAAAATTTTAAACCATTGTCACACAGGACCAACAGGAGGGCACTATGGGCCTCAACTAACAGCAAGAAAAGTTTATGATGCTGGATTCTATTAGCCTACAATTTATAAAGACGCACACCTTCTTTGCAAATCCTGTGATGCTTGTCAAAGGGCCGGAAAAATAAGTCAACGTGATGAAATGCCACAAAATGTCATTCAAGTATGCGAAGTATTTGACATTTGGGGTATTGACTTTATGGGTCCATTTCCAAAATCTCATAATAATCTCTACATTCTCGTAGCCATTGATTATGTATCTAAATGGGCGGAAGCACAAGCTCTCCCAACTAACGATGCACGAGTTGTAGTCAACTTTTTAAAACGTCTTTTTGCAAGGTTTGGAACACCGAAAGCTTTAATAAGTGATCGGGGAACTCATTTCTGTAACAATCAACTTGAGAAAGTTCTCAAAAGATATGGAGTAACTCATAAAATCTCCACCGCATATCATCCACAAACAAGTGGACAAGTTGAAAATACCAACCGAGCTTTAAAACGTATTCTAGAGAAAACCGTAGGATCAAATCCGAAGGAATGGTCCATTAAATTGGAGGATGCACTCTGGGCTTTTAGAATAGCCTACAAAACTCCAATTGGAACCACACCGTTTAGACTTGTTTATGGAAAAGCATGTCATCTTCCAGTAGAAATTGAACACAAAGCATTTTGGGCTTTGAAGACATGTAATCTTGATTTACATGAAGCTGGACGTCTACGGTTAAGTCAACTAAACGAATTAGAAGAATTAAGACAAGAAGCATACGAAAATTCGTTAATCTATAAGGAAAGAACAAAGAAATGGCATGATAAAAGAATCAGAAGTTCAAAAGAATTCAAAGAAGGAGACAGAGTTCTTCTTTTCAATTTACGATTCAAGCTATTTCCTGGAAAATTGAAATCAAGATGGTCTGGACCATTCATAGTCAAAAGAGGTTTCCCATACGGAACGATAGAATTAATAAATTCAAATGGGATTGAATTTAAGGTTAATGGTCACAGAGTTAAACATTACATAGATAGTCCAATGGAAGTTGACAATGAAGTTAATCACAATTTCGATACCACAGCTAACTAAGTGTGGGGAGAATCAAGTCTTTAAAGGATAATATGTATTTCTGTTAGAGTTAGATTGTCTGTTTTTGTGTAGTTCTCGAAAATGGAACCCGAATGGTCTTTCCCTAGCAGACCCTAAAGAACTAGCCTTCTCCCCCCATTCTGAATTTTTATTTTTTTAGGTTTTTACGAAATGAAAACTGCCTGTGAACTAAACCATGGTCTAATGCTACACGCTTTGATCACTAAACGTAATAATGACACACTTCCGAGTGAAATAGTATCAGTAATCAGAGAAAGATTGGACGGAGTAAGAAAAGAATCCAGATGCGAAGATAATAAGTTACAATTTGGTAAAGGAAAATCAAAATCCGCAGCGAAAAGAAGAGCACGACACCTAGAAAGATGTCACAAATGCGGAAAATGGTCACATGGAGGTAAATGTTCAAATAATCAAACCTATTTAAACACCGAATTTGTTATTTTATGCAGAGACGGACCGTTCATATGTTTAGAAGAAAAAACACTGAATGCTCGAGGTTAAGCCTATGTAGCCATGGAAAATCAATTAAACCGACTATCTTATGAATGGGATAGATCGTATCACTAAGAATACTATCTCACAGGTAAGTCTGTACAGTTTTTATTTTTATTTTTAACCTTTTGATAATAAACGCTAATTTGTTCGCTATAAAGTATTAAATTGGTATTGAATAAAATTAGGTTTGGCGACCGAAATTGTTGATATCATACAAAAATTTATTACATCACTGCGAAATTTAACGTTTATTCTTAAGGTATAGATATCTTTAATCAATCAACCCAAAATATTTCAAAACTTCGTCATGAGTTAAATTAGGTCATGGAACCGAAATTACTTTACTGAAAAGAGGGGCACATATTTTTGATAATATTTGATTGATTAAAGTGGGATAAAAGCCAAAAATATTTTTAATTTTAATTTTACCATGTTTTTAAAATTAACATATAAATCTTAAATTAATATTGTAAACTTTGTAAGATCAATATATTTAAGTTTGTCAATATTTGAAAATTTTTAATATTTTTAATATAAGTTTGTATGTATAACAACAAAATTAAATATAAGTTTGGTGTGAATTTATAATATGAATTTTTAAATTAAGTTTGGTGTGAATTTTTAATTTTATGCATTTTTAATTTAAGTTTGGTGTGAATTTAAAAACAAAAATTTACTTTATTTCGCTAAGTTAAAAATATGATTTTTAAAATTCGTCGTAAGTTGAAGACTAGGTCTTTAAACCGAAATTGCTTTACCCGAGGGAGGGACGAGAACTTTTATTATCATTATTTTTAAACTTATTGAATTAAAGTATGCCAAAAACATTAAAAAAAAAAAACCCAAAAATCTTAGCTTTCAAAACAATCGCTACAAAAAGACAAATTTTAAAACTTTGTCGAAGGACGGACTAGGACATCGATCCGAAACGACCTCGTCCTAAAACAAAGGAAAACAAAATTTTAAATTTATTTTATATTTGTTTTATAAGTTAAGGCTTATATAAAAAAAACCCAAACACCGCGACTCGCGGAGTTTGAAAGAGTCAAATGCCGCGACTCGCAGAGAGACCAAAACCCAGAAAAAAAATAAAACGAGCTGAACAGCTCAGTTGCACACACACACCCACTCCAAACTGCGCAAACACCCGAAAAACACACACCAAATTCGCAATTTTTGACCGTTTATCATCAAATCTTTTACTAAAATCATGTTGAGAAGGATGTTATCAAGGAATTACTCAAGAAAAATGGTAAATTTCTACACCTAAACACCATTTAATCCGAAAATTAGTGTTCTTGAGCAATTTTTTTCCCAATTCGATTTTAATGCTTTTTAGTGTAAATATGCTTAAATTGCTTGTGTATTATGCTTGTATAACCTAGATTGATGCTATTTAACATGATTAGAAGCCTTAAACTTCAAATTTTGAGTAATATAGGGTTTGTGTTCTTGAGCAATTTGGGGCTTTTTGATATAAACAGGTTATGGCCGATTTTTGTCATGAATTGTTGCTAAAATAAGTAGTGTAACATATTTAGGTAGTTAAATGATCCAAACTTTGAGCCTAAACATGATTTTGAGAATTAAAGTGGACTTTTTCAAGTCTAAAATTCATGAACTTGATTTTTGGGAAATAATGCCATTTGAAACTTGTTTAAATGCTAGTAATGATTATTTTGACATGTTATTTGAGTTGAATGCTTATGAACTTGGCGAACATTTTCGTATATGCTTATTTGAAAAAGTGTAGATTTGATAAAAATATGAAAATGAGCATAAGTTTGATATAAATTGGACATGTCATTGTAATTATTTTGATTGATGATTTTGCTGACACTAATGCATATTTGGATGCACAAAAATTGTGTTTGATGTGTTTTGCAGACTGAAAGGGGTGAATCTTCATCCCAAACTCGCAATGCTCCTGCTGAGAATGCGGAACAATAGGAGGTGGATAACTACTACAAACAAGATATACCTCATCCAGTTATGACATTTTCTGATATGCACTTGGAAGATTTGCACCCGAACTTGAGATTTGACAGACGTTGGATAGATTATTCAAAATACCAAAGGGGTTTGCATACTCTTCATTCTAAAGCTGTTAAAGTACCTAGGGTAATAGAATGGGCACCGTTAGAAGCTGTAGAATTAGCCGGGCCAATTAGGGAATTACTTACACAGGGGTATGGTAATTCTACTTTTAACGATTGGGTACGTTTATTCAACATGCGTAGACCTGTATATAAAGTATGGTGTGAAGAATTATTGTGTAGTATAGAAATAAATGATCGGGTAGCTAGTTTAACCGATCGATCTTTTATTAGATTTTTGTTAGGAGGTTCGTTGTGCCACATGTCTCTACTAGACATGGCTCAGGCCTTACGTATATATACGCCTGAGGAGTTAGCATCTGCCGATTGTAGAGGGTTGATATTGAACGGTAGGAAAATTGATGAAAATTTTGATACGCATGGTGTATGGAGTCAAATGACTAGCCATCACCGATTTAAAGGGGGAAATTACTCTTATTTGGATATAGATAGAGCATAGTTAAGAGTAATTCATAGGTTTTTAGCCAATTCGATTACACAACGAGGTAAGAATAAGGAAAAGGTAAATGAACAGGATTTGTTTTACCACATGTGTATTCGAGACCCACAAAGCGCTGTAAGTATACCTTATCGTGTGGGTTATTATTTATCAGCTATGGTTAAGGGGATGAGACCGCATAGCATAATAGGAGGTGGTATATTTATTACTTTGATTGCTGAATATCTCGGTGTGGATAAAAGTCGGGGGGGATTATTAGTCGAAGAACCAGAACCCCGCGATACAATAGGTTTAAATGTATACCATGGTGCAAAGGTTTTGAAGAGGCGAAATAACGCCGCAGTACAATACCATGGTAGACATCCACAGGTTAAGAGAAACCAACAGCCAGGTAATGTGGGAGGAGGAAATGAAATGATAGAAATGCAAAGGTTTATAGCTTCACAAGAGTATGAAAATGCTAGACATCGAGCATTTGAAGATTGGAAAGTTCATCAAAACCAAATCACAGCTCATTGCCAACATGTAGGTAGAAACTAAATTCCTACTCCATCGCTCGTATTTCCTCCTTGGTCTATAGAGATCCAACCACCGTATCCTACGTATAACCCAGCCGAAGCATTTTATAACACATATGGTTATGCATGGAACCCCTACTGGTATCAGTATCATCCCTAGTCTACTTAGTTTTATTTATTTTATAATTTGTAATGTTGATACATTTAATACTTATGTTGGAATTGTATTAGTTTTTATAATTTACTAATTTTTATTTTTAAGATTTTAATAATGTTTGAATGTGGGGTAATATACCAAACTTCAAAAATATGTATATATGTTTGCAGTTTATCTTATGTACACAAGAGGGTAAAACAACGCATTTTCAAAGACTGGCATTAAGTTCAGCAAAAGCAACTAATTTTGACGACAAGATGCAAAATAAATGTGATATAACAACAAGACGGAATGAACAAATGATATGTACCATTTATCATTCAGCAAACTAACACAAATATGTTTGGAAACTTTGGTAAAATTTAATCATTTCTACGCTAATCACCTTCAATAATTTAAATTGTTACTGATTTCTTGCAAATGAGGGCATTGCAAGATCTTAAGTGTGGGAAGGGGTTAAATTCTTTCGGATTTTTAAAATTTTTACTTTATACACTTGGTTACCATTAAAAATACTAGTAAAGCAGTAGTTGTATTAGAATCTAGTGCTCTCTGATAATAAAGAACAGCCCTAGTCTTATATGCTGACAACCCAATTCTAGTAAAAATTTTCAAAATTTTCAACTAAATGAATTTAAAATCATGTTTATACATATTTATGAACGATAAAACTAGGTGTTAACACCGAAATTATTGTTACCTTGGAAAGGACATAAATTGAGAAACAAACCAAAATGTTAGAATTCATTTAAGAATGGAATAGAGGAGAACAAAAAGGAAAATAAAAGCCAAGTGTGGGAAAATTCACCAAGTTATCTTAAACATATGTCACATATTTTTGTACAAATAATTGAAAATACTTTTGTTTTGGACTAAATTAACTATTTTACCCGATGAAAGAAAAGAAAAGATTGATCTACACGATGAATCAATTCCATCATTAAAAGGAAGTAAAGTCTTCTGAAAAAGACACGCGCTTCTTGATTTAGGTCAAGAAGTTGTCGTCCAGACCAGCTGTAGGTTGACGAAAAATCTAGAAAAGTCATCACTAAAATCAGCAGGAAATCCATGGACCTCAGCATCAAACAGGGTCGCCAAGTGGTCAGATTTATCCTAACCACGAGAAGGATTTATCTCGTACAATGGGGGGGGGACACCGTGCAAATTAGCTTGATAAGACTAATGAATCTAACCCCCAGAAAGGATAATCTCCTTAAAAGATCAAAAATCAGCTTTTAAGCCTGATATTACTCAATCCTAGAGATTGACCTTAAAGATTGAGAATTACAAACTCATGGAATTCAATGATATCTAACTCGAGCTTGAACGAGAAAATATTTTGATCAAAATTAAAAACCGATTTGTTTTCTGAAAACCCATTTTCAATGCGTTCATTACCATTGACGTAAAATCCTAGGAATTCACCTGGAATTTATTAGGTCACCTGAACCAAATCGGGTGTCAACCGTAAGAACGGTGGTTGCATAGTTGTAACAACCCAACCCGTTAGCCAACCAATAACGTGGATAATTTTTTTTTTTTTTTTTTGCTGGAACAGCATATGGCGCGGCGCGCCAAAGTGGCATGTCCGGAAAGTCTTTAAACGCGAAAATGTTTGACCACTTCCCGACGTATTTAGACAAAACGCTTTTAACCATACATTAATATATGTAGAACTAACATGTTCCATTAATAAAATCAGTCTTACGAAGACCGGGCCCACATCAGCCGTTTTACGAATTTCGTAAGAAAATACAAGTTTTCAACAACATGATTTGTAATACAAAATAAAGGCCGAGCATGGCGATTGGGGATACGCTACCCAATCCTAATCAATCCAAAAGCAAGCCTTCTAAAGCAACTACGCAAGTCCACTAGTCCCCGCTTACCCGAGCCTCCGCATCCATGCAATCTATAAAAAAGTCAACAACGAGAGGGTAAGCTAACGCTTAGTGAATGCAATACTTATACATATACATATGTAATTTACCTACACGCATCCACTTACAATACCATGCAAACAAAATGCATAAACGAGCTAGCAACACCAAACATACGACTAGCAACAACGTTAGTATATAAATTGCCACAATAATATACTAAATCACAATAATGCATAAATATAACAAACCGTTCCCCGCTATGGCACTACCGACTTGTAGACGACCAATAACGTCGAGTCTCACTCGTATGTTGTCACCGACTTGTGACACATCAAAGGGTGTCACCGACTTGTGAACTACCTACCAATATCTATGGGTCACCGACTTGTGAGCGCCATGTGACATCACCGACTTGTGAAGCGCCACTAAGTGTCACCGACTTGTGAACACTATAGGGTGTCACCGACTTGTGAATCACCCAAGGGTATCACCGACTTGTGAACCCCCATCAATACATATGGGTCACTGACTTGTGAACGCCATGTGACATCACCGACTTGTGAAGCGCCACTAAGTGTCACCGACTCGTGAACACTATAGGGTGTCACCGACTTGTGAATCACCCAAGGGTATCACCAACTTGTGAACCCCCATCAATACATATGGGTCACCGACTTGTGAACCTCCATGTGGCATCACCGACTTGTGAAGCACCACCTAGTGTCACCGGCTTGTGAACACTATGAAGTGTCACCGACTTGTGACATAACGCCCACTACTCACGATGTGGCACCAAAGGCCCACATCGCGTACGAGTAAATAAACCACATACATACATGTATAAATATTCCACTCACCTTGTCGCCTTGAAGAAATGCCACCGAATAATCCGCAACACACCGATGGAATGTACCTATTCCATTATCACAAACACAACAACACAATTAGGGTGGATTTACAAATCAACCCAAATTGACAACTAGTGCAATTTCGACCCAAATGCACTTCCAAGCACAAACCGTGCCCAAACTAACCAATAATCACTAACACAAGTGAGAATGGTCCTAATATGCCAATCAAACCCAATCATAGGTGTTAAACACCTATCTTGCCCAAAATGACACTTAAACCCTAATTTTGACCCAAAGGAGTCAACATCGCGCCATTAGAGAGTTTTGATACCAAAACATATTTAACTCGGTTTTATACTTCAACTTAATCCATTTTAAGTTTATAAACCTTATTAAATCGACAATTGGGTCATAATCACCACCAAACCCTAATTTTGACTCAAGTCAAAATTAGTCAACCCAAATTCACCTAAAGTGATTCCAACACTTTCATAATCACTAAACCTAGTGATTAAACTCAAAATTAAAGCCTAATCAAGGCCAAATCGTCAACCAACCCAAAACCCGCCAAGTGACAAGAATAACTAGTCACCATAAACCCATTTCATCATCTAAGAGGGTTTCAATACAAATCAAACTCAAACCCTAACTTGAATATCAAATCTAACAAATGTAATTCGGAGTTTGAACTTACCAATACCACCAAAACGATGCCGTTGACGAGTAGAACAACTTTAAAACCCGAGCTTTGGTGAAAATCCAACTCCTTCTTCTCCAAATCAAGCTCTCTCTCTCACTAAAAGTGGGTTTCTCTCACTAGGGTTTGAAGAGAGTGTTTGTGTGGGTGAGAAATGAGCTCCAAAGGAGTTCTAGGTCAGTCTTGATGACCCCAAACCGACCCTAATTGAAAAGACCAAAGTACCCCTCATTTAAACCTTTTAAAAAGGCTGAAAATTGCCCCTGCAGCAATCGGCGCGCCGCTCCAGAAGGTGGAGCGCCGCTCCAAATAACTGGAAATTGTGGTCGAGCCCAAAACAGGTTTCAACAACTTGTTTTGGCCATAACTTTTCGACCGTAACTCCGTTTTCGATGAATCAAATATCGTTGGAAACGTAATAAGATTTCCTTTCCAATGGTAAGGCTTTGAAACATCAACACAAACTTTATTTAGGGTTGAAAAGATACGTACACACCTTGCCACTTCAGACAACGTCCAGTTTCCTTCGGCGTTCGAGCAAGCAACACGTACACTTCATACACGCATCGTACACCATAAATACATTATGTACAATAAATATTTGGGTCTTACAACTCTCCCCCACTTAAACTCGATCACGTCCTCGTGATCTTCTCCACTTAACCAATCCGGAACTACTCAACGATCCTCACTCAAGTCCCAATACGAACTTTCTTAGACAATTCTTCCCAATGGATCACTTTTAACAACTAAAATCGTCAACCGTGATTTATAAAAACCACAATCCGAGCACTAAAACCTGTTCAATTTCCCATATCGGGAAAAACTCAACCAACCTCGTACCGAGATATAAATTCCTTAGCGTACTTTTACCAAGGACAACGCTAAAAGTGATCAAGTCTCAACCTAAAGTCAACAATCCGAACGTTGAAGATCGAACCACATGAATCCTCACGGATTACTCTTACCACTAAACATCCTTTGTAGTGCGCAATACAACCAATACGCCACTATCCTAACATCATAAGCAACGACTAAAACCAAAAGCGCCCAAAACGACTATGGCAACGCTAATCCTAAGGTGTCCAAAATCGACTATTGTCACACCCGTAACAACACGTGAGCGAAACACGGCTATCGCCTCACTAATCCCACGACGTGGTCCTCACGACCCCACTCTCGGCATATAAAACCACCAATAGATCACACATCCAACAATCATGAAGACTGGCCGAAAACTACACACATCAAAGATAGTCAACATCCGTGACTCTTCTTGCGCACATACTTGGTCAACGTAAACGCCTCTAGAACGGCATATCATTTCTACGCTAACCATTATGGAGAACAATACAAGTAACCCTCTAATCACCTCGTGGTTACACCCGACTTGGTTAAGCCTCCACACCAAAACAATTAACCCGAACTCATTAGTCAAACACACTTGGTCAACCCGCCTCGATTAACACCTATCACCTAATTGATTAACCCGACTTGGTTAAGTCAAACTTACTTGGTCAACCCGACTTGGTCAAACCTCTAACGACAAATGATTAACCCAACTTGGTTAGTCAAACGCATTCGGTCAATACCTAACATCAAATTGATTAACCCGACTCGATTAGTCAAATACCTTAGGTCAACCCAACTCGGTCAGTGCCTATCATCTAATTGATTAACCCGACTTGGTTAGTCAAACTCGCTTGGTTAACCCGCCTCGGTCAACACCTAACATCTAATTGATTAACCCGACTCGGTTAGTCAAACTCACTTGGTTAACCCGCCTCGGTCAACACCTAACATCTAATTGATTAACCCGACCCGGTTAGTCAAACTCACTTGGTTAACCCGACTCGGTCAACACCTAACATCTAATTGATTAACCCGACTCGGTTAGTCAAATTCACTTGGTTAACCCGCCTCGGTCAACACCTAACATCTAATTGATTAACCCGACTCGGTTAGTCAAATTCACTTGGTTAACCCGCCTCGGTCAACACCTAACATCTAATTGATTAACCCGACTCGGTTAGTCAAACTCACTTGGTTAACCCGACTCGGTCAACACCTAACATCTAATTGATTAACCCGACTCGGTTAGTCAAATTCACTTGGTTAACCCGCCTCGGTCAACACCTAACATCTAATTGATTAACCCGACTCGGTTAGTCAAATTCACTTGGTTAACCCGCCTCGGTCAACACCTAACATCTAATTGATTAACCCGACTCGGTTAGTCAAACTCACTTGGTTAACCCGCCTCGGTCAACACCTAACATCTAATTGATTAACCCAACTCGGTTAGTCAAACTGCAATGGACTAACTCGACCTAGCTAGTCACTACATCACACTAGAATACCTTCGTGCGAGAGTATAAACTCCCCTACCTAGAACTCCGTTCTGTAAACACATCGTCGAAATAATAGCATCCCATGGAATGGCCACTCATCAACATACACAACCAATATCCTCATTGGTCATAGTCCTCGAATTCTCACGAATTCGTCTCCAACAATAGCTCCCGACGATAAACACATGCTCACTCTCACGGAAATAGTGACCACTAATCCGACAACTAATGCGCCAATCGCATTATCATAACTCCTAAAAGAAAGACGAGGTTCACCCGTCTTGCATCTCTTAATACGCACGTCAACAAACCTTGCTCCAACCTTGAGCATACGAAGGATTTCGGATTATCCTTTGCTACTTCAACCGAAGCACTTACCGAACCGTACGGGTATTACTCTAGCAATCATCGAGTTGCTATCGCTTGTAACTTCCACACCGCCACTCGAACACCTAAGGGTTTTCTTGCCGGTACCCTATGCTCAATGTAACCGTAACACCATCGGAGTCGAATACCACGCTAGTAGGTATGAAAGAGGCACCCAACGTTGCGTCCCGTAGACTCCATTACCAACATTCATCTAGATCAAACACTTGATCTCAGGGGTTTCATCCACCCGACGAACCTCATGGATCATCAACTTCAACACGAAAGCGAACACGCTCTAACATCCGAATACTACTACAATCACCTAACATACGTGTAACTCTAGCTTTAAACTCAGCGTCGTTCGTCTCGATCCCATTTCCCGTCGCCATTCTAAGGAATGCAAAGCGATTAGATCACGAACGTATAAAGCACACACACAATACCACCCCATCTTGCTAAACATTCGTCGTACATCACTTGCTAGACACGATTTGCACCCGTAATAAGGTTTGCAAGTCCTTATTACGCATACACGTCGTATCGACTCGTTAGTACAACGACCGCCTCTCTTGATGATATATGCAACCGCAAACACAAACAAAACATAACACAAGAATCATTATCACAGCACAATAGCATATTAATAATATCCGCATTACTAATATAAATGTTAGTCAACCTATAAACAAGGCACTAACTAAACCCATTCCGACCCGTAATCCTACAAGTCCCGCAACAAATTTAGCACATACAAAAGTCTAAGTCTAGGCACCTATCTCAAGTCACCTAAATCCCTTAGACCATGCTCTGATACCACTTGTAACAACCCAACCCGTTAACCAACCAATAACGCGGATACAAATTTTTTTTTTTTGCTGGAACAGCATATGGCGCGGCGCGCCATATGGCCGCGCGGCGCGCCAAAGTGGCCTGTCCGGAAAGTCTTTAAACGCGAAAATGTTTGACCACTTCCCGACGTATTTAGACAAAACGCTTTTAACCATACATTAATATATGTAGAACTAACATGTTCCATTAATAAAATCAGTCTTACGAAGACCGGGCCCACATCAGCCGTTTTACGACTTTCGTACGAAAATACAAGTTTTCAACCACATGATTTGTAATACAAAATAAAGGCCGAGCATGGCGATTGGGGATACGCAACCCAATCCTAATCAATCCAAAAGCAAGCCTTCTAAAGCAACTACGCAAGTCCACTAGTCCCCGCTTACCCGAGCCTTCGCATCCATGCAATCTATAAAAAAGTCAATAACGAGAGGGTAAGCTAACGCTTAGTGTGTAGTGACCCGAACTTTTCCATGTTTATATATATTAATTGAGATTGATATTTACATGATTAAATGTTTCCAACATGTTAAGCAATTAAACTTGTTAAGACTTGATTAATTGAAATATGTTTCATATAGACAATTGACCACCCAAGTTGACCGGTGATTCACGAACGTTAAAACTTGTAAAAACTATATGATGACATATATATGGATATATATATAGTTAACATGATACTATGATAAGTAAACATATCATTAAGTATATTAACAATGAACTACATATGTAAAAACAAGACTACTAACTTAATGATTTTTAAACGAGACATATATGTAACGATTATCGTTGTAAAGACATTTAATGTATATATATCATATTAAGAGATATTCATACATGATAATATCATGATAATATAATAATTTAAAATCTCATTGGATATTATAAACATTAGGTTAACAACATTTAACAAGATCGTTAACCTAAAGGTTTCAAAACAACACTTACATGTAACGACTAACGATGACTTAACGACTCAGTTAAAATGTATATACATGTAGTGTTTTAATATGTATTTATACACTTTTGAAAGACTTCAATACACTTATCAAAATACTTCTACTTAACAAAAATGCTTACAATTACATCCTCGTTCAGTTTCATCAACAATTCTACTCGTATGCACCCGTATTCGTACTCGTACAATACACAGCTTTTAGATGTATGTACTATTGGTATATACACTCCAATGATCAGCTCTTAGCAGCCCATGTGAGTCACCTAACACATGTGGGAACCATCATTTGGCAACTAGCATGAAATATCTCATAAAATTACAAAAATATGAGTAATCATTCATGACTTATTTACATGAAAACAAAATTACATATCCTTTATATCTAATCCATACACCAACGACCAAAAACACCTACAAACACTTTCATTCTTCAATTTTATTCATCTAATTGATCTCTCTCAAGTTCTATCTTCAAGTTTTAAGTGTTCTTCATAAATTCCAAAAGTTCTAGTTTCATAAAATCAAGAATACTTTCAAGTTTGCTAGCTCACTTCCAATCTTGTAAGGTGATCATCCAACCTCAAGAAATCTTTGTTTCTTACAGTAGGTTATCATTCTAATACAAGGTAATAATCATATTCAAACTTTGGTTCAATTTCTATAACTATAACAATCTTATTTCAAGTGATGATCTTACTTGAACTTGTTTTCGTGTCATGATTCTGCTTCAAGAACTTCGAGCCATCCAAGGATCCATTGAAGCTAGATCCATTTTTCTCTTTTCCAGTAGGTTTATCCAAGGAACTTAAGGTAGTAATGATGTTCATAACATCATTCGATTCATACATATAAAGCTATCTTATTCGAAGGTTTAAACTTGTAATCACTAGAACATAGTTTAGTTAATTCTAAACTTGTTCGCAAACAAAAGTTAATCCTTCTAACTTGACTTTTAAAATCAACTAAACACATGTTCTATATCTATATGATATGCTAACTTAATGATTTAAAACCTGGAAACACGAAAAACACCGTAAAACCGGATTTACGCCGTCGTAGTAACACCGCGGGCTGTTTTGGGTTAGTTAATTAAAAACTATGATAAACTTTGATTTAAAAGTTGTTATTCTGAGAAAATGATTTTTATTATGAACATGAAACTATATCCAAAAATTATGGTTAAACTCAAAGTGGAAGTATGTTTTCTAAAATGGTCATCTAGACGTCGTTCTTTCGACTGAAATGACTACCTTTACAAAAACGACTTGTAACTTATTTTTCCGACTATAAACCTATAATTTTCTGTTTATATTCATAAAATAGAGTTCAATATGAAACCATAGCAATTTGATTCACTCAAAACGGATTTAAAATGAAGAAGTTATGGGTAAAACAAGATTGGATAATTTTTCTCATTTTAGCTACGTGAAAATTGGTAACAAATCTATTCCAACCATAACTTAATCAACTTGTATTGTATATTATGTAATCTTGAGATACCATAGACACGTATACAATATTTCGACCTATCATGTCGACACATCTATATATATTTCGGAACAACCATAGACACTCTATATGTGAATGTTGGAGTTAGCTATACAGGGTTGAGGTTGATTCCAAAATATATATAGTTTGAGTTGTGATCAATACTGAGATACGTATACACTGGGTCGTGGATTGATTCAAGATAATATTTATCTATTTATTTCTGTACATCTAACTGTGGACAACTAGTTGTAGGTTACTAACGAGGACAGCTGACTTAATAAACTTAAAATATCAAAATATATTAAAAGTGTTGTAAATATATTTTGAACATACTTTGATATACATGTATATATTGTTATAGGTTCGTGAATCAACCAGTGGCCAAGTCTTACTTCCCGACGAAGTAAAAATCTGTGAAAGTGAGTTATAGTCCCACTTTTAAAATATAATATTTTTGGGATGAGAATACATGCAGGTTTTATAAATGATTTACAAAATAGACACAAGTACGTGAAACTACATTCTATGGTTGAATTATCGAAATCGAATATGCCCCTTTTTATTAAGTCTGGTAATCTAAGAATTAGGGAACAGACACCCTAATTGACGCGAATCCTAAAGATAGATCTATTGGGCCTAACAAACCCCATCCAAAGTACCGGATGCTTTAGTACTTCGAAATTTATATCATATCCGAAGGGTGTCCCGGAATGATGGGGATATTCTTATATATGCATCTTGTTAATGTCGGTTACCAGGTGTTCACCATATGAATGATTTTTATCTCTATGTATGGGATGTGTATTGAAATATGAAATCTTATGGTCTATTGTTATGATTTGATATATATAGGTTAAACCTATAACTCACCAACATTTTTGTTGACGTTTAAAGCATGTTTATTCTCAGGTGAATATTAAGAGCTTCCGCTGTTGCATACTAAAATAAGGACAAGATTTGGAGTCCATGTTTGTATGATATTGTGTAAAAACTGCATTCAAAAAACTGATTTCGATGTAACATATTTGTATTGTAAACCATTATGTAATGGTCGTGTGTAAACAGGATATTTTAGATTATCATTATTTGATAATCTACGTAAAGCTTTTTAAACCTTTATTTATGAAATAAAGGTTATGGTTTGTTTTAAAATGAATGCAGTCTTTGAAAAACGTCTCATATAGAGGTCAAAACCTCGCAACGAAATCAATTAATATGGAACGTTTTTAATCAATAAGAACGGGACATTTCAGTTGGTATCCGAGCGTTGGTCTTAGAGAACCAGAATTTTGCATTAGTGTGTCTTATCGAGTTTGTTAGGATGCATTAGTGAGTCTGGACTTCGACCGTGTTTACTTGAAAAATGATTGCTTAACAAATTTTGTTGGAAACTATATATTTTTAACATGTGAATATTATGTGATATATTAATCTCTTAACGCGTTTGATATTATGTGATAGATGTCTACCTCTAGAACAAGTCCCATTGACTCACCTAATAATAATGAAGAGTCAAATGTAAATTGGAATGATTCGTGGACTGATTCACAAGTTCCCGAAGAGGAACCGGAAGAAGAGTCGGAACCGAAAGAAGAGTCAGAACCGGAAGAAGAATCGGAACCGGAAGAAGAATCGGAACCAGATGAAGAAATAGAACCGGTGGGGGAAATAATAAAACGGTTAAGTAAAAGAAAATCCTCAACCAACCGACCAAGGTTAATTATGGTAAATGGTGTTTCCACCAAGGAAGCAAAATATTGGGAGGATTACCAATTCTCTGATGAATCGGATTCCAACGAGAATTCCGATGATGTTATAGAAATTACCCCAACTGAATTTAAAAAGGCAAAAGAAAATAATAAGGGAAAGGGCATAAAAATAGAGAAATCTAATTCCAACCCCGATGAACTTTATATGTATCGTCAACCCCCGAAGTCCTTAAGTTGTAACAATGACCCGGGAACCTCTAAACCACCAGGTTTTTCTAAACCAATGTGGATCACGACGGCTCGTATTAGGGAAACATCATATATCCCTAGAAACTTGGCAAAACGAACCAAAACCGAAGAAGAAGAAACAAGCGAGTCGGAATAAGATAGTTGTATTCGTGTGGTGTAATATATGTAATATAGTGTGCTTATGTTTTATGATATATGTAAAAATTGCTTGTATTAATAAGTATTTTTTTTTTATGAATCTAACTCTTGTCTATTTTACAGTATAAAAACACAAAATGGATAGACAACCCAATATTTTAAGAGACCTACCCGGAGACATGATTGATGAAATCTTGTCTAGAGTCGGTCAGAATTCTTCGGCACAACTATTTAAGGCGAGATCAGTTTGTAAGACATTCGAAGAACGTTCCAAGAATGTCTTGGTTTATAAGAGACTTTCGTTTGAAAGATGGGGGATATCACATTGGGAAACCAATAAGTTACGATGTGTTTACTTTGACGCATATATTGCGGGGAACCCAAATGCTATTTTACGCAATGGGTTAAGAAATTATTTTGACTCAATATATCCGAATATTGGACTTCGTGATTTAGAAAAAGCGGCTAACATGCAACATAAAGAAGCATGTTATGCTTACGGATTAGTAATGTTCGCTTCTCACCAAAGTGAGAACAAGAACATCGGACTACAATTATTAAACAAAACGTTCCCACAAGTGACGGAGTCGGTAATTGGGGTAAGAAATGAGGTTTTTAGATTGTTACGGGACTGTTGGACATTACGTAACCCTCGTCCCTTTGACGACGTTACAACACGCTGTCTTATCAACGGCCATAACGGTTATGTTCCACAAGACCAAGGATGGGAAGTAGTCCTAGTAAAACCAGAATGCATGACTTGTTTCTGGACGTATGAATTACGTGTCTTTATTGCCTTTGCTGAACGACTTGTGTACTAGCTAGAATTATCTTCACAACCATCTTGTATCAAATTTATTGTGTGCTATATTTCATGCTATATGTAAAATAAACGGTATTGTAAGTTTGTAAAATGTTGTGTAAAAGTTTGAACGCGAAATATTATTATAATCAGTTTTTCATATAGAATTGTAGTAGTTGAATTGTATATTAGCTACTAAGTATGAACTTAACGGGTAGGTACTACCCGAATTTAAACTTATAAAACGCTAATATGAAGAAAAAGCTTTTATAAATGAGTTCATATTATGCTACGAAATACTATTAACTACTCTTAATATTCTGTATGATTAACTTGTTCCATTTAACTATTTTGAAGGAAATGGCACCGACTACTCGACACACCGTGAATATGAATGAAGAGGAATTCCGTACTTTTCTAGCTTCAAACATAGCCGCAGTACAGGCTGCGCTACATACCAATAATAACCTTGGATCTAGCAGTACAGGAAATCGTGTAGGATGCACCTACAAAGAATTCACTGCCTGCAAACCTTTGGAATTTGATGGAACCGAAGGACCGATCGGATTGAAACGGTGGACCGAGAAGGTCGAATCGGTGTTTGCCATAAGTAAGTGTACTGAAGAGGACAAAGTGAAGTACGCTACGCATACCTTCACAGGTTCTGCGTTAACATGGTGGAATACCTATCTAGAGCAAGTGGGACAAGATGATGCTTACGCACTACCGTGGTCAGCATTCAAGCACTTGATAAACGAGAAATACCGTCCCAGAACCGAGGTTAATAAGCTCAAGACAGAACTTAGAGGGTTACGAACCCAAGGATTTGATATTACCACGTACGAAATATGATTCACAGAATTGTGCCTATTGTGTCCGGGAGCGTTCGAAGATGAGGAAGAGAAGATCGACTCGTTTGTGAAAGGATTACCGGAAAGAATCCAAGAAGATATAAGTTCACGCGAGCCCGCCTCCATACAACAGGCATGTAGAATGGCTCACAAACTAGTGAACCAGATTGAAGAAAGAATTAAAGAACAGACTGCTGAAGAGACCAATGTGAAGCAAGTCAAAAGAAAGTGGGAGGAAAACGGTGATAAGAATCACCAATACAACAACAACAGCAATTACAACAATAATCGCAACAATTATCCCAGCAATCGCAACATCAATCGCAACTACAACAAACGGCCCAACAACAACAACAACAACAACAACAACAACAACAACAACAACAACAACAACAACAACAGCAACTACAACAATCATCCCAACAACAATAATAACCGCAACAACAACAACAATCAGAAGCAGCTATGCCAAAGGTGTGAAAAGTATCACTCGGGGTTCTGCACCAAATTTTGCAACAAGTGTAAAAGAAATGGTCATAGCGCAGCGAAGTGTGAGGTCTACGGACCAGGGGTTAATAGAACCAAAGGAACAAATGGTGTCGGAACGAGTAATGGCGGAGCAAGTAGTGTCTGAGCAAGTTATGCCAATGTAGTTTGTTATAAATGTGGAAAACCGGGCCACATTATTAGAAATTGCCCGAACCAGGAGAAAACGAATGGACAAGGCCGTGGAAGAGTTTTCAATATTAATGCGGCAGAGGCACAGGAAGACCCGGAGCTTGTTACGGGTACGTTTCTTATTGACAATAAATCTGCTTACGTTTTATTTGATTCGGGTGCGGATAGAAGCTATATGAGTAGAGATTTTTGTGCTAAATTAAGTTGTCCATTGACGCCTTTGGATAGTAAATTTTTACTCGAATTAGCAAATGGTAAATTAATTTCAGCAGATAATATATGTCGGAATCGAGAAATTAAACTGGTTAGCGAAACATTTAAGATTGATTTGATACCAGTAGAGTTAGGGAGTTTTGATGTGATAATCGGTATGGACTGGTTGAAAGAAGTGAAAGCGGAGATCGTTTGTTACAAAAATGCAATTCGCATTATACGAGAAAAAGGAAAACCCTTAATGGTGTACGGAGAAAAGGGCAACACGAAGCTACATCTTATTAGTAATTTGAAGGCACAAAAACTAATAAGAAAAGGTTGCTATGCTGTTCTAGCACACGTCGAGAAAGTACAAACTGAAGAAAAGAGCATCAATGATGTTCCCGTCGCAAAAGAATTTCCTGATGTATTTCCGAAAGAATTACCGGGATTACCCCCACATCGATCCGTTGAATTTCAAATAGATCTTGTACCAGGAGCTGCACCAATAGCTCGTGCTCCTTACAGACTCGCACCTAGCGAGATGAAAGAACAACAAAGCCAATTACAAGAACTTTTAGAGCGTGGTTTCATTCGACCAAGCACATCACCGTGGGGAGCTCCTGTTTTGTTTGTCAAGAAGAAAGATGGTACATTCAGGTTGTGTATCGACTACCAAGAGTTGAACAAACTTACCATCAAGAACCGCTACCCACTACCGAGAATCGATGACTTATTTGATCAACTACAAGGCTCGTCTGTTTATTCAAAGATTGACTTACGTTCCGGGTATCATCAAATGCGGGTGAAAGAAGATGATATTCCAAAGACTGCTTTCAGAACACGTTACGGTCATTACGAGTTTATGGTCATGCCGTTTGGTTTAACTAATGCACCAGCTGTGTTCATGGACCTTATGAACCGAGTGTGTGGACCATACCTTGACAAGTTTGTCATTGTTTTCATTGATGACATACTTATTTACTCAAAGAATGACCAAGAACACGGTGAACATTTGAGAAAGGTGTTAGAAGTATTGAGGAAGGAAGAGTTGTACGCTAAGTTTTCAAAGTGTGCATTTTGGTTGGAAGAAGTTCAATTCCTTGGTCACATAGTGAACAAAGAAGGTATTAAGGTGGATCCGGTAAAGATAGAAACTGTTGAAAAGTGGGAAACCCCGAAAACTCCGAAACACATACGCCTGTTTTTAGGACTAGCTGGTTACTACAGAAGGTTCATCCAAGACTTTTCCAGAATAGCAAAACCCTTGACTGCATTAACGCATAAAGGGAAGAAATTTGAATGGAATGATGAACAAGAGAAAGCGTTTCAGTTATTGAAGAAAAAGCTAACTACGGCACCTATATTGTCATTGCCTGAAGGGAATGATGATTTTGTGATTTATTGTGACGCATCAAAGCAAGGTCTCGGTTGTGTATTAATGCAACGAACGAAGGTGATTGCTTATGCGTCTAGACAATTGAAGATTCACGAACAAAATTATACGACGCATGATTTGGAATTAGGCGCGGTTGTTTTTGCATTAAAGACTTGGAGGCACTACTTATATGGGGTCAAAAGTATTATATATACCGACCACAAAAGTCTTCAACACATATTTAATCAGAAACAACTGAATATGAGGCAGCGTAGGTGGATTGAATTATTGAATGATTACGACTTTGAGATTCGTTACCACCCGGGGAAGGCAAATGTGATAGCCGATGCCTTGAGCAGGAAGGACAGAGAACCCATTCGAGTAAAATCTATGAATATAATGATTCATAATAACATTACTACTCAAATAAAGGAGGCGCAACAAGGAGTTTTAAAAGAGGGAAATTTAAAGGATGAAATACCCAAAGGATCGGAGAAGCATCTTAATATTCGGGAAGACGGAACCCGGTATAGGGCTGAAAGGATTTGGGTACCAAAATTTGGAGATATGAGAGAAATGGTACTTAGGGAAGCTCATAAAACCAGATACTCAATACATCCTGGAACGGGGAAGATGTACAAGGATCTCAAGAAACATTTTTGGTGGCCGGGTATGAAAGCCGATGTTGCTAAATACGTAGGAGAATGTTTGACGTGTTCTAAGGTCAAAGCTGAGCATCAGAAACCATCAGGTCTACTTCAACAACCCGAAATCCCGGAATGGAAATGGGAAAACATTACCATGGATTTCATCACTAAATTGCCAAGGACTGCAAGTGGTTTTGATACTATTTGGGTAATAGTTGATCGTCTCACCAAATCAGCACACTTCCTTCCAATAAGAGAAGATGACAAGATGGAGAAGTTATCACGACTGTATTTGAAGGAAGTCGTCTCCAGACATGGAATACCAATCTCTATTATCTCTGATAGGGATGACAGATTTATTTCAAGATTCTGGCAGACATTACAGCAAGCATTAGGAACTCGTCTAGACATGAGTACTGCCTATCATCCACAAACTGATGGGCAGAGCGAAAGGACGATACAAACGCTTGAAGACATGCTACGAGCATGTGTTATTGATTTCGGAAACAGTTGGGATCGACATCTACCGTTAGCAGAATTTTCCTTCAACAACAGCTACCATTCAAGCATTGAGATGGCGCCATTTGAAGCACTTTATGGTAGAAAGTGCAGGTCTCTGATTTGTTGGAGTGAAGTGGGGGATAGACAGATTACGGGTCCGGAGATTATACAAGAAACTACCGAGAAGATCATCCAAATTCAACAACGGTTGAAAACCGCCCAAAGTCGACAAAAGAGCTACGCTGACATTAAAAGAAAAGATATAGAATTTGAAATTGGAGAGATAGTCATGCTTAAAGTTGCACCTTGGAAAGGCATTGTTCGATTTGGTAAACGAGGGAAATTAAATCCAAGGTATATTGGACCATTCAAGATTATTGATCGTGTCGGACCAGTAGCTTACCGACTAGAGTTACCTCAACAACTCGCGGCTGTACATAACACTTTCCACGTCTCGAATTTGAAGAAATGTTTTACTAAAGAAGATCTCACTATTCCGTTAGATGAAATCCAAATCAACGAAAAACTTCAATTCATCGAAGAACCCGTCGAAATAATGGATCGTGAGGTTAAAAGACTTAAGCAAAACAAGATACCAATTGTTAAGGTTCGATGGAATGCTCGTAGAGGACCCGAGTTCACCTGGGAGCGTGAAGATCAGATGAAGAAGAAATACCCGCATCTATTTCCAGAAGATTCGTCAACACCTTCAACAGCTTAAAATTTCGGGACGAAATTTATTTAACGGGTAGGTACTGTAGTGACCCGAACTTTTCCATGTTTATATATATTAATTGAGATTGATATTTACATGATTAAATGTTTCCAACATGTTAAGCAATCAAACTTGTTAAGACTTGATTAATTGAAATATGTTTCATATAGACAATTGACCACCCAAGTTGACCGGTGATTCACGAACGTTAAAACTTGTAAAAACTATATGATGACATATATATGGATATATATATAGTTAACATGATACTATGATAAGTAAACATATCATTAAGTATATTAACAATGAACTACATATGTAAAAACAAGACTACTAACTTAATGATTTTTAAACGAGACATATATGTAACGATTATCATTGTAAAGACATTTAATGTATATATATCATATTAAGAGATATTCATACATGATAATATCATGATAATATAATAATTTAAAATCTCATTTGATATTATAAACATTGGGTTAACAACATTTAACAAGATCGTTAACCTAAAGGTTTCAAAACAACACTTACATGTAACGACTAACGATGACTTAACGACTCAGTTAAAATGTATATACATGTAGTGTTTTAATATGTATTTATACACTTTTGAAAGACTTCAATACACTTATCAAAATACTTCTACTTAACAAAAATGCTTACAATTACATCCTCGTTCAGTTTCATCAACAATTCTACTCGTATGCACCCGTATTCGTACTCGTACAATACACAGCTTTTAGATGTATGTACTATTGGTATATACACTCCAATGATCAGCTCTTAGCAGCCCATGTGAGTCACCTAACACATGTGGGAACCATAATTTGGCAACTAGCATGAAATATCTCATAAAATTACAAAAATATGAGTAATCATTCATGACTTATTTACATGAAAACAAAATTACATATCCTTTATATCTAATCCATACACCAACGACCAAAAACACCTACAAACACTTTCATTCTTCAATTTTCTTCATCTAATTGATCTCTCTCAAGTTCTATCTTCAAGTTCTAAGTGTTCTTCATAAATTCCAAAAGTTCTAGTTTCATAAAATCAAGAATACTTTCAAGTTTGCTAGCTCACTTCCAATCTTGTAAGGTGATCATCCAACCTCAAGAAATCTTTGTTTATTACAGTAGGTTATCATTCTAATACAAGGTAATAATCATATTCAAACTTTGGTTCAATTTCTATAACTATAACAATCTTATTTCAAGTGATGATCTTACTTGAACTTGTTTTCGTGTCATGATTCTGCTTCAAGAACTTCGAGCCATCCAAGGATCCATTGAAGCTAGATCCATTTTTCTCTTTTCCAGTAGGTTTATCCAAGGAACTTAAGGTAGTAATGATGTTCATAACATCATTCGATTCATACATATAAAGCTATCTTATTCGAAGGTTTAAACTTGTAATCACTAGAACATAGTTTAGTTAATTCTAAACTTGTTCGCAAACAAAAGTTAATCCTTCTAACTTGACTTTTAAAATCAACTAAACACATGTTCTATATCTATATGATATGCTAACTTAATGATTTAAAACCTGAAAACACGGAAAACACCGTAAAACCGGATTTACGCCGTCGTAGTAACACCGCGGGCTGTTTTGGGTTAGTTAATTAAAAACTATGATAAACTTTGATTTAAAAGTTGTTATTCTGAAAAAATGATTTTTATTATGAACATGAAACTATATCCAAAAATTATGGTTAAACTCAAAGTGGAAGTATGTTTTCTAAAATGGTCATCTAGACGTCGTTCTTTCGACTGAAATGACTACCTTTACAAAAACGACTTGTAACTTATTTTTCCGACTATAAACCTATACTTTTCTGTTTATATTCATAAAATAGAGTTCAATATGAAACCATAGCAATTTGATTCACTCAAAACGGATTTAAAATGAAGAAGTTATGGGTAAAACAAGATTGGATAATTTTTCTCATTTTAGCTACGTGAAAATTGGTAACAAATCTATTCCAACCATAACTTAATCAACTTGTATTGTATATTATGTAATCTTGAGATACCATAGACACGTATACAATATTTCAACCTATCATGTCGACACATCTATATATATTTCGGAACAACCATAGACACTCTATATGTGAATGTTGGAGTTAGCTATACAGGGTTGAGGTTGATTCCAAAATATATATAGTTTGAGTTGTGATCAATACTGAGATACGTATACACTGGGTCGTGGATTAATTCAAGATAATATTTATCGATTTATTTCTGTACATCTAACTGTGGACAACTAGTTGTAGGTTACTAACGAGGACAGCTGACTTAAAACATCAAAATATATTAAAAGTGTTGTAAATATATTTTGAACATACTTTGATATACATGTATATATTGTTATAGGTTCGTGAATCAACCAGTGGCCAAGTCTTACTTCCCGACGAAGTAAAAATCTGTGAAAGTGAGTTATAGTCCCACTTTTAAAATCTAATATTTTTGGGATGAGAATACATGCAGGTTTTATAAATGATTTACAAAATAGACACAAGTACGTGAAACTACATTCTATGGTTGAATTATCGAAATCGAATATGCCCCTTTTTATTAAGTCTGGTAATCTAAGAATTAGGGAACAGACACCCTAATTGACGCGAATCCTAAAGATAGATCTATTGGGCCTAACAAACCCCATTCAAAGTACCGGATGCTTTAGTACTTCGAAATTTATATCATATCCGAAGGGTGTCCCGGAATGATGGGGATATTCTTATATATGCATCTTGTTAATGTCGGTTACCAGGTGTTCACCATATGAATGATTTTTATCTCTATGTATGGGATGTGTATTGAAATATGAAATCTTGTGGTCTATTGTTATGATTTGATATATATAGGTTAAACCTATAACTCACCAACATTTTTGTTGACGTTTAAAGCATGTTTATTCTCAGGTGAATATTAAGAGCTTCCGCTGTTGCATACTAAAATAAGGACAAGATTTGGAGTCCATGTTTGTATGATATTGTGTAAAAACTGCATTCAAGAAACTGATTTCAATGTAACATATTTGTATTGTAAACCATTATGTAATGGTCGTGTGTAAACAGGATATTTTAGATTATCATTATTTGATAATCTACGTAAAGCTTTTTAAAACTTTATTTATGAAATAAAGGTTATGGTTTGTTTTAAAATGAATGCAGTCTTTGAAAAACGTCTCATATAGAGGTCAAAACCTCGCAACGAAATCAATTAATATGGAACGTTTTTAATCAATAAGAACGGGACATTTCATAGTGAATGCAATACTTATACATATACATATGTAATTTACCTACACGCATCCACTTACAATACCATGCAAACAAAATGCATAAACGAGCTAGCAACACCAAACATACGACTAGCAACAACGTTAGTATATAAATTGCCACAATAATATACTAAATCACAATAATGCATAAATATAACAAACCGTTCCCCGCTATGGCACTACCGACTTGTAGACGACCAATAACGTCGAGTCTCACTCGTATGTTGTCACCGACTTGTGACACATCAAAGGGTGTCACCGACTTGTGAACTACCCACCAATATCTATGGGTCACCGACTTGTGAGCGCCATGTGACATCACCGACTTGTGAAGCGCCACTAAGTGTCACCGACTTGTGAACACTATAGGATGTCACCGACTTGTGAATCACCCAAGGGTATCACCGACTTGTGAACCCCCATCAATACATATGGGTCAGCGGCTTGTGAACACTATGAAGTGTCACCGACTTGTGACATAACGCCCACTACTCACGATGTGGCACCAAAGGCCCACATCGCGTACGAGTAAATAAACTACATACATACATGTATAAATATTCCACTCACCTTGTCGCCTTGAAGAAATGCCACCGAATAATCCGCAACACACCGATGGAATGTACCTATTCCATTATCACAAACACAACAACACAATTAGGGTGGATTTACAAATCAACCCAAATTGACAACTAGTGCAATTTCGACCCAAATGCACTTCCAAGCACAAACCGTGCCCAAACTAACCAATAATCACTAACACAAGTGAGAATGGTCCTAATATGCCAATCAAACCCAATCATAGGTGTTAAACACCTATCTTGCCCAAAATGACACTTAAACACTAATTTTGACCCAAAGGAGTCAACATCGCGCCATTAGCGAGTTTTGATACCAAAACATATTTAACTCGGTTTTATACTTCAACTTAATACATTTTAAGTTTATAAACCTTATTTAATCGACAATTGGGTCATAATCACCACCAAACCCTAATTTTGACTCAAGTCAAAATTAGTCAACCCAAATTCACCTAAAGTGATTCCAACACTTTCATAATCACTAAACCTAGTGATTAAACTCAAAATTAAAGCCTAATCAAGGCCAAATCGTCAACCAACCCAAAACCCGCCAAGTGACAAGAATAACTAGTCACCATAAACCCATTTCATCATCTAAGAGGGTTTCAATACAAATCAAACTCAAACCCTAACTTGAATATCAAATCTAACAAATGTAATTCGGAGTTTGAACTTACCAATACCACCAAAACGATGCCGTTGACGAGTAGAACAACTTTAAAACCCGAGCTTTGGTGAAAATCCAACTCCTTCTTCTCCAAATCAAGCTCTCTCTCACTAAAAGTGGGTTTCTCTCACTAGGGTTTGAAGAGAGTGTTTGTGTGGGTGAGAAATGAGCTCCAAAGGAGTTCTAGGTCAGTCTTGATGACCCCAAACCGACCCTAATTGAAAAGACCAAAGTACCCCTCATTTAAACCTTTTAAAAAGGCTGAAAATTGCCCCTGCAGCAATCGGCGCGCCGCGCCAGAAGGTGGAGCGCCGCTCCAAATAACTGGAAATTGTGGTCGAGCCCAAAACAGGTTTCAGCAACTTGTTTTGGCCATAACTTTTCGACCGTAACTCCGTTTTCGATGAATCAAATATCGTTGGAAACGTAATAAGATTTCCTTTCCAATGGTAAGGCTTTGAAACATCAACACAAACTTTATTTGGGGTTGAAAAGATACGTACACACCTTACCACTTCAGACAACGTCCAGTTTCCTTCGGCGTTCGAGCAAGCAACACGTACACTTCATACACGCATCGTACACCATAAATACATTATGTACAATTTACAATAGTGGTCAAAGACAGGACCTTGTGCCAGACCGAAAAATTATAAGGGTGAGCTTTACTATTGCTCCTACCAAGGATAGTAATTGCGTCCGACACATTATAGACCATAATTAAAAGCATGTCAGGGGACATTGCCTTAACAGTTGCTTGTTCAACGCTTTCCTTTACAACCGAACGGTAGTTTATCGAAAGGTAATATACGGAGCAAGTAAACTGGACGTGTTGCTTTCCTAATACAAGGTTAGCAAGTGGGTGACACAAAACCACAAGTTTTGAGCTAAAATTTTCAAATCTGAACCCACCAAACCCACAAAAACAATTTGCAAACACCGGTGAAGGGTTATTCCGAAAAACTTATCTAGGGTAAAAGCTAGATTTAATTTTCAAAAGATCAAATGTTTTCATAAAGATCCAATTTCCTTAATGGATCTAAATTTTTATAGTCATGTGGGACTGTAAACCATATCGTTACTACCATTGTTTATACCGCCGTAAAGAAATCACTGATATACAAAGTATGAAGAATAAAGAAGTGATTCTAGTATATCAAGACTATATTGCTTGAGGACAAGCAACGCTCAAGTGTGGGAATATTTGATAATGCTAAAAACGAACATATATTTCATAGCATTATTCCTCAAGAAAGACAAGCTTTTAGTTGCAATTGTTCTATTTACAAGTGATATTCGTTTAAATAATAAAAGGTGAAGATGAAAGACAGATTCGACGAATTGAAGACGCAAACGACCAAAAAGCTCAAAAATACAAAATACAATCAAAGAGGTTCCAATTATCGATAAGAAACGTCTCAAAATTACAAGAGTACAAGATTCAAAACGCAAAGTACAACATATTAAATTGTACGCAAGGACGTTCGAAAATCCGGAACCGGGACCAGAGTCAACTCTCAACGCTCGACGCAACGGACTAAAAATTACAAGTTAACTATGTATATAAATATAATATAATATATAATTAATTCTTAAAATTAATATATATATTATAATATATTTATAAATCGTCGGCAAACAAAGAGCCAAACCTGGGTGAGCTGTAATTTCAAACTCCGCGAGTTGCGGAGTTTGAAGGCAAAAAATTACGCGACTCGCGGAGTCCCTCTGGACGAAAATTCCTATAAAAGCCAGCGAATTCTGATCGTAAAAATCATCCAAAAATATCAATCTCTCTATATCTATACGTAAATATTTATATTTATAATTTAATTTTAATTTTAATTTTAATTCTAATAATAAGGGTGTGTTAACGAATGTTGTAAGGGTGTAAGTCGAAATTCTGTCCGTGTAACGCTACGCTATTTTTAATCATTGTAAGTTATGTTCAACCTTTTTAATTTAATGTCTCATAGCTAAGTTATTATTATGCTTATTTAAAATGAAGTAATCATGATGTTGGGCTAATTACTAAAATTGGGTAATTGGGCTTTGTACCATAATTGGGGTTTGGACAAAAGAACGACATTTGTGGAAATTAGACTATGGGCTATTAATGGGCTTTATATTTGTTTAACTAAATGATAGTTTTTTAATTTTAATATAAAGATTCACAATTGGACGTCCCTATAAATAACCATATACACTCGATCGGATACGATGGGCAGGGTATTTATATGTACGAATAATCGTTCATTTAACTGGACACGGGAATGGATTAATAGTCACTAGAATTATTAAAACAGGGGTGAAATTATGTACAAGGACACTTGGCATAATTGATAATAAAGTATTAAAACCTTGGGTTACACTCAGTCGACATCCTGGTGTAATTATTAAACAAAGTAATAAAACCTTGTTACAGTTTAAGTCCCCAATTAGTTGGAATATTTAACTTCGGGTATAAGGATAATTTGACGAGGATACTCGCACTTTATATTTATGACTGATGGACTGTTATGGACAAAAACCAGACGGACATATTAAATAATCCAGGACAAAGGACAATTGAACCATGGGCATAAAACTAAAATCAACACGTCAAACATCATGATTACGGAAGTTTAAATAAGCATAATTCTTTTATCTCATATTTAATTTCCTTTATTTTATATTTAATTGCACTTCTAATTATCGCACTTTTATTTATTGTTATTGTATTTAATTGCACTTTTAATTATCGTACTTTTTAATTATCGCAAGTTTATTTTATCGCACTTTTATTTATCGCAATTTCATTATCGTTATTTACTTTACATTAAGTCTTGTATTTATTTTTAATTTTGGTTTTAACTGCGACTAAAGTTTTAAAATCGACAAACCGGTCATTAAACGGTAAAAACCCCCCTTAATAATAATAATATTACTTATATATATATATATTTGTATTTTTATAAAATAAAACTAATATAGCGTTAAGCTTTGTTTAAAGATTTTCCCTGTGGAACGAACCGGACTTACTAAAAACTACACTACTGTACGATTAGGTACACTGCCTATAAGTGTTGTAGCAAGGTTTAAGTATATCCATTCAATAAATAAATAAATATCTTGAGTAAAATTGTATTGTATTTAATAGTATTTCCTTGTAAAATTTAATAGTATTTTATACCCCTTAGCTTTAACATCATAGATTAATAGTTATAATTTTCAGAAATGCATAATTATTTACGAATAATTGTTCCTGCGTCGTCGGAACTAGTCGAAGTTAGGTTTAAATTTAGTCGGAAATTTCCGGGTTGTCACAGTACCTACCCGTTAAAAGAAATTTCGTCCCGAAATTTGATTGTGGTCATCTTGGCTAACAATAAAATTGTTTTCGTGACGAATATAAGTTGATAAATAGAGTTTTATCACTATTGAGTAATATAGATAAAACGATTCGATTACATGAAGAGTATAAACGAAGCTATCGTAAAAGATTGAAATGAAGAAATATCTGTTTGCTTTAACTTTTGATGTAGTCACGATTGATTTCCAGAATTCAAGGGATTAAAGGAAATCTTCGTAATCTATAAGATTTGATTCTCCGGTAATTAAGGAAATTGGGATTTTCTTTGATTAAATGCGGTAAATTGCCTCGATTGACGTGTCTGGAATTTCGCTATAAATTGGCTTCTTCCATTTCATTATCTTCACCACTTATATACTTTCTTCCTCAATTCATACTTCCAAAAGATTCGTCAATATGCTTCATCTAGTTCTAATTCTGGATATAGTCCTGATTTTTATATCTATCGTTCTTCTTTTTCATCTGTCGCCGGAAGAGTCAGTTTACTTCTACTATGCTCTTGGATTTATTGTGTTTTTAGTTCTCCCATATCTTTATATTGCTATACACATTGATATACATGGTTTGTAATTTCGGTGTCATTATCAGCTTTATATTTTCCCTTATATGTCGAAGCTTCATGCTTTTGTAAAGCAAGTAATGGTCCAGAATTCGTAGGTATGAAGTTTCAAATGAACATAATGTTCTAAGCAGAAAGGAACGTAGTATCATGATTTAATTTATTAAATTACCAGAATTACTGAGGATAGAACTATCAAGAATATATTTTCTTGATATGTTCAGAGATTAAATAGAATGTAAGAGTCGTGTAACATGGTAAATGATGATTATAAAGTCTATGAATCATCATCTTCCATTAAAAATTTTAGCATGACTTACTATAATATAATCATGTTGGTCTGACGTCATTATATTATACTAACTCATGCTTCAATTCCCAACACTTCTTCAAAACATTTATAATTTAAACTTGAATTTTACAGAATATAGAAACTAAAACAGTTTCCTTTCTGATGTAATAACGATAACGCAAAGAGATAATTAATTGCGGACAAGAATCGTTATGAAGATATCTTCAGAGATATAGAGGATATTTATAACGAAAGATACGATGATTTCTTAAAATATATAATAAATGAAAATTCTTCTGTAGAAATTTTGAATGCGTAAAGAGATCTTCGGTGATATCCATCAGAAATCGAATCATCTAGATTCTTTATGTATAGGTTTAATCTTCGTGATTTTTCAACAGCCTCCTTCATGGGTACCAAGTTTTCTTTTGAGCTTCTCCATCGTACCATTCTTTATTATCAAGCTTTTGGTCATTAAGACCCTCTACAGCGTTTGCTGCTTCGTCAGCATTTTCAAAGTTTAACGAATCTGAATAATAGGTTATAGTTCTAAGGTGTTTTCAAGAATTTAGAGTTGAAGTGTTTAAGCGTAGGATGTAACTAGAAATGTTGTAAATCTCAAAAGTAATGAATGATGGTTTCAGTGGTTTGATGTGATAAGAATGTGAATGAATATAATTTACGAATGTAGTGATCTTAGGAAGATAACACCTGCTAAAGCTTTGGATGTCCAATTGAATTTGAATGAAAATGGTTGTTCTGAGTAGGATAGTTAATGTCTGCTGAATCAGAATTGAAGATTGTACAGTATAACATATTAATGTGAATTCTAAATATTTCTTGGGTATTACCTACCCGTTAAAATATTTTTAACATCAACAGTTTGTACAAAATAATTTGAATATATACCCACTTATATATTTTCTTCGAATGTAAATCGTGGATTTAATGAGTTAATATCATATTAGTCTCATCTGATTTGAGGTTGGAACAAGAATAAATAATCTCCAAAAACTTTTAGAAACTACATATTCTCTGCAGAGTATTTCTTCAATGTAGTTATGAATCAATACTTCATCGTTTGTTGTTACTGGTATTCCTTGGTATCTATGGGGCATATGATGTTGATGCTCGTGGCACGGATTGTGATGTTGAGGCTTGTGATGCGGATATTGTTATTTGATGAAGCTAATGGTGCTGATGATGTTGCTGATACTGATGCAACTGCTGGTGCTTATAATGCTTGCTGTGTTGATGATGTTGGCGTTATTGTTGAGGCTGTTGCTGATTCTGGTAGTGCCGTCGGTGCTGGTGATGTTGACGATACTGCTGGTGGTGTTGTGGTTGTTGTTGGTATTGCTTGTGGTACTTGGGTAGTAGATGTGAGCCTAGCTTCCAAATCGTGCACCGTTTCCTCCAGGGTTTCTACTTTACGCTCAAGTTTATGAATTAGTTCTACCCATTCTTCCGTAAGGTTTGTCAATTCTTGATATTTAGTTCGAAGTCTTCTAACTTCTTCTAATGATCCTATCTAATTAGAATTTAGGAGTAGAGGACGAATACTGTCTTTGACTACGGTGAGACGACCTTCGAGGCGGAAAATCCTTGCGAAAAGAGTGAAAACGGTGTTGCGAACAGGTTCGCCGGTAAGCGGATCAAGTACTCCAACATTAGGTGGTAAGTTCGGCTCGTGATATGGAGTACTTCTTCATTCCTCCATAGGGTGAGTATTTCACGAACCCATCCCCATCTTCTGAAGAAATCACGGTAGTTGATCGGTTAGTGTATCCCCATCATGTTGTCTTCAGAACTAGAGGAATTTGAAGAATCAGGTGAAAAATTCATATTATGTGATTTGGAATAGGGTTTTCGATATGAAATGGGTGTGAATATTGAATGATATATCCGTCTCCTTGAATACGTATATATAGTAAAAAGATTTCATAATTTACGGAGGGAATTTAGGAAAAGTGGTAGACAAAGTTTACTGGGATAGATATGATAAGATATGAATTTGTCTGTACATCATCTATGCAATAATCGCAGTATGACGTGTCGAGACTTTAATTATTAAGCAAATGATTTCCAACAAAGATTGATAGATATACTTTCGATTAAAGACTTTCAATTCGTAGTGGCCTATTCAGGTCTAGGGGCTTGAGCTATAGGATTCTTTAAATCAGTAATCCAAACCCTTCCAATCTAGAGTTTCGTAGACGCGACTCGTCAAGAAAATTCAATGATCAAAAATAACGAGAAAGCAAAGATTTTGAAAGCAATGAATATGAATAGTAGAGATTTCAAAAATCATGGATAACATTTCATGTAATACATATGTAATACACAAAACCATGATAGATAACAAAGGAATGTCGAGAATGGTGTCGCATTTAAATGTGGTGGCGGAATTGGATAGTACTTAGGAGAGTGAGCAGAGTTCTTAGATTGGCTTGGCATTCTAAGGAAAATTAAAGAATTTAATAAGCATAGTTTCTAAGGTATAGTGTAGCATTTATCAATTAAAGGCAACAATTAAAGACACTATGGTCAATGAAAGTTGTAGTCCTACGTTGCTAAGGTACCTAATTGTATAAGGCACATATAAAATGCAATCCTGGTTCTCTACAATAATACTGCTCTGATACCAATCTGTCACACCCCCAAATAGGGTCTGGGGTATTTGTGACTAATTATATCAAATCACAGTTGTATAAACGAGAACGACTCTATATGAGACGTTTTATTGAGTTTTGCAGTGGAAGATAAATAGATTACATTTTATTTAGAGCATTAAATATCTTTAATTGATATGATATGTAATGAAGACTCCAAGCATAGCAATCAATCATCATCAAAGCAGTAGATATACAGCGGAAGCAATATTTAAGTACCTGAGAATAAACATGCTTTAAAAAGTCAACACGAGGTTGAGTGAGTTCATAGGTTTGTCATAAATAATGATTTCAGTAATAGATCACAAGATTAAATATAATAAAAGATGATATATCATGTATATCAAAAGTATGCCATGAGCGTATAATATCAAAACTAAATGATTTTACCCCGTAACAATACATATGTAATTGTCGAGATCATTATTATACCACCAATTGACCTGAGGTCAACAGTGCGGGGCGTTACTTGAAATGTCCCGTTCTTATTGATTAAAAACGTTCCATATTAATTGATTTCGTTGCGAGGTTTTGACCTCTATATGAGACGTTTTTCAAAGACTGCATTCATTTTAAAACAAACCATAACCTTTATTTCATCAATAAAGGTTTAAAAAGCTTTACGTAGATTATCAAATACTGATAATCTAAAATATCCTGTTTACACACGACTATTACATAATGGTTTACAATACAAATATGTTACAACGAAATAAGTTTCTTGAATGCAGTTTTTACACAATATCTGAAATGTCACGTTCTTATTGATTAAAAATGTTCCATATTAATTGATTTCGTTGCGAGGTTTTGACCTCTATATGAGACGTTTTTCAAAGACTGCATTCATTTTAAAATAAACCATAACCTTTATTTCATCAATAAAGGTTTAAAAAGCTTTACGTAGATTATTAAATTATGATAATCTAAAATATCCTGTTTACACGCGACCATTACATAATGGTTTACAATACAAATATGTTACAACGAAATAAGTTTCTTGAATGCAGTTTTTACACAATATCATACAAGCATGGACTACAAATGTCGTCCTTATTTAAGTATGCGACAGCGGAAGCTCTTAATAATCACCTGAGAATAAACATGCTTAAAACGTCAACAAAAATGAGTTATAGGTTTAACCTATATATTATCAAATCATAATAATAGACCACAAGATTTCATATTTCAATACACATCCCATACATAGAGATAAAAATCATTCATATGGTGAACACCTGGTAACCGAAATTAACAAGATGCATATTTAAGAATATCCCCATCATTCCGGGACACCCTTCGGATATGATATAAATTTCGAAGTACTAAAGCATCTGGTACTTTGGATGGGGTTTGTTAGGCCCAATAGATCTATATTTAGGATTCGCGTCAATTAGGGTGACTGTTCCCTAATTCTTAGATTACCAGACTTAATAAAAAGGGGCATATTCAATTTCAATAATTCAACCATAGAATGTAGTTTCACGTACTTGTGTCTATTTTGTAAATCATTTATAAAACTTGCATGTATTCTCATCCCAAAAATATTAGATTTTAAAAGTGGGACTATAACTCACTTTCACAGATTTTTACTTCATCGGGAAGTAAAACTTGGCCACTGGTCGATTCACGAACCTATAACAAATATGTACATATATAACAAAGTATATTCAAAATATATTTACAACACTTTTAATACATTTTGATGTTTTAAGTTTATTAAGTCAGCTGTCCTCGTTAGTAACCTACAACTAGTTGTCCACAGTTAGATGTACAGAAATAAATCGATATATATTATCTTGATTCAATCCACGACCCAGTGTATACACGTCTCAGGCTAGATCACAACTCAAAGTATATATATTTTTGGATATGGTTTCATGTTCTTAAGAAAAATCATTTTTCCAGAAGTATAGCTTTTAAATCAAAGTTTTTCATAGTTTTTAATTATCCAAACCAAAACAGCCCCCGGTTGTAACTACGACGGCGTAAATCCGATTTTATGGTGTTTATCGTGTTTCCGGATTTTAAATCATTAAGTTAGCATATCATATATATATATATCATGTGTATAGTTAATTTTAAAAGTGTAGTTAGAAGGATTAACTTTATTTGCGAACAAGTTTAGAATTAACTAAACTATGTTCTAGTGATTACTAGTTTGCCACTTCAAATATGATAGCTTTTTATGTATGAATCGAATGCTATTATGAACATCATTACTACCTTAAGTTACTTGGATAAACCTACTGGAAAAGAGAAAAATGGATCTAGCTTCAACGGATCCTTGGATGGCTCGAAGTTCTTAAAGCAGAATCATGACACGAAAACAAGTTCAAGTAAGATCATCACTTGAAATAAGATTGTTATAGTTATAGAAATTGAACCAAAGTTTGAATATGATTATTACCTTGTATTAGAATGATAACCTACTGTAAGAAACAAATATTTCTTGAGGTTGGATGATCACCTTACAAGATTGGAAGTGAGCTAGCAAACTTGAAAGTATTCTTGATTTTATGTAACTAGAACTTGTAGAATTTATGAAGAACACTTAGAACTTGAAGTTAGAACTTGAGAGAGATCAATTATATGAAGAAAATTGAAGAATGAAAGTGTCTGTAGGTGTTTTTGGTCATTGGTGTATGGATTAGATATAAAGGATATGTAATTTTGTTTTCATGTAAATAAGTCATGAATGATTACTCATATTTTTGTAATTTTATGAGATATTTCATGCTAGTTGCCAAATGATGGTTCCCACATGTGTTAGGTGACTCAAATGGGCTGCTAAGAGCTGATCATTGGAGTGTATATACCAATAGTACATACATCTAAAAGATGTGTATTGTACGAGTACGAATACGGGTGCATACGAGTAGAATTGTTGATGAAACTGAACGAGGATGTAATTGTAAGAATTTTTGTTAAGTAGAAGTATTTTGATAAGTGTCTTGAAGTCTTTCAAAAGTGTATGAATACATATTAAAACACTACATGTATATACATTTTAACTGATTCGTTAAGTCATCGTTAGTCGTTACATGTAAGTGTTGTTTTGAGACCTTTAGGTTAACGATCTTGTTAAATATTGTTAACCCAAAGTTTATAATATCAAATGAGATTTTAAATTATTATATTATAATGATATTATGATATATTAATATATCTTAATATGATATGTACATTTAAATGTCGTTACAACGATAATCGTTACATATATGTCTCGTTTCGAAATCCTTAAGTTAGTAGTCTTGTTTTTACTTATGTAGTTCATTGTTAATACACTTAATGATATATTTAATTATCATATTATCATGTTATATATAATATAACAATGTATTAATATGCTTCATATATATTTAGTAAGATGTGGTTATAACGATAATCGTTATATGTATCGTTTCGAGTTTCATACGTCAATAGTCTCCTTTTTAAGTATATAACTTATTGTTACTATTTTTAATGAGATACTTGATGATCATTATATCATGTTAAACATATATATTTATTCATTTATGTATCATCATGTCATATACAACTTATAGCGTTCGTGAATCATTGGTCAAACTGGGTAATCAGACGTTTACAAAATTTCCGTTTCAATTAACCAAGTCTTAACAAGTTTAATTGCTTAACATGTTGGAAACATTTAATCATGTAAATATAGTTTTCATTAAACATATAATCATAGAAAGGTTCGGAAAAGTTCGGGTCACTACAGTACCTGCCCGTTAAATAAATTTCGTCCCGAAATTTTAAGCGATTGGAGGTGTTGGCTCATCTTCTGGAAATAAGTGTGGGTACTTCTTCTTCATCTGATCTTCTCGTTCCCAGGTGAACTCGGGTCCTCTACGAGCATTCCATCGAACCTTAACAATCGGTATCTTGTTTTGTTTAAGTCTCTTAACCTCACGATCCATTATTTCAACGGGTTCTTCAAGGAATTGAAGTTTTTCATTGATTTGGATTTCGTCCAATGGAATAGTGAGATCTTCTTTAGCAAAACATTTCTTCAAATTCGAGACGTGGAAAGTGTTATGTACAGCCTCGAGTTGTTGAGGTAACTCAAGTCGGTAAGCTACTGGTCCGACACGATCAATAATCTTGAATGGTCCAATATACCTTGGATTTAATTTCCCTCGTTTACCAAATTGAACAACACCTTTCCAAGGTGAAACCTTAAGCATGACCATCTCTCCAATTTCAAATTCTATATCTTTTCTTTTAATGTCGGCGTAGCTCTTTTGTCGACTTTGGGCGGTTTTCAACCGTTGTTGAATTTGGATGATCTTCTCAGTAGTTTCTTGTATTATCTCCGGAACCGTAATCTGTCTATCCCCCACTTCACTCCAACAAATCGGAGACCTGCACTTTCTACCATAAAGTGCTTCAAACGGCGCCATCTCAATGCTTGAATGGTAGCTGTTGTTGTAGGAAAATTCTGTTAACGGTAGATGTCGATCCCAACTGTTTTCGAAATCAATAACACATGCTCGTAGCATGTCTTCAAGCATTTGTATCATCCTTTCACTCTGCCCATCAGTTTGTGGATGATAGGCGGTACTCATGTCTAGACGAGTTCCTAATGCTTGCTGTAATATCTGCCAGAATCTTGAAATAAATCTGCCATCCCTATCAGAGATAATAGAGATTGGTATTCCATGTCTGGAGACAACTTCCTTCAAATACAGTCGTGCTAACTTCTCCATCTTATCATCTTCTCTTATTGGCAGGAAGTGTGCTGATTTGGTGAGACGATCAACTATTACCCATATAGTATCAAAACTACTTGCAGTCCTTGGCAATTTAGTGATGAAATCCATGGTAATGTTTTCCCATTTCCATTCCGGGATTTTGGGTTGTTGAAGTAGACCTGATGGTTTCTGATGCTCCGCTTTGACCTTAGAACATGTCAAACATTCTCCTACGTATTTAGCAACATCGGCTTTCATACCCAGTCACCAAAAATGTTTCTTGAGATCCTTGTACATCTTCCCCGTTCCAGGATGTATTGAGTATCTGGTTTTATGAGCTTCTCTAAGTACCATTTCTCTTATATCTCCAAATTTTGGTACCCAAATCCTTTCAGCCCTATACCGGGTTTCGTCTTCCCGAATATTAAGATGCTTCTCCGATCCTTTGGGTATTTCATCCTTTAAATTTCCCTCTTTTAAAACTCCTTGTTGCGCCTCCTTTATTTGAGTAGTAAGGTTATTGTGAATCATTATATTTATAGATTTTACTCGAATGGGTTCTCTGTCCTTCCTGCTCAAGGCGTCGGCTACCACATTTGCCTTCCCCGGGTGGTAACGAATCTCAAAGTCGTAATCATTCAACAATTCAATCCACTTACGCTGCCTCATATTCAGTTGTTTCTGATTAAATATGTGTTGAAGACTTTTGTGGTCGGTATATATAATACTTTTGACCCCATATAAGTAGTGCCTCTAAGTCTTTAATGCAAAAACAACCGCGCCTAATTCCAAATCATGCGTCGTATAATTTTGTTCGTGAATCTTCAATTGTCTAGACGCATAAGCAATCACCTTCGTTCATTGCATTAATACACAACCGAGACCTTGCTTTGATGCGTCACAATAAATCACAAAATCATCATTCCCTTCTGGCAATGACAATATAGGTGCCGTAGTTAACTTTTTCTTTAACAATTGAAACGCTTTCTCTTGTTCATCTTTCCATTCAAATTTCTTCCCTTTATGCGTTAATGCAGTCAAGGGTTTTGCTATTCTGAAAAAATCTTGGATGAACCTTCTGTAGTAACCAGCTAGTCCTAAAAACTGGCGTATGTGTTTCAGAGTTTTCAGGGTTTCCCACTTTTCAACAGTTTCTATCTTTGCTGGATCCACCTTAAATACCTTCTTTGTTCACTATGTGACCGAGGAATTGAACTTCTTCTAACCAAAATGCACACTTTGAAAACTTAGCGTACAATTCTTCCTTCCTCAATACTTCTAACACCTTTCTCAAATGTTCACCGTGTTCTTGGTCATTCTTTGAGTAAATAAGTATGTCATCAATGAAAACAATGACAAACTTGTCAAGGTATGGTCCACACACTCGGTTCATAAGGTCCATGAACACAGCTGGTGCATTAGTTAAACCAAACGGCATGACCATAAACTCGTAATGACCCTAACGTGTTCTGAAAGCAGTCTTTGGAATATCATCTTCTTTCACCCACATTTGATGATACCCGGAACATAAGTCAATCTTTGAATAAACAGACGAGCCTTGTAGTTGATCAAATAAGTCGTCAATTCTCGGTAGTGGGTAGCAGTTCTTGATGGTAAGTTTGTTCAACTCTCGGTAGTCGATACACAACCTGAATGTACCATCTTTCTTCTTGACAAACAAAACAGGAGCTCCCCACGGTGATGTGCTTGGTCGAATGAAACCACGCTCTAAAAGTTCTTGTAATTGGCTTTGCAGTTCTTTCATCTCGCTGGGTGCGAGTCTGTAAGGAGCACAGCTATTGGTGTAGCTCCTGGTACAAGATCTATTTGAAATTCAACAGATCGATGTGCAGGTAGTCCCGGTAATTCTTTCGGAAATACATCGGGAAATTCTTTTGCGATAAAAACATCATTGATGCTCTTTTCTTCAGTTTGTACTTTCTCGACATGTGCTAGAACAGCATAGCAACCTTTTCTTATTAGTTTTTGTGCCTTCAAATTATTAATAAGATGTAGCTTCGTGTTGCCCTTTTCTCCGTACACCATTAAGGGTTTTCCTTTTTCTCGTATAATGCGAATTGCATTTTTGTAACAAACGATCTCTGCTTTCACTTCTTTCAACCAGTCCATACCGATTATCACATCAAAACTCCCTAAATCTACTGGTATCAAGTCAATCTTAAATATTTCGCTACCCAGTTTAATTTCTCGATTCCGGCATATATAATCTGCTGAAATTAATTTACCGTTTGTTAATTCGAGTAAAAATTTACTATCCAACGGCATCAATGGACAACTTGATTTAGCACAAAAATCTCTACTCATGTAGCTTCTATTCGCACCCGAATCAAATAAAACGTAAGCAGATTTATTGTCAATAAGAAACGTACCCGTAACAAGCTCCGGGTCTTCCTGTGCCTCTGCCGCATTAATATTGAAAACTCTTCCGCGGCCTTGTCCATTCGTATTCTCATGGTTCGGGCAATTTCTAATAATGTGGCCCGGTTTTCCACATTTATAACAAGCTACATTGGCATAACTTGCTCCGACACTACTTGCTCCGCCATTACTCGTTCCGACACCATTTGTTCCTTTCGTTCTGTTAACCCCTGGTCCGTAGACCTCACACTTCACCGCGCTATGACCATTTCTTTTACACTTGTTGCAAAATTTGGTGCAGAACCCCGAGTGATACTTTTCACACCTTTGGCATAGCTGCTTCTGATTGTTGTTGTTGTTGCGGTTATTATTGTTGTTGGGATGGTTGTTGTAGTTGCTGTTGTTGTTGTTGTTTTTGTTGTTGGGCCGTTTGTTGTAGTTGCGATTGATGTTGCGATTGTTGGGATAGTTGTTGCGATTATTGTTGTAATTGCTGTTGTTGTTGTATTGGTGATTCTTATCATCGTTTTCCTCCCACTTTCTTTTGACTTGCTTCACATTGGCCTCTTCAGCAGTCTGTTCTTTAATTCTTTCTTCAATCTGGTTCACTAGTTTGTGAGCCATTCTACATGCCTGTTGTATGGAGGTGGGCTCGTGTGAACTTATATCTTCTTGGATTCTTTCCGGTAATCCTTTCACAAACGCGTCGGTCTTCTCTTCCTCATCTTCGAACGCTCCCGGACACAATAGGCATAATTCTGTGAATCGTCTTTTGGATGTGGTAATATCAAATCCTTGGGTTCGTAACCCTCTAAGTTCTGTCTTGAGCTTATTGACCTCGGTTCTGGGACGGTACTTCTCGTTCATCAAGTGCTTGAATGCTGACCACGGTAGTGCGTAAGCATTATCTTGTCCCACTTGCTCTAGATAGGTATTCCACCATGTTAATGTAGAACCTGTGAAGGTATGCGTAGCGTACTTCACTTTGTCCTCTTCAGTACACTTACTTATGGCAAACACCGATTCGACCTTCTCGGTCCACCGTTTCAATCCGATCGGCCTTCGGTTCCATCAAATTCTAAAGGTTTGCAGGCAGTGAATTCTTTGTAGGTGCATCCTACACGATTTCCTGTACTGCTAGATCCAAGGTTATTGTTGGTATGTAGCGCAGCCTGTACTGCGGCTATATTTGAAGCAAGAAAGGCACGAAATTCCTCTTCGCTCATATTCAAGGTGTGTCGAGTAGTTGGTGCCATTTCCTTCAAAATAGTCAAATGAAACAAGTTAATCATATAGAATATTAAGAGTAGTCAATAGTATCTCGTAGCATAATATGAACTCATTTATAAAAGCTTTTTCTTCATATTAGCGTTTTATAAGTTTAAATTCGGGTAGTACCTACCCGTTAAGTTCATACTTAGTAGCTAATATACAATTCCACTACTACAATTCTATATGAAAAACTGATTATAATAATATTTCGCGTTCAAACTTTTACACAATATTTTACAAACTTACAATACCGCTTATTTTACATATAGCATGAAATATAGCACACAATAACTTTGATACAAGATAGTTGTGAAGATAATTCTAGCTAGTACACAAGTCGTTCAGCAAAGGCAACAAAGACACGTAATTCATACGTCCAGAAACAAGTCATGCATTCTGGTTTTACTAGGACTACTTTCCATCCTTGGTCTTGTGGAACATAACCGTTATGGCCGTTGATAAGACAGTGTGTTGTAACATCGTCAGAGGGACGAGGGTTACGTAATGTCCAACAGTCCCGTAACAATCTAAAAACCTTGTTTCTCACCCCAACTACTGAGTCCGTCACTTGTGGGAATGTTTTATTTAGCAGTTGTAATCTGATGTTCTTTTTCTCACTTTGGTGAGAAGCGAACATCACTAACCCGTAAGCATAACATTCTTCTTTATGTTGCATGTTAGCCGCTTTTTCTAAATCACGAAGTCCTATATTCGGATATATTGAGTCAAAATAATTTCTTAACCCGTTGCGTAAAATAGCATTTGGGTTCCCTGCAATATATGCGTCAAAGTAAACACATCGTAACTTATGGATTTCCCAATGTGATATCCCCCATCTTTCGAACGAAAGCCTTTTATAAATCAAGGCATTCTTGGAACGTTCTTCGAATGTCTTACAAACTGATCTCGCCTTAAATAGTTGTGCCGAGGAATTCTGACCGACTCTAGACAAGATTTCATCAATCATGTCTCCGGGTAGGTCTCTTAAAATATTGGGTTGTCAATCCACCTTGTATTTTTATACTGTAAAATAGACAAGAGTTAGATTCATAAAAAAATACTTATTAATACAAGCAATTTTTACATATATCATAAAGCACAAGCACACTATATTACATATATTACACCACACGAATACAACTATCTTATTCTGACTCGCTTGTTTCTTCTTCTTCGGTTTTGGTTCGTTTTGCCAAGTTTCTAGGGATATATGATGTTCCCCTAATACGAGCCGTCGTTTTCCACATTGGTTTAGAAAAACCTGGTGGTTTAGAGGTTCCCAGGTTATTGTCACAACTTAAGAAATACGGGTGTTGACGATACATATAAAGTTCATCGTGTTTGGAATCAAATTTCTCTATTTTTATGCCCTTTCCCTTATTGTTCTCTTTTGCCTTATTAAATTGTTTTGGGGTAATTTCTATAACATCATCGGAATCCTTGTCGGGATCCGATTCATCAGAGAATTGGTAATCCTCCCAATACTTTGCTTCCTTAGTGGAAATACCATTGACCATAATTAACTTTGGTCGGTTGGTTGAGAATTTTCTTCTACTTAACCGTTTTATTATTTCCCCTACTGGTTCTATTTCTTCTTCTGGTTCCGATTCTTCTTCCGGTTCCGACTCTTCTTCCGGTTCCTCTTCGGGAACTTGTGAATCAGTCCACGAATCATTCCAATTTACATTTGACTCTTCATTATTATTAGGTGAGTCAATGGGACTTGTTCTAGAGGTAGACATCTATCACATAATATCAAACACGTTAAGAGATTAATATATCACATAATATTCACATGTTAAAAATATATAGTTTCCAACAAAAATGTTAAGCAATCTTTTTTTTTCCAAGTAAACACGGTCGAAGACCAGACTCACTAATGCATCCTAACAAACTCGATAAGACACACTAATGCAAAATTCTGGTTCTCTAAGACCAACGCTCGGATACCAACTGAAATGTCCCGTTCTTATTGATTAAAAATGTTCCATATTAATTGACTTCGTTGCGAGGTTTTGACCTTTATATGAGACGTTTTTCAAAGACTGCATTCATTTTAAAACAAACCATAACCTTTATTTCATCAATAAAGGTTTAAAAAGTTTTACGTAGATTATCAAATAATGATAATCTAAAATATCCTGTTTACACGCGACCATTACATAATGGTTTACAATACAAATATGTTACAACGAAATAAGTTTCTTGAATGCAGTTTTTACACAATATCATACAAGCATGGACTCCAAATCTCGTCCTTATTTAAGTATGCGACAACGGAAGCTCTTAATAATCACCTGAGAATAAACATGCTTAAAACGCCAACAAAAATGTTGGTGAGTTATAGGTTTAACCAATATATTATCAAATCATAATAATAGACCACAAGATTTCATATTTCAATACACATCCCACACATAGAGATAAAAATCATTCATATGGTGAACACCTGGTAACCGACATTAACAAGATGCACATTTAAGAATATCCCCATCATTCCGGGACACCCTTCGGATATGATATAAATTTCGAAGTACTAAAGCATCCGGTACTTTGAATGGGGTTTGTTAGGCCCATTAGATCTATCTTTAGGATTTGCATCGATTAGGGTGTCTGTTCCCTAATTCTTAGATTACCAGACTTAATAAAAAGGGGCATATTCGATTTTAATAATTCAACAATAGAATGTAGTTTCACGTACTTGTGTCTATTTTGTAAATCATTTATAAAACGTGCATGTATTCTCATCCCAAAAATATTAGATTTTAAAAGTGGGACTATAACTCACTTTCACAGATTTTTACTTCGTCGGGAAGTAAGACTTAGCCACTGGTCGATTCACGAACCTATAACAAATATGTACATATATATCAAAGTATATTCATAATATATTTACAACACTTTTAATACATTTTGATGTTTTAAGTTTACTAAGTCAGCTGTCCTCGTTAGTAACCTACAACTAGTTGTCCACAGTTAGATGTACAGAAATAAATCGATATATATATTATCTTGATTCAATCCACGACCCAGTGTATACACGTCTCAGGCTAGATCACAACTCAAAGTATATATATTTTTGGATATGGTTTCATGTTCATATGAAAAATCATTTTCCCAGAAGTATAGCTTTTAAATCAAAGTTTTTCATAGTTTTTAATTATCCAAACCAAAACAGCCCCCGGTTGTAACTACGACGGCGTAAATCCGGTTTTATGGTATTTATCGTGTTTCCGGGTTTTAAATCATTAAGTTAGCATATCAAATAGATATAGATCATGTGTATAGTTGATTTTAAAAGTGTAGTTAGAAGGATTAACTTTATTTGCGAACAAGTTTAGAATTAACTAAACTATGTTCTAGTGATTACTAGTTTGCCACTTCAAATATGATAGCTTTTTATGTATGAATCGAATGATGTTATGAACATCATTAATACCTTAAGTCCCTTGGATAAACCTACTGTAAAAGTGAAAAATGGATCTAGCTTCAACGGATCCTTGGATGGCTCGAAGTTCTTGAAGCAGAATCATGACACGAAAACAAGTTCAAGTAAGATCATCACTTGAAATAAGATTGTTATAGTTATAGAAATTGAACCAAAGTTTGAATATGATTATTACCTTGTATTAGAATGATAACCTACTGAAAGACATAAAGATTTCTTGAGGTTGGATGATCACCTTACAAGATTGGAAGTGAGCTAGCAAACTTGAAAGTATTCTTGATTTTATGTAACTAGAACTTGTAGAATTTATGAAGAACACTTAGAACTTGAAGTTAGAACTTGAGAGAGATAAATTAGATGAAGAAAATTGAAGAATGAAAGTTTTTGTAGGTATTTTTGGTCGTTGGTGTATGGATTAGATATAAAGGATATGTAATTTTGTTTTCATGTAAATAAGTCATGAATGATTACTCATATTTTTGTAATTTTATGAGATATTTCATGCTAGTTGCCAAATGATGGTTCCTACATGTGTTAGGTGACTCACATGGGCTTCTAAGAGCTGATCATTGAAGTGTATATACCAATAGTACATACATCTAAAAGCTGTGTATTGTACGAGTATGAATGCGGATGCATACGAGTAAAATTGTTGATGAAACTGAACGAGGATGTAATTGTAAGCATTTTTGTTAAGTAGAAGTATTTTGATAAGTGTCTTTAAGTCTTTCAAAAGTGTATGAATACATATTGAAACACTACATGTATATACATTTTAACTGAGTCGTTAAGTCATCGTTAGTCGTTACATGTAAGTGTTGTTTTGAGACCTTTAGGTTAACGATCTTGTTAAATGTTGTTTACCCAAAGTTTATAATATCAAATGAGATTTTAAATTATTATATTATCATGATATTATGATATATTAATATATCTTAATATGATATATACATTTAAATGTCGTTACAACGATAATCGTTATATATATGTCTCGTTTCGAAATCCTTAAGTTAGTAGTCTTGTTTTTACTTATGTAGTTCATTGTTAATACACTTAGTGATATATTTAATTATCATATTATCATGTTATATATAATATAACAATGTATTAATATGCTTCATATATATTTAGTAAGACGTGGTTATAACGATAATCGTTATATGTATCGTTTCGAGCTTCATACGTCAATAGTCTCCTTTTTAAGTATATAACTTATTGTTACTATTTTTAATGAGATACTTGATGATCATTATATCATGTTAAACATATATATTTATTCATTTATGTATCATCATATCATATACAACTTATAGCGTTAGTGAATCATTGGTCAAACTGGGTAATCAGACGTTTACAAAATTTCCGTTTCAATTAACCAAGTCTTAACAAGTTTGATTGCTTAACATGTTGTAAACATTTAATCATGTAAATATAGTTTTCATTAAACATTTAATCATAGAAAGGTTCTGAAAAGTTCGGGTCACTACAATATCATACAAGCATGGACTCCAAATCTTGTTCTTATTTAAGTATGCGACAGCGGAAGCTCTTAATAATCACCTGAGAATAAACATGCTTGAAACGTCAACAAAAATGTTGGTGAGTTATTTGTTTAACCTATATATATCAAATCGTAACAATAGACCACAAGATTTCATATTTCAATATACATCCCATACATAGAGATAAAAATCATTCATATGGTGAACACTTGGTAACCGACATTAACAAGATGCATATATAAGAATATCCCCATCATTCCGGGACACCCTTCGGATATGATATAAATTTCAAAGTACTAAAGCATCCGGTACTTTGGATGGGGTTTGTTAGGCCCAATAGATCTATCTTTAGGATTCGCATCAATTAGGGTGTCTGTTCCCTAATTCTTAGATTACCAGACTTAATAAAAGGGGCATATTCGATTTCGATAATTCAATCATAGAATGTAGTTTCACGTACTTGTGTCTATTTTGTAAATCATTTATAAAACCTGCATGTATTCTCATCCCAAAAATATTAGATTTTTAAAAGTGGGACTATAATTCACTTTCACAGATTTTTACTTCGTCGGGAAGTAAGACTTGGCCACTGGTCGATTCACGAACCTATAACAAATATGTACATATATATCAAAGTATGTTCAAAATATATTTACAAAACTTTTAATACATTTTGATGTTTTAAGTTTATTAAGTCAGCTGTCCTCGTTAGTAACCTACAACTAGTTGTCCACAGTTAGATGTACAGAAATAAATCGATATATATTATCTTGAATCAATCCACGACCCAGTGTATACACGTCTCAGGCTAGATCACAACTCAAAGTATATATATTTTTGGAATCAACCTCAACCCTGTATAGCTAACTCCAACATTACTGCATATAGAGTATCTATGGTTGTTTCAAATTATATATATACATGGATCGATATGATATGTCAAAATATTTGCATACGTGTCTATGGTATCCCAAGATTACATAATATATTAGAATACATGTATAATACAATATAAGTTAGCTAGGATATGAATTGTATAGAATTGTTAATATTTCCCGTAGCTACAAAAATAAAAAATATCCAATCTTGTTTTACCCATAACTTCTTCATTTTAAATCCGTTTTAAGTGAATCAAATTGCTATGGTTTCATATTGAACTCTATTTTATGAATCTAAACAGAAAAATTATAGGTTTATAGTCATAAGTATAAGTTACAAGTCATTTTTATAAGAGGTAGTTATTTCAGTCGAAAGAACGACGTCTTGATGACCATTTTGAAAAACATACTTCCACTTTGAGTTTAACCATGATTTTTGGATATAGTTTCATGTTCATAAGAAAAATCATTTTCCCAGAAGAACAACTTTTAAATCAAAGTTTATCATAGTTTTTAATTATCAAACCCAAAACAGCCCGCGGTGTTACTACGACGACGTATGTCCAGTTTTACGGTGTTTTTCGTGTTTCCAGGTTTTAAATCATTAAGTTAGCATATCATATAAATATAGAACATGTGTTTAGTTGATTTTAAAAGTCAAGTTAGAAGGATTAACTTTTGTTTGTGAACAAGTTTAGAATTAACTAAACTATGTTCTAGTGATTTCAAGTTTAAACCTTCGAATAAGATAGCTTTATATGTATGAATCGAATGATGTTATGAACATCATTACTACCTCAAGTTTTGTGAATAAACCTACTAGAAAAGAGACAAATGGATCTAGCTTCAAAGGATCTTGGATGGCTTGAAAGTTCTTGAAGTAGAATCATGACACGAAAACAAGTTCAAGTAAGATTTCCACTCGAAATAAGATTGTTATAGTTAAAGAAATTGAATTTAAGCTAGCAAACTTGGAAGTATTCTTGATTTTATGAAACTAGAACTTGTAGAATTTATGAAGAACACTTAGAACTTGAAGATAGAACTTGAGAGAGATCAATTAGATGAAGAAAATTGAAGAATGAAAGTGTTTGTAGGTGTTTTTGGTCGTTGGTGTATGGATTAGATATAAAGGATATGTAATTTTGTTTTCATGTAAATAAGTCATGAATGATTACTCATATTTTTGTAATTTTATGAGATATTTCGTGCTAGTTGCCAAATGATGGTTCCCACATGTGTTAGGTAACTCACATGGCCTGCTAAGAGCTGATCATTGGAGTGTATATACCAATAGTACATACATCTAAAAGCTGTGTATTGTACGAGTACGAATACAGGTGCATACGAGTAAAATTGTTGATGAAACTGAACGAGGATGTAATTGTAAGCATTTTTGTTAAGTAGAAGTATTTTGATAAGTGTCTTGAAGTCTTTCAAAAGTGTATGAATACATATTAAAACACTACATGTATATACATTTTAACTGAGTCGTTAAGTCATCGTTAGTCGTTACATGTAAGTGTTGTTTTGAAACCTTTAGGTTAACGATCTTGTTAAATGTTGTTAACCCAATGTTTATAATATCAAATGAGATTTTAAATTATTATATTATCATGATATTATGATGTACGAATATCTCTTAATATGATATATATACATTAAATGTCGTTACAACGATAATCGTTACATATATGTCTCGTTTCAAAATCATTAAGTTAGTAATCTTGTTTTTACAAATGAAGTTCATTGTTAATATACTTAATGATATGTTTACTTATCATAATATAATGCTAACTATATATATAACCATATATATATGTCATCATATAATTTTTACAAGTTTTAACGTTCGTGAATCACCGGTCAACTTGGGTGGTCAATTGTCTATATGAAACCTATTTCAATTAATCTAGTCTTAACAAGTTTGATTGCTTAACATGTTGGAAACACTTAATCATGTAAATAACAATTTCATTTAATATATATATAAACATGGAAAAGTTCGGGTCACTACAGTACCTACCCGTTAAATAAATTTCGTCCCGAAATTTTAAGCAGATGGAGGTGTTGACGTATCTTCTGGAAATAAATGCGGGTATTTCTTCTTCATCTGATCTTCTCGTTCCCAGGTGAACTCGAGTCCTCTACGAGCATTCCATCGAACCTTAACAATTGGTATCTTGTTTTGCTTAAGTCTTTTAACCTCACGATCCATTATTTCGACGGGTTCTTCGATGAATTGAAGTTTTTCGTTGATTTGGATTTCATCTAACGGAATAGTGAGATCTTCTTTAGCAAAACATTTCTTCAAATTCGAGACGTGGAAAGTGTTATGTACAGCCGCGAGTTGTTGATGTAACTCAAGTCGGTAAGCTACTGGTCTGACACGATCAATAATCTTGAATGGTCCGATATATCTTGGATTTAATTTCCCTCGTTTACCAAATCAAACAACGCCTTTCCAAGGTGCAACTTTAAGCATGACCATCTCTCCAATTTCAAATTCTATATCTTTTCTTTTAATGTCAGTGTAGCTCTTTTGTCGACTTTGGGCGGTTTTCAACCGTTGTTGAATTTGGATGATCTTCTCGGTAGTTTCTTGTATTATCTCCGGACCCGTAATCTGTCTATCCCCCACTTCACTCCAACAAATCGGAGACCTGCACTTTCTACCATAAAGTGCTTCAAACGGCGCCATCTCAATGCTTGAATGGTAGCTGTTTTTGTAGGAAAATTCTGCTAATGGTAGATGTCGATCCCAACTGTTTCTGAAATCAATAACACATGCTCGTAGCATGTCTTCAAGCGTTTGTATCGTCCTTTCACTCTGCCCATCAGTTTGTGGATGATAGGCAGTACTCATGTCTAGACGAGTTCCTAATGCTTGTTGTAATGTCTGCCAGAATCTTGAAATAAATTTGCCATCCCTATCAGAGATAATAGAGATTGGTATTCCATGTCTGGAGAAGACTTCCTTCAAATACAGTCGTGCTAACTTCTCCATCTTGTCATCTTCTCATATTGGCAGGAAGTGTGTTGATTTGGTGAGACGATCAACTATTACCCAAATAGTATCAAAACCACTTGCAGTCCTTGGCAATTTAGTGATGAAATCTATGGTAATGTTTTTCCATTTCCATTCTGGGATTTCGGGTTGTTGAAGTAGACCTTATAGTTTCTGATGCTCAGCTTTGACCTTAGAACACGTCAAACATTCTCCTACGTATTTAGAAACATAGGCTTTCATACCCGGCCACCAAAAATGTTTCTTGAGATCCTTGTACATCTTCCCCGTTCCAGGATGTATTAAGTATCTGGTTTTATGAGCTTCTCTAAGTACCATTTCTCTCATATCTCCAAATTTTAGTACCCAAATCCTTTCAGCCCTATACCGGGTTTCGTCTTCCCGAATATTAAGATGCTTCTCCGATCCTTTGGGTATTTCATCCTTTAAATTTCCCTATTTTAAAACTCCTTGTTGCGCCTCCTTTATTTGAGTAGTAAGGTTATTGTGAATCATTATATTCATAGATTTTACTCGAATGGGTTCTCTATCCTTCCTGCTCAAGGCGTCGGCTACCACATTTGCCTTCCCCGGGTGGTAACGAATCTCAAAGTTGTAATCATTCAATAATTCAATCCACCTACGCTGCCTCATATTCAGTTGTTTCTGATTAAATATGTGTTGAAGACTTTTGTGGTCGGTATATATAATACTTTTGACCCCATATAAATAGTGCCTCCAAGTCTTTAATACAAAAACAACCGCGCCTAATTCCAAATTATGCGTCGTATAATTTTGTTCGTGAATCTTCAATTGTCTAGACGCATAAGCAATCACCTTCGTTTGTTGCATTAATACACAACCGAAACCTTGCTTTGATGAGTCACAATAAATCACAAAATCATCATTCCCTTCAGGCAATGACAATATAGGTGCCGTAGTTAGCTTTTTCTTCAATAACTGAAACGCTTTATCTTGTTCATCCTTCTATTCAAATTTCTTCCCTTTATGCGTTAATGCAGTCAAGGGTTTTGCTATTCTGGAAAAGTCTTGGATGAACCTTCTGTAGTAACCATCTAGTCCTAAAAACTGGCGTATGTGTTTTGGAGTTTTCGGGGTTTCCCACTTTTCAACAGTTTCTATCTTTGCCGGATCCACCTTAATACCTTCTTTGTTCACTATGTGACCGAGGAATTGAACTTCTTCCAACCAAAATGCACACTTTGAAAACTTAGCGTACAATACTTCCTTTCTCAATACTTCTAACACCTTTCTCAAATGTTCACCGTGTTCTTGGTCATTCTTTGAGTAAATAAGTATGTCATCAATGAAAACAATGACAAACTTGTCAAGGTATGGTCCACACACTCGGTTCATAAGGTCCATGAACACAGCTGGTGCATTAGTTAAACCAAACGGCATGACCATAAACTCGTAATGACCGTAACGTGTTCTGAAAGCAGTCTTTGGAATATCATCTTCTTTCACCCGCATTTGATGATACCCGGAACGTAAGTCAATCTTTGAATAAACAGACGAGCCTTGTAGTTGATCAAATAAGTCATCGATTCTTGGTAGTGGGTAGCGGTTCTAGATGGTAAGTTTGTTCAACTCTCGGTAGTCGATACACAACCTGAATGTACCATCTTTCTTCTTGACAAACAAAACAGGAGCTCCCCACGGTGATGTGCTTGGTCGAATGAAACCACGCTCTAAAAGTTCTTGTAATTGGCTTTGCAGTTCTTTCATCTCGCTGGGTGCGAGTCTGTAAGGAGCATGATCTATTGGTGTAGCTCCTGGTACAAGATCTATTTGAAATTCAACGGATCGATGTGGGGGTAATCCCGGTAATTCTTTCGGAAATACATCGGGAAATTCTTTTGCAACGGTAACATCATTGATGCTCTTTTCTTCAGTTTGTACTTTCTCGACGTGTGCTAGAACAGCATAGCAACCTTTTCTTATTAGTTTTTGTGCCTTCAAATTACTAATAAGATGTAGCTTCGTGTTGCCCTTTTCTCCGTACACCATTAAGGGTTTTCCTTTTTCTCGTATAATGCGAATTGCATTTTTGTATCAAACGATCTCTGCTTTTACTTCTTTCAACCAGTCCATACCGATTATCACATCAAAACTCCCTAACTCTACTGGTATCAAGTCAATCTTAAATGTTTCGCTAACCAGTTTAATTTCTCGATTCCGACATATATTATCTCCTGAAATTAATTTACAATTTGCTAATTCGAGTAAAAATTTACTATCCAAAGGCGTCAATGGACAACTTAATTTAGCACAAAAATCTCTACTCATATAGCTTCTATCCGCACCCGAATCAAATAAAACGTAAGCAGATTTATTGTCAATAAGAAACGTACCCGTAACAAGCTCCGGGTCTTCCTGTGCCTCTGCCGCATTAATATTGAAAACTCTTCCGCGGCCTTGTCCATTCGTATTCTCCTGGTTCGGGCAATTTCTAATAATGTGGCCCGATTTTCCACATTTATAACAAACTACATTGGCATAAATTGCTCCGACACTACTTGCTCCGCCATTACTCGTTCTGACACCATTTGTTCCTTTCGTTCTGTTAACCCCTGGTCCGTAGACCTCACACTTCGCCGCGCTATGACCATTTCTTTTACACTTGTTGTAAAATTTGGTGCAGAACCCCGAGTGATACTTTTCACATCTTTGGCATAGCTGTTTCTGATTGTTGTTGTTGTTGCGGTTGTTATTGTTGTTGGAATGATTGTTGTAGTAGTTGTTGTTGTTGTTGTTGTTTTTCCGTTTGTTGTAGTTGCGATTGATGTTGCGATTGTTGGGATATTTGTTGTTGTTTTGGTGACTCTTATCACCGTTTTCCTCCCACTTTCTTTTGACTAGCTTCACGTTGGCCTCTTAGGCTGCCTGTTCTTTAATTCTTCCCTCAATCTGGTTCACTAGTTTGTGAGCCATTCTACATGCCTTTTGTATGGAGGCAGGCTCGTGTGAACTTATATCTTCTTGGATTCTCTCCGGTAACCCTTTCACAAACGCGTCGATCTTCTCTTCCTCATCTTCGAATGCTCTTGGACACAATAGGCACAATTCTGTGAATCGTCTTTCGTACGAAGTAATATCGAATCCCTGTGTTCGTAACCCTCTAAGTTCTGACTTGAGCTTATTGACCTCGGTTCTAGGACGGTACTTCTCGATCAGCAAGTGCTTGAATGCTGACCACGGTAGCGCGTAAGCAGCATCTTGTCCCACTTGCTTTAGATAGGTATTCCGCCATGTTAACGCAATACCTGTGAAGGTAAGTGTAGCGTACTTTACTTTGTCTCCTTCAGCATACTTACTTATGGTAAAGACCGATTCAACTTTCTCGGTCCACCATTTCAATCTGATTGGTCCTTCGGTCCCAACAAATTCTGAAGGTTTGTAGGTAGTGAATTCCTTGTAGGAGCATCCTACACGATTTCTTGCGCCGTTAGCTGTATTGCTAGATTTAGAGTTATTTTTGGTATGTAGCGCGGCCTGTACTGCGGCTATGTTTGAAGCAAGAAAGGCACGAAATTCCTCTTCGCTCATATTCAAGGTGTGTTGAGTAGTCGGTGCCATTTCCTTCAAAATAGTCAAATGAAACGAGTTAATCATATAGAATATCAAGAGTAGTCAATAGTATTTCGTAGCGTAATATGAACTTATTTATAAAAGCTCTTTCTTCATATTAGCATTTTATACTCTTTAATTCGGGTAGTACCTACCCGTTAACTTCATACTTAGTAGCTAACATACCATTTCAACTACTACAATTCTATATGAAAAACTAATCACAAAAAAAAAATATATATATATATATCATATTCAAACCTTTATACAATAACTTGCAAACTTACAATACCGCTATTTTACATATAGCATGAAATATAGAACATAAAACTTTGATACAAAGTAGTTGCGAAGATAATTCTAGTTAATAAATAAGGCGTTCAGCAAAGGCAATAAAGACACGTAATTCATACGTCCAGAAACAAGTCATGCATTCTGGTTTTACTAATACCACTTCCCATCCTTGGTTTTGTGGAACATAACCGTTGTGACCGATAGTAAGACAATGTGTTGTAACGTCGTCAAAAGGATGAAGGTTACGTAATAACCAACAGTCTCGTAATAACCTAAAAACCTCATTTCTCACCCCAATTACCGACTCCGTCACTTGTGGGAACGTTTTGTTTAATAGTTGTAGCCTGATGTTCTTGTTCTCACTTTGGTGAGAAGCGAACATTACTAACCCGTAAGCATAACATGCTTCTTTATGTTGCATGTTAGCCGCTTTTTCTAAATCACGAAGTCCTATATTCGGATATATTGAGTCAAAATAATTTCTTAACCCGTTGCGTAAAATAGCATTTGGGTTCCCCGCAATATATGCGTCAAAATAAAGACATCGTAACTTATGGATTTCCCAATATGATATCCCCCATCTTTCGAACGAAAGCCTTTTATAAACCAAGGCATTCTTGGAACGTTCTTCGAATGTCTTACAAACTGATCTTGCCTTAAATAGTTGTGCCGAGGAATTCTGACCGACTCTAGACAAGATTTCATCAATCATGTCTCCGGGTAGGTCTCTTAAAATATTGGGTTGTCTATCCATTTTGTGTTTTTATACTGTAAAATAGACAAGAGTTAGATTCATAAAAAAATACTTATTAATACAAGCAATTTTTACATATATCATAAAGCATAAGCACACTATATTACATATATTACACCACACGAATACAACTATCTTATTCCGACTCGCTCGTTTCTTCTTCTTCGGTTTTGGTTCATTTTGACAAGTTTCTAGGGATATATGATGTTCCCCTAATACGAGCCGTCATTTTCCACATTGGTTTAGAAAAACCTGGTGGTTTAGAGGTTCCCGGGTTATTGTCACAACTTAAGAAATACGGGTGTTGACGATACATATAAAGTTCATCGGGTTTGGAATCAAATTTCTCTATTTTTATGCCCTTTCCCTTATTGTTCTCTTTTGCCTTATTAAATTGTGTTGGGGTAATTTCTATAACATCATCAGAATCCTTGTCGGGATCCGATTCATCGGAGAATTGGTAATCCTCCCAATACTTTGCTTCCTTGACGGAAACACCATTGCCCATAATTAACTTTGGTCGGTTGGTTGAGGATTTTCTTCTACTTAACCGTTTTATTATTTCCCCCACTGGTTCTATTTCTTCTTCCGGTTCCGATTCTTCTTCCAGTTCCGATTCTTCTTCCGGTTCCGACTCTTCTTTCGGTTCCTCTTCGGGAACTTGTGAATCAGTCCACGAATCATTCCAATTTACATTTGACTCTTCATTATTATTAAGTGAGTCAATGGGACTTGTTCTAGAGGTAGACATCTATCACATAATATAAAACACGTTAAGAGATTAATATATCACATAATATTCACATGTTAAAAATATATAGTTTCCAACAAAATTTGTTAAGCAATCATTTTTCAAGTAAACACGGTCGAAGTCCAGACTCACTAATGCATCCTAACAAACTCGATAAAACACACTAATGCAAAATTCTGGTTCTCTAAGACCAACGCTCGGATACCAACTGAAATGTCCCGTTCTTATTGATTAAAAACGTTCCATATTAATTGATTTCGTTGTGAGATTTTGACCTCTATATGAGACGTTTTTTAAAGACTGCATTCATTTTAAAACAAACCATAACCTTTATTTCATCAATAAAGGTTTAAAAAGCTTTACGTAGATTATCAAATAATGATAATCTAAAATATCCTGTTTACACACGACTATTACATAATGGTTTACAATACAAATATGTTACAACGAAATGAGTTTCTTGAATGCAGTTTTTACACAATATCATACAAGCATGGACTCCAAATCTTGTCCTTATTTAAGTATGCGACAGCGGAAGCTCTTAATAATCACCTGAGAATAAACATGCTTGAAACGTCAATAAAAATGTTGGTGAGTTATAGGTTTAACCTATATATATCAAATCATAACAATAGACCACAAGATTTCATATTTCAATATACATCCCATACATAGAGATAAAAATCATTCATATGGTGAACACCTGGTAACCGACATTAACAAGATGCATATATAAGAATATCCCCATCATTCCGGGACACCCTTCGGATATGATATAAATTTCGAAGTACTAAAGCATCCGGTACTTTGGATGGGGTTTGTTAGGCCCAATAGATCTATCTTTAGGATTCGCGTCAATTAAGGTGTCTGTTCCCTAATTCTTAGATTACCAGACTTAATAAAAGGGGCATATTCGATTTCGATAATTCAACCATAGAATGTAGTTTCACGTACTTGTGTCTATTTTGTAAATCATTTATAAAACCTTCATGTATTCTCATCCCAAAAATATTAGATTTTTAAAAGTGGGACTATAACTCACTTTCACAGATTTTTACTTCGTCGAGAAGTAAGACTTGGCCACTGGTCGATTCACGAACCTATAACAAATATGTACATATATATCAAAGTATGTTCAAAATATATTTACAACACTTTTAATACATTTTGATGTTTTAAGTTTATTAAGTCAGCTGTCCTCGTTAGTAACCTACAACTAGTTGTCCACAGTTAGATGTACAGAAATAAATCGATATATATTATCTTGAATCAATCCACGACCCAGTGTATACACGTCTCAAGCTAGATCACAACTCAAAGTATATATATTTTTGGAATCAACCTCAACCCTGTATAGCTAACTCCAACATTACTGCATATAGAGTGTCTATGGTTGTTCCAAATAATATATATACATGGGTCGATATGATATGTTAAAACATTTGCATACGTGTCTATGGTATCCCAAGATTACATAATATATTAGAATACATGTATAATACAATATAAGTTAGCTAGGATATGATTTGTATTGAATTGTTAATATTTCCCGTAGCTACAAAAATAAAAAAATATCCAATCTTGTTTTACCCATAACTTCTTCATTTTAAATCCGTTTTAAGTGAATCAAATTGCTATGGTTTCATATTGAACTCTATTTTATGAATATAAACAGAAAAAGTATAGGTTTATAGTCAGAAATATAAGTTACAAGTCATTTTTGTAAGAGGTAGTCATTTCAGTTGAAAGAACGACGTCTTGATGACCATTTTGAAAAACATACTTCCACTTTGAGTTTAACCATGATTTTTGGATATAGTTTCATGTTCATAAGAAAAATTATTTTCCCAGAAGAACAACTTTTAAATCAAAGTTTATCATAGTTTTTAATTATCAAACCCAAAACAGCCAGCGGTGTTACTACGACGGCGTATGTCCAGTTTTACGGTGTTTTTCGTGTTTCCAGGTTTTAAATCATTAAGTTAGCATATCATATAGATATAGAACATGTGTTTAGTTGATTTTAAAAGTCAAGTTAGAAGGATTAACTTTTGTTTGCGAACAAGTTTAGAATTAACTAAACTATGTTCTAGTGATTTCAAGTTTAAACCTTCGAATAAGATAGCTTTATATGTATGAATCGAATGATGTTATGAACATCATTACTACCTCAAGTTTTGTGGATAAATCTATTGGAAAAGAGACAAATGGATCTAGCTTCAAAGGTTCTTGGATGGCTTGAAAGTTCTTGAAGTAGAATCATGACACGAAAACAAGTTCAAGTAAGATTTCCACTCGAAATAAGATTGTTATAGTTATAGAAATTGAATCAAAGTTTGAATATGTGTATTACCTTATATTAGAAAGATATATTACTGTAAATAAGAAAGATTTCTTGAGGTTGGATGATCACTCTACAAGATTGGAAGTAAGCTAGCAAACTTGGAAGTATTCTTGATTTTATGAAACTAGAACTTGTAGAATTTATGAAGAACACTTAAAACTTGAAGATAGAACTTGAGAGAGATCAATTAGATGAAGAAAATTGAAGAATGAAAGTGTTTGTAGCTTTTTTTGGTCGTTGGTGTATGGATTAGATATAAAGGATATGTAATTTTGTTTTCATGTAAATAAGTAATGAATGATTACTCATATTTTTGTAATTTTATGAGATATTTCATGCTAGTTGCCAAATGATGGTTCCCACATGTGTTAGGTGACTCACATGGCCTGCTAAGAGCTGATCATTGGAGTGTATATATCAATAGTACATACATCTAAAAGCTGTGTATTGTACGAGTACGAATACAGGTGCATACGAGTAGAATTGTTGATGAAACTGAACGAGGATGTAATTGTAAGCATTTTTGTTAAGTAGAAGTATTTTGATAAGTGTCTTGAAGTCTTTCAAAAGTGTATGAATACATATTAAAACACTACATGTATATACATTTTAACTAAGTCGTTAAGTCATCGTTAGTCGTTACATGTAAGTGTTGTTTTGAAACCTTTAGGTTAACGATCTTGTTAAATGTTGTTAACCCAATGTTTATAATATCAAATGAGATTTTAAATTATTATATTATCATGATATTATGTTGTACGAATATCTCTTAATATGATATATATACATTAAATGTCGTTACAACGATAATCGTTACATATATGTCTCGTTTCAAAATCATTAAGTTAGTAATCTTGTTTTTACAAATGAAGTTCATTGTTAATATACTTAATGATATGTTTACTTATCATAATATCATGTTAACTATATATATAACCATATATATGTCATCATATAGTTTTTACAAGTTTTAACGTTCGTGAATCACCGGTCAACTTGGGTGGTCAATTGTCTATATGAAACCTATTTCAATTAATCAAGTCTTAATAAGTTTGATTGCTTAACATGTTGGAAACACTTAATCGTGTAAATAACAATTTCATTTAATATATATATAAACATGGAAAAGTTCGGGTCACTACATTACTCCCAATAGCGCTATCTATAATAATTCCGTTTGCCACTTTAATTCATCTAGCAATTAATGATACTACAAAGCAGGGATTTGCATGTTTTAAATGAACACAATAAAAATACTCATGTTGGTCGCATAATAGTTTGTACTTGTGTCTACTAATTATAAAAATAGTACATGTATTCTCAGCCCAAAAATATAGATAAAAAGGGAGCAAATGAAAACTCACGCAAAATCAGTTTTAGTATTTGTATCCATTTCATAAAACAATTATAAAATATTGCATGTATTCTCAGCCCAAAAATGTAAATAGTAAAAGGGATCAAATGAAACTCACCTTAAAATAGCACAACAAAGATTTTACTAGGAAGTAGCTGTAATTGAAGTAGACCAGAAATCTCAACCTAGAGATAGAATGTACGATCAGATGTTGTCTAATAGATATAAGTATAGTAACTATACTAACAATAATGGTTTTCTAAAAGAAATTCCATTTTCGGAAAGGTTACTATCTATGGAAAGTTCCCACTTTTAATAACTTTCCAATTATAGAAAGTTCGGGTTATAATTTTAACAAGACGTTGTACGACTATCTCAAATCTCGTTGCTATCATACAAGTCACTTGAATGATCAGTTGTTACCGGGCGTCCAGGATTCTTGACCAGAATCTATGTCATGGCATTTAAAATCCACAAGCAGTTCCCATAAGGCAACAAGGACCACCCTAGGCCATATGTAGCGGTGAGGTTCGTATATAGTGCACGTTATCTTGATTATAACCTTCACATATTATAGGTGTATAAACTTCTATTATATTGTTAAATTAATTATATATATATATATATATATATATATATATATATATATATATATATATTTACTATTAGTATTACATAATTATTAATAGTTTTATAATTATATACGCATTATTATTCAAGCTATAATTACTATATTGACTTAGATTAATTTAATATTTATAATATACTGTATACTAACACATACAATATATATCATAATTGGTTATACTATTTTTTATTTAATTTACAAGATATTTAATAATATATTACTTTATTAACCCAATATTATCCATAAATACCTAAATAATTAATTAAATACCTAATAATCATATACATAATCTTTATAGTCTTAGTTAATTATAAAAATCAGTAGAAAAATTTAAGAAAGTATTTTATTACAATTTTGTATTTATATTTGTTTTTTATTCTTAATTTAATCACAAAACAAGTTTAATTCTACATAAAATACCAAATAAACATAAATAATTATTTTTAAAATTTTTATAAGTTTCTTAAAGTTAAATAACCTGTAGAAAAATATTTAAAAAAAATATTTATTTATTTTTACAATTATTTCCTTATTTACCTCCTGTTTACATAATAATAGTGTTTAATTATATAATAATTATTAATTCGACCCATAAATTAATTTTTATAATTTTCTTAGACCTAGACAAAGTTTATGAACTCAGAAAAATTATTTATTTATTTTTATTTACTGTGTATATATTTATTACAAATTTTATATGGTTTTTGTGTTTAATTAGTATTTAATTCGTAATTAACTAAAACTAATATTCTAAAACTTATCATAATTATTTTTATAAGTACTACTACTGTTCTAAATAATTTTCAAATAAATACTACTGATGTGAATATTTATTAACAATTTAAAATAATAATTGGGTAAAAAATACAAGAAATAAATAAAATGAATAAAAATAAATAAGAAAATGAAAAGGAAATATTACCTCAAAAGTTCTTCAAGTTTTTAGAGAGGGGATTTTGGTATGATTTGTGAATGAGAAACTAGGAGTCTAGGGGTGTTTATATAGTGCAAGTATTGGAGTGTTAGTCAACATAAGGATGTTCTAATTTATAATTTTATTTTATTTTATAATTCTTTTAGTCAACAATAGGTGGTACTAGTTATATATATATATATATATATATATATATATATATATATATATATATATATATATATATATATATATATATATATATATATATATTAGTCAACATAAGGATGTATTTGTTTAAGATTCTTTAGTCTCAATATTATTTTTATTATTATTATTATAATTATTATTATATATATTTTTTTTATATTTACTACATGATAAGTATTATTTTATTTTTACTAATTCATGACTTGTATTTATTTTTTTATTTAGTTCCTAATTGTTTTACTATTTATATAAATGTCACTTTTTATTTATTACTTATAGATTAATAGTTATAATATTACAGAAATGCATAATTATTTACGAATAATTGTTCGTGAGTCGTCAGAACTAGTCGAAGTTAGGTTTAAATTTAGTCAGAAATTTCCGGGTTGTCACAACATGAAACTTATTCTAATGTACTGGAAAGAAACGTTGAAGTTTGAAGATGTTACAAGCAAGCTCCTATCTGAGGAGAAAAGATTGGAAGGTAATGGAGTCTCGTCATCAGAAGCTACGGTACTGTTGTGTTCGGATAGGCAGAAGAGAAACTCTAGAAAGAATCTGACATGCTGGAAGTGCGGGAAGACTGGGCATGTAAGGGTTAATTGTCCAGGTGGAGCTAATCCGGCAAATGGCTCCAAAGATGCTAACATTGTCTCCGTCGTTATGGAGAGTGACGAATTCTTCTGAAGTCACGTCATCCTCATGGTGTGACTGCGCCACCATGGAAATGGATGTTCGTTAGCGGTTCTACAATTGCACATGGGCACTGGTTTGGCATTGGTGCAGGTTATGTGGTGGAAACTGATATTGTAGCTGATGAAACTTTCAGGGAAAGTCAAACAGGAAGTTGCACCATAACTGTTCAGCTGGTTATACAACATGTGCCGAGGTGAAATGCTTAGAATGTGATATTCTAAGTGTGATACTCTTTATGGTGGGGTATGATAATTCTGTTTAGAGTTATGATTATCTATTATGACAATGATTTTCGGGTCTTGACAATGTTCGATGAAGATGCAAGTTTTGTCTCTTGGGAGATAATGTCAACGGCATGAAGATGAGGATCTTGAAGTTGTCATCGAGGAAGCGTCTACATCGGTTATCCTTGCAATATGGAAGCATGGTTATCTTCTTCTATCCAAAAGGTGGAGATTTGTTGGATATAGTTTTGGTTAGAAGAATTGGATATGGTTGCATAGTATTTGTGAAAGATGTTATCCCACATAGGTGGGAGGAAAAAGTTGGAGGGGACTTGCTTGGTTATAAAAGAGAGGTTAAGTCTTTATTCCAAATTGCACCAATCAATACACTTTAAGTATTTGATTATTTCTTTCTTTCTTACCCTTGTTTGAGAGTTGTATTAGTTAAATATTTTGGAGAGGGTAGTTGGCTTAAGAGAGTCGTCTATATCATTGTAACAATTTGTGATATAGTGTATTTCTCTCTTTGGGGGCCGGTGGTTTTTCTCCTGTTTTAGAGTTTTCACGTTAAATCTTGTGTTGTGTATTGTTCTTATTTCTTTACTATTATTGTTGGGCTGGGTGGTGGTAATTAGTGAGACCGTAATTTCCCAACATGTTACTATGTTATTTTTAAGTTAAATTTGATTGAATTTATATAAAAAAACAAATGACCGGAAGTAAGGATAATTGATAAATAAAAATTATATATTTTTTTAATACTTGGTGTGTGGAGAAATTCTTCTCTACATCTACATGTGGGTGTAAAACGACTTTTCTTCTATTATAGGTTAGAGGAAGAATTATCAACATCTGACCTCTCTCATTTCTCGCAAATGTAAGATTTGATTTTGTTGTTATTGTTGAAAAGTTTAATACTCCCTCTGTTTAAAAAAAAAATACATTATTATTTATATATGTTTTAAAATAAATGCCTCATATTTAAAATAATAATTAAAAAAAGTTTCAATTTTCACCCTTTATATATATATATATATATATATATATATATATATATATATATATATATATATATATATATATGTATGAAAGTCAGAAAAACTTTTAATACCGATTTTATTTCTTTCTTACTTTGTTTTGTAAGCTGATTAACTACAATGATTATTAAATGAAGGGTAAAATGGACATTTCATTAAATTATGTACGATTAATTAATTAATAATGATGTAAAATTATAATGACCATTAGCCTAACAGAATCAATATGCTCTTCTAACTGTGATGTTAGGTTGTTCCCTATCTTACGTAAAATTTACATTGACACAAGTCAAAGGTTTGGCCGAGATAGGCACGATCATGTTCAACAAAGCTTTAGCCAAACCTTTGGCGGCGCATGTTGGTCTATGATGGTGGCGGTGTGTTCCATTTGCTTTTTTATTTGTAGTTTGTGTTTGATAACTAATACATTTTATATTTGTAGGTATTATTTGTGGATATTTTATTTAGTAAAAGATTGTAAGAGTTTTAGTGAAAAGTTAGTGAAGGTAAATTGATGTTGATGTGAGATAGAGAAGCTCAGTATAATTAAACTAGTTAAAATATAGAGACCATATAGATTAATATGTATCATGAGCGGTCGTGGCTTTGTGGTACTAACTTATATCATGAGATATCGAAGTATTTGATTCGGGTTCGAATCTCATTTGAGGGTTTCCTCATGTTACGATTTTCTTCTTGAAAGGTGTTTTGGATATGATCGAGTAAGTGATCCCGGTCAATGACTTCTAAAAACTGTTAAAAATATTGATTAGTACGGAGTAGTAATGTATATATTTAAAATGAATTAGTATTGAACTGTGTTAGCTGACTTTATATTAAAAACTGAAAATAAAACTATAAAAGAGCCGACCATGACGCATAGTGTGGAGTGGAAATGTCGCTTTCACCCACCACCGGCCACTTCAAACTCGCTTACACTAATTCATCGTCCAACCACTACTAGCAATGACAATGGCCACCCGATCCGGTGGATATCCACCCGATCCACCCGCTTCGTGATGGATATGGATGAACGTAAATGGATATGGATATGGATATGGGTAACCTAAATGGATATGGATATGGACATGGATGAAAAGTTTCATCCATGGATATATCCATTATCACCCGAAATACGTATACAAATACATAAATATAGATATATTCTTATATATTTACTATTACAAACTCATTTATCGTTAGATTTATATTTTGCTTTCAACCCTATAATGAAATAACTATAATATATTATAATAAAACATGTATATCTAACAAAATAAACTTACAAATTTCATATTTATTTTTTATAATCAATGTTTTATAATAAGTTTAGCAAATTTTCTTGTATCTTCGACAAAGATTACACATTTTTATGGATAGAATTTTTAATGTCATGTCACATTTATTTTTGCTATACTATGTTTACGTTTTAATCGCATATTAAAAAATACTATAACATTTTTTTTAATATCTGTTGGATATCCATTAACCCGTTTAATTCATTGGATATGGATATGAATATGGATATGGATGAACAAAAATTAAATGGATATGGATATGGATACGGCATCACCCGATCAATATCCGATCCATTGCGATCCCTAACCACTACACTTGTGACACCTGGAGTCCCCTAACCAATTAGATTCCAAGGTGGGTGTGGATTATTTTTGTTTTATGAAATCCAGCCAATCATCGTCCATCGAAGACACATCATTAATCATTAAATAGAATATACATAAATACGTGGAGAAGGAACTGCCACGTACTCTACTCTATCTATTTCCATTTTTTTAATAAATTAAACATATTTTTATGCATGAACTCTTAATATGAGATGGACAAAAAAGATGGATAAGGTAAACAAATACGAACGTTCAAAATGTATCGGAAATGAACATGGTATCACGGAGTACGTGCTTTATAATTAAATTGAGTTAGATCTAATCTTAAATTGTCTAATTTTTTTCGTGTTTATTTTACAAGAAAGTTTCCTTTTATAACTTAAAGAGATGAAGAATTGAATTGTATATCAATGTCATGTTAGATGTTAGTCCAACACACAGACAATTTAAAAAGTTTATCGCTGAAATTAGTTGGAGCAAAGATTATAGCTCGAGTTGATAACTAAAACTTATTTATGAAGATGTAGTTATGTTTGACAAGAGATTTGACTAAAATTTATAACCGTAAATTAATAAAAATTAAAAAAAAACCTTAAATGTATATATATATATATATATATATATATATATATATATATATATATATATATATATATATAGTGTGTGTGTGTGTGTGTGTGTGTGTGTGTGTGGAGGAGATCAAGGGATAAGTGGTATTTTTGGGATAAGGGAATAAGTAAAATGAGATTTTTATGTCTTTTACATTAGAGCTCTAATTTAAAAAAAAAATTTCCGTAATCTACTGACATTGTGTAGATTCATAACATTTTTTTTTTTCTCAACAGGAGCTTAAAATGCATGTGATGCATGTTAACGTGTTTTGAGGTTTTTTTTGAGTTTTTTTTTTTTTTTTAAGATTTAGACCAATTTAGAGTTTAGGGTTTTCGGGTTTACTCCGTAAAGCCTCAACCCTAAACCCTAACCCCTAAACCCTAAACTCTAAACCGTTCGTATTAAAACCCGTTCTAAAACCCTAATTTCTAAACCCTAAACCCTAATTTCTAAACCCTAAACACTGTTTTTTTTTTTAAATCAAAAGTCATTTTTTCTTTGTTTTTGGTTATGATGCATCTGATGCATGAAAAGCAGTTAACATGCATCAAACAGCGGATAACATGCATCAGATGCATCTTAACGCTCCAGTTGAAAAAAAAAATTATTTTTTTTCTAAATCTACACAATGAAAATAGATACCAGCAATTTTTTTTTAAAAAAATCGGAGCTGTTGTAAAACTAAATATATAAAAATCAAAAAATCACTTATCCCCTTATCCCACCAATACCCACTTAGCGTTGGATCCTTATCCTATATATATATATATATATATATATATATATATATATATATATATATATATATATATATATAGTAGAGGGATCAAATGAGAACTTTTTTGTGTTAAACTCTGATAACTTAAAAATACACTGAAATTCGAGCAAAAAAGAAAAATTCGAGCAAAAATGGGACACGTGCGAACAAAAAACTGATAGTCGAGCAAAAATGGGGAAAGTCGAGAAAAAAAACACGGCTGAACAAAAACACGAAAGTCGAACAAAAATTACGATATTCGAATAAAAATGTGTTCTACATTTTTGATAGTCGAACAAAAAAATATGTAATAACACACAGGTAGTCGAACAAAAATATTGAAATTCGAACAAAAATGTGTTCTGCATTTTTGTAATTCGAACAAAAAAAAAATTTTTTTGCTCGACTATGATTTTTTGTTCGTCCGTGTTATATATTTTTGCTCGAATTTTCTTTTTTTCTCGCCCGCGCACCTTTTTTGCTCGAATTTCAGTGTATTTGGAGTTCCTAGAGTTCTCACACTAAAAAAGTTCTCACTTGATCCTCTCCTTAACAAAAGTTAAGGCAGGGACTAATTTGGGACGTTATTTGACATGTAAGGATGATTTATGCAGTTTTGTTAACATGGGGACGATTTGGGCAAAAAACCACGAACACGTGGATGATTTGGGCAATTTTGTCAATTGTTAATTATATGAAATGTTCACATGTTACACAAGCAAATATGCACATGTGAACAGAAACAATATATTTGATTATATAGGTAAAATATAAGTTTTTTTAAACTATTTTACGTTCATTTTTATTCTCCTTCAACATTTATGTGTGATTCAATCTATTCACGTGTAAAAATCTTTTTAAATTAAAAGTTCTCCCAGTTCTCATCTTTTTTGTGGTTCTCGTTTGAACTTTTGACACTTTTGTTAAACCCTACGTTAGTCAAAAATACACTATTAGTCCCTGAAGTTTCTTAAAAGATTGCAACAAAGATCCTCTTCATCATCTTCAAGATGAAACTTTAGTGAAAGTTTAAAAAAATCAATTAAGTTTGGTAAAAAATCAATTAAGCTTTAGTGAAGTACAGACCATCGTATTAGACCCTGCATTCACTAAAAACATTAAACAGATTGTTCTACTTGGTGGTACGTTTGCAGTAAACGGGAATGTGAATCCAGTTACTGAGGCTAATGTAAGTAACTCACGTACAAGGTCTAACAGGGTGCATACTCCTTTCCATTTTGTTTATGTAACTTGTATAAACTTACATAAACGACTTTAAGCAATATAAGAAGCATTGCAGTTAGACATATTATCTTAAATGACTGGCTCTATATATTTTATATCTCAAGTTCATGTGTATGACCCACTCATTGTTTCTGATTGTACTCAGGGCCGGTCCCGAGAAATTGAGTGCCCCGTGCGAGGCGGAAAAAAAGGCCATAATGACTTAACGAATAATATAAGTCATTTAAAAAAACGATAATTAACTTCATACCAATTACCAATTGCAATTCACTGAATACGAATTACTATAGAATTACAAAAAGTAATATTCAGCTATTCACCAAATCATCAATTATCAACCAATTATACAATTCATCACCATTACAACAATTCAGTAATTACCGAGTACTATCAATTCAACAATTCACCACCATTACAATTTACACTTTTCAACCAATTCTACAGACTACAATTATCAACCAATTATCAATTACGGAGTACTATACAACATTACTAATTATCAATTACGGAGTACTATCAATTACAGAGTACTATACAAATACAACATTACTAATTATCAACTAACTTACAGCCAAATCAGTAATTCACCACCACCAATTATCAAAAAAAAAATTACATATTGAAACAAAAAGAATTACCTATTGATTGTAGTCTGTTCAACATTTGATGCCGAATACAAAGAAGGCGCAAACTGACGAAGTGGCGAACTAAAACCCTTGTTTTTTTTTTGTCGACGTATCAGTTTTTAATAATCAATTCCTGAAAATTTGGAAGAAATTACGGATGAATAACAGGCCCAATTTTTTTTTTTTGGGGCCTAAACATGAATATTGGGCCCCTTGAAATATTGGAAGAAAAACACCACAAACTTATATAGACACTAAACATGAAGAAAAAAAAATTGAGCCCCTTGAAATATTGGGCCCTGTGCACTTGCACTACTTGGACCCTTATTGGACCGGCCCTGATTGTACTAAAATGCATTTTACCCGAAGTGAATGAAAGGGAGGTATTATGTTAATAGCCGATGGCAAAAACGGCAAACCTACTAAAATAATTTATTGATTTTTTACCAAATTTAATCAACTGGTTTTTTACCAAACTTGATTGATTTTTTTAAACTTTCACTAAAGGTTCATCTTGAAGATGATGAAGAGGATTTTTGTTGCAATCTTTTATGAAACTTCAGGGACCAATCGTATATTTTTAACTAACAGAGAGTTTAACAAAAGTTAAGGCAGGGACTAATTTGGAACAATATTAGGCATTTAAGGATGATTTATGAAGTTTTGTTAACACACGGATGATTTGGGCAAAAAACCATAAACACAGGGACGATCTGGGCAATTTTGTCTTAACAATTTAACATTTAATTTGTGATAATGAACATATGTTTGTTAATAATATGAGTATTAATGAACATTTGCATATAATTTGTTGCATTTAAATGCATAAAAACTATGAAATTAAAAAGTTCTCGTAGTTCTTAATTTTTTTGTGGTTCTCGTTTGAAAATAACTATAATGTATTATATATGATATGATATAATTAAATTAAATAATTATATTAAAAAGATAATGATGTAACTTTCATTTTATAAGTTATGAACTTATTTTATGAGCCATTTTTGAACACATGTGGGCAACAAATCATCATTTTCTTTCATATTTTTGTATTAATGAAATAAAAAAAATGCCATGGTATAGAGAACTCTTTTTTTGGTATATAATGATTAAAATATATATATATATATATATATATATATATATATATATATATATATATATATATATATATATACATGTGTGTGTGTGTATGTGTGTGTGTGTGTGTGTGTGTGTAGGGGCAGTTTCAATGGGAAAGTAACCAATCGGGGGGAAGCGGGAGGAAGCAAAAAAAAAATTGAATTTTTTTGAATTTTTTTTCCGGCATCAAGATCACACGAAAATATGAACATTTAGAAGAGACACTTCGTGATGAATGTTATTATTTAGGCGGAAAAACGATCGACAAAAATAACATTCAAAATAATATTGTTCGTGAAGAATATGAACGTTTTTTTTTCCATGTTTTGTGAAGTAAAATTTAGCCCGATTTAGAGTTTAGGGTTTAGGGTTTGGTGTTTTGGGTTTATTCCATAAACTCAAAACCCTAAACCCTAAACCCTAAACTCTAAACTGTTCGTGTTAAAAACTCAATCTAAATCCTAAATCTACACCCTAAATCTAAACCCTAAACCCTAAATTTCTAAACCCTAATATCTAAACCCTATAAACCCTAATATCTAAACCCTAATATCTAAACTCCAATAGCTAAAACCTCAATATACGCTCGAAAAACACGATAATTGTTATATATTACTTCTTCGAGCGTTTTTTCGCCAAAATAAAAACATTTATCATAAAGTATCTATACTAAATGTTCATATTTTCATCCCATCTATAATGTTCGTGAACAAAGTTTTTTCAAAAAACGAAAAAAAAAAAAAAAGTTTTTGCTTTTCCCTATTGGTTACTTCCCTCTTGATCCTACCAATATATATATATATACATATATATATATATATATACATATATATATATATACATACATATATATATATATATATATATATATACATATATATATATATATATATATATATATATATATAGGGGCACGATCCGTGGCTAAGCTTAAAACGAGTACAAACGGGATAAGCAAATTTGGACCACAAACTATCATTTAATAAACAAAAAAGCAGAGGGGCAAAATCATAAATTCACAAATTAATAAAATAAAACGCTGAAGGTAAATCTTAAATTATCACTACCTGCTTCACCTTCTATCTTCATCTTCAATCGGACCTTCAATGTCACCTTCTATCTTCAACTTCAATCTCACCTTCTATCTTCATCTTTAGTCTCGCATTTTAATCCTAAATCATCAGTGTCTGCTTTACCGATAACATCTCCAATTGCATCTTCGATTGCATATTCAGAAAAGAACGATACACGCCGATGTACATGTTGGAGACACTTGCAATACATGATCTTCATTTGAAGGGACGCTGAAACATCCGATGATTCTAGGTTAGTTTCATATGAACTTTATGCTTTATAATTTTATTAACGAGTGTGTTATTACATCTAATTTCATTTTTTTTTATTTGGTGTTTATGATGGCTACATGTATAGAATTTGTCAATATCATCAAGTTATGCATAAACTGAGAATTTTTACTAGTTTTCTTTTATTTTTTATATTTGCACACCAACTGTTTGATGAAAGTCCCGAATGAGTAATGTCATATTATATTTTATATATATGTATTTTTTTTTTTTGGTTAAAAAGCCTAGGATGAATTTGAAGCCGAAAAGATCAAAAAGTTATTGCAGATAGTTATTATCTTAATAATGAATGATAACTGTTGATTCATGTTATCACGAATTTGGTAATCGCCACCTCACCTCAACCATTTGATGGAAGGAGTATGGGTGGATCTTCTGTTGTATGATGCATAAGTTCTTTATCCTATTAGTTTATTGTGTTTGTTGCAAGATGCATTGATCAAACTTAAAATTTTGATCTTTGAGTTTAATGAATTGAACAAATTATTAGTTAGTCTATTAAGTACATTGGTGAAGGGTACTTATCATTTTTAGTGAAAAAGGTAAATTAGCTTGTAAATTAACAATTAGAACCTCCCATGTTTATAACTTGATTTATATATTTCTTTATAAAATGTAGCTCCGTGGAAGGTTGCGGGTGCTAGACTTGTGCTTGAAGATGGATCCATTTGGAGAGCAAAGTCATTTGGTGCTTCAGGGACTCAAGTTGGTGAAGTTGTATTTAATACATCATTAACAGGGTGAGATTGAGTAAACAAAGTCAGTTATATGGTTCATTTCACAACAATTTTGAAGTTTTTATTTTAAGCTTGTGTGAAATATTTCTATTTTATGATTCATCGAAAAATATTTATCATTCATCGAAAAATAATTATCATTCATCGAAAAATAATTATCATTCATCAAATAGTTATCATTCATCAGACAATTATCATTCATCAAATATTTATCATTCATCGAAAAACATTTATCACTCATCAAACATTTCTCATTCATCCAAAAACGTTTATCATTCATCGAAAAACATTTATCATTCATCGAAAAACATTTATCATTCATCGAAAAAAATTATAATTCATCGATTTATCATTCGGTTCATTTTCGAGTTAACGGTTTAAAACTAAATATTGAACACTTTGCACAATCTTTGTGTTACGATTTGACCTTTAAGGGCATGTTTTGTATAATTACTCAGCAATTTTAAATTTTATTACGATATATACTAAAGCTCATGAGTTCATGAACCCTAAAAAGTTACTATTATTTTTTTTAGTTAAATTTTATCTAGAAGTAATGTTATTCATTGTTATTGTTATAACGAGAAATTGCCAATCAAGGTATCTTTAGATATTTTAGGCACCTACAGTATTCATTTCAAGATGTACAAGTTGAAGCTAACAGCCGATCAGATTTCGAGGGACGACTTTTTATCCTTCTCAAAATCTGGAAAACCCAACAATGGATATCTACAGTTTTATCATTCATCAGTTTTTTTTATCATTCATCAGTTTTTTTATATCATTCAACAATTTTTCTATCGTTCATCATATTCTTTTTTATCATTCATCAGTTTTTTTTGTCATTCATCAGTTTTTTCTATCATTCATCATATTTTTTATCATTTACCAGGTATTTTATAATTCATCGGTATTTTATCTTTTATCATTTAGTTGGCTATTCTTATCATTCATCATTTATTTTTATAATTTGTCGGATATTTTTACCACTCATCGGATATAATTCATCACTTTTCTGGTGGATGTTTTATAACAAATCTGGTAACAGTAATCACCACGTGAGTTTACCGATTCAAATTTTCAGACACATAACTATCTAGGGCATGAGGGCTTATACTCATACATCAAGTGCAATTTTGTCATCCATCCTATAGAGGGTAATTAATTTCATCTCTGTTAGATTAATTATTTGTTAAATGATGTAATTTTTTGTTTTAACCTGCAGTTGATGGTGAATTTCATCAAGACATAAATATATTGAAAAGTAGGATTATACCTGACACGAAGTGGGACAAAGTCAAGGTTAGTATAACCCCCCCCCCCCCCCAACCACTTGAAGCTCACAGGTTGTTTGAAATATGTAGGTTGTGGTATATAATATTAAGTATGTTTTCATCGTTGATATAAAAGTAACGATGTTTTCAGCAACTTTGAGCAAGGAGATTCGCCCTTTCTGTAAAACAATCCACCCTAGAGTATGGGCCCGTGTTTTGACTCCCAAATCAGCAGTATTCAACTTGTTTTAGTTAAAGGACCGAATAAAGGAGCTCCTGAAACCGAGCTCATAGAAAAGAGCGATAGAGGCTATAGGGTAATTTTCAGTAACTTACTGGTTCCCGATTAGGTGGATAGTGATGGTTATAGGATTCCAAAAGTTGGTGATTATGTTGAAGTTAGGATATTGAAATCGTTAAGAGCATCACTGTTTAGAGCTGCACTCGGTATTAATACGACGAATTCTTATTATAAAGTTGCACAAGAAGAAACTGTTGCATCTTTGTAACTTGTATGTTTTTGTTTAAGCTATTTTGGTTTAAGTTTACTTAATAAGCTACTTATAACTACTCTTATGTACTCATTATAGTTCAATTCAATGCTAATTACTTTGTGAATATATGGTTTTATTTAAGAGCTCGATATCAGTAGACAAGTTTCTTGCTGTTATAAGGATGAATGTTTTTCAAATACCGAATTGATGGTTTGGTTTTGATATGTGAATATTATCTTCTCATTCATTGTATATATATATATATATATATACTTTTATTTTTGTTTCATTTATCAGCTTTTTTTATTATTCATCGGATATTAATCATCTTATATTCATTTATCGGATCAGATTATTTTATCTGGAGTGTCTCGACAATTCCAAACATATTTTGTGATTTATAAAAGTATTCAAAAAAAAAAATATATGATCATAATAGTTATAGTTACTCATTCATTAGATTTTGTTTATCATTCATCCGATTTTTTTATCATTCATCAAAATTTTAGTCATTGTTATATTTAAACTTTAGTAGTTGTTATCATTGGTCGACTATATAGTTTTCTAATACATCATTTTATTCATCATAACATTCATCATAAAAGATAGAGCTTACAAATCGTATAATGCATACATTCATCATAAAACTAAAACTCAATAGGCGAATAATATTATTTAATATATTTTTTCTCAATTGTATATCGAATGCTATAAAGTCATTCGAAATATAAATATAATTATAATAGTTTTCATTATTAATTTTATCATTCATCATTTTTTTTTATCATTCATCAGTTTTTCTTATCATTCATCATATTCTTTTTTATAATTCATCAGTTTTTTTTTTTTTTAATTATCATTCATCAGTTTTTTAACAATCATCATATTCTTTTTTTATCATTTACCCATTTTTTTTTATCATTCATTGGTATTTATATCTTTTATCATTCGTAGGGTATTCTTATCATTCATCATTTATTTTTATAACTATCGTGTATTTTTACCATTCGTCGGATATAATTCATCACTTTTCTGGTGGATGTTTTTATAATAATTCCGGTAGGGAGAATCACCGCGTGAGTTTACCGATGCAACTTTTTAGACACATAACTATCTAGGGCATGCGGACTTGTACTCGTACAACAAGTGCAATTTTGTCATCCATCTAACAGAGTGTAAGTAATTTAATCTATGTTAGATTAGTTATTTATTAAATGATGTTATTTTTTGTACACATGAATATATGTTCTTTTTCAGATTCTAAATTATGTTTCTGGTTTCTTACTCATTTTGCAACCCCATCAAAACTCTCTGATCTTACACTTTAATCCATTCATGTGAAAAGCAAACTGCTGAATGATAAAAAAATAAAAATAAAAATAAAAAATCCGACGAATGATAACAATAAATATCTGATGAATGATAGAAACTCATGATTACAGTTATGATTCATCAACATGATTATAAACAAGTACATAACATAACATAGACCATAAACAAGAACTAAATATTAATCACCATACAAATGATAACATTCATCAGACAAAATGTTAACATTCATCAACATAACTTGATTCAAAGATTGATCTTCATCAGGCTCCTTCACAACATCATCAGGATTTTCTTCTTCTAATTGAAGATTCACTGCATTTTTTTCGTCGATTCTTTGCAATAGATTTATTGTAAAACAAGCAAACAAGTTTGACTGTAGTTAAAAAGAAAAAATAATTAAAAAATAACTATAATTCATCCAATAGTTATCATTCATAAAAAACTGTTATCATTCATCAAAATGTATGATAATAATCGTGATGAATGATTAATTTATCATTCATCAAACGAGTGATGAATGATTAATTTATCATTCATCACTCGTTTTTCATTAATGATAAATTAATCATTCATCACGATTATTATCATTCAGCTACCCAAGCCATCCGACCCGCCCATTTGGCCACATCAAAATCTCATGACTCATTGTAGACAGAAACACAGCTGTTATCATGGGTACATAATCAGTACCTTATATACTAGACTGCATGAAGTAAATGATAATATAAATCTAAACTACTAAAACAGTTGTAACAGAAACAAGCAGTATAAAAAAAAGAAGCAATAAGTAGTATCACTTGAATAGCAATAATCATTCAATTAAATAAATAAATAACTTAATAAGCATACACTTTTACATGTGGAAATGAAAGCCATCTATTCTTACAACGATCCAACTTTCAAAATTCAACATGCATACTTTATCAATCTGTTAGTCCAAGCAAAATAGGTTGTGGAGTTCAACTTAAAAGAAATATTAACAAACATAATCAGCACAAATATTAACAAAGGTTGGGCAAATTCCACATAAGTCATATAATTTTTCTCAAACAAGGGAATTGAAATGACATTTCATCACACACAATCAATAAATCAAATTGATACAAAAATATTTAAAAGTAGACATCATCAATATCTGCATAAAATATTTAGAATAAAATAATAAAACTCATACCGTGTTCTGTCCAAGAAGAGCTCCAAGAGCCAATTGATCAAAAGTCAAACATTCTCCACCAGCCTTCTCAATCTTTGCCCTAGCAGTCTCAGTAAACCTTAATGCATTAGCCTTCATTGCATGGAATCTCGGGCAGGGGCGGTTTTATTTAGGGGCAAGCGGGGGCAGCCGCCCCCAGTGAATTTGCAATTTTCAGTGTAAAAATTTTGGATTTTTCGACTTTGCCCCAGGTGATTTTTTTTCTTTTGCCCCCAAACCTACATATTTTGCCCCAAAACCTTCCGATTTTGCCTAAAAATCTCCAAATTTTACCCCAAAACCTTCAAATTTTGCCCACAAACCTTCAAAATTTGCCCCAAAACCCCCCATAATTTGCCTAAAACCTCCATTTTTTTGCCCCAAAACCTCCATATTTTGCCCAAAAAAATTGCTACGGCTTTACTTTTTTTTTTTGTTTTGCCCCCAGTGAAAAAAATCCTAGTACCGCCACTGATCTCAGGCACACGAACATCATCTGTAACTGTACCAACAATCACAACAATCTTCTCCTCCTAAATTTATTTAAAAATAAAAAATCCGAATTAAACACAAATCCCCACACAACACTTTCAAATAAATAACAAACCACATCAAATATACACATGAATTGTAAAGGAGCATGAACTTCACCAATTTGAATTCGCAAAGGAAACCGTTTTAGTGTGTGATTCCGACACGAAATTTGCTCTAAATCGTTCCAGTAACACTTTCCGATCATCACTTTGTCAAACCACATCAACATATATTATAAAAAAAAGACTTAAACCTATCACTAACGAAGCAAACCTGATGCAAAACAGTTCATCCTTAAGTTCACCATCAAAAAAATCAACAGCATGCCACACAAACGACTTCTCATTACCGGCATGCTCTTGAACGAACATTGTAGCAATAACTAAAAACAACACATACAAATCAATAACTAAACCTTTGACATATTCAGATCCATTAAAATAGATGTGTACGCGTTAAAAAAAGAATATAAGTGTATGTGTTCATACGTAGATGATAACACATGTGGTTAATATATGTATAAAACATGAATAAATCTGAATTAATCAAATTAATCTTCTTCCTTTAGCCAACGATATCTAACTAGATGAATAACCATGTAATAAGTGCATACAACAAATTATATGATTAATTAATTTTACTTATATAAAAACAATTAAATACATATACACACTATACATCAATTTCTACAGTGAAACGGAATCGTAAGCTATCGTATCTGCAAAACCTAGCAATTACAAGTCAGTGACAAGATTAGTTAACGAAATCATGTAAAAATCACCTTTAAGAGAATCATTACAAGCAGAATCGACGGAGAACTTTCCGAAACCGGTTAGAACGCGAGTTATGGGGTCTCTACGACCGGATTCGATAACCGGTTTACATGAAATTGAGGATGAATCGAAGGTGTTACGGTTCAAAATTCGACAGGCGATTGATCGGAGGTCATTCAAGATATCCATAGCATTACGCAAACAATGGAATTGGTATTGTATGGGGTGGTTGTTGCTATCTGCAGTTAGGGTTATACGAATTGTGAGACAGGCTGAAGAATGATCTAATCCAGCCCTAAATCAATTTGTATACATGAATGACGATTATACCCCTCCGCGTTTTTAACTATAAAATCAGACTTTTTATTAGAAATCATGAAATGTGAGGCCCATATTCACTTATCCAGTTTGTACCCCATTTAGTGCTTATCCATGGATTGGTCCACTATATATATATATATATATATATATATATATATATATATATATATATATATATATATATATATATATATATATATATATAATAGTGTTTTTCTCAGGGGCAAATCTTAGTGGAGGCCGGAAAGGAAAGTCGCCCTCTTTGAATTTTGAGTAACTACGGTTATATTTTATCTAATTTTGGTGTATTTTTGAAGAAGAAATATGGAGTTTATACAAATAAATGGATTGAAGTAGAGGTTGAAGAAAGAAGTAGAAGTCGAAGAAAGAGAATCCAATATACTCCGTAAATGGGTTTGTTATTTAGTCACTTTTACAAATTTTATAGTTTTCCATATAAAATATAAATATTAACGATGTTTGCAATATAAATTTGTCTGCCCAATAGTTCATCCCCCCTAAACGTTAATCTAAGTATCGCCACTGCTTTTTCCATGTTGTAACAGTCGCTATATATAAAAAATGAGTGAGGTTGTAATATATTAAGCTATCCCTATCTTGTACTCCTAATTTATTTGTTTGTAAAGAACACGTGTACGTTTTCTAATGAGAAAACCTCCAATGATGATAACGAGTAAAAAAGTTCGCGCTTTGCTGCGGGGTGGTTTTATTTAGTTATGTTCGGTTAATTAAAAGTTTAAAACAAAATAGTTAATGATCGGACAATTAAACGTTAAACAAACTATGGAAAAAAAAAAAAGGAAAGGAAAAAGAAGTAAAAAAAGTTATAAAAGAAATAACTTGGTTGCGGGGTGTTTTTTCCGGTTAAGGGTCTGTTATTTTAAAGAAATTGTTAACCGTTGGTTGATTATAAGTTTTAAAAATGAAGAAAAAAAGTAATGGAAAGAAAAAGTTTTAACGGTCGGATCCCGGTACTATTCACAATCTCAATGGAATTAGTATTAGTAGATTTTTAAGACGGGTCGGGTCAACCCAACCGGGTGGGATTGATATCGCATATTTTATACACGTTTTCCTTAGCGATATCGATCACATTTTAGTCCTTTCGGATGCGATTTGGCGTTTATTTTTATAGTGTTATGAAATTTCGAGTTCTAAAGCCAAGAAGATGAAATTTGAAGTTATTTGATGGTTTTAGTGTTTTTATATACAAACGAGTGAAAGAAGTTGGTTTGATTCGAGTTCGGTTTGAGTTAGTGAGTTTTCAGCTTCAGATTCAGCAAAAGGGGGCCTTGAGCGCCGCTCAAAGGCCTGGAGCGCCGCTCCACTAGGCACAAAAATGATGTCGAGAGTTTTTAAAGTCCACAGATCAGATATTTGGGGCCCTGAGCGCCGCTCAATACCTGGAGCGCCGCTCCATTTCCAGCGGGGTTCAGAATCGGGGTATTTAAAGCACAAATTTTTACCCTAATTATGATATATCATTCCCAGACGATTTGCAGCAGCTCTAAGACGAAAAAGGGTGATTTTTGGGGAATCCCAAGATCATTCTAACGCTTCAATCATTACGGGAACGTGTTTCGATTCGTTCATCACTCAAGACTCATTCATCTATTAGGTTTATCTCTTTATTTCAAACAATGAATTCGTCTTTTATTTTGATTGTGATTTTGATTTTAGCCATAATTGTTGGCTAATTATTTAATGTTTATCTAGACTAATAACCGAGGTTTTGGATGTTTATTTGAATTATCAAGGATTTTATGCATGTTAATTTGGTTTTGATTAAAAGACTCATTCTTGTTCATGTTTACATGTTTGCTCTCAATTGATTATTGTGTTTGTTTGATCAAGAGAACCTTAGGTTAATTTAACACTTTAATTTACAACTATTTTGTCTTAAGTGGTTGTTTGCTAAACCGGACCAAGGGGATAAATTGAGTAAAAACTAGTAAATTGGATAGGAATGAATTGTGTAAGCGAACGTAAGCACAATTGTTAATCGAATTACTAAGTTAGTTAATTAGTTGAACACAAACAATAAGGTCTTAAGTGCAAAGGAACCCTACACTGTGTAATTAGAGTTTGGGTGGTCATTAAGAGAACTCTTGATGACCCGTTTAGTTAATTTGCATGCATAGATGAGATAAACGATCTTAATAATACGAACATCCATTACCGAGGGTAAAAGGTCTAGATGAACATTCTTGTTTGAATTGAATACAAAACTATCTTTTATATTTGTTAAGTGCTAGCTCATAAACTAAAAAGAACAAAAATACTGTTTTTACTTTTATAAACCATTTTTTGATTCGGCTAATCGTTAAATAGCCAAAACTACAAGAACCGGTAATTTCATTAGATTTCTAGATAAAGTAGTTTAATTACTTGTAGTACAATTTTAAGTTGATACGAAAACTTTCCTTGGAACGAACTTTGGACTTTACCAAATCATACTAGTACACGATCGGGTACATTGCCCGTTAGTGTGTTTAATCAATCAAACCGGTATTTTCCACTGATAAATTATATACGCGATTTTACACATCAGGGATCGACCCGGTACTATTCACAATCTCATGAGGATTAGTATTAGGGTGTGTTTTGGTGACGAGCTTATAGGAGTTTGAGCTTATGATTTTAATAAACTACACAAGTCATAAGCTTTGTTTGGTTGACATTAAAAGTATGGCTTATTAATTTCATAAGCTCTTAAAAAATAAGCTACTTATAGTAGCTTATGAAAAAAAATAGAACTTACGAACTGAAAAATAAGCTCCAGCTAGTTTACCAAACCCTTAAGGTGTGTTTGGCACAAGAGCTTATGGGGAGCTTATGGGAGCTTGAGCTTATGATTTTAATAAGCTCTAATTAATAAGCTTTGTTTGGTAGACATAACAAGTAGAGCTTATGAAAATTTTAAGCTCTACATAAATAACCTACATCTAGCAGCTTATGAAAAAAAGTAGAGCTTATGAACTGTAAAATAAGCTCCATCTAGTTTACCAAACACTTATAAAAATAATGAGCTCCAGCTACCAGTTTTAAAAATAAGCTCCAGCTCCAGCTCTAGCCCCTAAGCTCCAGCTCCAGCTAGTTTCATCCAAACACACCCTTATAAAACATAATAAGTTCCAGCTACCAGCTTCGAAAATAAGCTCCCAGCTCCAGCTCTATCTTAAAAGCTCTAACTTGAGCTATAAGTTCCAGCTCCAGCTAGTTTCATCCAAACATACTTTTAGTAGATAATTGATGTTCTCATTGATCTACTTGTTTAAGGACGAATTCGTAATTAAATGATAGTTAAGGTGTTAAAACCGGGTCCTTCACGGGGAAACAGTATAACAATATCTCATATTCCGACCATATTTTTCTGTTTTGGAGACAGTTAAACATCTTCTTTCGATCTAATTAGCATTCTGTTTTGTAATACATATACATATACATACATACATGTATAATTTCATTTCATTTCAATAATAATAATATTCATATTTATTAAGTATTATTTTCATCTGCTATTATTTGGTTACGTCAAATAATGCCATTATTAGTATTCGATCCGACACATATGAAACGTGATCACAATGTTTTTTTTGAACGGCGAATTTGCATCAGCGGATCATTTATTTCAACGACCCTCATCATTTGCACCCACACGCTAGAAGGAAACTCATACATGGGTTGCTTGGAACTACTCGCGGGACCTGGGTTGCTTGACAACTAATAACAGGAAATTGGAGATAAAATCTTCCGCCCCCAGGAATTGAACCCGGGTTGCTTGGCAACTAATCGCGGGCCCTTCCACACTGAGGCATGATACCATTGAAGCAAATCCCTCTCGGAACTGAATTGTCACCTTAACGTTTGCTCTCGGTACGACAATACAGATTGAGAACTAGACATGTGGACATCCACGACCAGGGGTGAAATTAGCTTTAGACGGGGTGACAAGTGCCCCCAATCTAAAGCCTAAAATTTTGAATTATTTTATTTTTCCCCCGGGTACAGATTCCTGGATCCGTCATTATATCTTAGGAATGCTTAACAAAAAACTGATACTCGTTGTATTTATATTAATGGATCCGTCACCAACTCCAAATCATGAATTATAATCTTGTTTTTAATTTGCAGATATGGAGGATTATAGAAGACAAGGTGGAATTCAGCAATTACTAGTTACTGAACAAGAAGCTCGACAAATCGTCAATACTGCAAGAACTGGTACAAGTTTTAATATGTTCCCACAAAGTAAACTAGCTTTTCCGTAATAGGTCATACAAATACAAATGGTTGTTTTACAATTTGTCTTCAGCTAAAATGAACAGACTAAAACACACGAAAAATGAAGCCGAAGAAGAAGCAGCTAAATGTCGAGTCCATATGGAAAAAGAATACCTAAAAACGATCTCAGAGGTATTAGTTAATAACAGAACCTTTCAACACTTCGTTTTCTTCTAATCCATATGTGATGACACTTTAGTATTATTTTTTTTTTGTTACATTGAAAGTCGACTGGTTATTCTGGATTGAACGTGAAGCGGCTTGATGAAGAACCTGTTACGAAGATCAATCACTTGAAAAAACAAGCTTCAAAAGTTTCAACAGAAGTCGTTAAGATGCTCATGACCCAAGTTACCTCTGTCAAAGTTTGAATATTGCTGCTGTGGTGCTGCCCAAGTCCTAGTCATCATTTCGGGCATCATATCTGTGTCGCTGTCAATAATTTGCCTTAAAAAATGGATCATATCGTTGTTCCCGTATCATGATTTCTAAGTTCTGTTGGTCTTTGGGATAAATAAATATAAATATATGCATCATTTTAAAATCAGCATTGTCAAACTACCATGTTATTTGTAGATACATGTCAATTTCTTCCATAGGTTTGGTCTTGAAACTCCACGTTAAACCACACAAAAAATTAACATCAATATACAATTAACGACACACCAATATGTTCTGTTCAAAAGTTTTGTGTAACAACATATGAGCTGAATTATAAAACAAATTTTGATACAAGACAATAGTTGACATGTATCATTGATAAATGTTGACATATTAATCATTTGATTTTGTTTTCTTGAATGAATGGCAAAAAGATGCTGTATATGAAAAATAATTGGTAAAGCAAAAGTAACCTAACCGCAACATATCGAATATTATTGAGCTATAAGAAACCTAAGGCTGTAGCTCTATTTCTCAAATTAAATAATTTCGATTTTCTACCGTAGATCAACAATGAGACCGTGATTCTACATCCAACCATATGAACCCACACAGTTGGAACACTGGATCATTAATCAAAATATATATATATATATATATATATATATATATATATATATATATATATATATATATATATATATATATATATATATATATATATATATATATATATATATATATATATATATAAAAAACTAGGAGTTCATCTTTTTTTTTTTTCTTAATCTTGACAGCAATATTTCACATTAAATAAAAAGTTTACGTAAATATACCATAACAACTAATTAAGCTAGAGCAGTTACAATTATTTCTGTCGTTTCCTATCATCTTCCTCATCATCTGATTCGCCGCGCTCACGGAAACGTGGATTTTTCTCCTGTACAAAAATTATAACGTTATCGCAAATAAAAGTGTGAATAAAAACTTGGATCTTTTAATCCAAGTTAGATAACATACTTTGACAACAACAAAAATGAGATTAACCAAGACTAGTGTAAGTAAATGTACATCATGAAAGAAAAAAAATCATTACCTGTCGGGAGTCGTGATCAGAGTTTCTTCGCGATTCATGTTCAAAATTCCTCTTAGAAATATCCGGTCCACGGCGATCATCATCACGGTATCTCTTCCGCTGATAATCTAATATCGGATAAATATACTCGAATTAAATGCAAGATTTTCAAGAGGGACATGAAATCTCATGAAAGAATGTAACGTTTGTGTAATACCTCCTCTGCCATGTCGGTGGGACCCACCATAACCATGACCACCTCCACGCCTTCCATCTGCACGATATGAATGGCAGAAATAATTATAAAAAAAATGTTTGATATATCTTTATTTCCTCTATCTCACTCATAATCCATATTTTCATACTAATTGATAATTGATGTTATATCTGAAAATCTCCGAAAGACTTCTTCGACCATCTATTTAGAAAAGTTTTCCTAAGCATACCTGTAAAACTCATATATAAAAAACAATAAAATTCGCCTTCAAAGATATCTCTAAACTTGCACAATGATATGAGAATGCAGTTGCAGAGTATCAAAAAAGTTCAATAAGATTTATATCTTTTTCCTCATTTTATCTGGAAACATTAAAATATCAACCCTCGTTTGAACATAATCAAGTCAAGGTATCTTATTACTTTTTTTAAACCCAAAACCCACACACTCAATTCACACGCCTCAACCCAGTTGGACTTAAACCCACAGGCCACAACCAATTGACTGATGGGTGCACCTATAAGCCAATAAACCTGTGGTCATTTAATTTAATCCATATTTCACCAGATTAGTCATAAGACTATTAGTGAAAAAACACGTATAGGCATCTTTAGCTTCAAAGGAAAGAAAATTCTCCTAAGTTAGTTGTGGCATACTAAGGTGTTGTTTGTTTTTTTCTATGTACAATGTCTGTAAAAATATGAGGCCTAAAAGTTTGTATGCCGAATAGTGAATACTGTTTATTTTTTCTGCAAAATAACTTAATCCTATCTGCAGCAGCACTTAGAAGCATATTTCTAAGTTTGCAAGCTCACAGACATAATAAGACCTTATTTAATCTTATGCCTTCAGAAAAACAAACATTAAGCTAGCGTGGAGACACAAGACATAATAAAATCTACAAACTAAAAAACAAACAACACCTAAAACATCTAGCCAAGCAGGATACAATAAAGCATAGTGAATGTGACGACACAAGGAGTGTGAGAAACAAGCAAGGTGTGAACTTACAATTATGACTATGAGCAATAGGAGGCGGCTGGAAAGATCCCAATGATCCAATCCCATAATCTACTACCTGCCTTTGTTCTTCCAACTCTTTCTGAACCAATTTTCCATAACCACCTCTATGTTTGACCAGTCAAGGAATACTGAAACGACTTATCCATGTTTCAAAATTCACATTCATATAATCATGGTTGCAAAAATCGGGAGAACTCGGCGAGAACTCGGCGAGAACTCGGAATTTCATTCCTGGCAAGAACTCGTTTTGAAATCGGTCAAAAAATCGGTCAACGACCAAAAATCGGTCAAATCTCCAAAAAATCGGTCAAATCTCGGAAATATGGGTCAAATCTCGGAAAAATCGGTCAAATCTCAAAAAAATCAGTCAAATCTCGGTAAAATCGGTCAAATCTCGGAAAAAACTCGATAAAATCTCAAAAGTCAACGAAAGTCAACCGCCGATAACTCCCCGAGTTCTCCGAGTTCTCGTTTTGGAGACCCTGCCGAGAACTCCCCGAGAACCGATTTCTGCAACCTTGCATATAATAGACAAAAAAAAAAAAAAAAAAATATTGATCTCCTAGGTTCAAAAAGTTGAGAATGTTATATTATCAGCTAAAAGAGCACACATACAGAAGTTAAGCCTTCAAAAGTGTATTACTAAGGTCGCGTTTCGAATTGGTTATTGAAACTGCTTGTTTGTATATTGTGTATGTATATAGTTGATATGAAGTTTTGAGAGTGTTTAAGATTGCTTATCCAAACAAATCTTATATATATTTTAAGAGTGAAATAAGCAGCTTTATATACAAAGCTTGGAGTTACTAACTCCAAAATGCTTATTTCAAAAGGCAAATTATTCGGTAGGCACTTTGATAAACAAACGGCTTATTATATATATATATATATATATATATATATATATATATATATATATATATATATATATATATATATATATATATATATATATATAGCTTCAAAGGATATCAGGATCATAATCCGTGCGATATTCATCCCTCACCTGGTCAAAAAACAGATATTAACATGTATCAAAATAAGAGTAAACCTATAAACAAAATAGAGTACATGCTAGTAAAAGTGTATGCCACCTGTCCACCACTTCGACCCCGACCCCACTGCCTTCCATCCTGGAATCCCCAGTCAAAGTCAACACGAATAGGACGGTCATCAAGAATAGTCCCGCTTATGTATTTCACAGCATCTTCTGTATCTTCCCTAGAATAGTACCTGAAAACCAAAAACTTTAAAGTCAAACTTTTTTATCATCATAAGTAGGAAACTAGTAAGACTACTTGTATAGATTTTTTTGAATAAGCGATTATGAGCCTTAAAGTTACATGACAAAGCAAAAACCGCAGGGCGTTTTTGTGTTCTTATCCAAACCCATGACAATCTTTTTAATTTCTCCTGTTCGAGAAAACAATTCATAAAGTTGCTCTTCAGTAGTATAGAAAGACATGTTTCCAATATAGGCAGTAGTTGAAGTTTGAAGTGCAAGCTCATATTCGTCTTGTGTTCCAGGAAACCTTCTATCACGATATGCTGATATCTTATTCGGATCCTGACATAAAATAAGATATACATAAAATGCAAACTTTAGATATGAGCTAGGTAGCAAGCCAATCAGCTACAAAATGACTAAACAGGTATCAAGTTCACTGTGCATTATCAGTTTATAACAAGCAGCTACAAAAGTTTCATTCTTTTTTTTAACAAATGCACTACTACTACACAAATTTAAAACAAACATAATAACAGTTTAATAACAGTATGTGCAATGCTAATTTAACATCAGCTACAAATTATAAAAGAAACTGATAATACCTTATAAAGCATGGCCATTGCAGCTTATCTGAAAATAAGGAGAAATACAGTGTGTTAATAGACATGTTTCGATGAACAACTGTGCACATTACTTTGTACCATTTTATCTCCATACCAACGCAAATTGAGCTTAAAGAGTTGTCAATTTGAGATAAATACACCACGAGCTTTCAATACAAACATACAAACCTTCGGCGCTAATTAATTAGGTATACTATAAATTTTGAATTAAAGTGGTGTAAACCCTACATTCATCAAACAATATATAATTTACTAATACATATTTATATATAATTGAAAGGCTTCGACAGTAAACAGGAAATAATACAAGTTAATGCCTAAACAATAAAAACCTAAATCACTAGAAGTGGTTAAATGGAAACTGTTTTAGGGCATAAAGAAATATAAACAGGAATAATTACAGCAATATGAATGAAGTTAATAGCTAACCTTGTGATTTAGTGTATGAGTGGCCGGAGAAGAAGACGGAGGTTAGAGAAGCGACGCCGCTGCTGCCGATCGGAGCGTGAGAGAACGGAACGACGGTGGTTCGACGGTAAATTACTTTCCCTGATACTGTGTTTGTGGGTGGGTAATGACCAGCTGAAAATATGAAAGAAAAAAGGGAAAAAAAACAGTCCGGCCCAATTAAGCCCAAACCTAATTACGAATCTGTTTGCATCTTTCCAAGTATAGAATAAGACAATATTTTATCTTATATCTTAAGAATAACAAACGGTCTATAGTAAAAATATTTGCGGATGCACGGACAGAAGAAATAATAAAATTTGCAAACTGAAAAACAAACAACATCATCATGGTAAATATATAATACTCTGTAATATTATAGATATACGTTGTCTACATGGTTACTTGCATTCGAACAAATGTTTTCGATATTAATCAAGTAAACTATTTTTATGTTTAGAAAAATGAAAGGCAAAGCCTTAAAGCATAGTTATTGAGGATTGAATTTGATGATGTGATTTTAGTGTTATCAACAATCATTTTAATGAAAAGATAATCATAAATGGTAACATAATTTCATAAAAAGTGGTGACATTAAAATCCCCAAGGATATACACCATGGATGGTTTCCTACAACTCCCTTATGCATGCTCAAGTCACCCCACATTTTACGTCTATGAATATATGAATTCGATGCATAAACAAACGAGATAAACAAGTGCTTGTTATCATTAATCAGCCGAACAAAGCAATGCATAACTTGATCAGTAAGAGCCAACACCATAATATTAACAACATTCGGGTTCCACCATATAATGATGCGCGTACCCCTCTCACACATATTAGCATTAGACGTCCAGTTCCACCCGCGGAACACTTTATCGCAAATACGACTTAGCTTACTAATAGATACTTGTGATTCTAACACAGCACATAAACAAAGATTGTTAATGCATCGTTATTTGTGGAGGATTATGCGGTTGGTTTGTCGAGAATGACGATTGCTATGAGGGAGTTTCAAGAATGCTTAGATACAATCCAGGTGATGGACTTGAACTACTCAGGTATTAATTTCACATGGAATCAAAGTCCGCTGGGTTCCCATGAGATGTTAAAAAAGATTGATAGGGTCTTGGCGAATGAGACGTTCATTACTGAGTTCCCGAATGCTTATACTATTTTTCAACCATACCGTATTTCTGATCAAAGTCCGACTGTGGTTAAAATTCATTCGTTTGTTAAAGTGCGTCCAAAGATGTTTCATTTTAGCAACTACATAGTTGATAATGACGAGTTCATGGGTTGTGTTGCTGATGTGTGGAGGGTTTAAATTGAAGGGCATGTCATGTGAAGACCCGTCCTAATCCATCCGGACGAAGTCCATATCGATTACAAACGATTCACAACAGTTGATTACATCGCGAGGTAATTGACCTCTATATGATACATTTTACAAACATTGCATTCGTTTTTGAAAGACAACTTTCGTTACATCAACAGTTGACAGGCATGTATAGCATTTCATAATATATCCAAATATAATTGACTTAATAATAATCTTGATGAACTCAAAGACTCGAATACAACGTCTTTTGAAATATGTCATGAATGACTCCAAGTAATATCTCTAATATGAGCAAATGCACAGCGGAAGATTTCTTTCGTACCTGAGAATAAACATGTTTTCAAGTGTCAACCAAAAGGTTGGTGAGTTCATTAGTTTAACATAAATAATCATTTCATAATTTTAATAGACCACAAGATTTCATATTTCCATTTCTCATAAACATACGTCCCATGCATAGAGACAAAAATCATTCATATGGATTGAACACCTGGTAACCGACATTCATAATATGTATATAAGAATATCCCCATCATTCCGGGATCCTCCTTCGGACATGATATAAATTTCGAAGTACTAAAGCATCCGGTACTTTGGATGGGGCTTGTTGGGCCCGATAGATCTATCTTTAGAGTTCGCGTCAATTAGGGTGTCTGTTCCCTAATTCTTAGATTACCAGACTTAATAAAAAGGGGCATATTCGATTTCGATCATTCAACCATATAATGTAGTTTCGATTACTTGTGTCCATTTCGTAAAACATTTATAAAAAATTGCGCATGTATTCTCAGCCCAAAAATATAAAGGGAAAAAAGGCAAATGAAACTCACAGTAATGTATTTTGTAGTAAAAATACATATGACGACATTGAACAATGCAGGGTTGGCCTCGGATTCACGAACCTATATCATTTATATATACATATATTAATATATAATCGTATTTGAACAATTTCATATCTTATAGCTTGTAATATATAATTAATTTGTGTTTATATTTAAAATGATTAATCTTTATATAATTTTGTTAATATATATTTAGTTTATATTGTATTAAAAATACTTAATTTATTATATATGATTATTTGTATGAATATTGATATTATGATTAATACATACTTGTATGTAAAATTACTTATAAATGTATTTTCATATACTTAATATTTATCTAATAAAAAGTTTAATACTGGTAAATACAAGTTGTATTTAATTATATTGATAATAATACCACTACTACTGATATTCATATTAATAATAAATTTTGTCAATAATATTAATACTAATAATACTAAAAACGATACTAACGCTAATATTAATGAAAATAATAATAAATTGGGTTATTTTCACAATAACACTAATAATAATAGTCATAATCATAATAGTAATACTTGTATCAATTTTAATCATATTAGTAATACTAATACTACCAAATAATAATACTAGTAATGATAATAACTTTTAGTAATAATCAATAATAATATCATCATTATAATTATAATTACTATAATAAACATAAATGGTAACTATTATTTTTATTAGTAGAAATAATAATACTAGTAACTATAACATTAGTAACACTAGTAACAATAATAATAACTATAATAATAATAATAATAATAATAATAATAATAATAATAATAATAATAATAATAATAATAATAATAATAATAATAATAATAATAATAATAATAGTAATAATAATAATAACAAAATATAAAAGTGTATACCCTTGTTTTAAGGCTTTTCCAAAAATAAATGCCCACGACGAGGCTCGAACCTCCGACCACCCGCTGACCCAATACACCCTCTAACCAGCACGTTGTTTAAGTTTTTCTGTTGTATTTCTATCCTAAAATAAATGTATATCACTTCTGTTTTTCGTTCCTCTTCCTCATTCACATCAGACCCAACGACCCAGGGATCAATCCCATGCATTAACAAATTACTAACTAGTTTTTAGGATAAAAAAAAATGTTACAGCAAACAAGTAGTGATGATAAATAAATATAAAAAAAAATAAAAAATACAGCACTCGCTGTTTGTCGCTGCACAAAAAAAAAATGATTTCGCTTATGAGATTGTTTTGTACAAATCTTTCAACACGAGTTATGTTTGAAATCATCCCAAAAATCTATCTCCATCGTCAATTTAACTTAATTCAAAACAGAGAATTCGAATTTCTCAAAGATCATAAAATTTGACTTTTTGAAATTTAACCTTTGACTTGAAAATTCGCGATCGATATAATGAATTGGAGTTTGATGTTTTGCAGAAAGGTTGAGTAATAGAATCCTAACAACATGACATTTCTAGATTTTTAAATGGGATCAAGTTTCGGATTAAGAGAAAAAATGAGTTACACGAACCGAAAAAATAAAAATAAAAATTATATATACACACCAAAAAGAAGTAGCGATATAGATTGTGATGATGGAAAAATTAATGGTCTTTATCAGTAAAGGATTTAACTAAATAATGCAGATGTCGACTAAAAGTCACAAGTTAAATAGAACGCAGGGAAAAAAAATTATTGATAGAGAGGACAGTTTATACGCGTATATAATTTTTATATATATTAAACTAATAATAATATTAATAATAATAATGATACTAATTAATAATAATTATAAAAAAATATCATAATATTATTTATGAGATAATACTAATAATACATTTAAAGATAGTGATAATGACTATAATAATAATATGATGATATTAGTAGTAACAATGATAATTTCAATAATAATAAAAATGATAATAATAATATTATTAATAATACCTATAATAATACTAATTATTGATAATAATAATAATATTAGTAACAAAAGTGATATAACAATTTTTACATATCGAATTTTCATATTATAAACTTTATTAGTATTCATAGTACTAGTACTAATATTAAATATGAATTTAATAATAATATATATCAACTTAAAGGTATCAAATTTTATATCTATCTGTAATAATATTCAAAATACTGATATTAGTATTAATATTAATATTTATTTTAATATTGAATGTGATAATAACACTATTAATATAATAATTATATTTTAACTTGTAATTACATATATATTATTAGTTTTGTAATATAATATATTATATATTTAATATTTATATATTTTATCAATATACATATATTAATAGTTATGTATCAAAATCATGTATATATTCAAACTATTATATTTATATAATTATGTTTTAAATATCAAGTTTTATTGTATATCATAAATTATCTTAAAGTCTCTAATTTCAGAAACTAAATCGTATAATATTTTATTAATGTATTTCAAATTATCATGTTATCATATATATATCTATACATATTTTCATATACATATATCTATTTATAAATGGTTGTTCGTGAATCGTTGGAAACAGTCAAGGGTTCATGTAAACAGTTCAAAGATTTTGAGACTTAACATTACAGACTTTGCTTATCGTTTCAAGATCATATAAGATTCAAGTTTAAATTTGGTCGAAAATTTCCGGGTCATCACATGTCATGTACCGATTGGTTAGAAGGCTGAAACTGTTAAAGAAGCCTATTAGGAGACTTATGTGGCAAAAAGGTAATATTCACAAAAATGTGGTGCGCTTAAGGATCTAGATAATCTGCAAAAGCAGCTTGATGAAAATCCTTCATCAAGTCAGATTAGAGATGCAGAAATTCTCAAGCTAAAGGAATATAATGATGCTCTATGGGATGAAGAAAGGTTTATTAAACAAAAGTCCAAAGTAGAATGGCTCCAGGTAGGTGATAACAATTCTAAATACTTTCATAAAGTGGTCAAGGCGAAGGTGAATAGATGTAGAATAAATGCAGTGACCAATAGTGACGATATTTTAGTTGAAGGGGCTGCTGTGTCCGGACGTATTTGTGCAACACTATTAGAATTTTTCGGGTAACAATGATCATGTTAACATGTTAACCGTGGACAATAATTTGTTTACTTTCAAACTTTTGCATGAGTTAGCTATGGAGATGGTTCGCCCTGTATCTAATGAGGAGAAGTATTGGGGATGACAAAGCATCATGTCCGGATGGGTTCACTTCTACCTTCTTTAAAAAAGCGTGGGAGTTGATTGGGTCGGATGTTTTTAATGCAGTGAGATATTTCTTCATCAATGGCCAACTTCTTAAAGAAATAAATCATACAATCCTTACGATGTTACCAAAAGTCGAATCTCCTTCAAAGGTTAATGATTATAGACCTAGTTGCAACGTGATCTACAAGTACATATCTGAGGTTATTACGAACAAAATTAAAGGGTCGTTGGAAATGATAATTAATGATAACCAATCTGCTTTTGTTCCGGGTAGAAGGATTACGGATAATATCCTGATTACTCAAGAGATTATGAGGAATTACCATCTGAATAGAGGAGTTCCCAAACGTGCATTTAAAGTTGATATTCAGAAGGCGTATGACACGGTGGATTGGGGTTTTTTAAGAGATATTCTTGATGGGTTTGGATTTCATAAGGTTATGATTAATTGGATCCTACAGCGTGTTATGTCAACGTCTTTCTCGATCAACATAAATGGGGATGTTCATGGTTTTTTTAAAGGAAAACGTGGCCTCAGGCAAGGGGATCCAATGTCTCCGTATTTATTTACTATGGTGATGGAGGTTCTGACATTAATGATAAAGCGTAACATTCATAGTACAGAAAACTTTCGGTTTCACCCTAAATGCGAGATTCAAGAAATTGTAAACGTTTGTTTCGCGGATGATTTATTCTTGTTCTCTCATGCGTCTGTGAGATCGGTTGAGGTTATAGCTGAAGCTTTGGAAGAGTTTAAAAGGGTGTCGGGCCTTGTGCCAAGTACCCTGAAAAGTACAACTTTTTTTGCTGCTGTTAACTCGACGACTAAATCGGCTATTTTGTCGATTACGAACTTTGTGGAAGGCTCGTTACCAGTAATCTATCTTGGGATTCCTCTCATTTCTTCCATGTTGTACCAAAAAGATTGCAACGTGATGGTAGATAGAATGAAAGTGAAGATTGAGGATTGGAAGAACAAATATTTATCGTTTGTTGGCCGTGTTCAGCTTATTACGTCTGTTTTGTCTTCTATGCAGGTTTATTGGGCGTCTGTTTTTATGTTCCCAGATAAT